>NC_136463.1:88403033-89003033 GCF_902686455.1 Sciurus vulgaris | reverse complement strand
ACTTTGTTTCCATCTCAGGACATTTGTAGTAGCAAAAGATGTTTTAAAGGTCCTTAAGGGAGGGTAAAGAAACTTGTTTACTGCTGTATGTACAATGCCCAGAACCAAGCCTGGCACATTATTTGTGCCTGATAAATATCTGTAGAATGAATGGAGCAAGAGGATGAGTCTCCCTGATCTCTTGAGCAGACCATGATAGTTAAATAAACACATTTCAAAAATCATTCATTTGGAGACCAGCAGGCAAAACTGACTGCCTCTTATTTCCTAAAGACCACTTTCATTTCTGTCCAAATGTCCCAACATAGTTCACTTCGCCCCGCCATCATTTACTCTGCATGAACCACAAGTGGGCTCTGCTGGGAGCCTAGGGTTTTTGCCAGGCAAAATGAGGGGAAGAAGAAGTAAAATACCCCTGACCCCTGGCCCCCATATCCAGATTCAACCAACCATGGATGGAAAATATTTTTTAAAAAGTCTCTACTAAACATGAACAGACATATTTTTTGTCACCATTTACCAAGATATACAGGAGAGCCAGGCCTGGTGACACACACCTGTAATCCCAGAGGCTCAGGAGGCCGAGGCAGGACAATCATGAGTTCAAAACCAGCCTCAACAAAAGCGAGGTGTTAAGCAACTCAGTGAGACCTGTCTCTAAATAAAACACAAAATAGGGCTGGGAATATGGCTCAGTGGTCAAGTGTCCTGGGTTCAATCCCTCATACTTCCCCGAAAGAAAAAAATACAATAAAAATATATAGCATTTACATCACATTAGGTATTATAAGTACCTAAATCATTCCAGATTTAGAATGATCTGAAGTATATGGGAGGACATGTATGGTTCTATACAAATGCTCTGCTATTTTATGTAAGGGACTTGAGCACCCATGGATTTTGGTGTAATTGAGTATTCTGGGAACTAATTCCCCATGGATAAAGAGGTTGAACACCTTCCTCAAGAAAAGGAGCTGGTCACTGTTAGAAAGGTGGTGGCCAGGATTAAATCACAGGTGAAATGGAACCTCACACTCACATGAGGAAGCCAGAGGGGAGTCAGAAGTAGAGAGCGATAGCTTAACAGCATGCATGTGTCTCAGAACATGGGGCTCAGAAAGTCCCTGTTGGAAGGGGCTGGAGTCTGCTTTCAACATGGTGCTGCCAGCTTGAGAGCAAACTGAAAGGAAAGAAGCCAGGTCTGCCTCAGTGACCCCAGGAGAACCCTGCCTCCTGTCCATGTCCAGCCACAGCTTTGAGAGTGTGTGCAGACTCTGCATGGTCCCAGCTCCACACAACGAGCCTGGTTGGCCTAACTGTGCAGTCAGGGGCTCATGAGGAAAGATTCACTTGCAAAGACTTTTCCCTCTGCTTCAGAGGAATGGGAGTGGAAGTGCCACACATCAATGAGGGGTGCTAATGACACCTCCTGTTAAGGGAATTTATAATGGAACTTCATTTGCCACCAATTTACCACAACTCCTGGGCTGCCTGCTTGTAACACGGTCAGCTCTGCTTCAGTGGGCACGTGAGCCTTTCTCAAAGGCGCCCCTACTGCTCATTGTTCGGGGCTTTGGCCTTGGAACAAAAAGGGTTTTGTGTGCTTGCTACAATGTGTGCCAGGACTAAAGTGTTTCTCTCTTCTTTCTCTCTCTCTCCCTCTGTCTCTCTCTCTACCTCCCCTCCTTGTTCTGATCTGTGGATTTGAGAATCTTGAGCAGAAGTCTCTCAGGCAAATGCTCAAGGAAACAAGGGTAACTCATCTGAAGATTCTGGCTGCTTGGATATGTGGAAAAGAATGACTGAATTCCTGAACTGATATAAGCTCCTCTAAGGACTGTTATTCAATTAGAACAAAACAGAAACAAACAAACGACAACAAAGTCACAGATATTTTCCAGTTGAGCTTTCTGAACACACCCTCAAATGGATTCTCTAAGAGATCCCCACCCCTTTCTAGAGGCCAATGAGCAGTGTCACCGTTGAGAGGGGTGGTGACAAACCCAGGGAAGTATGAGCTGCAGTCAGTCACCAGAGCTGACAAAGGCACCTCTACTCCCAATTCTTCAGAATCCTTTAGGCCTCTCTCACCCCATCATGGGGCATGTGATGGGCATTGACCTTAACATGTTGCTAGGCACCAATAAGCTATATGTTTGGATTGGATTCTCCTCAAGGGCCACTGGGGAAACCCCTCTCCCTCTGTGTGTCTGTTTTGTGTCCTCTTGGGCAGGCACAGGCTTCCCAGGGAGATGCATGTAGAGCCTCCCCTACTCCCTGCATCTCACTCTGGGCTCCAGGAGGCCCAGAAGGGATTCACAATGCTTCCCAACACCCACTTGCCCACATCTATAGCCTGCGCTTCTCTTTCTTCTCATTCTCTCTTTTTCAGTGGATGCAGTCAAGGCTGGGCTTGCCCTGAGGTCAGTGGAGTGTGTCTTATATGCACAATAATGCATGCATTATCTAATTATTCACTTTGCCTGGCACTCAGGAAGGGCTCCATGATATGCTTCCCTTTCACCAAAAGTCAGTCCTCATGCAGCCAAGACAACTCCCCCAACCCCCACTTTAACATTCCTTTGGGGTAGACTACCCTGTGCTCCCCATTCTCTGCATCTCCAAACAGGAGAGCTCTGGAACCCTCCCTCTACTCCCAGAGACACCAGTAACTGATCTGTCTGTTCCTTCCTGCTGGGTTCATGAGAGCCTCATAGTTGTTCTCACACAGTCCTTTAGGGATCCACTTTCAACAGCTCAGAGTTTTCCTAAGAAACACCTGCCACCTCTGTGAATGACTTATGTGTCTCCCAAAAGCTCTGTTGAAATCCTCAACATCAGTACCTGTAAATGTGATCATATTTGGAAAGAGGGTCTTTGCAGATGTAATCAAGTTAAGATGAAGTCATGGTTAAGAGGGGCCCTAACCTGAAGACTGGTGTCCTTATAATAGGGAGATTTGGAGACACGCTGACACAGAGCGGTGTGATACTAGAGGGAGAAGTGGGGTGATGCTGCTGCCTATGACAAGGAATAGTAAGGACTGAATAAGGCTGAGTTGAAGGAATGAGTGACTGTATACATGAAGAAATTAATAAATGCAGAGATTCAGCAATATCCTGAGATCCCCACTTAGGAATGAAGTGATGCAATGTAGCTTTATTCTCTTTGTGCCTTAAAATAATATATTATTTTTCACCTTGTGTAACTTTATTTAAGATTCTTTAGACTCAACCTAGCTTGTTCTCTCTTTATAACACCCTATGAGAAC
Organism: Sciurus vulgaris; assembly: GCF_902686455.1. Taxonomy (NCBI): domain Eukaryota; kingdom Metazoa; phylum Chordata; class Mammalia; order Rodentia; family Sciuridae; genus Sciurus; species Sciurus vulgaris. The sequence goes on along the minus strand of NC_136463.1, from coordinate 88,999,762 downwards.
AGGCAGGTGAGAAGAATTATCTCTGTTTGACAGAAGAGTAAACAGGTAGCAGAAAATGGTGATGCCAGAGGATAGAAACCCATTCTGTTTACATGGGACCACATGATCACTTACCTACTTAGTGTCAGGTGTATAATAGGCCCTGAAGACCCCGAAGTGAACAAATCATAGGATGACTCCATGGGGTCATGGTTTAATCTATGATACTAGCATGCTTGGCTCTGTGTCCCCATGTGGTATGTCAGGAGTGACAAGAAGAGAGATGACAGGGTCCTCACCAGTCAGAAGGGGCCCGCCAAAAGGCAGAAAGAAAGCAGGCAGGAGCACTTTTTTCTTCAGGCTGGATATTTCTCCTCAGCCCACAGACGTGTAGAATCAGATGCCCCTGCAGTGGGGATAGTAACCCAGCTGCCTAACCATCCATAGGACCAGGACAGCAAGGGCGGCCACTCTAGAATTTATCACTCTCCTTAACTCATCCAAGAAGGCCTGGCTTTACATGAAGTGATTGTGCTCAGTTTGGGGGTAGTTTTGGAGGAGGAAGAATATTTTTACTCATTGTGGATTGTAGAAGATATGAGTGGAAAGAAAATACAGTATGTATGTATTACCATGTCTCTCAGTAAGGTTCCCCCTGCACTGGGTCACCTATCTGAACACTTTGGAGAGGAACTGGCCTGTGGGTTTGTGGACACTCTGCACATGCACAGGGGATGGTGACTCAGGAAGACTGTGGGCCCCACGCATCCCTCCAGGCATGCATTTAATTCTGCCGTTTAATTCTCACATCATCTCTGTGAGAGAAGTCCTATCATTATTTTTATTTCATAGAAAGGGAAACTGAGGCTAAGAAACATGAAGAAACGTGGGCAAGATTGCAGAGCTGGTATGCAGTGGACAGAATGGGATGGCCCTCTGTCACACCATAGCGCCCAGATATCAGACAAACAGATGTTGGGGAAACTCAGTCTTAGGTTAAAGGAGAATAATAAAAATAATATAGCTTTTTTTTTTTTTTTTCAAAAAAATAAAGCTTTAAGTATTCATTTTAGAGTATTGAAATAAAGTTTAATTTTTTTCCCTTAAAATGTTCTTATTTATGCAAATGCACAGTAATGATAATTGAAGATACCATTGGCTCAAGGGTTTACACTATTTATTTTGTTTTTTAACTTTGTCACAAAACTTGGAGCTCTAGGGCCCCTTTATCATCACAGCTGTTTAGGGTACCTTCTTCCTTCATCTTTTTTGAAGATGGCCAAGAGAATTATGGATGCAATTGTGTGCATACATATACAAAGATGTATTTGTACACTCCTAAGGGTAAGTGTGCAAGAACAAATAATTTTTAAAAAAATTATTAAATGATTATATAAAATTACAGAAGTGATTACTGATTATCTTACAAATACTGTGAACTACTAAATCTTCCTCAGGAATGATAATCCAGGGCTCAACTGCTGCAGCCAGCAGATGCCAAGGGGGCTGGTCCTTAAAGCACTGACCCTGCTACTTTCTGCTTCAGAGGTAACTGTGCATTTTGTTTGGTGGGTCTGGGCTGGGGCAGAGGATGAGGCTTAACCAAAGGAATCCTTACTCAGCCACTAACTGAGCCGTGTATGTTCATAGTACTACAATTCAAAGTTTCTTAGTTCCATTTGTTGTCACAGACAAAACAATAGATAAAACTTATTTTCATTAATTCAAAACCTCCCCTTTTAGAAAAGACCACAAAAGAAAAAGTATATTATGAAAAAAAATCAAAACTGCCTTTTATAAAATTAAATAGATGTTAATCTATATATCCCTATATTTGTGTCTGCATGACATTAGATCAAAGATTGAAACAGAAAAAAATCAGTGAGCATCTTAGTCTTCATATGAAACTGTTATTGGTATTCTCATGAATAGTGGCCAGTGTGTTTAAGAGTGCAGCAAGGTCTAAGGTACAGAGGGTCAAGCCATTGCTTGCCAATTCCTACTAGTTCTCATGGGCTTAGCAGGGAACACAGAAAGAGTCAATAAGCATGCCAATGAGCAAAGCATTCAAAAAGGAGAGAAGTCTTACCTGAAGGTCAGACATTATCTGACACTAGGTGTTGTATAAATAAATACCTTCACACATAAACAACTTTTATTTTGTCCAAGGCCAATCTGGAACTCTCATTCTCTGACTGGAGTCATATTGTTTAAGAGTCAGAGACCTGTAGGGACAATCAAGAAACTTGCATTTGGAACCATCTCCACATTGATCATCAGGGAACTGGTTAAATAAATTAGGATACATTGCTTCAAGAGAATTCTATGTAAATAATGTATAGCCAATATGAAAGTTGTACAAGATATACTGACAAATGAAAAAACATTTCAAGCTTATATGTGTGTATATATACAATGACCTTATTTATATTTCTAAAATGGATGAGCATATAATGTGTATAAATGACCCTTTTTGGAAGGATATGTAAGACATACTTAGCAAGAAATAATTACCCTTGACTATTGATTCTGAAATCCTGGGAATGAATAGAATTTTTACTTTTTACCCTATATTCTCTGCAGTTTGAAAAAGAGGTCCACATCATAAGCATGTGTTACTTTCATGATAAGGAAAGTGGGGGCTCAAATCTCTTTTCTGAGTATGTTTCTGTGATAGTTGCTTATTTCTCAGGGTTGCTATGAGAAAAAAAAATATATTTTCACATTCTAAAGTGGGAGCCAGGTGTTCTTACCTTTCCTTTTTCTTTTTTGGATTGCTTCTTTTTAGTTATACAGGACAATAGAATATACTATGACATAATTATAAAAGAATGGAATGTAATTTTTTTCTACTTCAGTTTCCAGTACTTTTCCCTCCCCTCCCTTCCTCTCACCCACTGTTCCCTTCCCTCTACTCTACTGTTCTTTCTGCCATTTATAGTTTTTTTTTTTTTTATTAATGTCTTTGGGATGCACATGATGCTGAGATTCATGGTGGTATAGTCCTTTTTCTTTTTTAGTGTAGCCCAAGCGCTATCCACTTGAGTGTGATGGAGCCAGGTGCCCACAGTGAAAATCATTGCTAAAATTTTCTCTGAGCTGTTAACCAAGAACCAGATTATATATTCCCTCCTGCCTGACAACTGCCTAGACCTCTAGTACTCTCCCATTCCCTCCTAGAAACACATGGGCCTGTTCCCAATGCAGTGGGAGATGCTGAAATTATCCATGTGGAAAGGGCAAGAGATAGCAACGGCTTGCCTGGAGGCAGAAAAGGGCAGCTGTTTTCTGAGACATGTGACTTCATGAAACCTCGGTTGGCAAACACACCACCTCCTCAGAAAGGAAAACCCAGCAATTTAAGTGCTTTATGAGGCCCCAACTTTCGCTCACTCTGTTTATTTGGTCTCTTAGTTTAATGTTGATCACTAGTATCTAAACCAACAATTCACTGTTCCATCTGACAGGCAACCCCACTTAATCTTCCAGGGGTGGTAGGAAGTTCCTCATCAGTGGTTCTTGGCTTTGTTACAGTTTCTCTGCCCTCTGGGCTCTAGCACAGGAGTGACAGAGACACACGTACTCACCCACTCTCACAACATAAAACACACAGTATTCTCACATATAACTCCACATCACCCACCACTCACACCATTACATATACATTGAGAACAAACTTTCAGAAAGATGAGAAAGTATCAAGAAAACTTATTATAACAGAGGAGTCATCTGCCTTACTGAGCTGAAGGGCTTGGCAAAAGGAAAAAGACATTTTTACTGGAGGTCACCTATGAGAAGCACCTGAGAGCTATGGAAATATTCTAGGCAATAGTATTTGAAGACACATGACAACTCATTAAACTGAGAATTCACCTGTCACTTCTTGTTTTAGTCAGCTTTTTTGCTGCTGCAACTGAAAGACCTGACCAAAACAGTTTTAGGGGAGGAAAAGTTTATTTGAGGGCTCACAGTCTTAGAGGTCTCAGTCCATGGAGAATCAGCTCCATTCCTTGGGGATTGAAGTGAGGTAGAACATCATGGTGGAAGAGTGTGGCAGAGGGTGGTAACTCACATGTTGATCAGGAAGCAGAGAGAGAGAGACTCCACTTACCAGATACAAAAAAGTACCCCAAAGTCACATCCCCAATGCCTACTCCTCCAGCCAAATCCTACCAGCCTTCATTTACCACTCAGTTAATCCCTATCAGGGGATTGATTTACTGATTGGGTTAAGATTGTCAACCCAATCATTTGTTTTCTGAAACTTCTTGCATTGTCTCACATGTGAGCTTTTGGGGTACACCTCAGATCCAACCATAACACTTTTCCTTGTCCTATGCTGGATTTTGTGGTTTGCATGATTGTTAGGATCATTTTCTCAGGTCTCCCCACCCACAACCAACCTCACCACTTTTTACTGGAAGCCTTGAAAGTAGGATGATCAGGATAGAGATGTAGGAAGACTGTCCCACAAGGCAGGTCCAGTCAGGCCAGTTCTCCTTGGAAGAAGATTGTGGAGTCAAGGGAGGTGAAGTTAGGTGGGGTTGAGTGGAGTCAATTAATGAAAAAGGAAGGCAGGAAAGAGGATTCTAAAGTATGTTTCCTACAGGGGAAAAGGCTTGAGTCCAGCCCCACTGGTGTTCTCCCTTACTATCTACTGCCTCCTGGCTCGGTCACTTTCAGGCAGCAGAGAGAAACTCTGGGCCACATTCCTTTCACCTGTGGAAATAGCATCCTTTTTGAGTTTCTTGAACATTAGAAGTCACTTTTTTTCCTTTCAATGCATATATTTTCCCATTCCTTTTGGGGTTGCGAAGGTCTGGCACCCGTAGCAGTCAATAAATATTTATTGAATGGAAGAATGGCAGGCTTCCTGATGCGGTGGTCCAGATATTTCTGGATGGCTCCCTATACATATAAAGGGGCTTTGGCCATCTGGTGGGCATGAAGAGATTATAATGTGCCTGAACATTACCTCACTGTCTGAATATCTTTTCTTCTTTATTTATGTGCACTTCCTTGGTGATCTCATTCAGCCACATGACTCTAAATACTAGTCATATACTGACGACTCCCAAATCTGACTCTGTCCTGGGTCTCTCTCCTACATCCGGGGACTGGGTATCCAGTGGTCTTCTCACAATCTCCAATTAGATGCTTAATAGGTATTCCAAACTTTGTATATTCAGGAAGGACTCAATTTCTCTATTAAAACTGTTGCTCCTGCAGGATCCCCCTAGTCTGAGGAAAGGCAACTCCATCTTTCTGATATCTCAGAAAATTTTTTAGATATATCCTTATCTTTATCTATTAATTTCCTCCACATTCACATTTGTTTCACCAGTGCGTCATCTACATTTAAAGTATATCCTAAATCTGAGCATATCCTAATGCCTCTACTCCTGCCTGTGGGCCAGAATCACCTAACATGTCACTCCCTAGACTACAATAAATAAATAAATAAATAAATAAATATTTTAAAATGTTCTGTCTTGTCCTGGAACCTCCTTTGTCTCTCTGTAGTTCCCCTCTCCCTAGCTTTCCTTTAGACATGTTAGAGCAAGCATGTCAACCTTCTGCTGAAAACCCTCTCGGAGGTCTACATCTCACTTCAAGTGCAAGCCAAAGTCATGACCTTGTCCACAACAACTGCATGTTCTCTACCAATGGCCCTATCATGTTCCCTACCCACTTTCCCTCCCCCACCATCATGCTAGCTTCATCTGCGTTTGCCCAACACAAGGTGGATGATCATTTCATAGCCTTTGCTCCACTGGCCCTTTTGCTTGGACCATTTGTCCCTATGTATTCTCATAGTTTGTTTCCTTACTTCTTTTGAATCTACTTAAATGCTTCTCTATTAGACAAACATTTTCTCTTTAACAGCTTCCAACCATGACACTCCTACTTATTCTTCACAACTACAGGTTATGTATATTTTCATTCACGTGTTTATTGACTACTTTCTCCTAGAACATTCAGTTTCATGATTGTGGGGAAAGTATGGGTTTTGTTCACTTCTATACCTTGAGTGCCTAGAATAGTACCCAGCTCTCAGTAAACTTTTGATGAATGGGAGGAGATAGGGAGGAAAGAGAGGAATGGTGGGAAGGAGGGAAAAATGAGAAGGGATTCACGAGTCCCATTAGGCCAGAACTTGGGCATGTCAGACCATGAGACTTTCCACTAGAGCAGTATTTCTTAAACATTTTATCATGGCATTTCACCTCATGTAATGTGTATATAGATGTATATTATATATTTTTACACATCATATACATGATTCTATGTATGTGTGTACACACACACACTCTCACTACATGGGAACCATTCTTTTTATTCATTTTGCTTATTCATTTTTTTCATTTTATTTATTATAAAATAATAAAATACAGGTCTGAGCTCGTTAAACTGTTAATGGGTTATGAACTACAGTTTAAAAAACACTGTGTAGAGGGACTGCAAGGCTGCAACAGGAAAAAGGTTAAAATACAAATGAGGTGATCAGTCATGGGCCCTGTCCTGTGAATTAATTAATTTGGACTGCTTGTTTTGTAAAAAGTTGGTGTTTGGTTAGAGTCAGGAATGAAAAGGCAATTTTCTAGCATGGGTGCTCTGAGGAGAAAGAGTTATGGTCTGAATGCTGCTGGTTTTAAAATTACAATGACATCAGGGAAGGTACAGGAGATAGGTGCCAGGTAAACCTTATCTTCCTTGTGCTGGAAAGTTGGTGAAGGCCAATTCTTTGCCTTCATTTTCCACGCTTCAGTCTGGGATAAAACCAGTTTCGAGCTGCCTCAATGTCCTCTGCCTAACTGTAGAATTCTCTGACCCTTTTCAGGAGGAGGACACTGTGCAAAACTCTTAGCCACTCTGCTGTCATCCACATCAATCTTTTCTCCCAGAAAGATGTAATTGGTTCTGCATTTTTCCAGTCCAGTCTCCCCTGCCAACCTGGGTGTGCTGAACTCAGGTCATCTTCTCAGACGCAGGCTCCAGGCACTTCAGTTGATCACACGATTGTTCACGGACACAGAGCTTTTATTATATGATGTGCCAGACATTGTTCTGAGTAATTTGCTGCAATCCTATGAGAGAGCGGGTACCATTAGGCTTTCTATTTTACAGATCTGAGGCATGATTGAGTAACTCGTCCATAGTTGCCTAACTAGTAAATGGTGGAACCAGGATGCCAACCTAGGCAACCTGGCTCCTGAGCTCTTGCTCTTACTCACTATTTGTTCTTGAAAACTAAATGACTAACATTGTAGTGAAAATGATGCCAGCTTGTTGCTTCATAATGGAAAGGGGAGAGAGCTTGATGGTATTGATGGCAACCTGCTGGGTTAGGGACAGGGTGTGCTCCAATATAAGTCTCTTTACTTTTCTTGAATTCAAGTTTTGATAGAACTTCTATTAATTGAGGCCAAAAAATGGATTGTCCAATTCAGGCATTGTGAACTGGCTCCACGAATCTTTTATTTTGCCCAGTTAGAGTTCAAAACTGGATCTGAATTCTTTTGCTGGCCATGCACTTTTCAATCCATCACAGACCCACCACTCCCTAGTATCTCACCACCCTGCTCGTCACTTATGCCATCTGTCTAGATCAATGTGTGTGTGTGGTGATATTTCTGTTATAAAATGAGATTGAGGGTCAACTGAGTTTACCCCTGATTTCTCAAATTAATGTGGCCACTATCTTCTGCTCATGTCACCCCTCTGAAAATTAAGAGAAAGCAAATGGGCATAGTCTAGCTATCATTTTTCTACCAGTGGTTTACATCTCCGTGAAAATATCTGACTCCAATTTATTGAAGGAGAACCCATTGAGAGCATTATCCTTGAGGATTAATATGGCAGCTCTTGTCCTGAGGTTGGCATAATGATATGCAACCCAAGAGTAAGTAAGAGGAAGCCAGCAACAAGCGCTAGGTCTGAAGGGTGAATGAGTGAAAGGAGACAGATCCTGAGGTCAAACACAGCAGGGTCCAAGAACTGGTTAGGAATCAGAAGAAGGAAAGGAAGTGACTGGGGACTCAGTGAGGGTATTGTTGGCCTGTCAGTCACATGACACTTGCGTTGGCAGGTTGTTGGGCAGTTCTAAAGCCCAGGCGTTTATATACCTAGGGAATAGTTGGCTTCAATTGGTCATTAATGGTTAAGTATTTAATGAGGCCCTACTAAGGGTCTGAGTTAATTGTAACTGAGTGAACTTTTACTATTGAAAGACCCAGCTCTTAATGAACATTATGCTAAAGATGTTGAGGAGGAAATGCCAGATCTGCCCATTATCTCTAATATCTGCACAAACTCAACCCCAGACTCTAACAAGGGCCAGTATTGCTTGTTTTCACTTTTTCTTTTTTAATGATGAGCACCATGCCAAGGTATGATTTCTGCCAAAACACAAAAAGTTGATGACAGAGTAAGAGATGGACGGGGATGGGGTAATCTTTTTCTCTAGAAATATTTCAGAATGGAGAAAGTGGGTGCACAGACTTTGTAGTTCAATGGATGACTTTGATAATCAATAAGACAGATAATTAACCCCTAGGTCTCAGTTTCCTCATTTGTAAAATAGGGTTCAATAGTATTTGTAATACATAGGGATGTTGTAATGAAAACTATCAAATACAATAACTGGTAGAATGACCAGTACATGCCTAGTGCATAATATACATTCAGTAATTGTGGTTTTATTATTGTTAGCTTCTTAAAATACTTTGAGTAAGCTATGTGGAAGTGATCTACTATGAGATATGACAAAATGTTTTTTATGGTGTTTATTGCAGAACAGTAAGTAATATGTAAGAAGGCCTGGCCTGCATTTTCTTCTGAATGGAGATAGGTCAAAGCACTTCAACATAAGTAGGGGACAAGAGGCTGTTTGAGGCAGAGCTATGGTTCAGACAAGTTTGATCCTGGTCTGTATTTATTAAGTGACTTTGGAATGTCTAGCTGTGTATATGGACCTCCATTCCTTCATCTATAAAATGGGGATGGTAGTTTTTCTTTGGTTTGTTGTAATAAACACTGCATATATAAAAATGTGTCCTGGGACATAACTTGTACTTGATATCATGTCTCCCATTTAAAAACTGTGTTAATGATATTTCCTAGATTGATTTTAAACAACACAAATTTTATATTCATTTTTTAAATTTAATTTTATTTTATGGCACATAATAAGTTGTACAGCATAATGCTTTGATACACACAGTCAAATGATTTCTGTAGTCAAGAAAAATTTCCATAGTCATCACTTCACGTTCTCACTCCATTTTTTGTGGCAAAAGCATCTAAAACTTTTTATCTTACTGAAAATTCTGAATATGATACAATATTGTTAGCTATAATCCTCATGTTGTACATTAGATCTCTAGACTTTATCTGCAACTTTATATACTTTGACCTACACCTTCCCATTTTGTCTTCATTTTTAAAGAGAATTAGGGAGTGGAAGGAAGCCTCTTCCAGGTATCAGAACATGTGCCCTGATTGGTACCCTGCATGTTGGTGGAATAGCAGGCAAAGTTCTGTCCCTGGAGACACTTTTTCTTTCAGTATCAGAAATGAGTACCAAGGAGGGAGTCTGAATCTTGACTGTATTTCCCCTACACCCAAATGCAGTGCTTTCATAAGAGAAAATTTTTAAAAGTTATCAGGGTTTTTTTGTTTTTGTTTTTTTTTTGCAATAAATTGAGCTCATTTTTGTGTCTGTGAAACTTCTAATAAACTGAACTACCATGGGTATATGGTGATCACATCTCTTATAAATTTTTTTTCTCCTGTTTTAATATTATTTAAAACATTATGGAAAAATTTATTAAAAATATCCTTAAATACCCATTTACCCCCATTTAACCATTCCCAAAGTGTCACTAGTTTCTGTTGGGTTCATATGTATTTCTGTCTGTGCACATGCATGTGTGTATTGTGTGTACATGTGTGTTAATTCACAATTTTTAAAAATTGAATTTCTTACTATTATGAAATTTATATCCTACTATTTTCACTAGATCTCATCTTGTGTCTGCTATTTAATAACTTGTGCTCAAAAATTTGTTTATCAGTGGTTGTATTATTATGCATCTTATGAAAGAACTGTTTAACCATCTGTTTAATCTGAAAGGTAGATATTTTTTCATTTTTATAAATACCACTGCAGAGAATTTGCCTATGTATTAATTAGCTTTTCCATCTCTGGACTATTTCCTTTTGATCAATTCCAAGGAGTGTAATCACTAAGCCAAATGATATGCCAAATTGCTTTTCAGAAAGTTGTACCAATTTACAATTTCTGTTAGCATTGGAAACAGATGCCCATGTCAATGTAGCCTCAAAATCAGTGGGTGTCATGACAAATTCTGTTAGTTGATTTTATCTGTGAAAATTTTTATTAGTTGGCTATAGACATCTTGAATAAAAAACACTATATCCTTTGTTTTCCCCCTTGACCTTTACCTGGTCATTGTGAGTGAGGCTTTGAGAAAGTGTCTTGAGATTTCAGACCATATCAGGTTGACTGTAAAAGGAGAATGGAAATATGCTATTCACTATAACAAAAGGTGAACTCCAAATTGCTCTATTGGCTTACTTAAAGTAGCAACTGGCAACCTTTATTTTGTCTTTCTGTAAAATGGAGACATTTAAAACTCTCCGGGGGAGGGCAGTGTGAACAGAACTTAATGGCGACTTGATACATCTGAATATTTGCAGAGTTCTACATGCTACAACAAGTCACTAGCTAATTACTACTGTGTGTTGCAGAGAGAGGAGTGTTTAAATTGTGTGGGAGCAGGGAACTAAAGGGCTGGTAGAAGCTCCTTTGAGGAGAGAATAGCAGCAGTGTGGATCAGATCTTACTGAAGTAGGAGTAGATTATGATGCAGTGATTATTCAGAGCAAGCATGTGGAATTCTCCAGAGGCATCCTCTTGTTCTCCTAATTAGATCATATCAAGTCCCAAATCCAGCAAAAGCAGTAGTTAACAAACTTCAGCATGTATCAGAATCTCCTGGTGGGGTTGGAACCATTGTTGGGTTCCCCTGCAGAGTTCCCAATTGAGTAGGTCAGGGGTTAGGCCTGAAAAACAGCATTTCTAATAGGCTCCCAGGTGATGCTGATGCTGAGGGTCCTGACCACACTTTAAAAAACACTTATCTATAGGAGCCTATTGCAGCAATTTTACTATTACTAAGTTAAACTTCTGTTGGCTCTGGGTTTGTATTTTTAATCAGGGGAGGCCATTGATATTTGCATATCAGCAACATTAAGCTTCACCGGAAAGCAGTCTTTTAATTATTTCTATAGGACATGGTGTCATGTCTTTGGAAAATGTAAATACCCTGAGTATACTTCTCTCCTTGATGCATATCTTCACCTGGTGCACACATGTAGTCAAAGGTACGTTGCATGGACATGCCCAATATTGCAAGAAGAAATATTTTCTAACCAGCATTAGAAACAGCCTCTGCTTTTCAAAAAACAGAGCTATGAAATTTAACAATAATTCACAATGAAAAGCAAATTTTAGCCCTGATTTAGATAAATCAAAGATTTTTATCTTTCCAGGGGGCATGTCTATGATAACTCCAGGTTTTTCAGTGACCTTAGAAAGAAAAGCGTACATTTCACAATTTAAGAGGGGATCTCAGTCCATAGACACCAACCTGCAACCAGTGAACAGACAGCATGTTTGATTTAGCCCTGCTCCAGGGAAATGGCTCCAATCCAAACATATGAGCAGGTCAGAAAGCAGAATTATTTAATCATCTGGAAGCCTGGCCCTGCCACTACCATTGTTGGAGGAAACTGTCACCACTGACTTGCCAAAGACCCAGGCCAGATGCAACAAGAAAGCCAACGAGATCCCACCTAGCAAACAGTGGGGCCTCAGATAGCCCATGTTTAGGGGTAAATGGGGTCACTCTTCATCAGAACAATTCCTCAAACAGGAAACAGGGAGAGGAAGAGGTGCTGGCATCCAATTAGATAACCATCTCTAGCCATGTCTTACTAGTGTAAAGCATTTTGATATTAATCACCAGGGACCCAAATGCATCTGAGACATTTCCTTCCCGAGTTTACTTTAAAAAAAGTTTTCTTTTTAAAACTCATATTGAAGAGTTGGAAACAAATGTCGTCATTCAATACAGGTTTATTTTAGGAGCAATGGAAGATTAATTTGTGATGAAGTCATTCTTTCAGAAACAGTTCTGAATACAAGAGAGTACTAGGGACTAAGGTACATATTAAGTTCTAAGGTAGATATTATTAAGTTCTTTGCTTAAATCATATTGGAAGGATGGGCAAGAAGAAGATAGTTGGATTAAAGGGAAGAAGCAGGATGTCATTTGGGCTTTTAAATAACCAGTTGAAAATGACTACTGATTTTGGAAGTATTTATTTCCAAAACTTCTTAGAGAGGGGTGGGAAGAAGGAGAGGGAATTGGGGAGAGAAAACTTTGTACTATTACACACTCTGGGTGCAGTGTGTGTTTGCACGTATACATAAGAGACGATCTTAGAAAGTCAGATCTTTGATGGTGTGATTGTGTGTTCTAGAGGATGCACCATAGGAAAAGAGAGTCTTTTCACAAACATTCCCTTACCTAAGAGAGCCTCTGCACTGGTGTTGTAAGGTGTCCAGTGATGAATGAGGAGTGTGAGAAAATGCTTATTCTGTCCTGGGAATAAACCATGCTGATTTGTTCTAAGTGAGCAAGAGGTTTCCCTGAGTCTTCAAAAGAGGCTGTCTGCATTGGCCACCTATGATTTATGCCATATTATAACTCCATTATGTTAACTAGGTAGAGGCAACTGCACCCCAAGTTATTAAAGCTGTTCATTTCTTCTTAGCACCCCATGGTGAAAGAGAAAATAGCTGTTTTCCCTCCCATGCCTCTAGCCTGGAGTACAATTTCCACACCTATCTGAATAACATACAGAGCTCAGAGAAACAGAGGTATAGGAATGTAAATCCTCCTTGACCAAAGACTTAGTGCATGAATAATTTGCAATGTAGGATTTCTAAAAGGAATTATTTATCTTCATCTTTTTCTATTTTCTCTGGCAGAGAAGCAAAAGTTAGAATGGGGCTTGAAAATTCATCTCCAAGAAGTGAGAGCAACCAGCTTAGCAGTAACTCATGGGTGAGCTAATCATTCCCAGGGGAAGCAAGAGATGGTGGCCTCCTGAATGACCCCATAGCTGGCCTTGAACTTTTGGATGGACCTATTCTCAATGGGTTTATTGGCTTGTTGGTTTGTTAGGCTTCTCTGCAGCACCACAGTTGTATAAAAGAGAAAAAAAAAAAACCGAGCAATTTCATTTCTATTTTTTGTGTTGACATGTAAGAAAGTAATACTCAGGGTGTTCTTTATCTGTCCTATTCGCTGAGAATTTAAGGAATTATATTTGCAGGTTGAATATATAATGGAGAGAGAAAGATACATACGTGATACCCACAGGGATATTTACATGGGTGGTAGAAATGGAGTCCTGGTATATCTCAGTTTAACACAGAGGATTTTCTTGTCTTGGAATAAAGGAATGTCATTGAAATATTGATGCGCACTATTGATGGAGGACCATGTTTGTTGCCACAAGTTGGATAAAGGCATGAATCTTATCACTGGTTTCCCTTCCACTGAGGTAATTTTATTTCCTGTTATTGTCAAGACCTGTCTGCATTTCTGCATTTAGCTGACTTCACATGCCAACCTGTGCTGCCAATCCTGAACTGGCCTCCTCTCTCATGAAGGAAGGATAGAGGCTGGGCCAGAGTCTAGACAAATCCAGGGCTCCATTATGATACATCATTCTCAACCTCCATGTGCCTCAGTTTCCTCACTATAAATCAGGAGTGTTGAAAGACCTAACTCTTATGATTATGACAAAGATGCAATGAGTTAAGATATTTAAAGGTCTGAAATATGTTTGGGATATCATCAATGCTACATAAATGTCAATGACTATTACAGATACCATTGTTATAATTTGACCTTATATATCTTGTTTAATTGTCTACAGTCTTATTCTCCTCTGCATTGTGTTTCTCTTTCAGATTATCTTTTGGGTTGCTACTATACCACATGTCCTGTGGCTCTCCAGATAATCAGTTCTGATCTTGATTTAGTGTCCTAGTCACCTAAGAAAACAGATATTGCTGAGAACTCTGGAGAAGCCATAGTTTCCTCTTTCATAGTTAAAGTTCTTAAGATCTTGAGATCCTGACACAGCTTGTGTTCTCTAGAAACAGACACTGATAAAGGGCTTGTATATTGCTCAGATTGTATATTGTACAGATATTGAGTAAGAATAGACAGCAATGGAAGGAAGGGGAAGAATTTGTCTTACTCAGTTTTTTTGTTGCCATGATGGAAAAAAAAAAAAAAAAAAAAACCTGTAAAGAACAATGTAAAGGAAGACAAGTTTATGTTGGCTCATGGTTTTAGTTTCAGTCCTTGGTTGCCAACTACATAGCTCTGGGTCTGAGGTGAAGCAGAACATTATGGTGGAAGGGCATGGCAGAGGAAAACAGCTGAGGACATGGCACCCAGGAAGTAGAGTGAGAACTCTGCTCGCCAAGGACAAAATATAAACCTCAAAAGCATTATCCTCAGTGACCTAGTCCCTCCAGCCACAACGTGCCTGCCTATAGTTACCATCCAGTTAATCTGTATCAGTGAATTAATCTATTAAATAGGATACAACTCTCATAATCTGATCATTCCACCTTTAAGAATTCCTGTCCCAAACGTGAATCTTTGGGGGACACCTCATATCTAAACCATAACATTGTTGCTGGATATAGGGAGAGGTGAACTGAGATTACAAGACCCACAGAGCCTCGAGTTGCCTTGCTGACCTCTGTGGGATGCAGTATGACCCAAGTCAATACAGAATTTCTTGGCCTTTGTAATCATACATGGATTACCAAATGGATGTGGCTACTTCAGGAAGAATGCAAGACTCCCTTGGGCAAGTCCAATCCCAAGGGAGTTGGTTAATTATAGGTTTTCTCCTCCCTGAAGAGAGATCTGAACGGGTACATATCCATTTCCTTCACAGGTAAAGTTCCAGACTAAAAGATGGAGCACTCCCAGGGGGACTTAGCACAGCATTGCTTTGAGAAGGCTTCACAATTTAGCCAAATGCTTTTCACAGGGAAGGGTAGGAGAAGAAAAGGTGGTTGTCCCAAGGGTAAGAGATAGTGCTGAAGGAAGTGTGGCAAGGCAGATGACAACTAAAGAACAGAGCAAAAGTTTATGTTACTTGAGGAGGTGGGGAATTTCAACAGAAAATAAAGGTAGTAAAAGCAGAATCTTTACATGGTGGGATCATTGGAGGCAATTTGGGGAGTATTAGTTTATTTGCATAGAAGCCCACTGTTTTCATTCAATTTTTTTTCTATTCATTCTTTTTTCCTCTGTTTTTAAAGTTTGGGGAAGTTGCTAATAAAAACTGTGGTGGACTTAGGGTGACCAGCCTCTGCTTACTCAGGCTAAATGCTGGCTCAGGACACTAGACTTTTAGCGGGAGACCTGGGTTATCCAAGGTAGGTTCCTACAAAGCCTTTTCCGAGGCAGTTCTTGGTGTCACAACTGAAGTCATGAAATAATGGATGGGTAAAGGTTTAGAAACCATGAGGAGATGTTTTTCCATCTAGTTAAGAGTGACAGGGAACAGAGACATTATTGATGACTCCTGCAGTGCTTCACATGTACTTGGCAGCTAATAAATACAGATCAAAAGGAAATTGAACATGAAGGCCATGAATTAAAAGAGAACATTATTTGGAACAAACTCTTAAGGACAGGGGAAGAATGGTAAAGTAAGGAATAAATCAAGGGAGCAAACAAGAACTGAATGCCATCATTCAGCCAAACACAGTGTTGGCTCAGGCCCTGAGCAATTGCAGTTCAGACTGGGGTACTCCTCTGACTATCCCTGTTACAGAGCAACCTGAGGAGCCCCCTCTCTACCTCACCGTCACCTCAACAGTTCTGGAGCATCTTTTCCTTCCTTCTTTCCTTCTTTCCTTACTTCTCTCTCACTAGAGGGGTGATGCAGGTATTAACTGCCTCTGGAACTAAAGTTAGTAAAATCTCCACCACTTCCCCAAACTTCAACCTGGGCATATGGCCACTGCCCCCTCCTAGAGTGAATAAGTCTCTCCCATGGATTGGACATAATTTAATGTGGATGTGGAAGTTTGATCCTGGGAGTGGTCTCAGGAGTGCAAATCTAGAGTTGACTTTAACCACTCCAAGTCCAGGACCCAAAAGGTTTGGTGGAAACTAATTTGTTCTCTAAGATGCAAAGAGACAGGTTCTTTTCGCTTGCTTTCAAAATATGGAATGTGTTACAGGTAAGGCCATATTATTCACCGACTCTGTGCCCTTTGGACTTCCTGACTCTATGTCAATCATAATTCAAACTCAGTAAACAATTACATTTCCATTGATGAACTGGGTTCCCACAGATTTTGTATTGAAGAGTTGGATGTATAAAACAAAGCCGCACTCTATTTTCAGGTTGCTTTAAGCTTCCTGGTTCTAAGATACAATCTCAGTTACTTCCTCTCATCCAAGACTAGTGGCCTCTGCTTTGACTTGATTTTGATCAAAAGAGCAGTAGAAATATTTTTTTCAATGCATCTGCCACTCAGTAGACACTTGTAGAGTGTTTAATGAGGATTCATAGCTGCTCACATTTTGAAATAGGCAGAGCCTGGAGTACTGTAGGTTCACCTATGAACAGTTCTATATAATGTTCAGTGAATGGCTCAGTAAATGAACAGGCAAGTTCAATAATAAACTAAAAAATAATGATTTCAAAGTTTAATGGATTAGTGTAGCCCTCACATTCTCATGACATTTGTTTCACAATAATACATTATTTCCTCTGAAGTCCCAATGCATTTTTCAACATTATTAAGTGATGCCGATTACATCTTGGAGAGCAGGCAAGTATGATAATCTGCATTTGACAAATGGCTTAGGAGAGGGATGGCTGAAGAAGAAAAAGAAAGAGAAGGACAAAGTGAGAGAGCAGTCCCTGCCCTGGACTTGGAGAAGCCCACACAGGGCAGCTCAGCCTTGCCCTGTCTGTTGCATATAAGCCCTGTGCTTGGACAGGTGCTCCTTGCACCTGAGCTGCCAATTGTTTCTTGATCTTTCCATCTACTTCTGCCATTTTTGTTGACTTTCCAGAGCTGTTTGCCTGGGAACAGGTTGTGAAAAGGGCTGTGTTGCTCACCCTCTGATCTACAAGGATGCCTTTTCTGAAGAGTCCTTTAAGAATATTTGCCATAAAAGTAAGGTGTTTCTGGAGATGAAAGTACAGACAGTCAGAGAAAAGAACTCACTGTGTGTGTGTGTGTGTGTGTGTGTGTGTGTGTGTGAGTGTGCATGCTCTTCCAATAAAAAAGAATAAAAAAGAAAAGAAGGAAAGGCACACCCCTCCTCCAGCCCACCCCTCAGGAGACCTCTGACCTGCTTTGCTAACACCACCCCCACTTTTGTCTTTTTAACTTGAGAAGCTTTGTCAGCACAAAAGGAGGAACTCAGGAGCTGGTTCAGTGGCCCTGAGACAGCCCAGGACTTTGCTGGTTATTTGGGCAACCACAGACAGGGAGGTCTGCCTCCTGGGGACCTCAGGAGAAGGCAGAGTGTCCCTGCCTCCTCTTAGTATGTTTTCGGCTGGGGGTCCCTCTTTCCATATCAGGCAGTTGTCAGGAGCTATTATAAGCTGGTGGGGGCAGGGGCTCTTAGGCCCCAGAGTCACAGTTTTGAGAACTATGGGGAACTGACTGTCAATGCCATTCAGGGCCAGTTGTATTGAAGGCATTAATCACACAATACGCTAGTCTCTCCCAGGGAAAGGTCAGTGACAGTCCCCGTCCTCTTCCTTTCCTCAGTGTTATCACTGATTTTAATGGCCTTTCGGTATCTGGTGAAAATCGAACTCAGGTTCTTTTTATTTAGACAATCATGGACCACAAAATTAGTTGCTTTCTCAATTTACACACAGCCATATCCCTTGAGGCCTCCCTTAGGCTCTGGTTTCAGGCAGACTCTTTGCTTAGGTTAAAAGGAATACAACTTGTGTCTTGTAGGTTTAATGAATTTACATAAATCCTTGAAGTAATATGCTGGATGCCCAGCTTGCAAACTGGACTTTAATGCTGTGCATTGGATTTGTGTAAAATCAAAGTCAGGGAACAGTTAGGGCCCCCCCTACCCTTTTCCCACCTTCACTTTCCCAGTCCTCTTTATATGGGGCAAGCAAAGTAGTTAAAAATGTCAAACTCACAGTACGCACTGTCAACAACACAATGAGGAGGCTGAAATAAAATCCTCCAACCTCATGGTGATACTTTATACTTACATAGAGCCTTTCATCAAGAGTCTTCCAGTGTTGTAGGAACATTAACCCTTGATGTACCTCCTGGACTGGGCCCAGAGTCTGTTGATTGAAAAAGCAAAAGGATTGGGGGATTATACGTATAATTTGAAGAATCTTCTGGTCCCAGGAAGGTTCTTAAAGTCGAGTTGGTCGAGTTTTGCGTCTTGCCAGTTTACCTTCACTTTCAGCATACCTCTGCCATATCAGCACCCTCACCAGAGGTCAGTGGTGAGCCAGTAGTGTCAACAACCCAACAACGACATGTGTATTGAGAGGTTCAGCAATCAGTCCTCACTCTTCCAGGGAGGAAAAATGGTGTTAGCAAGCTTGACATTTGATATGTTAGGAAATGCATCAAAGCAGTTATTATGGGAGTAATCTGAACTTTGCTGGAACTCCTTATATTTACTTTATGGTTTGGTCTTAATTTGTTTGATTGATGTATGTGGGATAGTACAACATCTGCAGTGACTACAGCCTGTAAATGTCTTTAGCCCACACTGTGTTTGGGTCTATCAACGTGGCATTTTTTTGTTTGTTTGTTTTTTTGTTTTTCTAAGTTGTACTTTGTGCACCAATCAGTGTCAGATAAGGTCTGTTGTAGATAATTTTCTAATTGATCAGAGTACTCTTATCTAGGGACCCTGGACAAAGCAATATGATTTTTTTTTTTTTAAATCAGTGTCTGCTTATAGACAAAAAATGTCATGTTTTTACTTCCCTTTTAATAAACAGTGCTTCCATCTGCATGAGAATAATGTGGGTCACATTCTAAACATGCAGATTCTCAAGCCCCATAGAGACTAACTCTCTCAAAGCCATGCTAATTTGCGTATGTTTGGCGGATGTTGGGGTGCTTCTTTGCTACCCTTTGTAAAATCTCCTCTGCTTCTTCCTACTGCTGATCATATTAACTCTTACAAGGCTGACTGTCTCTGAAGCCCTGGTAGGACCAGTAGCTTTAGCAGAAGAAATGGATATTGGAACAGAGGACCACTCATCACTGAAGGCTCTTAGTGTGAAGGGAAGCAGGAAGTGAATACATCTAAATGCCTGCTCTCCAATATTTTCTCCTTCCCACAATTCAATCTTTTCCATTCCAAGGTGCGCTGGGACTAAGCTCTATGAGTCCAATTCTCTACATTCTTTGTTCTTCTCTTTGAGGCCTACAGCACCTCTCCATTGGAAGAGCTAAGCAGAGAGACTGGGTTATGTAAAGGAGCAAAAGTCACACCTATTTGGAGTTGAAATCTGAAGCTCTTTTGAATGTCGACTGCCATGTATTTGTATACAGGAATCAGAACTGGTTATTTTCTTATTGGCCCCAAGCTTCTTCTTGTAATTTGTTACTATTCATATTGTATATCAACTTTCTTTTCAATGTTTATCATCATCAGAGGAATCTAGGGCTCCCAGGGACACCGGAGGGTGAGGCAGCCTGAGTTGAAAGCTGGATTTACTGCTGGCTCTATGCATGATTAGATCCAAATTAATTAAACAACATATCTCTCTGGGGCTCAGTTGCCTCAGTTGTGAAGGGGGGTGATGGACATGGTATGTATCTCACTTACTTGTGTTAAGGGTACATTAGATGATGCACTTAAAGAAGATGATACATAGAAATACTTAAGGAATGGTCATTGTTATGTTGTTTGTGAAAATGAGGGAGGAGGACAAGGAGATCCAGACATTGGAGGGAGAAACTGAACCTGCCAGGATGGTCAAGATTATCTTGGCTAATTTTTCACACCGTGCAGATCTGATTACTGTATTTAACTTTAGGAATCTTCACAATTTAAGAGTGAAAACACTTTGACCTGAAGAATACAGGATAAAACTTATCTTTTTAACAAATGAAAAGGTCTATTAATCTGCCCCCTGAACTCACTCCCTGAAGTCCTTGATTGGTGAGGGCAGGCCTTAGAAATTAGAAGACATCACTTGAGGATGGACTGAGAGGCAGGAGGGAGAGTGGGTCAAGCATCTTGGCAGGTAGAGGTGATTTCAGCAGCCTAATTCATTGATCACCTCGCAGAGGGGCATGGGAAGGATAACCCTGCTCCCATTCACCCTCAACTGCCCCCTATTTCTTTTTACACTAAGTTATAACTCAGGTATGTACAGTACTTGTACTTAACTCTTGCTTGGGAATGTATGACCCTAGGGGCTCCAAATGTGCAATTAAAGAGAACCCAGACTCTGGTTTCTATCATAGGTAAACCACCACCCCAACCACCACCAACAATAAAACCCATGCAGGAAATATGGCATGTATTTCTTTTTTGAAATTGTTACAGACATAAGGTATCTTCTCACTGTGAAGTAGGACTCCAGTGTGCATGGAAATAGTGCTTTGAAAAACCTATCTTACCTTGGTGGAAACTTTCAGTCATTATTTTCTTGGACTTTTTTCCCCCTTCAAGAAAAACGTAGTGTCTAATTTGTGGCTTATGCCCTTGAGTTTTACTACAGGGGCCTTCAAGCAGTGTGGAAGGTACACAGATATGGGTTTTGGGCCATCACTCCAGGCCACTGCAAAGCCCTAGTTCTCTCCTGGATACAGCTCTGAAGACTCACTGTGGCTTAGACATTCCCAACCTCCCCCTGGAGGATCCCTTCCTGTTAGACTAGCCAGAACAAGGAGCTGGCCAAACCTGCACTTCTACAGGTTTTCTAACTTGTCTGCAATGCTTGCTGGCGGCCAGTGAACTGAACCAAAGCGGTTCATGCTTGTCTCCCTTAAAGCTCCATTTGTTAAACTGCAATTGCACAGGAAAAGGTCAGCACTTTATGTTCTCAGCACTTAAATTTAATCATTCCTTAAGACGGACATAGTCTAAGAGGTTTTCTAATTAATTCTTAAATGTGATGGGAAGCGGCTGTCAGTCTTTGGATCAGAAATAAAAACCCAGTACCTGGTTCCCACTCTTTTCTATCATAGTTCATTTCTACACTCTGTTGCCTTCTAGAAGGAAATCCCCAGCATTTGTTCAACCAATAGCTCTTCATCTAGCAAACACTAATATCAGATATTTGGTAGATTTCCCCTTGAGATGTATTCTGAAAAATTTGTACCATCATTAAAATAGTTTTAATAACAAAAATTGAATGCAATTATTGAAAAGAAAAATCAAACCACACCAAAGCATACAAAAGAGGTACTTCCTCCCACCTCATGTCCCCAAAATAATCAACATTAATAATTTGTATAAGACCTCTCATACCATGTATGATATTGCAATTTGGATTATTCACTCAGTAACAAACATCTAATTCTGTCCTTGTTAGCATATGCATTACCTCGATTTACCTATCTCATATAAATTAATATTTAAATTGTCCCTTGTATTATTTCATGACAAATAATCCTGTAAAGAATATTCTTGTGCTTATATATATTCTAGTGCTCTTCACACTTCTGTTGTCACTATGGAAAAGTGATATTGCTGGGCCTATGAATTTGTACATGTAAACTATTTAAATATTTCTAATTTACTTTGATTAATATTATGTTCATTTCAAATTAATCTGTGATTCATAAAATATGTGTGGTTTTGATTCCTACCTGAAAATGGCATATTTGGAGGGGGGAGTTGAGATCCTGCCAAATCAATAATCAATTGCTCTTGTTGGTGAAAATAATTTTCAGACATGGAATGAGCACCCACTGTAGGTAGGTAGTGAGATGCCACATCATTGTTTTCCAAGGTCAGGGATGCTTAAACATACACTCTGTTCCAAGGAATCTACTAACCTTGTTCCTATCTTCACCTTCAGTGCCTTCCCCTCTGCATTTCTGTTCAGCATTGGCTACAGCAGGGAATCTGGGTATAAACAAATAAACAACGTGTACAGCACAATGGCTGCTCTCAGAGACCTTTCAAACAAGTTGGGGAGACAGAACACAGATGGCTAAAAAACAAACTAAAAATACAAGTCAGTGTATAAAAAGCAGCAAATAAATATAAATAGTAAGCATCATTATAGCAGCCCAGAGGAAGGAAGGGAAACAGTGGCTGGGTGTTCAAGCTTCATAGCAGGGACTCAGTGTTGGATGTGTGGAATGTCTCTAGGTGGAGGCTGGAGTGGGTGGGGAGACAACTATAAAAACTCTTGAGAACCAGCTGACAGAAAAAGAGTTCTGATGAGAGAGTGGAAAATAGGGAAAAGTGCCCACATTTATTCTGATAGTTGCAAGTGAGTGAGTTTCGCAATATTGTTTGAAATTATTTGTGGTACTTGGCAGAAATTCTCATCTATTATTTCATTTATTCTTTTATTTATTTATTTAAGTGATGAGGTGGTACAAGTTAGTTATTAAAAATTTGAGAACTGGAGGAAAATTTCCAGCATGCTTCCTGGGGTGGGGTTGGGGGGGATTATCACGTTTGCAAATATGCACAAAAAGTTTTGCTTTATGATTGCAGGGCACCCTTCCTTCTACCCTAAGTTGAGAAACTTTAGAGGGTCTCTAAAAAAGGGTTGCAACCCAAAGCAATCCATCTATAAGAAAAAGTTAGCCAGATCACAGTAAAAAGTTGTTATGCAATGTAAGACACAACTAGTATATATTTATGAATCATCAAACTCTGAAACTGACTCGAAGCAGGTGGGTAAACAACCTGAGAGTGCCGCCCTGCAGTTTAACCAGCCTGCATCAGTAGAGGCGATTCTTTGGCTTTTTCGCACCTCAAAGAAGCCAAGCTCTCCAAAATGTGAATCAATGGGATTATTTACGCGTGTATAACTGGAATCCACTCCAAGAGGCCGATTTTGCTGCAGAAAAAGATACTCTTGCTCCCCACCCCCTCCTTTCTTTTTGACAGTCAGTTAATAAAGACTCAACAATAAGCAGCTGCCAGTGATGTCATTTGGGACTTTGTCCACGGAGCTTGTAAATACAAGCTCGGAGCAACTACGGAGCCGCAGCCCAGGGAGCAAGTCTCCCGCAAACTCGCCCGGGATTCGCGGCAGGACCTCGCTGATGCTGCGGATATTCAGGAAAACCGAGTAGTCTCGTAGCCGCGGTCTTTGAATGCTTGAAAAATAAACAGAGCATAACCGCGGGAGGAGAATTTTAGCAGCAGAGAGTGGTTGAGTCCTTGCAGTTCCTATGTCTGTCTCCAGGACTGTGTGATTTGTGTTCACTGAGGAGCTAACTACAAGTAAGACTGTTGGGATTTTTAAAAAAACTCTTGTAACAGTTTTTCTTGTTTACACAGCTTGCTTTCCTTTTAAAGTGAGATGATGATGTTTACGTTTTTCTGCAGGCTCTCTCGGCAGCCACAAGTATGCATTTCTTCCAAGTAATTATAGTGCGTGCGCTAAAGTTGACTGGGGTTAGGTGGAGAGGACGTGTAGACTCAGGACAGGCACCAGGGTGCAGATAGGGAGGCTGAATTGTTAATTCTCATTTGTTTCTGCAGTGAGGTGGAGTTTGGTAGGAATTTGTTTTGTGTGTGTGTGTTGTTGTTGTTGTTTTTGCTGTTGTGGATTTTTTGTGTTGTAAAGTACCAACTAGCCAATCAAAAAATCTATTAGGTTGACCTAGGCAGTTTAGCTAAACGCTTTAAAGACTAATTTTAATGAACTGGTTGCTGGAGGGAAAATATCCCCTTTTATCTCTGATTTTGTGTGTGTGTGTGGTTTACAGATTTCTAATGTGTGCATGTTGTTGTTCATATGTTGTTTTTCATCCTGCTACACCCTCTCCTCAGACTCTCCTCTTTTCTTTCTTTCTCCCCCCTCCTTCTCCTCCTCTCTCAAACTCATTCATTCTCAGGTGCTAGTAGTATGCATTAAAACTGTTTTGAAATTCAAACCCTTTCCATGTGGATTCCCCACCGCCACCACCCAAACCGAGTATGTGATTTGCCTTCTGAGTTAGCAACTGGAGTTAATGTACTACTGAAAAAGTCAACTTTGACACTCAGCTTGTTGGTGGGCAAGATCTACATCCTTTCTTTCACTTTCCTCAGGGCTCTAAAATTCTCTAAGTATTCTCTGGGATTTAAACAGGAAGAGTGGGCTCCATGCCCCACCAGTCCGGACAGGGACTGTCTTATCCTGCTGCACTTGCTCTCCCCATGTGGTATAAGTTCTCCATATGAGCTTTATGAACGTGTCTTTCTGTGGGTCCTTGCTGCTGCCTGGTATTTCCTCCTTCGCGCTTGCAATTCAGCCACTTGCAGCTAGTAGCAAATCACCACTGATTCCTGCCCTCTAGACCTGACAGCCCTCTGGCAAGAAGTGGCTGTTAGCCTGTTAGCTCCTGCACGAGAAACCCATGACTCATTCCAGAGACGGACTTGCTCCTGAATTCAGCTGCTCTGTCACCAGCCCAGGAGTGCAGTGACAGCCCTGACTGCTTTCCCCTTAGAAGCCAGTGTAGGAAAGTCCTAAAATACTCAACTATTTTTTCATGGAGTCCTGAGATGGGCTACTTCCTGTCTCTGTGTCAGCTCCCAATTTTTCCATCAAAGCACACTGTGCTTGGGTATGTTTTATATATTAGAGCTCACTGCTCTCTGCAGATTTTTTTCAAAATAAGGGATTTGCTATTAATATAGTTTGCAAAGTATTAGTCGAAGCTTATCATTTTATGAAAGAAAAACTGGGTCATGAGGTGGGGTAGTGATTTGTCCAGAGGCACCCAGCAAGAGGGTGCCAGAGTTCCCTCTAGAAACTGTGTCTGCTATGCTCACTCCAGCATGCATTCCGATCTTCAGGTTCTTAAAGATTAAAAAGAAATAGGATCCACATATGGTTCATATGCTTCTTGCAGGAGCAGAGCTGTGTGCAGGTGTACAGATGAAGGTGGTCTGGCAAAGACTGAAAGTTCCTGTTTTGTCTTTGGCTCTGGTTACATTTCTTTACATCTCTGTTCCTCCTTGTTTTTGCTAGCAAACAAAAGGGAACCCTGTGATTATTTTACAGTTGGCCTAAAGGTTAGCAAGGTAATAGTTGAATTAGTATAGAAGGTATTTTGGACTGAGTACAGGTTGGGATAGCTAAGGTGATTCCCAACTCTGATAACTTTGTTTCTGCTTTACTTCTAAGTCTCAGACTTTGCTAACTATAACTTGCTTGTTTTCCTCCTCTTGTGACCTCCTCTTGTGGAAGCTTTTCTGCATTTTTTCCTTGATGGCTGCTCCCCTCCATCCTCTCACTACTGCCTGGACCTCAGGTCCCAGCATTCCACAGGACCCACTCATGCCCTGCATTTCTTTTCTTTCTGGAGTCTTCCTTGCCCTGACAGTCCCACCTTGGGGTGCCTCTGTGGACTCTCCAGATCCAAGTGACGTTGCACTTGCACTTGTTTGGATCCTTTTGGTATCTTGTGCCAACTTTTGCCATGAGACCTGGAACTCTTTCCCTACATAAATATCTCTTTCCATTGAAAGCAAGGGCTATGTTGTAAAACTTCCCTTGTCCACAGAAAAGTTGTTTCATGTATGATGCTAAATAAATGAAAGAGTTAATTAAATATGCATTTTCCCATATCAAACCCTCAGGCTTCCACGCTTGGTTGACAAAATTATTGGTTAACTGTGCTTAGTGGCTTTGAATTTTTCTTCACTGTGATGAAGGCTGTGATTCCAGAGTTCTGAGCACAAAAAACAGGGCTATACTTGATCGAATGCCTGCCACTCTACCCTGCCTCATTTCTTTGTGCTCTCTGCATATACTAATATCTATGCTGGAGTTTCACTTGCATCAGAATCTTCTGTTCTGGGGCACCGTGGCATATTGATTAAGGACTTGACCCTGGAACCACATTGCTGGGGCTTAAGGCCTGTTTCTACTACTTGCTGGCTTTATGGTCTCACAGTTAATCCACTGATTTTTTTGTTTGTTTCAATTTCTCCTCTTTCAGATTTGGATAATAAGAGTTCCTGCTTCCTGGAAGGATAAGGGAGTTTGAAATATAGATAACTAAGACACATAACACAATGTGAGGCATATATTAAGTACGAATGAGTATTAGCTATTATTGTTACTATTTACTGTGCTGATGCCTGCCTCCCATTCCAGACTTAATGACCCAACATCTCCTAGGTGGAATTCAGATGCAAGTATAGTTAAAAGTTCTTTACATGATTCACATGGGGAATACTGGCTTATTAGCAGCCAGGACCTGTTTCCTGCGGGCTAGATATTCTCTTCAGGACCCCTCCATTTTTATACTTGTGCAGCAGGCCTGTGACCCCTGTCTATATACCCATTTTGTCCTCTCAGCTCTTGCTTGCCCTTCCCCTCCTGTGAGCAGTTTTCCATGCCCCACTTGCCATGGACAGGTGTCCTTATGCACCAGGGAAGTGTGTGTTCATTGGTTCCCTCTTTAGCCTCTGAGTGCCATGAGGCCCACCTGCCTGACACCCACCTTGAAGCTACTCTCTTTAGTGAATTACTTGCTGAGTAGATGAAAAAAACGTTGCCCACTAAGTTCACTTCATTCCCATTTGTCACCAGGTCCTGTGCCTGCCCCTTTCCCATGCTGTGTCTGTGATCCTTTCCCTGCTCTCAAGTCACCTTTACTGCTCCTTCTCTCTAGGTAACATCTGCCCTCCCTACTTCCCAGAGCAGACTGTGGTCCTACACGACACCACCCTTTCTTTCTCCCCTTTGCTTCTGTCAGATGAAGGAGAGAACGTACCCATGAGATTCTGACTGAACTCTGCTGGAATGCCTAAACTCTATGGCCCCATTTAAAAATGACATCTTTGCATTCTGCCTCTGCCATGAGATTCTAGTGAATTTGAGGGAGGGGTGTTGAGTTGTAAAATTTGTAATCTCATACATAGCCCTGTATTTGGCACAGAGTGTGTGGTCCCAAAAAACGATGAGGAAAAGGTATGACTGTGTTGTTGATGGGCACTATAAGAACAGATTGGAATTGTTTTCTCCTTATATCAGTATTGAGAGATTCCTGTATAGCAGGCTTATTTCTAAACTCTTTGCTCTGTCATTATGGTCATCATGTTCATTACCCAAGCAAGGGTAGCTGAGGATCAGAAAGGTTAAGTAATGTGCACAGGAGGCAGTCAGAGGCACAGCAGTGTTACAACGTGCAGCATGCACTCTGAACTTTCATTGTGCTGCTCTCTGGAGGTTCAGGACTGACCTCTTGAGCCTCACCCACAATGGAGCTGTGGTCACACATCTGCCTCGGAACTGCTTGTACTGGCAGAGTGGTAAATCAGATCAACACTTCCAAGTGCCAGCCAGTTGGACTGGTGATTCACATGTTCTCCTCAGAAGTATCTAAAGCACAGGCCCAGCCCTTTTGGTATTTTTTTTCCCCTCTTTAAATCTCAGATATGAATCTCCTTGAAGAGTAACCTAAGTTTACAGTTGAATATCAAGATTATTTGCATGCTTAGTTTGGGTGTTGGCGGGCTTGGTCAAGAGTAAAATTGAAGGATTAGATAAAAAGACACAATTGGAAATAATGGTGGCGATTTGGTAGGTCTCTAGAAAAGTTTCCCGAAAGATGTGGTAGTGTTTTGTGAAAGTGGACTTAAAAATCAGAATGGTTTACGCTGCACACTGAGCAAAGTCACTGGACCACTTAAGCATAAGGTTCCTTACAGTCTTATTTCTCTCTAGTTCTTTAATTCTACAAGGTTTAATGCCTTTGGAATTTTGGATTCCCAATTGTGCCTCCTTTACAAATGAAATAATAAATTTTTTGGATACATAGAACATTACCCACAACGTTTACAGTGCCCCAATACATACTTGTCTAATGAAGTGTATCGTGTCGGTTTGGAAGCCCCAATTATACAAGGTACTTCCCAGTAGTTACATAAATTAATCTTGGTATTTTCAAGGCAAGAAACCAGATCTCTCCTCTTAGAAATAGTGGATTAGTGATTTCTTTGAGTAGAAGTTGGATGCACTTTTGGAACCCAATGAACTGAGTTCAAGAGGAAAGTCCCGAACCCATTTTGGAGCATAAGCTTGGATAATAACACAGCAGATAAATATTATGGTGTTGAAAGAAGAGCTGTTATTTCTGAAATGTGGGAACAAGTGTTACTGTCGAGATGCATGTCTGACAAACTGCCCCACAAAGGATACATGCTTCATTTGGCAAATTGAATCTGGAAACAGAACTGAGCCAGGCCAGCCCAAAGGATACATCCCCAAAGCTTCCATTGTCAGTGATAACTGGCTTTTAAAAACTCAAAAAAATCAAAGTAATACATGTTCACAATTTAGAAAACCCAGCATTACTAAAATGTTTATATATCTCTATTCAAGTTTGTGAATATTACTCACTGATAATGCCAAAGTGCTTATACATATATATAAACATTGCAGATCTTTATATTTCATAGCCCCTGAGCCACCCCTCCTTATCCCATTCCCCAGTTCTGTTCTTCAACCATTATCTGCTCTTTTAGCTGCTTTTTTATGTAATATTTCCAAATATGATGTCTCTTTATCTATGTAAAATATAAAGTTGTTTATTATGAGTTTCCTATTATGGTAGAGTGTATCTTTCCTACATCTTCCTTGTTCTTCAGTGTATCACATTTTTGCTTAAATGTATATTGTGCCTATTGTTTTTGTCACGATTATAAATGCAGTCATGCCTTGGTATCTACTGGGGATTGGTTTTCGGACCTATTAAGGTACTAAATTCTGTGGCTGCTCCAATCCCTTATATAAAATGTCATAATATTCACATATAACCTATACATACCCTCCCATGTGTTCTAAGTAATCTCTAGATTACTCGTAATACCTGCTAAAATGTAATTGCTATATAAATAGTCCTTATGCTGTGTTTTTCACAGAATAATGACAAGAAAAATATCAGAACACGTTTGGTATGCACCTGAATCTTTTTTCTCCAATATTATCCATCTGCTGTTGGCTGAATCTACAGATATGGAGCAGACACAGGGGGAAGGCCAACTGTGTTGTTTACTGTTGAGACAAATCACTTACTATGATCAAATTTCCTTTCTATTAAAATATTCCCCTAAAGTTATTAATTGTCTCTCTTCAAAAATTCACTTAGTTTTTGAAGACTTGGGCTAAATTTTCTCACTGGTTTCAATAGTCCTTTGACATATGTCAAAGCTAATCTCCCTTTAAGATATTCTTCCTATGTTAATAGTTAAATTCTCAAGTTATTCTATACTGTTTTTTTATGTCAGTTGTCAAGGGGGAGAAGTTAATTATTAATTATGCTGTATCATAAGCAATTTAGAATGCCTATCTCCAATGTGTCCTTTATTTTAATTATATAGTCAGTTACTTATATTTGCGTAAATAGAAAAGATCTGGTTTATTATGTTTGGTAAATAACATCTGTAATTTGATTTTATGGTCCCATGACTATGTGATATTCTTTAATATAAGAAATTTATTTCTTTCAGTGTATCTTTGACATCTAGAATAGTTTCTTCCTAGGAAATCAAATGATAATTCATGTAATTTTATTCTGTGAATAGATAAAAACAAAATGGTCCATCCACTTGACATTTATTTCTTTCCTTTTCTCATTCTCCTCTCACTGGTGTTTCAGCCCTAAAGAACACAATTAGGAGTGTGAGATACATTATTATTGGGAGACGTTAAAATATTTACATAAAATAATGGGAAAGACTTCACCTTTAGAGACAGTGTTTTTGAGATTGCCAGTAGAGGGCCTTGTTAAACTGAGTAAAAGTTCACGTACAGACCAATAGCCAACAGCCACAGCCGCCCTATTAAAGAAGGCATTGTTTTTAGAATTTCTTGATTAATAGCAGTAAAACTATCAAAAGGATTTTTAGAGTGCATTGCCTTTCTTTCTATATGGAGGAATTAGACATCTTAGCTTTCATTTTCATTGTTTTCTTAGTAGGAAATTGGACAATTCAGATAGATCATTAATAACCCATCAATCAAATCAAGACTTTACGTGCCTAGTCATAAAATCTATACACACCATTTCTTTTGGAGTGGGAATGCCGGCCTCTGAGCTTACTAGCTGGAACATAGGGTTGACTAAGGAATATGGAAGAGAGATGATGGCTCTCCTATCCTTGGCACAGTCTAAACTTGCTCCCTGTTACCATGAACTCCACTCAAAAAAAAAAAAAAAAAAAAAGTATTTTCTATTCCCTGGAGCTGATGTAAACTGTGATGTAAACTCATGACATTCTGTGGTATGCCTTCCATTCAGACACAGGGAAAGAATCTGCACTGGAAGAGGTGGGATCATTTCATGTTCTCTGTCCTGCTCATTTTCCAGGGTAAGAAACACCAGGGGAAGGGAGAGCCGATGTTTCTAAAGTCATTCAGCTGGTTAGTGCAGGGCAATTTTCTTCCTACTCACTGACCTTTCGGCTCCTCTTATGCAAGTCTCTTCTTCTTAGGGAGGCTCTCTTCTCCCCACTCCATCCTGCTGAGGCAACTTCTCAGCCTGACTGGCTTCCTCAGGTAGGCTTCCTATGCTTTTTATGTCCCCTACAAGCCCCATGTCCTTGTTTTTCATAGCACTTATCACTAGTGTATTGAAACCTATGGTCAACTATTTGATTAAGAACATCTTCCTAGCAAGGCTAGCTATTCCATGAAGGCAGAACCTGTGTCTGTCTGTCTTGTTTAATACAGTAGACTTAGCATTTAGAACAGTGGCTGGCACACAGTAGGTATCCAAAAAATATTTGTCAAAAGGATGAATATAAGCAAGCATTCTAACTCATTGCTTACTACTTTTTCTTCTCCATTTTTACACTTAAGGAAAACATTCATTTTTATAACAAATCTCCTGGCCTTCATGATGCCTGCAGTCTTAGGACACAAAGGCATGGCACTATTTGTTTTTCTTTTAACTTCACTTTCCATGAGTGAGTGAGCATCTTTTTATTTCCAGTAGTGCAAGGATCAATATTTGTGGTATTTATCAAATGGCGGCTCTGTAGGTATGAAAATAATAAGAGAATGGAGAAGGATTTCTTGTTGACAAGAACAGAAGGAATGGGAGCAGGAAGGTGTCCCAGGTGAGCCATGTATGCTTTCATATTTCCCACATTGGGCTGGAGATTATTCTTGAGGCCATAATTAAATATTCTTCCTCAAAATCTGCAGTACAAAGATCAGGATCTTTGGAATCAGTTAATACAGATAAAGTAGTGGAAAATATATAATTACAGCTCCTAACCAAGAGGCACTTGCTCTTGGGTGTCCCTGGGTTCTAGTCTCTGTCTTGACCTCTACTGACTTTGGGCAAGTTCTTTAACCTAATTGAGCTTGGTCTCCTCATCTGTAAAATAGAGTAGTATCAACAGTGATTTCACCTAATATTTATTAAGTCTTCATAATATGTCTACCTCATTGTACTTTCTTATTATCTCTTCTAACCCTTCCGACAGTCCTTGAGACAGACATTATTACTAATCCCATTGTATAGATGAGAAAGCTAAGATACCCAGAGATTAATTTGTTCCAGATTACACAGTATGACTTTGAGCCAGATGTTTAGATTATATTACCTTCTTATAGGATCACTGTGAGAATTAAATGAGACAAAGTCCATGGCATAACTGCACAAAAACAGGCTAAGCACATGGTGACCCTTACGATCATCGTTGACTCCTTATCATCGAGAACATTATGGGCCCTTATAAGCAGGTGAATGCTGTAGGCAACTTTGAGAGATGGCAGTGCTGTGTGTTTCAGGGACATGTTGTTTAATCCTGATGTCAAATGTCAGAAACTCCATTTACTTGATATTTTGGTACAGACATGTATTTGCAGCCTAAAACAACAAGCAAGGAAGCTGTCTATCCTAAACCCCTCCTGGCTGTCAATTTATTTATTATATTCCGATCATGTGCGCATAGCTTTCTTTGCTCAATGCTGCATCTGATAATTTACGTCCCTGACTTTGTCATCTCTGCATTTTATCTGGCAAAACCCTTGAATCCAGTTTGTATACAACGCCTTTGAAGTACGGCGGGGCCAGCTTATGGGGTAGAAAGAGTGTGATGAGTGTCCAGCTCCTTCTGATGTGTCCTCATATCATTCCCCTGTTATGTATCCCTGGACCATTTTCCCTAGCTGTCTCCTTCCTCTTCTCCAACTTTCTTTCTCTTTGTATTTTCTCTCTTATTCTTTTCTTCCCTATTTCTCATCTTCCCTCTCTCTGTCTTTTCCCCTGCCCAACTTGAATCTTATCTCTCCTTCAATTATCCCTTTCGCTTCTACTGCCTCTCTTTATTCATTTCTCTCTCCTCCTTCCTCACCTCAGCAGAGCAGAGGATGGTCAGTATTTCTCAGTAAAGCAGAAGTCGGAAAAAAAAGGGCACCATTCCAGTCTTTTCAATGTTTCCATAATCATCAAATGCCCCAGGGCCTCATTACAATGCTGATCCTGTTAAACAAAGAACACATCCAAATTCTAGGCCAAAGGAAGAGAGAGCCCCAAAGGATCAGGCTGCATGGTATGCATGGTAGAGGAGGGTGTGATCTAGAGAGAGAATTGAGTGACCCTGCTTGTAAAATCCTGCCCCAGCCAGCTGTAGGACGGGGGATCTAGTGGCCCCATCTGCAGAGTGAGGGGGAGATCAGATGGTCCCAAGGCCATTCCTGGCACTGTGATCCTGTTATTGCTAATCACATAATGATTGCAGCCTGACTCACAACACAGGCAATTGTCAAAGCAGCAAGGAGCAAAGCCAGGACAGTGGGCTCAGCACTGGGCCGTGTGCATGGGCGTCCTGGGGACCCTGGTAGTGTCTGTGATCCCTAGCAGTCCCCCATTTTCCGAAAGTGCTGAAGTGATTCGGCCCTGCACAATATCGTGTGTCTTCACAACAGATGTGAGAGGATCACCCTTGAAAGGGTGTTTCTCCAAAGCATCTAATTATAACCTCTACTGAAGATTAACAGATGTTATAATTGTCTTTACCCTTTGATTAAATAGTTTCTGCATGAGTAGCTTTCTTAGATTTTCCTTCTCTGTTTTGCATGATCTTTATAAAGAACTGACATGTGTCTTCAATTTCCTGGAGATAGCTCCTCAACAGGCTGGTTAGGAATCTTTACTGATTCATAATTTCATCCTATCGCTTCTTTCTCTTTTCTATCTTTATAGAGAGAAAAGACTTGGGAGGGGCCGACTTTGTCCTTGTATAGGCTGAACATGGGCTTTGATGGCAGATAAGTGGCAGGAGTATGAGCAGAGCTAGAAGCTAGCCTCTTGTTCTGCAGTCTGTCTGTGGAGGTGCCTGGTATCTATGAATATTCTTTAGGAAAAACTGTGCCCAGTGGGAAAGGGAAATTCAGCAGAAAGGGAAATTTAGCACAGCAGTCAAGCACAGCAGGTGCCAAGTGTGCAAAGGAGTGTGTGAGCAGAGAGACAAACAGCATTCATGATGTAAATGTCTGCAGATTGTTCTGGCAATATTTGTTCTGGAAAGATAAGTTATCAGCCAGAAGCCTTGTCAACATCTAAAACATTATTTTCATTCCATTATTATTTTTTTAAATACCACATGTTTTATGGTATAATATCACCTTCACATTCACCAAATTACATTTCAATTGCTTCTGTGTTTCTCTTTTCCATGGAGCTGGTTTGATTCCATGGCTTCAGCACTATTTGCTAATAGAACAGATATTACTGAACAATTTGGGAGATTATGATAAGTGTTAAGAAAGAGAACTTTTTTTTCAAATTTGATCTGATATTCTTTTTTTATTTCTTTTAATTTTTTACAGACTGCATTTTGATTGATTCATTGTACACAAATGTACATCATTTCGTTTCTATGGTTGTACGTGATGTATATTCACACCATTTGTGTAATCATACATGTACATAGGGTGATGATGTCTGTCTCAGTCCACCATTTGTTATACCCGCTCCCTCTCATTTCCTTCTACATAATCTAGTTCCCCCATTCTTCTCTCCCTCCCCATTCCCCCACTCCTATTATATATCATTCTCCACTTATCAGGGAA
The DNA here is from genome assembly GCF_902686455.1 of Sciurus vulgaris. NCBI lineage: Eukaryota > Metazoa > Chordata > Mammalia > Rodentia > Sciuridae > Sciurus > Sciurus vulgaris. The sequence continues at coordinate 88,965,397 of NC_136463.1, read as the reverse complement.
AACATTCAGCCTTTGGTTTTTTGGGATTGGCTTATTTCACTTAGCATGATATTCTCCAATTCCATCCATTTATTTGCAAATGCCATCATATTATTATTTTTTATGGCTGAATAATATTCCATTGTGTATATATACCACAGTTTCTTTATCCATTCATCTGTTGAAGGGCATCTAGGTTGGTTCCACAATCTAGCTATGGTGAACTGAGCTGCTATAAACATTGATGTGGCTGTGTTACTGTAGTATGCTGATTTTAGGTCCTTTGGGTATAAACTGAGGAGTGGTATAACTGGGTCAAAAGGTGTCGTTCCATTATTTAGAATTCTGGTTTCTTTATTCTCCTTTAGTGGTGTGGTTTGTGTGGTATCTGTCACTTATACCCATCAGGAAGGATGGTGCCATTAACTTACATGAAGAGAAAGCCTTCCTCATTGTCTCATTGCCCAAATGAATATGTTTCCTCCTTGAGAAGAAAAAATTAAAAGGAAGGGTATCAGGCACTAGGCCAACTTATGGAAAATGACCAGATCTTTTAAAGAGATCTCCTTAAAGAGGGGTCTCCTTCTCCCCATACCAAAACAATCTGAGAAGGACTCTCAAATCAAGGCAAAGTTCAGTACTTGGTCAGTCTGAGGATAGAGAGCAAGCAAATAAGTTAAAAAAAAAAAATTGACTTCACTGGATACATTAGAATTAAACCTTTGAAGAAAAAGGAAGGAGATTCTTGGTTTGGTTGATCTAACAGGCCCCATGTAAATTTCATCTCCTCTTTAATCTGCAACTGATAAGGAAGAGGAGGTAGGGTACATATATTCTTAATATTCTTAGTGTATAATGTACACTGAATATATGTACTCTAAGTGAACCAAAAGGGAAAATATCTACCTATGGGAGTCACATTATATTAGGGAAAGGAGTTAGTCCCACATGGGACATTTAAAGAACTTTACAAACTAATCAGTAGGATTAGTTTCCAAATGAATGATCAAGGCATTGATAAATTAAGATGATTTTATAAGGAACTGGGATCTTGAACATTCTAGAACCTATATTATATGAAAAATAACTACAGAAGTTAGATTTGGATTATTTGGAGGAAGATTTTAAAACTGTCCCCCTCGAAGTGTAATAAATATATATATAGATAGATAGATAGATAAGTGCATCTGAATATATAACTTGATAAATTTTTACAAACTGTTGTCATATCATCAACCCATAAACCAAGAAATATCACCAGCACCCTGGGAACCCTCCTGCAATCTCCTATGGTGACCACCATGCCCATGTCTGATGGAAAAGATTAATTTTGCCTGTTTGTTTACATTATGGAAATGGAACCACACAGTATGTATAATTTGGGGTCTGGTTTCTTTTATTCAAATTATGTCAGTATGATTCATTCATTCATATTACTATGTTTAATTACAGCTATTTCATTGTCATTGTATAATTTTCCATTTTGTGTACCACAATATTGTCTTTCCACTGTTGATGAGCATTTCGCTAGTTTCTAGTTTGTGACTATTATAAATAGTGCTCTGATGCTCTGTTCTAGGACAGCACACAAAGGCAGTCATTGTGGGAAATCTGATGAATGGTACTCCTCTAAATACTTCTTTTAAGCACTTTATACTGTTTTTAAAATATATAATCTCTTGAGCAATGATGAATCCCCTGCCTTTGTCTCTTTCTCTTTGTCCTTTCAGCAAATCTCTTTCTACTCAGATACTCTTCGGTGGGAGTACTTTTCCACCTTTGGCTTTCTCTTGTGTGTGTTTGATTGTATCTGAAGATCAGAACTCAGCCAGGTGAACATGGCTGAGATGTGCTCCAGGTATGTGTGTGCACGACAGGTGCACACACAGGGATCTGTGGGTGGGTGCATGAGTACATGCATTTGTGTTTCAGAGTTTTGTTTCTGTCACTTCAGTTAGACAAAACCAGAGCATTATTTTATCCATCTTCAGATTCCCAACAAATTAACTGAAGTTATAAAGTACTATATCAAACCAAAATAATTCCAGGACATTATAACAAGGAGTATCAATCTTTTCTACTACAACCAACAATATTTTCTTGATGGAATGTTTTTGTGCCATTGTCTCCAATTTCTTCGGGCATATGCTTAAACCATTAAAATTTTTTTCAACAATGTGTTTGAACCATGAATCCTGCCTCTCCTGTTCCCTCTTCCAGGCTGTGTTCTTATGAAGGTACAAAGTTCTCATACGTGACTTGAAAAAGTTTAAACTTTGTTTCTTGACTCAATAGATGTGTAGTTAGTGAGAGGTCATGAAAGCATTATAACAAGAGATTCTTAGAGCTGGCCATCTAGTATGGATGCTTGGTATGGCATAGTAGCCACTGAAGCAGATTCTACCTGGAGCCTGCCCTCATGAGATATTAGAGCCCACAGGGGGGAATGTAACCATCAAACCCCCAACCATGACTATGATGGATGGAAACAAAAATGCATAGTTTGGTATCCACCAACTCTTTTACTCTCTGCCTTCATCTCTCACTTATTAAATCTGTGAAGAATGAAGTAGAGGACTGAACATGTTGGTTAGCTTTCACTGGGTGCACTTGGAAATTTAACAACCCAACTCAAGTATTTCTGCACTTCTTGGTACACCAACTTCAAATAGTACTAGACAGAAGTCTTTGCCACCAATAACATAAACAAAAGCTTAACATTCTAAAACAGAAAAAGTCAGTTTTAGAAATAATTCTAAAGTCAAATTCTCAAATTCTCCACACCAGATGCCTCTGATACTTGGTTCTACGCCCCTCTTTCCTTTTGGGTGTCACTTTTGGGTGTCATCCCCAAGGTTAGATAAGGACTTTGCTAAGCCCTCCTTGCAAAGAAACCCAAAGAAGTTCTGCCTGCCTTCATATCTGTAGTCAGATTTTCAAACCTATCCTAAATTACCCTTAAGAAAAGATTGTGATCAGCAAGCACTGAAGGTTGCTGTGTGTGAATTTTGGAATGACATTGATCAGATATGACTTATAAGTGAGTTATTTGATAGGGAATGCTTTGAGATGTGATTTTGATTCTGAAGGCTGATCATTACATTTCTGGGAAGTCGTGGACATTCTTCTCTGCCTTTCTGAACTGAAAATATAAGCAATCATTGAGATGGAACAGGAAGGAGACAGTGATTTAGATTAATAGAAATTTGAGCGTATTCAAAATGAGAGGGCACCTTTAGCTATTTATCCTGGAAAGCAGTTCGTTCATTTATGTGAAGAGGCATGCACAAGAATGCATACTGCAGCATCATTTGTAATAGTGATGAGTTATTTGCTGTCCGAGTGTCCATCAATAAGGAAGAGTCAAACAAATAATGCTCCATACATACTCAGGAGCCTGCGTGGTCATTAAAAGGATGAGAAGAGCTATTTGTATCTTGACATGGAAAGATTTCTATAACTTATTAAGTGGAAAAAAATAAAGTGGTCAAAAATATGTAGAATAGGGTCTACTTATGTTGCAAAGTCATATATGAAAATATAAACGTGTATATATGTAAGTGGTTAGAAAATAATTCCAGAAAGATAAATTGTTAATGGTTGATTTTTTTTTTTTTTCCCCTGATTGAGAGTATATAATTGGGAGTACATGAAGAGGAAAGTTTGGCTGATTTCCATATAATTTTAAATATTTACTTTAAGAATATATGCATAGATAATTCTAAAGAAGATTTACCTTTTTTGTGTGTGCATACATGTGCATACTTACTCATATATATTTTAATAAGAAGGGAATATTCTTAAGCAGTATTTCATGGAGAAAAGGGTTATTTTTTCCAAATAGGTTATCTGAGGTAACCAAAGGTAATATAAAAGATGAACAGAGCCTCTGCTTCTCTTTGGGTGCCTTGTAGTTTCCAGGCATGATGATACTTAATTTAAGATACAAAGAAAAGCAATAAATATAAAAATGGGCAACCATTTCTAAGGTGCAAAGCAGCACACGTTATTTGTAGAGAAATCCGTTGCTCAAAAGTTAAACCATTTCAGACGTGGTGGGGTGGGCTCATTTCAGATATCCAATATTGGGATCATGATGACCAGATAAATGAGCTGTGACCCTTGTCCTAGAGGATAGCCAATCTGGTGGGCAGGACAGACAAGTAAACACCCCTCATGTATTTATAACCTGAAGGCTGAATGAAGTACTCAAGAGTGGAACAATTTGTAGACATGCAAAGAAATGTTTCTTTAAATAATATTGGCAATAATTTTTCTCAAGGCTGCATGAGGTCAAAAAGAGTTTGAAGGATCATGATGTGATTAGCATATATTGCATAAAATTAAAAAAAAACTTTTATTGTGGCCACCTTTGAATTGCTTTGTATTCTCTGTGAAATATTGTTCTTATCTTTTGTCCTCATTATTAGAGTTCCCAGTTTTAGTTAAATCCTCTTTTCTCTCTCCATTTTAAAAGTAACATGTTTAAAGTTTACTATATTTTTACATTTTTTTCATTAGAAGTTGCAGCAAAGTAAAAATGACTGCAAGAAAAAAATTTATGAACTTACTTTCAATTTGATTGATTTTTTTCCATGTTTTTCATTTCTACTTTTCTGCTGGGATTAAAATCGATAATATTATTTACTTATTCTTTACTTAAAAATCTGTAACATGCATATTTATGCATATCTGTGTTTACATATACATACAAATAAAATACATGATGTATATTTATATCAGAATAAAATTTATTCAGTATCTTTGTATGATTTAAAAAATAAAACTCAAAGACCTTATCATGCTTAATTTACCCTTTTGAATCCCACTCTGATTTTGACTTGTAATTTTCAGTGGTTTGTGGGTAGATTCATTCACATCATTTCTCCTTGTCTTTGCTCACTGAAGTCTCCAGCATCCTACTTCTTCTTTCTCATTTCTTGTTAGCATATATCCCTCAGTAGTTTTTTAGTTAGTATCTGGGGAAGACAAAGCTTTTGTTTTTAGTAAGACTAGAGAATTCTTGGATTATGTTTTAGCTCAATTTAGAATTCTAAGTCACAGTTAATTGCTCTCAACACTTCGAAGACATTACTGCCTTATGTTCTGGCATTTATTTCTGCTGACTGAAATGTGCTGGCAGTCTAACTGTCTAATAGGATTTCATTTGCTTGTCATTTCAGAAGCATCTCTCATAACTTTTAGGATTTTCTCTTTAGCTTGAGGTTTTTATAGTTTCAAAACTATATGCATTGATATGCATAGTATTTATTTTTTATATTGTACTTTCAGTCATACAAGTTCTTCAGTTCTTAAAACTGCTTAACCACTTTTTCTCTGAAGATATTTCTTCTGTTATCCTATTTTCTCTCTTTTTTTTTTTTTTTTTTTTTTTGAGTTCCTTAGATGCATTTTGGAGACTTCCAATCAATGCTTCTTTTCTCCTTTTTTCTCTGTACCCATTCATGAGGATGAATTCATCAGTATAACTAATACTTCTTTTCTCCAATTTTTTTCTCTGTACCCATTCATGTAGATGAATTCATCAGTATAACTTTGTAATTCACTAATTCTTTCTTTGATTGCCTTGTCTGGCTTTAATCTTGGTTATTGGCATTTTATTTCAGATTGATTTTCTAGATTTATAATAGAGCTTCTTTTTTTTTTTTTTTAATTGGGAACTGAACCCAGGGATGCTTTACCATACAGCTACATCTCCAGATATATCCCCAGTTCTTTTATTTTACTTTTGAGACAGGGTCTTGCTAAGTTGCCCAGGCTGGCCTTGAACTTGGGATCCTCCTGCCTCAGCTCCTGAGTTGCTAGGATTACAGGTTTGTGCCACTGTGCCTCCTTTATTTTCCTGTTCTTATTTCACAATTTCTCATGTTTTGTAAATGATATTTCACCTTTTGTTATTTATTCTTTTTTTAAAAAAATTTAGTTGAAAATGGATACCTTTGTTTCATTTATTTATTTTATGTAATGCTGAGGATCAAACCCAGTACCTCACACAAGCTAGGCAAGTGTTCTACCACTGAGCTACAACCCCAACCCAGTTATTTATTTATTTATTTATTGGTTCTTTTTAATTATACATGACAGTAGAATCCATTTTGATATAATTGTACAAGCATGTAATATATCTTTTTCCACTTTTGTGTTTTGATATTTATTCCTTCCTAACGTTAACTTTTTTCATTATTTTTATTTCTTTGGTAATGAATTTTACTTAAAAAATTCTTTTGGTTATCTCCTTAGTATTAGTTTTCATTTGCTTTAAAATTTCCACTCATTTTGAATGGAATTGTCCTCCATCTCTCTGCACACTCCTCCCCATGGAAGAGTTGTATTAGATGCCTCCAGGAAGCTTCCCAGATGCCCCATCCGGAACCAGGTTTTGTGAGTGGCCTGGTGCATCTCTTCTGTAATATAAAATTGGGGACCTCCCAGATGGCACTGAACTATAGAATGCTTTGATTCAAGTCCTTTGGTTGGACTACCTTTCTTTCAACCGTGCAGTTCAACATCTTGGGGTCTATAACCCCAGGAAGCAATTATTTCCACCATTGTTTTTTTCAAGATTGAAGGACCCTTTTTTCAGACTGGGCTTTCATAGAGTGTGCTGGCTGGCCTTGTCTCCAAACACTCACAGAAGGCTCTCGGTGCTGGATACATATGAAGTGTCAAACTCTCCCATTTTAATATCTCTCTGGACAGAGTGCTCAGCAGGCCCAGGACTTCAGTTGCCTTCTTCCTTCTCCAAGCTCAGTTTCTGCTTCACAGATGTATTTTTCTTCCTTGTACATTCCCGGGAATGTATTTCATACAGTTATATGTCTTACTCAATTATTATTTAGTGGAAGTTCTTACTTTAAATTCAGTGTATCCATGGTTGAGCTTCAGAGTAGCCTTGAATCCTTCAAATTATGTCCAAGAATGTACGAATGTTAAATGTTTGTATTTTTCCAGGGTGTTAGGTATTTCCTCTAATCCTCAAAGTTTGTAATACCCACTGACCTAACTTGACTCCTTCAGTCTGAATAGATGTTCTATTTCCCAGGAAAAGACAGTAATCAGAATTTATTTTATTTCTACTCCAAGGCAAATAATTACATTTTATAACTTCAACAACACTGGCATAATTTTTAAAGGCAGTGGCAGAGTGGCAGCTCAGGAAAGGCTTGAATAGGGTCCCTGCAAAATCAAATTGAAATTCAGTTCACTATATAAATTTTTTTTTTCAGTCAAAGGAAAGAAATTCCTTTAATGGAATAAAATGTAAATATTTAATCAAGGCAACAAACACAAAATTATGAGGGTGTTTATTCATGTTTTGGTTTCTTAACTATTGGGTTTTATGAAGTTAGGGAGTGAAATTCAGTTTGCTTGTTGATGAGTTGAATGCATCTTCAAATGTGGGTTGTTAAGATAATATTAGTGTTGTGCATTCAGTAAGTGCTCAAGGAGTGCTGGTGAAAGATGATGATAGTGTACTATAATTCATTCTAAGTGATTTAATTGAGTAGGCTAAGTGTTCAGCTTAACTTCAATTCAAAATACTACATATGATCCTTATGCTTTTTCATGGCTTAATAAAAATCATATTTAAAAATAAAACTGGAAAATATAAGGATATTACTTAGGAATAAAATTAAAATTACATCATTTAAAGCAAAATGAAAGCAAAGTTAGACAGACTGGAACAAGTATGGATTAGGTTTTCATCTTAAAATTTTAAAATGGTGTAATACAAAAAAACCTAAACTATAATTAGGAAAACAATATAATATATAATATAACAAAATGAATAAAACACCTAGGAATAAATTTAACAAATAAAATGCAAGTCTTGTACTCCCAAAACTATAAAATGTGGTTGAGAGAAGACCTAACTAAATGGAAAGATATTCTGTTTTCATGAACTAGAAGAATTAGCATTGTTAATGCAACAGAACTCACCAAACTGTTCTACAGACTCAATGTAATCCCTATAAATATCTCACTTGGCTTTTTTGCAAAAATTTCCAAGAAGTTAAAATTAATATAGAAATGCAAATTAGCTACCAAAACACCCTAAAAGTGAAGAATTAAGTTGGAGGATTCACACTCCAAATTTCAGAAACTACCACAAAGCTGTATTAATCAAGATAGTATGGTACTGACATATAGATCAAAGGAATAAAATTATGAGTGCAAAAATAAACCCTAACTCTTATGGTTCCTTGATTTTTTTTTTTTTTTTTTTTTTACATGAATGCTAAGACACTTTTGTGGGGAAAAGAACAGTCTTTTCAATAAGTAGTGTTAGGATAACTCTGGATACCCATGTGAAAAGGGATGAATTTGGACTCCTCTCTCATGCCATATAAAAACTGACTCTAAAGGAATTACAGTCTTAAATGAAAGAGCCAAAATTATAAAGATTCCATAATAGGAGTAAATCTTTACTGCCTTGGAGCAGGCAAAAGTTTCTAAGATATAACATCAAAACATCAGCTATAAAAGAAAAAAATTGATAACTTGCACTTCAGTAGGATTTAAGAACATTTGTACATCAAAGGACACTATCAAGAAAGTGAAAAGACAACCTGCAGAATGATAGACAATATTTTCAAATATTATATCTGACAAGGAGTTTCTATTTAGGATGTATAAAGAACACTCACACCTCAACAATGTACTCCCAAAACTATAAAATGTGGTTAAAAAAGGAACAAAAGTCTGAATAAATGTTTCTCTGAAGAAGTTATACAAATAGCCAATGAGGATGTGAAAAGAAGCTTAATATTAATCATCAGGTAAATGGAAGTCAAAGTTATGAGACACTGTTTCGTATCCACTAGCTATATTAAAAAATTATGGACAATAATAAATGCTGAAGAAGGAGTGCAGAAATTGAACTTCTCATATGTGGCTGTCAAAGATGTAAAATGTGGTACATTCTCTTTGGAAAATAGTTCAGCAGTTCCTTAAAATATTTGTTCCATTTGACCCAATATTTCCTTTCCTAGGTCCTGAGTTCAATACCTAGCACCACACACATGCACACACACACACACTCACAAAATGTGTCCATACAGAAATGTATAGATGATTGTTCATAGCAAAAAATGTAGAAACAATCTAAATACAATCAATGATTGGTAAAGTGATAAACAAATGTGATATATCTATACAATGAGTTATCATTCAACCATGAAAAAAATTTAAGTATTGATATGTGCTACCACACAGATGATCCTAGAAAGCATGCTTAGTGAAAGAGATGAGTCACAAACACAGCTTATCATGGTACCATTTATGGGAAATGTCCAGAATAGACAAATGCATGCAGACAGAATGCAGATTACTGGTTGCCTGGATCTGGGTGAAGGGCAGGGATGCGTAGGGACTGCTAATATGTGTGTTTCTTTTTTAAGTGTTGAAAATGTTCTAAAATGAGATTTTGGTGGTAGTAGTACAACTCTCTGAATTCACTAAAAACTGTGTATTTTAAGTGAATCAATATCATGGTATTGAATTATACTGCAATAAAGCTATAAATTAAGAGATGCAATGAATTTAAAAGGATTATATTTTCTTTCAATTGTTTTATAGATCAAAATATTTTAGGGCCAAAGGGGACCTCAAGGGATCACTTACTTCATTTCTCTTCATATGTGAAATGAAGAAAATGAGGACCAAAGGAATAAATTTGAAGATATACAGGTAGTTGTAGAACTAAAGATACATATTTTATATTTCAATTTCCAAAATGTATCAAGAGTGGATAACTCCTGCAGAATTCATCTACATAGAAGACTGTAAGGAACAGATATAGTCATAATTTAGGTAATTTAATTAATGCGACTTATCAGAATATTAATGTGATCAGATTTTGTGTGTCTGTATATGAGACAAAAATGTTCAAACTAGCTAGCAAGGAAGAAAAATATAGACAACTAAGAGATTACAGAAGCATTTACTCACATACCTTACAGAACATCCATTAAATTACAGAAATACATGAACAGTTTTTTTCAAGGAAAGAGTTTTTAATCTTTGTGTTGTAATGATATATATGAGTATCTAAAAATTATTCAGGAATCCAGGTAATATTTTATTTTCATAGTAAAGGGTAAAATATGCTTTCAGAGCTTATTTCTCCAACTTTTGATAGATGCTTTACATTTTTATTTCACATAAAAGGAGAAAAATTATCATTGAAAAGAAATTTGGAATCACTTCCATTTTCAGATTATGGGATATTAAATTAGTGTCCACCAACACTTTGCTATACTTAGGTCTTTTGTTTGTTAGTATTTAAGACTTCAATTTTCTCTTCTTGAAGTTTCACATTAATTCAGTCTTTTAAAATAATTATCAAATTTTAGAGGAGAAAAGAGATTTTTGAGAGCGTATATAGCCAAAGATTGCAAATGAGTAGCCTGTATATGGCATAATTCTCAGAGGTGAATTATATTTTGCTTGCGATGTCTTTTTTAAAAATGCTAATCTCTAGGACTGGGGTTGTAGCTCAGGTGTAGAGCATCTGTCTTGCATGTGCAAGACTCTGGCTTCCATCCCCAGTATGGAAAAAAAAAAAAATCAAAAAAAGCTAATCTCAAAAAATTGGGAGAACTTATATAAACATTCATATGTTGATGTGTATGTGCAAACTGCAGGTAAAATATGGCATATATAATTATGTACAATACATAATACTTGATAATGATAGTGAACAACTGTGGTACTGGTTTATATACTTACTACACTGTACTTTTGTTGTTATTTCAGAGTATACTCCTGCTTATTAACAAGTTTTCTATGAAATAGTATGTGTGGTATAAGAGCCAGCAGCAACCTCATTTATCTTGTGTTTACCACATTTCTTGATTGCATTGAGGGCATGTGAAGTAATCCGCCTGTACCATCTAGGTGTGTGTATGGGCTCTCTCTGATGTTCATACATTGATGGCATGACCTAATAACACAGTTCTCAGAATGTGTCCCTGTTGTTAAGTGATGCATGACTATATTTCTTTTCTTTCCCCATAAGATACTTCATTGAATGGGGGTGTCCCTAGTGAAATAATTCAGAACTTCTTGTCAGTATCCCATATTCTGTTTGTCAAAAGATCCATACTCTGGTTGTTCTTAGAGAAAAATTAAATTGAATTCCTCCCTCAAAAAAGATATGTGCAAATCTGAAAGTATCTTGTATCTATAGATAGGAACATTCTCAGAGGAGAAGAAAATTGGCTCCTGGGACAAACCAAACAAACCCAAGATATCATTATAGTTTGTGTTCCTCTAAAGGGCTATAGTACATAAACAGATATACCTGTGGCATTACATTTTAAGGGAGAAGAGCAGGTAGGAAAAAAAATCCACCATGTTCTGAAGGGGGTGATTAAAAAAAGGCTTGAGAAACATTGACAGGATTCAAAAAGTCCAATGCCTGGCTCAGCTGCTGTTTTCTTCTCAGATGTAGCTCCTCATAGGAAGCGCCCCTAGTAAATATGTCAGGGATATAATAACCAAGTCAGAGGAGACTGCCTCCAACACCCAAGAGGCTAATAATCCAACTGCAAAAATAATCATGCATTTATTTACCATAAAAACCAGGGGGAAACAGGGACTTTTAATATTGGTGGTGTAGGTGAAAATTGCTATAGGACAACCATTTGGGAGAGCAGTTTGATACTACAAGGTGAATTAAACGTGGGTAACCTGTGATCCAGTGATTTCTCCATATGAAAGACAAACTTTTGACTCTGTTCACAAGTGTGCAAAAATAGGAATGTTCAGAACAGCACTGCTTGTAATATAATGACCAAAAAAAAAAAAACCAGAAAAGAAAAATGAAACTATCCATTGTTTGAGAATTATGTAAACTGCTGTAAATCCACTTAATTGGATTCTTAAAATATTTAAGATGAACTAGAATTTCTTTTATCAGCAAAGATAAATCTTGATGCCATAAATGTTAAATGGAAATAACTTGAAGTTATGTTAAGTGGAAAAAAACTCACAATACATACATGAATACAAAAAACATGATGCCATCTATGTGAATTTAAAACACAAATATATAAAGCAACATTATCCTGGGTACACACTTACATAGTAAAGATATAATTTATGACTAGTAAGGATACTTCCCTATGACAGAATATTGTCATTACTATAGAGAGAGGAGAATAGGATATGGGTATGGAGCTTAAATGTATTGAGAATGCCTTATTTCATTTAAAAGAAAAGAGAAGAAGAAATGAATGATTAATACAAATATAGCAAAAGATTAGTTTTGTTAAATGTGCGTGGTATATACTATTTATTTTCTATGGGTATGCTTATTTTTTAAATTAAAAATGACCTATTTAAAGCTCTATAGGGATCCAAGAATATATTGAAGTTTCCTCAATATAGTAATTGATAGCTACAAAGAAACCAGACCATTCCTGCTCACTAGTGAAAACAACTGATGCTGCTGAAGTAAGAAGCAAAAATTCCTATAGACAGCCTGCTCTCCTAGTCAGTGCATTATGGCCAGAGAAAGGAATGAGACTTGTATAGGAAGGGCCAAAAGTGTTGCTATTTTCTATCTAAAAATTACAACAAAATCAGATAAGTCTATTTAGAACTAGCAAGAATGTTCAGGAAGGAATAAGCAAACCTGCAACACCTAGCCACCAAACCCTGAAGGCCCTCAACTCCTTCCCTACAACAGGCTGATTAACTGCAAGATGGTGGGCATGGAGCCTGTGGCCAATGGCAAAGGCCTTGTGGTGGTCATGAAGTGCAGATCTGGCCAGTGAAAGTCGGCCACCTCCTACGTCCAGACCACCATCAATAAGAATGCATGGGCCACCACTCAGCAGCATCAGGCACATGATTCTCAAGAACCATTACTGCCCGGACCTGTGCATGGCCGCTATCCACAGGGCCAGTGCCATCCTGCATAGCCAGAAGCCTGTGATTCTGCGGAGGAAGCTGACCCACCCCACTAAAAGCTCTTGAGCTCCATATCTCCTAAAGCAATAGTCAGCTAACTTTCTCTGGCCCTATGTGTTGTCCTCACCCAGCAGCTTCACTAAAAAAAAAAAAAAAAAAAAAAAATGCTCAGGAAAATGGCTAAACTCTAAACGGAAGTTCACATTTATTCATCAATACATTTTTTTTTACCCTAAATTATCTATAACTAATTAGAAAATGCAAATTGGAATAAAAGTGTATAATTTTCAAGAACAATAAGAAACCTTAATACCTAGGATTTAAATTAGTTCAGTAGCCCAAAAGCGGTTGAATGAAAATTTTAATACTTTACTGAAGGGCATGAACAAAACCCAAATTAAAGAGACAATGTTTTAAAATTATTGATCACTGCTGAACAAACCACTGTAAATATTTGTTTACTTAAAATAATGATGATTTGCTTTTACTTGTGATTCTGTGCAGTCTGTGTGGTTCTTCTGTTGCCCTCACTTGGAGTCACTCCCATTGTGTTCAGCAAAAGCTTAGATGGAACTGGAACATCCAGGGTTCTCTCACCTTGGACATCTCAGCTCTCTTCCAAAGGACTCTCTTCCTCCAGTGGGCTACACTTGTGCAGCATGGGAGTCTCAGGGTGGAGAGAGAGGGAGAGAATGGAAGTTTCACGGTCTCCTAAGGCCCGCCTTAGAATGCTGTATTACTTCTGCCATGTTCTGTTGTGAAACGGTCAGAAGCACTTCCAGATTCAAGGAATTGGAGGAATGGGCACCACCATGCCTGGGAAGAGCAGAGACATTTCAAAGGGGGTGGGCCATCCTGGGATGGAGGAATATGTAACTATTCAACAACCTACTGCACATTTTACTTCACCGAGCAGGAAGACTCTAGAACATAATCATGTAAATTCTCTCCTAAATAATCTGTAAATTTAAATTCAATCCAACCCAATTAAAAATCTCTATTGTATTTCTTGTAAATCATAATGATCTGATCCTTAGAGTTCATCTGGAAAACAAAAGTGTGTCTAAATTGCCAAATTTTTTTCAAATAGAACAAGGCAAGTTTGACCTATACAATATCCAAATTTACTAAAGGTTATAATTAATACAAGCATAGTCAAATAGATCAACATTATGAAAAAAAATAGAGAACCAAGAAAAAGGATTAGGATGCATTAAGTTTTGTTAAGATTGGGGGCTTTTCAAATTAGTGGGGGAGAGGAACCTCCAATCACAGAATTAATGAATTCAGATCCTGTTTAAAGTAAAGTTAAACTTATGTTTATAATATGAGGTACATTCTGATGGTACCATAAAAAGGTTAAGTACATAATGAAAAATGTTCTTTTAACTTAGTGTAAAGGAGAAGATTGAAGCATTTGACTACAATCAATTATAATGTTCTGTACAATGATGGACAAAGAACCAAGAGATAACTTGGAAACAAATATTTGTAGCATCTATTAATAAGGAATTAATATTCAAATGTATTATGCTGTTTTACAAAGTAATAAAAAACAGGAAGAAAGACAAGGAGAATGGGCAAGTAATCCAGTCTCCAAACTTCAAACAACCAAAACAACATAAGATGCACAACTTCATTAATCATCTTGTTTTGTAATATAAAAGGTTGAAGACTTTTTTTTCTTTTACCACCAGTTTGGTAAAGCTTTAAGATTGATTCTACTCAGCAAAGGTGACTATGTGGAAAACAGTTGATTCACAACAGCAGCGGTGGTGTATGTTCTTAAAATTTTTTGGAAGAGGATTAGGAAATTTATATCAAATTTTTAATGTTTACACTGTAATTTCACGCTTAGCAATCTAAGCTTTATAGAAAAGTTCATGTAGGCACAAATGATACATATACATGTTCTTGGAAACACTGCCTAGAATCAGAAAACACCCAAAATTCTGTATTTCTACATATAAACTAATAAGAGATCTATTGATAATCCATTTTATTGAATAATAAGCTATAAAAAATGAGACCCACGTGTATTGAAATATGAGATAAAAATGCAATCACTGAACAATAGGTGTTGATCCCATCTATTACAGAAGGAAAAAAAGCAATATTTATTTATAGGGGTGCTCAAATAGAAAATTGCTAAAAGTGAGAGGGAGAGTGAAGGTATATCATTTTCACATTATACGCTATGTATGTTTTTGTTTTATCTTCTACAAGGTGAATAAATATTTAATATGGTGTAACTGTTTTTAATTGGGAAGAAGACATTATCATCTCATGGATTTTTTGTCAAGTTCTTGGACATTTCAGAGACAGTAATAAGGAAGGCAAGAATTTTGAAAACTTCTTCACAAGAGAAAATGTTGATGAAACTGGGCATATTTTGCCTGAGAGAGAGAAAGCATATTACATTTGCTCCAGAAAACAGAGTTGTGTCCAGTGGGTAAAAATCCAAGAGACAGATTGAAACTTTCTAGCCCTTGGAGACACTCAAATGTGAAATGGGCCCTTGTGGGAGACAGTGTGAGCCATCTGTCGGTGGAAGAGCCACCTAGAGACAGGACAGCCACTTGTTGGATCTATTCTGTGGTAGTAACTGTATTGGTTGGTAGGTGAAAGGAGGCTGAAAGAAGCCACTTAGCTCTTAGGTTCTGGGTTTCCAAGTGTCCCAAGTAAAGGTAAACACAGGAATCAATATTAGGAGACCGAATCTATCATCTTAGATTCTGTGAAGAACTATGTCATCATAATACATGGCTAGATAGGCAGAGTTTTGAGAAAATTCTTAGAATTACACTCTTATACATAAATTCTAAGTTTTAGGTCCTTTGCTGTCAAAATACAATCCATAGACCAAAAACATAAGTTTATTAGAAATGCAAAATCTCAGGCTTTGCTGTAAATGTAATAACTGAGAATCTGCATTTTCCTGAGATCCACTAGTGGTTTATGTGCATGAATTTGAGAAGCACTAGTCTGTCCAACTAGCTGTAGACTAACTCCTTAGTTTTGAGTCTGAGTAAGAAGAAACAAACAACACTGGGGGAAGAGCCCAAATAATTAAAAACTTTTATTTTTATTGCTTATTACCGGAAAGAAATGATAACATGAAGAAACGACTGTATATGTATGTGCATGTATGTATGTGTATGCATGGAGTAATTACATGTATGCAAACAGGTATTATGTAAATGGATTCATAGAATGAACATGCATATATATCTATGTATATATGTATATACATATATAGTTGCGTATGTGTCTGAGAAACTTAATTCTTTCCAGTGATCATTTAAGTGGGTTATTATTGACCATTTTGCTTTTTTAAAAGAGGTGTTAGCCCACCTCCCTCTCAAAAAATGAAGAGTACTTTGAATTTAATTAAACACTGAATAGAAAAAGATAAACATCTTTGAGACATTTCTCATGCATTTCATTTTGACAGTTGTTATTACTTGGTCCATTTTCATGCCATATTCTATATTTTATGGTTTATTCAAATTCTTTCTATTGTTTCAGTACATTAATGGGTTTTTAAGGTTTAATCCTTTAATCTTGATTTACTTGGCTTTAAGCATTTTTTTCACATCAAGATGATTTGGGGTAGGGGGGTAGCTGGAGGGAGGTTACTATACAAGTGAGTAACCTCTTCAAGTGACAAAAGCTGCTAGGTAATTGGAAATATTCTAATTACCAGCTGAAACCTTAGCAAAAATGTATTGGCTTCCAATTTATTTTACTAAGTCCATTTCCTGAATCGTTTTCATTTCTCACTTGTGTGCAAAGACATTTAATGAAAAATAATGAATTCTGCAGTAGATAGGGACATCACAGTTAAACCTTTCGCTGGATTTTCAGAAAGCATTGCTTTTCATAAGCTGTTTCCTTAACAAGTTGTGTTGTTTCTCAGCAGGCTTTGCAGAGTTTAGAGCGTTGTCTACCCAACTGGCCCCAGATGGAAAATACTCTCTTAAAATTGGATGGCTTTTTAAGTGTAGCTCTCTACAGCCTGCTCAAAGAAAAAAAAAAAAAAAATACGCTTGAACAGAATGCATTTGGTAGCATGGTCCATAATCCCCTGAGCATCCCACATATTTGGATGTTTTCACTTTTGGCAGTGGAATTTTTCTAATTTAATTAACTCATTAACGTTAGCAGATGACACAGTGTGAAAATTCTTTTCCCTAGTCACTTATCTAAATATTCTTCCAATCCACTTGGGTTATGTACAAACTTTATTTATTTATAAAATTTATTTATGTGTCTATTTAATTTCTATTCTGATTTTCCCCTGAAGTTCATGGGCAATATATAGACATTTTATGTAATGAATTAGAAACTTTCATAAAGCAGTGAATGAAGAAGAGGCAGAGGAGGGGATAAATGGCGGGGAAAGTCTTTATAAAGGAAGACTGGGAGGGAAAGAACAGATGGCTTAAGAACAGCCAGAGCTGAAATGCTTCTCCTGGTCCAAGCCCTGCCATTCTGTCTCTTAGTTCTTGGTTCATACACTGCAAAAATGCAGCAGTAGTTTGTATCAGGCAAGCACCTGGCAACAACAGGAATGAAGTAAATGCAAGTCTTCCAGGACTAGCCCCCCAACAGAAAGCCAATCTTCCTCTCAAGCCATTCACACTCAGTCATTCATTCATTCACATTTTTATTTTATATTTAATTTTACTAACCTATATATAAATTGTCTCTCCCTCTTAGATTTTTAAGCTTCCTTGAAATAAAAAAATATTGGTTATATGCATATAAACATGATTTGTTGTTACGCATTCATTCATGCACACAGGGTAGTTTAGTCAGCTTCATTCCCAGCACCTTCCCTTAGGCTTCCTTGAAATTTGAGAAAAAATCCTTTTCTTCCTTCCTCCCTCCCTCCCTCCCTCCCTCCCCCTTTCCTTTCCTTTCCTTTCCTTTCCTTTCCTTTCCTTTCCTTTCCTTTCCTTTCCTTTCCTTTCCTTTCCTTTCCTTTCCTTTCCTTTCCTTTCCTTTCCTTCTATCCCTCTATTCCTCTTTCTCTTCCTCTCTCCCTTCCTCCCTCCATTTCTTTTCCTCCCTTTCTTCCTTCCTTTCTATCAGGGAGCCTAGGACAAAATAAATATTGAATAAATGTTACTGAATTTTAAATGAAAGGAATTCTTTTCAGTGATTATAGTTGTCAGGTTTTTTTAAAAAGTATCTTCTCTAGTATTTTAAAGTAGGTATACTTTTTTTGCTGTGTGGTGGGGCATGACCATAATTCCAGCAACTCGGGAGGCTGAGGCAAGAGGATCACAAATTGGAAGCTAACTTCAGCAACTTAGCAAGACCCTGTCTCAAATTAAATACAAAAAGGGTTGGGGAAATAATTCAGTTACATCCTGAGTTCAAACCTTTGTACCAATAAATAAATAAATAAGGCATAATGTTATTGATGGTTTTATTCCAGCCATTGTCTCATGAAGTTCTTTTTCTGCAACTCTAAATGATGACCTCACTTTTAGTTCTTTGTGTATTCTTTTGAAATCTAGATTTGATAATTCTACCTTTAGTCAACCTTAGTTTCTGAATGAAAGGAAGGAATAGTTTAATCAAGACTATTAGTGAGCCTGGGAGAATGTGCAGGGGGGCAACATGTTTATCCAAGTGTTTGTGTCTAACATTTCCTTTTTTGGGGGTCCAGATTTGCAAATTACTAATTGTTGGGTACAGCAAGTAAAGAAAGGCAGTTGCCACTGCTGGCTGCTCTTGTTGTACTTGCGTGCCTTGTCCCTAGAGATTCAGAGATCTGAGAGAGGGCCCAAGGCACTGGTATCATTTAAATGCTCCCCAGGTGATCCTGAGGTGTAGCTGGGATGAAGATCCACTGAGCCACCTTATCCAGGACAGGAAGCTTACTGCTCTTTGATTTGCCCTTGTGTTATGATTTGGATATGGTTTTTCCCCTACCCCCACAGGCCAGATCTCTATAGGCCAGTGAGGGGAGGGAGAAGGGAGGTCAGGGTGAGACTGGTTAATGGGTTCAAAGACACAGTCAGATATCAGAGAAAGGTTCTGATGTTCTATGACTCAGACGGTGATTATGGTTATCAACATTATATCATTCAATTCAAAATAGGTAGAAGGGAGGATATTGAACGTTCTCTTCACAAAAAAAATAATTAATATTTGAAGTGATGGATATCTAAGTATCCTCATTTGACCAGTACACAGTTATAAATGTACTGAAACATCACACTGTGCCATAAAAAATGTATAATTATTATCTGTCAATACATAAATGTTAAAGATCTATCAATAAATAAATAAATTGAATTGCTAGCATAGCAATATTGAGAGAGTGTTTGGGTAGAGGAGCTCTGCTCTCCTGAAGGGATGCATGTAGTTCTTGTGAGAGAGGGCTGTTAGAAGGCATCTGCCCCCCTTTCTTCTTCTCCCTAGGCATATATATGCCTCTTGTCTTTCTGCTTTTCATCATGAGTGACAGAAAAACTAAGTCCTTACCAGGAACAGATAAGTCAGGAGCAGCTTCCTGACTTTGAACTTTTAGTCTCCAGAATCATGAGCTAACTAACCCTCTTTTCTTTGTGTTGCTTTATCTTGGGTCTTCTGTTGTAGCAATAGAATACAGACTAAGACAGTGTGTTCTGTTCTGCAGTTATACTTTGAGTGCTTACCACATGTGTTCTGGTGTGATGGGTGCTATGGGGGAAGGTGCCAATGAAATTGACACAAACTCCATTTTCTGAACATTTGTGAGGCTATTAGCAATAGTATTTTGCATTGTTTGTTGGTTAATGAAGCTGACTGAAAGACATCTTGAATCTAGACCTGGAAGGACTTTGTACAAATTGTCTTGCTGGAATCTTATAGTAACTTGGTGCACAAGGCATATGAAATGTTAAGTCACAGAAGTTAGGATCTGCTCAAATTTACAGGGAAATTTGGAAACCAAAATGTTCTAATGCCTGAGCCAGAGTCCTTTGGCTCTACCATTTTGCTGTTTCTTCTAGCACCACTATTAATAAGTTGAAGTAGAGACTGGGAGTGAGGGAATCAGAGAGGTAAAACTGAGGTGGAGAAAAGAGCACTCAGAAAGTATGTAAGTGTGTATCTCAGTGAATGTGTGTGTGTGTGTGTGTGTGTGTATCTGAGTGTGTATGTGCGTATCTCAATGTGTATGTGCATGTGTATCTGAGTGAATGTGTATATACATGTGTTTTGGAGTGTGAGTGTATCTGAGTGTATGTATTTGAGTGTGCGCATGTGTGTCTAAGTGTGTGTGACTGCATGTGAGGAAATGTGCTTTTGAGACTTTAGTTAAAGGTGCTGTTTGGTTAGTGTCTGTTAAAGATTATACAGTCTATTTACAAAGTCTACCAGAAAATAAAAATTAGTGACAGTTTTGGATATATTAAAAATCTATCTAGATTGAAAGGCTATCACTCTCTGTGAGGAAACTCTTTTTTCAAAACAGTTTATTAATAAAGAACAGCTTAAATTTCTTCAGATTTCTATAGAAATCTAAGAACTAGTGTTATCAACCAGAGATGCCTGGTGGCTTGGAAGGGAAGATCAGTATCAGTATCCGTCAGTCAATAAAAGGAGGCTTAATTTCCTGCCTTCCTCCAACTACCTGACCATTTTTCCTTCTCATGGAGGGAGGGAGGAGCTTCTATCCCATCACCCTGAGTCGTATAAATATTCTTTTACAACCAGAGATATAAGAAGACACAGAAAAGACATGAGCAATACTGGGTAATGGCAATTTGTAAGTTTAGGCAAATCATAAAGAGTAATTTTTAGGTTTCTGATATCTTAAAATCATTATAGAATCTTTTTCTGAGACTGGGTGTGGCTAAAGAAACAAATAACTTCAGTCTTGCAAGTGTGTGCAGTGTTTCTTCACTTTAGCAACTTTATATTGCAATCCTGCTCTTCATCTGTTCACAAGGACCGCTGCAAACATTTGCCCATTCATTATGCATGTGAACAGTAAATGCTCATTGAATATGTGCCATGTTGCTCTGCACTTGGCTTTACATCATCTAAGGGAATGCAGAACCTTGATCGCGGACTTCCAGCTTCCAGAACTAGGACAAAATAAATTTCTCTTCCCAACAGTGCAAGAGATAGAGTATAAGAATCAGCCTTGTGACTTTTCCTTTGTTGACCACTGTCCTCTTCATATTACCATATCCTGGATATCACTTTAATTCTTTTAGGTAACCTTGGTTTGATTCATTTGGATAACTACTTTGGTCCTTTCTGTGATTGCCCTATAGGGTAACTTAAGAAGAGAGTGCATACACCTGGGCTGACAACTGGCCAGGACTCACTGCTGTGGCCATACTGTTTGTTACTGTGGTCAATCCTGATCAGAATACACCTTTATGATTTATCAATGACCATGCAATATGGTTACTAAATAATGTGAGTATTATTTCTATCTAGATTATTGTCACCATGAAGTGTGAAGAGATATCAATCACATCAAGCAGTTATGTCAGCTTTCTATATAGGAAGACTAGGCTATTTGAGAACTGTCAAAAGAATCCTCATTTCCAAAAGTGACATCCCCATCAGTTTCTGACAGAACTAAAATCTAGAGCTCTCCTAATATGTTTAATTATATTTATCAGAAAAGATGATCAATATGTATAATATTTAAATCTTACCTATGTGTCACTCACTAGCAAAACTCTTTACATGAAATGTCCATTTATCATCACAACAACCCTACTCTGAAGAAGCTGAATCAATTGAGGATTAAATGTTAAATAATGTATTTAATGGCATCAGCTAGTTAAGAGTAAACAAGGGATTCAAACCCTAAGATTGACCTTTATGCTGAGAATAGGAACCAGAGGCTGCTGTCTATACTTCAGCACTGTTCAAACACATTCTCCTCGTAGTAGCTTTTCTCATTCCTAGTAAAGTGATCCTCTCTTCCAGAGCATGCAAAGCTCTTTTCCAGCTCCTTTCCTTGGTCCCTCTGCCTGGAATAATACCCATCTCTTACATGACTGGCTTCTACCCTAACTCTTCTACCCCAAAAGTTTCCCAGCCCATGTTCTTGACATTCTGCTATACCACCTGATGGAACTCATCTCTTTTATACATCACAGTGTTGTGGAAAGGATTCCCATTTCCCCAAATGACACCTTCATGTCACCCTCATTTATGATGCAGCATAAAATCCAACAGCTGGAATTTCTTACAAATCAGCAGTGTTCTCACACATTCTCTTCTCATCTTTTTCATTCCTAAGAAAATGATCCTGTCTTATTTGTTTGCTTATTTATTTTCTGAATGCCACTACTAGGATATAAGTTCAATTGAAGGCAGGGCCCTAGTCTTTCTTACACCTGGCCATGTCACCAACATCGAGGGACTGGGTATTCCATACAGTAGGCACTCTATGTATGTGTCAAAGGCCAAAGGATTTTTGATTGATCAAACCCCTTTGCTCTTCAGGATTAAGACTCAAGAGAGTATGTTCTTGATAGAGTGGGAAATACAGCAGGCTGTATAGTCTGTCCATTCATCTGATTGAATGCATCATTACATCCTCAAAAGGATGTAATGTTTGGGGATACCAGAGAACACAGTCACTGAGACAAAATGTAGGGCTGCCATGTAAAGTAGGGAAGTCAGGTCTCCAAAACAAATTTTTGTTGACTAACACTGTTGACTATAGTAACAGTACAGAACCTCTTTTTCCTGAAAAATAATGCTTGGGCTTCGTTTGCTTATCTCCAACTAGTAGGTCCTGCCAACAAGCATATATTAAGAACTTAATGTATTTAAAGAACTAACCTAGGTGACCAAGATGATTAATAAGGCAAAATCTCTAAGGACTCCTATGAAAAGTGGGAGAGAAAGGGAATCGTTACCAAATGGCGTGATCTGGGAGGGAGATGGAACCTGAGCCAGACACTGGAGTAAGGGGAGGATTAGGGGAGAATTAGGTGAGAATCGTGATCAAAAGCAAGCTCTCACGAACGTTCCTAGTGTGTTTGGGGACTAAAAAAACTCATTGGCAGGAAGTAGAACTTGAAAATGATGAGGAAAGTTTTTGAATTTTCTCCTGAGTCCTGAGAGAACTCCTGGGAGTTTCTGAATGGACCAGTGATGGCATAAAATTAGTATTCCTGAAAGGGAGAGCTGCAGTGATGAAGATGGAGGAGGGAGCAACTGAGAAGTGAGACCATCAGCTTCCTGTGAGGGACTGTGCTGTGTGCATACGCTGTCGTGGGCACAACTGTCATATCCCTCTTTCTCTGTGTGTGGCTGTTTGATCCCTGTCAGACATGGAGCAATTGAGAGTGGTAGAACATATTTATTTTTAGTTTTATAAAAATTGATTAATACAGCATTTTATTAAATGCTTCTGTGTCAGCCATACCGTGACTTTGTTTATGAGAATTATGAGTGATATCTGTATCCCCACGTGTTTCTGAATCATCTGGACACTGTTTTTTAATGTCAGTCAATACTTACTGTAAATGTCACCTGCGTGTAATTGTAATGTATAAGTAAGCTATAATATGTTACCTTTCAGTTATTTCACAGGTATCATTTGATTGCCATAGTTCTGTTTAAACAGTTCAGAAAAATGAGTTTCAGACAGGTTAAATGACTTGTCTATGGTCAGTTGGCTAGTGCCTAAGAAATTCTAGTTTTAAACGCATATATTTTATCTCAAATTTTTTACATCTTGTTGAATTTGGAAGCTAGCACTTAATACTCATGGCAGATCTTTATTAAGCAGAATACTTCATCATTCTAGAACAAGCAATCTCGGTGGAGTGCACGGATAAACTATATGTTACAATGCAATGGTTGTTTCATAAATACTCATGGACAATAATGACATCATCCACCATTCATTCTGAATCAATCTGTCCCAAAAGGAATGTATCTTATAATGTTCCTCAAATATTTTTAAGTGACATATTTTTAAATTAAATATTGACAATACTGTTCACATTTCAATCCTCATTGGGCCTTGGGCTCAATAATTCTTGGTTATAGAGTATGGTTTTGTCAGTTTGAGCTCATGGAATTTGCAGACAGCATCTATGTGCACAGTAACAGAACGATTCTGGCTGATAGAGGACGAGTGTGGAGCAAGTGTGGCATGAAACGGACTGTTTGCTTTTTTCCACAGTCTGCTGATTCGACCTGCAAACCCATTCCCCAACTCCATTAGCAAAACCTGTAAAAACACAGGGGCCTCCAAAAAGACAACTCTAACATTTGTAACCCAGAGAGATGTTCTGAACTGAGAGACCCCAGTTCTATATTTATTTCTTGGGCCTGGGTATGTTTTTGGCTTCAACACTTGTTTCTGGTTGGAAAGCTGAAAAACAAGGAGCTAAACACTGAGCGCTTGGATAGTAAAACACATGTTCACTTTTTGCAGTGACCCTGGAAACAGACGGGGGATTCTTATAAATCACAAAGGAAAATAAATAACTTGACCCATGGAGGGAAAGAGACAACTTGAAAAAAGGGACTTTGGAAAAAGGCTGTCCCTGGATAGCAGTCTTGTGGTAAGTACTAAATATTCATTTACCACTCTATATGTTTTGGCTTAAAGTACATTATTCTTTGACTGTTATTTCCTGAACCCCATGCTTTTGAAACCTCTATTCCAGTTACCCCATTAGCAACATCTCTTGGGATTTTGTTTCATTTTTATTTTATGAACTCAAAAGCCAGCAAATTATTGGAATGTTTGTGTAGTGTCTTAATAGGCAAATGTCATAGTCTGTCAATGTTATGTATAATTACATTAATTCCAGCTGAAATAGATTTTAGCTTATACAAAAACACTACTGTACCACTGTGCCAAATGCCAAGCCTATATATAGCTGCTCCATCACCCATTTATCTTAACTTTGGGCCTATGTTGAATAAGAATTCAATACAAACTTCAATACTGAAGAGTCAAGAAAGTGTCAGAGATCTTCTTAGATATATAAATTAGTTCATTTGTCCATAAGCTTTCTAAGAATTTTAGTGCTGATGAACATCATTCTTAACAACCTGACTGGATTTGCTTTCAGCTTTGAGAATCTAATAAGCGCAAGAAACAGACTAAGTCACTGATTTTGGAAGCTTGATCACTTTTTCACAGGTTCCAGGCTAAAGTGTGGGTCACATCTTGAATTCTATGAGGCATGTAAATAGAGCAAGAAATGAAATCAAGCCAGCCACTTCTTTCTCTTTCACTTAACTACTAAAGCAGAAGTTTAGTCTGGTTCCTCCTTTTGCATGTTTGGTGGGAATGCTCTTTGTGCATTTTGTGTGCTCATAGAACCTGGCCTCAATCCTAGTGGACAGAAGGTGTCCAATAAAATATTTGAATTGATTTGTCAGTTGTACCTTTAAACTTTGAGGCCATTTATCTCACTCTGTTGTGTATAGATTACTTCTTTACCCCATAAGAGTGGACACTTCCCTTCACAAAATGTTCATGGATGTAGATTCCTGGGAATTGAGTAAAGGACCTGCATTAAGTTGTGCATGTATGTGGTGTGGCAAGTTCTCCTGTTATTCGGAATCAACTTCTATGACTATGTGTGTTGTACTTTGACCAGTATACCTAATGTACCAGTAGAGGCCAAGGACTTTGGTAGTGTTTTAAGTTCTCCTCCATGTTGAATGTGACCTCATCCCGTCTCCTAGGTCTTGCTATCTCCAGGTAGAAAGTGGTACAAATATGGAGTATATGTTTGCATCTATTCCTTTTCAACTTCTGGGAAAACTTGAGATAAAAGGATCATTTCTCAGCCTCTCCTTTGTAGAACAACATGTCAGTATGGTTTGTCTTGGGCTTAGGCAGGGACAAAGACAGCCATATGGTATGATATGAGCATCTCAGAAATGATTCCCTCAACCTAGAAATATCCTTGTTGGTTGGTCCCCAAAGCCACCAATTTTTGCCTTGGGTCTCAACTCCTATGCAAATGCCCTATAAAGGCAAAACAAACGTACTAAGCTGTTGTCTTTCAATAATTCATAGTAGCTCTCATTAATAAAATGCTTTGGATCATTTCCAAATGTCATCCAGATGAGCAGAATTTTGTTGAGGGAATTAGCAAATAAAAGGATGTAGAATACAGAATGCAGGGAAGGCTGGGCTGGGTGGGACAAGGCAGAACAAGGGAAGTTAGGTGACCGTGGTGATATTGGATGCCTGCAAGTCAGAGGAAAAGGAAACGTGGAACTTTTGCATGTATTGCAAATTTTCCTAGAGACAGCTTGCATATGGGTGTAAGCAACCCTGCTACCTTATTAGTATGAACTAAAATCTCAAAATCAAGCTTGCTTTCCTATTGTCACGTGGCTCTACCTGGAGACTAGTGATGGGCTGTGTGAATAGATTGGCATAGAACACTGTGAAAATGAGAATTTGTGGTTTGGTGCCACCTGAGAATCTTAATTTTATTATATCTCCTTCTATCATGCTTAGGAGAGTTTTTGCATGAGTGAATTATCTTCCTTGTCTTCTAGAAGTAGATTGCTACATCTGCACATCCAGATTGGGTACATCCTGTGACTATGCATGTGAGGGTGCTTACATACTGTTGAACAGGATACCACTTTGACCAAGTGACTACAAATTTTGTATTATGTTCTCTCCTTTATTTATGATCCTACTGCTGGGATAATGAGAGCAAAGGATTGTGTTTGTGTTGATTCTTTGGGAAGGGGATCCATTGAAACTGCTTTAAAGAGCTCTGTTGTAACTGTCAGGAAGAGACAGATGGGGATGAGGTAAAAGATGACTGACCTTTAAAGGATTCAAACATGCTCCATGCTGAAACCACGCAGACATTAGTCAAGAAGCAGGCAGGGATGATTCTAGATTACACTTCTGAAAAAAACAAACATAAAAAAGAACCTGGCATTATCCCAAGGCATTATTTTAAATTTTTATTATTTTATTCTATTCCATTCTCTTTTTGGAATCATAGAATGCTAAAGTAGGAATGAGTTAACCAGTTCTTCACCTTGCAGAAGAAATAGTGTAGGGCCCAGAGAGGTTAACTGCTTCTCCTGAAGTCATGTAATTAGAATTATTCCAAGAGTGTGTCTATCTCCACCTGTCACTTTAGTTCTTTATCATTTATTACATATTATCCCAGGAAGAGGAGATGTCCTTTTGGGAAACTCACTAGAAGAAAGAGAAGCATATTAAATTTTTAAATCTTGAAATTCTACTGCTATAATCATTATGACCCATATTTTTGAGAGTTAGGAGGCCCAGAGGTAATTTTCACTTGCATATTTTGCAGGAGAAAATTCCTCATAATGTCCTCCAAGAATAAGGTACTATTAAGTTCATTACACTTTTTACTTTACATAAGCAAATCATGAAGTGTTGAGTTAGAAATTATAATTCCCTTGCAACAGCTTTTAAATTTTTAGGTTGTAGGAACTACAGAATTTAAAAAAAAAAAACAACAACAACTTATAGTCCAGATATTGTAAAAAGCTCCTACTGAGGGAATTGAGTTTGTGGTTCTTAGTCACAATTTCAGAATTGGATGGGCGAAGTTTGAGGGTTTGAGAGTGTTTTTGTGTGTTTGTGTGTGTTAGAGTGCATGCACTCACATATGTGTGTGCCCTGGTAGCACTGAATACATTCTTTGAGGTTGATGATTTTTTTTACTTTAAAAATTACCCTTTTTAACGAGAAAGTGACAGGTAAGCAGAACTGAAATGCAAAATATGTTCCAGCGTTGGGGGGTGAAGCCCAGAAAGGCAAGTGATGACAGGTTTCCTTCACCAGCTGGCATGAATCAAATAATTGCATATTCATGGCCAACAGGATCTTCTCTCTGATAACAATAGAAGTCACCCCAGAAATTGAAGTTTCTTCTTGACTCAAAACTCTTCAACCCTCCTCAGAATGCTTTTTGATCAGAACAAGTCAGCAATTCACACTGTGCTTTTTTATTTGCAAAATGCATTCCCAGCTGCATGTATAGCTATTTGACACTTATAGCTGGGATAGCATTTAACTGATGGGAAGACTGAGGAGTGAATGATTTTTTTTCCAGTTCACATTTCAATAGCAAACATTCTCCTTTAATTTGGGGAACAGTACTTTTTGCTTTTAGGCACAGATGAGAGTAACAGTTCCTCCAGTGAATTCCCTCTTGGTACATTCTTTCTTTCCTACTCCACTGAAGGGACACATGAACTGTACCAGATCCTCACCTCTGAGAACAGGATAGTTTTGATAGATGCATGGGGCAGAAATAGATTTATGAAAATCCTACATTTCATCCTTTGGCCTCTTAACCATTTGCATCCAAATCATTGCAGTTATCAGACCCTTCCATTGCATCCATAACTAAGTGGGTCCAGCAGCATCATTGAAAGCCTGCCATGGGAACATGCTGGAGAATTTTCATTTCTCCTTTTCAATCTGTTATTCTTCATCCTTCTCTATCCAACTGTGCACCTCATGGCCCTAGGTGGAAGGTTCACTTGCTTCTGGCATCTTGGTAGAGTGTGTGTCCAGGGGAGAATCTAGCAGGAGATCAGAGGTGGAAGTGTTTTTTCTCCTGCTCTCTCCCTGCCTCCTCATGGGTTGCAGTGGCCGGTCTCCTCTATCTCAGGTTGTAGCTTTGGTTGGGCAACCCTTTTTCACACTTCAGTTACAGTTACAACCACAGCTCTCTATGTTCTGTCACCTTCTCTGTCCCCAGGCCTTTTCAGGCTTCTTCATGGGAATGGCTTTTGGATGTTGCCAGTCCATTTCCTGTTGACCTTCCATAGCCCTGACAATATTTAGTAAATCTTTCCTTGCTTTAAATGATTTGAGCATGCCACCTCTGGCTAATACAGCAAGTGCTCATAGTTATCCATGGAAGTTGACCTAATAAGCAAGAAAAGTAAAATAACACAACATGGAGATAAACAGTGTGGCACTATAGGAACAGGAGCTGAGATTACTCTGGGAGGATGTGGGGAAGACCCAGGGAGGAGCTGGTGTTAGAGTCATGCATTGAAGTAATGGAAAGAATTTAGTTATTGAAGACTGGAAGAGTAAGGAAGGAAGAGGAAACCCAAGGACATTGTCCTATACCTCTGGTAACAACCCCTGTCATTACTTTTTTTTTTTTTCTCTCAGGGAAAACTTCTTCCAAATATCAAATTTAAATCTGTACTGCTTTATCTGCAGTTATTTCCTCCCCTGTGTAAGGACTAAAAATAATTCTAAAGAAGGGATTAGAAAACTCTTACTATAAAGGTCCAGAGAGTAAATACTTCGGGTTTTGCAGGCCAGACGAATTGCTGCAACTACCCAATGCTTCTTTGGGCAGAGAAACCACCACCAACAGTACCCGAGCAAATGGGTATGGCAGTGTTCCAGTAAAGTTTTATTTATAAGAACAGGAAACTGACTGTATTTTAAAGGATATATGCATGCATAAGAAAAATTAAATATTTGAAAGTCTGGGTTCACCTGTCCTGTCCTGTGTTCACCATCAGTGTATACAATCTGCTGAAACAGGCAGAAGAGTAGAGCCAGGCTAGTATGAAACAGAACAGATGCCCAAGTGGCAAGAAGCAGGGGTCCAGGAAAATATTTTGTAAAGTATATTCAAAATATTAGAGAATATTGACAGAGTATGTTCAAATTCACTGAGACTTTCTAAATGCAAAATAGTGATGTTGTTAGTGTTGCTCACTGCAACCAGGGGGTCTAATTATAGTACTTGTCACTTAATGATGTGGGTAGGTTCTGGTGATCTGTTGGGTGGTTTCATCATTGTGTGAACCTCATAGAGTACCTACACCAACCTAGATGATATAGGTTCATTTTCAGACATGACCACTTGATATAATCAAAAAAATGCAGTAAACATGACATGTATGAGGTGGCTACTGACCTAACACAAAATACTGGTTTATGTTTTATTAGAAGAAGTGCACTCTAAAATAAGGATAAAAATATGGAGTAGTAAATACAAAAACCATAATAGTCATTAATAATTGCTTTCAAGTATTATGTGCTATAAATAATTTTATGTACTATTCTTTTAAAAATATGATTGGCAGCATAGTAGGTTTGTTCACACAAATATCACTGTACACATATGAGTATTGTGTTGCACTGTGACATTAGAATGGTTCTGATGTCACTAGGTGATAAGAATTTTTCAGTTCCATTAAAATCCTAGGGGATTATGGTGGCATATGCAGTCCATCACTGATCAAAATATTATTATGTGATACATAACTGTACTAAAAACAAAAATCTCCATTTTTCAATGCTTTCAGGCATGATTGAATATTTCTTAACTCTCAAGGTGCCTCATAGGACTTCCCCTCACTGTGGGGATGCTGTATAGGGCTCAAAACACCTGACTTCTATTGAAAGTTTCTACCTACTCCAGTTGGAATTCCCTTGACCACTTCTACTGATGAAAGAATATAAAAACTACTGTTCACTCAGTGCCTCTGCCATTTGGAAAATGCCAGCTTGTCCTTAGGAAGCCTGACCTTTCTTCTCTGACATGGAGATTACTTTGAGATTTCCCAAATAAGCATTGAGTGGAAGAGGTTCAGAGAAGAAATTAGTGGGAGATTTTTATTCGCCCAATTGCTTCATGCCCCTAGTGGAACTATTTTCTCAGTTGTCTCCTAGATCTGCTAAGAAGACATTGACCATGACCTGGAGCCAGGTGTTGAAAGGTATGGTGATGGCTGAGGACATTTTCAGGAAAAAGCAACAGGTGGAGAATAATCAGCTTTGGCCTGGGCTAGTAACCTTCTGGTGGGTCCCCAAAATGCTGAAGACGTGCCCTACCTACCTGCCCCTCAGCAGTGCAGAATCTCTGGGTGATGTGGATGGATGTGGGTTCAGATGATCTAGGAGAAGTTTTGGAGAGACTGGGCCAAGAGGGTACTATCCATAAGAGCTAGTTGCTTGGAGTCTTGAAGAAGCTCTCAATGATTAGGGGGGATCAGAACCCAAGAAAGACAGTGCTGAGAGGGAGGTTGGAGATTTGCAGCAAAACTGGTGCTAAGGGCAGTCTAAGTGGAAGACAAGATGAAGGACAGAAGAACAAGAGGTCCAAACAGAAGACATAGGACATGTATGCAGTAGGGGGCTGATGGTGTCTAATGTCAAAGCCACTTTAGCAGAAAGTTCTGCATGTCCAGTTGATGAATCATGCATTGAGTCTAGATCGTAATGGCCTCACTCCCTCAATAATAGTATCTGAAACTTATTTGTTAAGGATTAATATGTGACAGACACTTTCCTTAATGCTTTGCTTGGCAAGTTAAAAAAAATATCACAACAGCCCTTTAAAGTAGGAACTTCCTATTTTACTGATAAGAAATCTGTAGTTTAGCAAGTTACTCAACTTCTTAAGGCCATTGAACTGGTGAGTGATAGGAATTCACCTTGGATCTGACTACCTGTTGATTATATTCTGCATGAGCTCCTCCATGGTACTTCCCAACTTTAAAGAACCCCAGCTGCCACAACAGGGTTCAGAGATTTTCCATGTCTATTAGCACATCTGCTAAACCTGTGCCTGCTGATAAAGGGGCCAAGCTTGATTTCAGCAAAACAATTGTTAAACATGGGTAGTTAAGGGATAAGAGTTAGAAGGAAAAGAAATGTGAGTGTTCATACATGGAGGTAGGCAGGCTTTCTGATCTAGTGAATTGTCTGAATAATCAGGTCTTTGATACAACTCCAACTATAGAAAAATATGTTTACCTGGTAAGGACTGAGTGTGATATGTACACATATGAGGTGGAATTATGGACAAGATTGGGAGCAGTGTGAGGAGAAGCTGGAAAGTGATGGGCACTTCAATATATAACTGTCTCTAGGATGCAGCAGGGTTTCTATCTTGAGTGATGATTCTGTCAAATGACTGCATATTCTTTAGGCTGGGCAGCTGACTGATGGAGGTAGGTGGAGAACTAACAGAATTTCCCATAAACTATTGTGTGCCCACCACTTGTAATTTGTGCTGTCTCCTCTGATGTTTCCCAAAGGAGGATCTTCCTTCACTGTGGTTTATACTCACTCTGAATAACTCTTTCTTCCTTCTCTCCTTCTTCTCATCATTGATAATAAGACAGACTGACACAATAACCACAAATTCCAAAGTTCTCATGAAAATGTCCTTTTCTGAGCTGGTCTTTGACATTGTGCTTATCCCATGGTCACATGCAGAGTTTCTTAAACTTAGATACTTTTGACATTTTGGACCTAAAATTCTTTGTCATGAGGTTGTCCTTGCACTGTAGAATGTGTAGCAGGAAACCTAGTCTCTATCTGTTTGATACCAGTCATATTCCCCCTTTAGTTTTGAGAACTCAAACTGTCTCCAGATCTGGCCACATGAACCTTGGAGACAAATCACTTAACTTATCTGTAACCTTTACAAAGACACGGGCCATGTCATATTTATGTCCATAATGTCTGACACATAGAAAATGTTCAGTGAAATGAACGAGTGAATGAACTTACCAGTGAGAAGTTTTTCATGAGCTAAGTACCTCTCAGCAGGGAATCCTGGACTTGGGATAAGGGGGACCTACATGGAGAGGCATTGAGTGCTGTTGGTGAAGGTTGGAGAGTGGAGATGTTGCATTGCTTTTCAGTCTTGCCCAAAGATGATTCTAGTGTATGTATAATGCTTTGGGTTTTACATAAGAGACTCTTAATATAAAGTCCTTGACCACCTTGAGTCCCAGGGTGCTTGATAAGAGAAATTTATTAAAAGACTCCCAGTACTTTGAGTTCTCTAGGATATTTTCTATTAGATTTCATGCTAAGTGCGTTTGTGCATTTTTCTGGGGAGCCAGTCTACAGCTATTTTCAGATTCTCAAGAATATCTGTGACCCATGAATGATTTGGTGGCTTCACCTGTCTTTAGTGTTTCCTATAGCACCCACCCTTTGAACCTACCCACTGATTCACATTTTTTGCTGGGGTTATGGAGCAGGAACTCTGGTAGCCCCAGCCTCTGTCACCTCCACTCAGCCGAAGCAATGTGTGTTGTCTGCCAGCATCAGATGTGGTTCTGTGCAACCTTGGGGTGTCTGATCACCCTTGGGGAGATCAGTAAGCCAAACTAAGAACTGGATACATTTTGAAAGCCATTTGCAAATGCTATGTTATTGACAGATGAGGAAATGATGTTGCTTCTATAGTACAAATAAGTACAATGAGCAGAGATATTTACTTGGCATGTTCCATGCTTTCTTAGGCTTCTGAGATCTGCTTGTCATTCTCTTGGTGTCTCATCATCTTTCAATAATGGGAATCATCAGATCATATGAGTTTCCATGGCAACTGAGTTTTCTGCATCATCTTTTGGCAGTCCAGGATTGTTTCCGTGGCAGACTCTCTAGTGCTTTGTCCGTAACACAAGGTAGAGCTTTCATCGATCTTCTTAGAAGCTGGTCTTCAAACTAATAGGCTTCTGGGTGTTCTTTCTATGTGCCTGTTTTCCTTCCTCGAGTTTCTCATCAATCAGAACAGGAATTGAGCACCTACAGGGTTAGAAACTCTATGAAATGAGTGCTAAGAAATGCAAAGCATGATTTCTGCTTTACAAAGCTTTAAAAAAATCTAGTCGCATATACATGAATTATACTAATATCGGGAGGATACAGTGGTACAAACAAACAAACAAACAAACAAATGGAGAGGATTTAGAAAGAGTAAGTTTCCCTTCTGGCAGTATTGACAGGGAGGGCTTACCCCAAGGAGGAGGACTGTCATATCTCCCTTTAGAATATTAGTCCAAATTTAATCTATGATGTACCCAAGTTCCCTGTAGCAAAAATTTATTGAGAAAGCCAGGTGCCTGGCTTATACTTGAGAAATTGCCAAGACCCTAAGCAAGCTCCACTGTAATCCTGAGTTATCATCTCAGCTTTGCTTTTGTCCCCCCAGCCACCCCTCTCCACTCTTCTGTTAGCATTCTCTTACCCATACATCCTGCAACAAGGCACAAGACATCACACAGCTAAATCATTTTGATTTCCTTTCCCCCTATTCATTCATCAGTGTGAGTTGTACCAACTGTATATACATGAGCTGTATTTCTGCAGCCTAACCATCAGTGCAAAAATTTACCACCCTGGACTGTAGTTGATTATTATCAATTAATATTTATTAAACATCCACAGAGGTCATGGCCATGAGTGAGGCAGCATTTTTCGTTACTTCATGTTGCTCTACATTGGCTCAGCCGAGACGGTATTTATGATCTTTCTCCTGTCATTTTCATTGCCCTCATCTCCATCCTAATTTCAATTAATATTTCAAGAGCAAGTCCAGGAGCCATTGTATTAGAACTATTTCACTTAGCACCAGATGCACAGCCTTGGTTCTGTCCCTTTTATGTGCTGATTTCACAATTCTCTTCTAACATGGAATTCCATTTGTCTGAGATGCTCTCTATAAGCACAAACAGTGGTTTCTTCTGGTTCCTTTAGATTCCAGGCAATTCCAGATGTTTCTAACTCATAAATTCAGTTCCCTAACCAGGCTTAATGGATCATAATTGTCCATTTCTAAAGATGTCTCTGAGGTTTGCCTGACTTCTGTCTTTCGGCACCTCTTTGGGTCTTAGTTTTAAGCAGTAGTCTTCAGCTTGGTAGGTTTCCTAATACAGTTAATTCATTGACAGATCTCATGCACATGGATGTGTTGAGGGAAATTAAATTGTTTTGTCTGGTAAATTCTGGGATCCATCTGTCAGAGCCAGCAGAGAAGTGGGCTCAGGGACTGTTGGACATTTTGCAAGGAAAGGGTATTGTCAGGGGCCTGCCATGTCTGGAGTAACCATGCGGGCTGGCAGGAGTCCAGCATGGGTGGGTACAGTGATGAGAGCAAGTCCTTACAGGCACCAACTAGATAGACTGGAATGAGACTAGTTCTGTCATCCTCTCCTCAATGGGTGAAATTCTAGCTAGCCTTCTGGGCAAGAGAGGGAGCAATTTGAAATCCCTTCGGTTTAATCAGGAGCTATTTGGAAAACTTCTGGGTCAAATTTGATAAGCCCTTGAGACAGAATATCTGTCCTAATTCCTACTTGGTGAGGTGTAGCAACAGGTGACAGACAGAGGATTGGGAAAACAGGTCTAAAGTGAATACATTTCTCATTCTCTTAGGAGAACCTGAATGACTTTTCATAGTTCTGTCTACAAAGATCACAGGTCAACAATATTTATTCTTTACTAACTGTATCAGTTGAGGTCCTGGAAAGGAAAATATGGAACACTGAAACCAGCTCATGGAGGAACAGTGAATAAAGAGTCTTTATACTAAAGGGTGGCAGGATGTAGGGAACATAAGACAATAGTGCAATGCCCTGGGGCTATAAAGCAGTGTGTTGTTATCCCTAAATCTAGGAGGTGCCTATAGAACCATGTGGTTGTAAGGTGATAGTCACCTGGCAGGAAATGCTTCCTTAGGTGGGAGGGTTATGGCCAACAGTGTTACCAGCAGCAGTGAATCAGGACAAATTCACTCCATCCTCTCCTCCCATGCTTTAGTCCTCTGCAGTTGCCTCCATTAGCTGAGACCCGTTGGGAACTAGAGACAAAGGGGCCCATGCGGTGCCCTGGAGCAGGCGGAAGTGGTTTTGGGAGGATCAACTGAACGTGTCCAGCACATTTGTCCTATATAATAATACATACAACCACTTCTATTCTCACAATTCTGTACTGAGAAAACACTACCTTAATCAGATTAGTCCATGTTTAATGTATTATTTGAAGTAAGTTGATATGCATTGTTTTCTAGTCCATTCCCTTGGACTTGTCCCAGACAGTATGATGTGACATCTTCAGAACACAAGTTCCACACATCTCATTAGTTACATGGTCTTCTCTTCAAGGATTAAAATGCTTGCCACAGGGCTATGTACTGTTGGATGATGCTGGGCTATGAGGAAGGTGATTTAGAGGGTTGGTCGCTTTGTTAGAATTCTAAATCCTTAGAACCTGAACTGAACTCTTGAGTAGATTAACTTCTTCCCCTCCCCAAACTTCTTTGTCCTTGGGAGTGGGGTTGCCAGGAGGGTTAAGTGAAATGAAGATCAAGGAATTGTTGTGAGTCTCTAGGACCCTATGCAAATGAAAGATGTTGAAATATCCTGGGAGTGGTACAAGTCCTATCTGGTGGATTTTAGCTCACCATAACTAAGCAACATCAGCAGCCTCAAAAGGAAAGTTGTACTAAGTGTTTACTGTGTGCAGAGCACTCATTTCAGGGGGTATAATGGAACTGGATACCGTGTAATGTAGTATAAAGAGCATAGGTTGGCTAGAGAATCAACCTGTATTGGATGTGAATCCCAACCTGCTATGTACTCCTGTGCCAACTCAGACATGTTACCTACCATCTCTGAGCCTCTGTTCTTATCCATAATCAGGGGTGATAGTCTCTTACTCAAGGAGCTGTTGGGAGAATTAAGGGAAAGAAGTCTTTTAACACAAATAGAGCATGCAGCACAGTGCTTGGTGTGCAGTCTTCTCTGCACTGAAAATACGCAGAGCTGGCTTTCTTTGTCTGCATGTGGAAGGAGGCATTCAGAAAACTTCTTGGAAAATGATTTGATCTACATACATATATATGGTGTTAAAACAATAGCATATTAGTGATGTTATCAATCAGCCATGTTCACCCAGGAATTTACTATAGTTGTATCTGACTAAGCCTGGGATTCCTTTCTTCTTAGTCCAATTGCTCAGTAGTGCCCCATTAGTGAGCTATACACCTTCTTATGTGGAGCATTATATTTTTCTGGAACTTTTGGCCTTCTGCTCCACCCCTGAAACTCAGCCAATGTCTATTTATAACAGGTAATTTTATTCCAACGACTTCCAGAAGTGCCCATAGTCTTCTAAGCAAATGTACAATGACTCCCTATGACAGGGTCCTGCTGGGTCTTTCTGCCCCAGGCCTTGTGGAATGGGGTTGAGCGACGGGCTGTGGAGCCCTCCTTTGTTCGCTTATTCCTCCAAATGCTTTGAGCTTTGCCAACTCAAAGCAGTGGGAGATGGGTTTTGAGGAAGGCAGTGGGGAACATTTCCCATCTTACTCCCTCCCTTTACTTGGATGGGGGAAAGACTTGGAGGGGTCGAAGTGGAAAAATTTTTCCACTACATAAAGAGAAGGAAAGAGGAAACAGGGTCCCAGTGGCCTCCTGCCAGGCCCCAGGAATGCGCCAACCCTGGGAATTGGCCCATTGCCAGCCTCCTTAGAGGCTGCTGACTTGGGAAAACTGGCTCTCTGGCTGCTGCCAAGAATGCAGACAATGGGCTTTTGGACAGTTCAGCTTTTGAAATTTGGCTTTTGTTTTATTATTACCAAAGGTAACATTTATTGGGCACCTATGTATGCATACCAAAAGATAAAATGCATGATTGGAAATCAGCGTAACTTAAACCAGGCAGAAGCACCAGGGCCCTTGTATAATATTTATAGCACACATCTAATTAGGGCCTAATCCTTTGCTGGGGTACATTGCTACCATAGACACAAGTACTGAACATCACTTGATTCTAGAATTGAAGTCAGTTTTCAAGTGTTAAGCTGATCTATACTATGTCACCTGGAAGGACCAACATTAAGTGAAGTCAGCTTAATTGATTGTCATTTGGTTGAGAAAAAACTTTGAATGAATGAGACTTAGAACAGGTGTGTTTTGATGGGGTGGAAGAAACCAAGGCCCAGCATTTGGTTCAGGAGAGAGTTGTCCTGGCCTACATGGAATGGAAAGAATAGGGCCAATTACACACTGTCTTTGATATGTGTTGAAAGTTTTATAGAACACGTAATGACCTTACAGTATTCCATGTGACTTTTCTTTCTTGTCTAAATAAGCAATATTAATGATAATAATATAACAACTAATTTTAGACAAGGATGCTAGACATAGATATTTAATTGTATTAGCTCACTTAGTTTTCACAACTACTCTTATATAAGGAGGTGACATAATATCCCATTGTACTGATGAAGAAACTGAGGTTCAAAAATTAAATAACTTGTCCCAAGGGTGTGTGGATAGTAAATACCAATGTCTGTCTTCCTGCAAATCTCGTGCTGCTGGTACCTGTACTATGCACCCGTCCCTTGAGCACTTTTCAAAGCTGAGAAGAGTTTCCTGGCTTCCCTTTCCTGTGGTGATGTGTTGGTTACTCCCAGGATCCCGTCTTCTGTAAGGTTCAGAGCCATACTTTCAATGGTCATTTTACAATGACTCTTCTCAAAATAGGTCCCCTCTGCTTGGAGCCATTGACTCAAATAGGAGCCTCCTTTTCCATAAGAGGGACAAGTAGGCAGAGTTCCCCAAGGATGTCCCAGGAAGAGGTGCAGGCTTTCACCCCTATCCAATTGAGGACCCCACATGTCATTTTAGAAAGGCCTATTTGTGAGAATCCAGATGTGTTCAAAATATACATCAGGGGTTGCTTTTTATCTCTTTCCAGAAAAATTCTTCACATAACAAAAGATTCACCCAAAGATTTCTCTAAATAGCATTTTAAATTGTACTTAATTTTCAAAAATTCAATTTGCACTAGTAGTTTCCCATGGAGCTAAACCTCTAACATCAGACCCTTTTTTCTCTGTGATGGAAAACAGATCACAGATGGAATTTTGGGTTTAAGCACTTTTCCTGAGAGCCCTGTGGGGCTTGGAGAGCCTGTCATTGTACAGAGAAATTTTCATTCAGGGGAAGAGGAGGAGAA
Organism: Sciurus vulgaris; assembly: GCF_902686455.1. Lineage (NCBI taxonomy): Eukaryota > Metazoa > Chordata > Mammalia > Rodentia > Sciuridae > Sciurus > Sciurus vulgaris. Next base: position 88,926,711 of record NC_136463.1, on the reverse strand, counting down.
TCACAGCTAAGGCTCCCAGGCCTCAGATGCTCACTGACAGTGTGTCACTTCCTTCACTCTTAACAGTTCTGATGGGGTTGATTGACAGATAAAGGCAGGGTAGTACCATACAGTTAATCCAGAGTAACTCAGACCTCCTCATTACCCTCCTGCATGTCTGTAAAGGACTTTTCTGTCATGTAGTTCTATAAAAGTTTTTCCCTCCTTGCAAATTATATCCATCAAACATTTATTTTTATGCATACTGTGGTACCCAACCCTCTGCATAAAAGAAAGACAAAGCAGAAAGGGAGGAAAGTAAATTAGGTGTATATTATGAGACAGTGGAGATGTGCCAGGTACCTAGATCCATTATATATATTTTCTTTGATCATTTTATCAACAAAAATTTATTTTACTCTATTCTTTTTAGAATTTTCTGTTGAACAAGACAGATGATGTCTTTCTTTCATGGAACGTACATTCAAACAATTTTCCCACCAAGCTGTGAAGCACATACCAAGATTCGCATTTTAAACATGTAGAAACTGAGGCTCAGAAATATTCAGTGGCTTGTTCCAAATCACACAATGATAAGTTAACACTTACATTTGACTGTAAGCCTATTTCTTGTGTTTTTTCCCATACCCTGTATTATTATATTATTTATTATATTATTTATAATATTCAATTAAGGATCGAGTCTCTATCTTCTGTCTGTCTCTCTCTCTCTCTCTCTCTCTCTCTCTCTCTCTCTCTCTATATATATATATATATATATATATATATATATATATATATATATATATTTGTTTGGAAATAATGAAAGTGCTTATTTCAAGTGAGAAATTGACCAGGATGAGTCTTAGTATAATATGAGCAGGAAGATAGTTTGTCTGTTTTCCAATGTGGTTACCAGATCCCAATGGAAAATTGGCAAATTAATTAGTGGACATAAACTGAGTGTTCAAAGTTCTCTGCCCACAGAGAATCCAGTGAAAGGTTGCCACCCCTGGTGATAAGCATGAGATTACAAGACAACTTTAGAAAAGAAAATGAAACCAACTTATGGAAATTAGGTATTGCTCTTAGCTTCATAAAATAGGACCCAGCTCTACCACTGACTAGCTGGGTGTACTCTTCAAATCATCTAACATTTTATGGCCTTCTGTTTTTTTGGGCTTTGTATAAGGATTGTGTGACATGAGAGCAAATATGTATGTATATATTAGTTTGAGAGAATTATGCTATAGAACAATGAGAACTGTGATAAGTCAAGAAGCAGAGTAGGGAAGAGGTGGGTAATTTTTTCACAGTAATATCCCCAAAGTGTGGGAGAAGAGAACATGCAAAGTTTGTCCTTCAAGGACTAAGTAAAAGAATAAATGCACAACAGACACTATAATCAGGCAAAAACTAAGCATTGTTGATGATAGGACTGGATTTGTTCCTCTTACACATCTCTTTTGCCACCAAGTAAAGCTTTTGTCTAAGGAGTACCTCTAGTGGTCTATGCACACTCTTGAGGTGGCCCATGCCAAGAGGTGACAGGGCTTCTCTCCACTCCCAGGTGCCCAGGCAGCAGGCTTACCTGTCTGAGTGTGATATAAAATCATACAGATATATGTGATCGTGCAAGTGAGGAAGGGGCCTTCACTCATGTAAAACCTCCTTATTTTCCAGGCATACTTGGAAGCTTACCATTCATTCATCATTTGTCAAATTGTCATTGAACATCGTATGTCCAAGTTGCTGTGCTCCTATTAAAATCTTTTCCGAATATTGCCTTTCTCTAAGAACATAGCATTCAGTCCTTGAAATTTCTACAGTGATTCCTTTAGAGCTCTGGTAAGTGTACCTATAGTGTGTCACAGGCTCAAAGCACAGGCTGTGAGGGCCAAATGCAGGAGTTCCTGAATTGACATTGTGTGAATATCAAGAGTATAATGTGTATGTGACATGAAGAGAAAAGAGATTGGAAGACTGAATGGGTCTTGAGACTAGAATCACTTTCTAGGGACAGTCAATCACTCTTTGGACCAAAAGAAGAAGAAAGATAAATGATGAAACACACCACTAAACACACACACACACACACACACACACACGCACACGCACACGCACACACACACGCACACACACACACACACACATGCACACACACAATGTGGAGGACTGCCTTTTATCACATGGATCTACTGTCCTCTCTGCATTCAAAACCCCTCAGAAACCAGCCAGTATCTGGTAGCCCAGAATGAGAAAGGACCCATAACCCATGGTGACTGAATGGATGAGAGTAAGCAAGGATACTGATAATAGCACATCATCCCCCAAGTAATGCATTTCCAGCCCATCTCTAAAACTGGATAAACCCAGTCCCCATGAGAAGGATGTGTATAAACCAGAGGAAGATATGTGCAAGCAGACCAGAACCCTCATGGAGTTCTGAAATATTGGAGAAACCCAGGGCTGGACATACAGTAGTTATCACTAAAAGTCTGCACAAGCCAGGGTGGTGAATGGACATTGAAAATCCAGGCACCTCAATGCTCCCATGAAGCAAAGACAGCATGTAGAGTATCTCATGTTAATTCCACCTCCCTATTGAATTTTGTGGTTAGCGTTTCATTGTTGGATATTCCCAGGAGGATGAGAAAATGGGAAGGTGCCATGTGATGCTATTTCTTAAGACTAATTATCTGAGAAAATTCCTGGAAAATTGAGTAGAGTAGGGTTTCTCACTTGAATGAGATTCACCATCATCCATGACAATGTACAAATTGATCCCTTAGAAAAGTTAATAGTCTAACCATTATAAATATTAACCAGTTAGATCTGAGCAACAGGACTCATCAAATCAAGATTTCTGAGTCTATATTCTTTGTTCACACACCTAAATTATTGATTAAATAAATGAATAAACACAACTTTAGTTCGGAGTGTATTACTAAACTATGTTATCTATTCATATTCTATAAATGCACAAAAATTAGTAAAGTTAAATCTGCTGTGATCTTGTTTAAAAACTTGTCAGTGTGATAATGTAAGTTCTAATTCTTCTTTTTGGTGAGATTTGTAAGGAAATCATTTTTATATCTCAGTTATTAAACTTCCTTAGATAGATTCCACAAGAGTTCTTTAATAACTCATTGTTATAGTAATACTTGGTGGATTCATTGTAATCATTGGTTTATAAGTTTTTCAACTTAGATGATGAGCTTCTATAGGACAAGATATTTGTAGTCATCTTACCTATGTCCCCAGCGTATGATACAATGCCCAGCACATGGTAGGACTCAGTAAATAGTTAAGGAGTGAATGTCTGTGTCTGTGGGCTCCACACTTCTACTCTCAGCTCTGTTGCTAACTGGCTAAGTCACTCAGGACAAGTCTCACTTCTCTTCTTCTAAGCTTCAGCTTTACCTTTTTTGTCTGTGTGATCAGAGAAAGGGATCTGTCAGGCTGTTTGTACCTCAATGATTCTGTGATATTGAACGCCTAGCACAGGATGAGGTACTGCAGTGAAAAATCATAAAAGGAAAATGCAAGGTTCCAGCATCACGGTGATTCCAGCAAAGCTCTAGAGAAGGGTTTGCAATAGCTAAGAAAGCAATGGTGTCCCTCCTGCTCTGTGTTGCACTTAAGTAAGGAAAAATTGTAGATGTGTCTGAGGATGCAAGTGCAGACATCAGGGACCAGGGAAAAGACAGATATTATAGGAAAAGAAATCTATGTCACAAATCATCATAAGAAATTTATTTATAAAATGAAACAGAAAAATTCATCATTAATCATTTATTCTATTACCTAAGAACAAATTATATACTTAGGTTTGTCTAGTATGTGTCAAGATGGATATTTTTTCCCAAATCAGTTTGTAATCCTACTTTAATGTTTGGACTCCCCTCTTTGCCCAAAGCCACCCTGTTAGCTTTGAGATCAATTTAAGGATTCTGTTTTGCCAAGGGCACTGTTGCCTCAATAGTACATGGCCATTCCAGTTGACATTTGATGTTTGAAATAAATTCTTACTCTGTCTGGTTTATAGACCTTCCAGGTGCTTTGTCCGTCAGAAGTCTTGGGCTTTCCAAAATTATGTTGCAGAAAGACACTTGTCAACAGTGCAGTGTCTGCTGTGATGAGCATGCTTGAGCTGTAAACTAGGTGAAGCTTTGTCAGTTACCATTTTGTGAACTTCAGAAGGGTTGAACATAAGGCAAAACCTACTGAATGGGAAATTTTGAAGTAAATTGTAGATTGTGTAAGTGGCTGAATATTTTCTGAAAGGACTAGAACATAAGGCTTTTAAAATTCATAGTGTAATTGAATTAACAGTTAATAGAACTTTCTCTCAGTCTGCTTGGCAGAAGAAATAAATCATTTGTAATTTGCATTTCTTTGCAGATCTAAAATCAGACATTCAAGCTCTTTAAAGCAGTATTTCCTTTTCCTAAGAGCTTGGGTTTTCCCTGCATCATGACTCAAATTTCAGATTGAATGATAAAATACACTCTAGGTACATTTCTAGGTAATCAAGCCCAAACTTGTAAATGTTTACAGTGTTTGCTTTTCTAAATCCTTGTGAATTATCAGAGAAACTATTTGGAAATATAGCCTTGGGTCACAAACAAGTTGGGAACCATTCATTTCTGAAAATGAAGGAATCTGAAAAATAAAAATATGAGGGCTTTTGTGGGACTTTTCCTCCTCTGCATTGAGTCCTGGGTTGGTTTTTGTGGTGTGTCCTCTGCTGAGGTGGCAGAAAGACATGTCCACCTGGCATTGGTTCCATTTCATGCCCCTTCAAAAATGGGTTTAAGAGATTCCATCTAGCTGATGCCTTTTTTGAACCCAAAGATATTCAAGACAGAAAATCTTGGGTATTTCCCTTGCCATAATAGTAGTTTAGCTTGCAAATAAGCTTTTCAAGTTAAATATTTATCTCACTTTCAGATAATAGAAAACTTCCTACTGACTGAACTATGGTTCATTTCTCCAATTTGGCACTGGGTCTCAAATCAAAAGATAGCTCATGAGTTTTTGGTATGAGCCCATAAGTGACTTTGACCACATCTGCAAAAGTGGTAAACTAAAAGATACATCTGCTGATACCTGGCAACCCCAATGCAGAATTAGAATGTTACTGATAACTTCCCAGGGAGTCTTAGAGAGCTGCTTACTCCTCATGCAGAGTAAACTATCTTGGCTTGGGAACCTGTATTACAACTTACTATTGTCAACCAGCAGTTCCTTAATTCAAGAGTTCCTAGACCTGACCTGGGCTAGATTTCCAAAATCTCTCAGATATTCTTGGAGCCATAAAACAATTGCATTTCTAGAAATCAAGATAATCAAGGCTTGTGAGATAATCATATCAAGCTGCCAGGTGTGAGTGTATGGCCTTTTGGAGAAAGAGGACAAACTCCTTTCCCTTCTCTGCAACTTGGCACAATTGAATGAAAGGCACATGGTGAAATTCACTTCCTCTTTCTTTTACAGAATGTTTTTGCAGTAATTTTGCTTTCCTTTCCCTCACTCACTCCCTCTTTCCCTCTCTACTTCCTTCCTTTCTTATTTCTTCCCCTCTTCTTACCTCTGCCCCCTCTATTTCTTCACTTACACATATTCTGCCTAATTGCATGTAAATGTAAATGTCCCTAAAGGAGTCCACGGACTTTTCAGGTCATGAACTCCCCCTGTCTCATTTAGCACTTGGCTCACCACAAGGTTGCAGCTCTTACCTTACCTTCCAAGTTTTGGAAACTACCCCTCACTCTCCAACATAGTAGTCACAGCTCTCAAGTGCTAAATGCCTAATAAAATCGCTTCAAATGCCGGAGCCTATATTGCTTGTGGATTTCTTTTTCCCCCCTAACAAGAAACCTAAATCGCTAAAATCAAGCATGCAGTTTCAAAGGCTTAGTCCCTATGAGAAACTACAAGATCAGAGGAGTGAAGGATTTAAACACTAGAAGGGGGCTTAGATATCTGAATAGATACTCAACATTAGCACAGCTCTAGGGGCTGCATTTGCTCATTTTTAACATGCCTGTTTGTGGTATCTGAGGTTCTTTCTATCTCTCTGAGAACATAGAGAGAAAATGCCTTGTGTTAGTTTTCTTTTATTTACCAATGATAAAGGCCGTATCTGAGTGCAGTTGTCTCTTCTTTGAACTTCTTGTTTGCCTTTTCTTATGGTCACAGTTATATTTAAAATTTGAGAATGTTGAAATTGCCCAAAGAACCAACAAATCTTTTGGAGTTTTAAACAAACTTCCCCATGGTTCTCTGTGCTCTGAAACAGCAAACAGCAGATCTGCTGCCCTGGGAAGCAGCTCTTCCTTAAACAGGAAGTGCTTCCTGCATGAGCAGGTGGTTAGTGAGAAGGCATGGATGGAGTGCCAAGGGAAGTAAGGAAACTGGGTCACCGTCATCATTGTTACTTCCCAGTGTTCTTCCTAATGGGATGCTCTGTGGCAGGGGATTTCAGTGTGAAACCCTATGTAAGAGCAGCTTATTCAGCCCATTCATAACTTGGCACCCTGAACTCTCAGGCAGGCAGCCATAGCAACCAGTTTAATACCAACATTCCAGTCTCCTTGTAATTAGGGGAGTATTAAGAAAACAGAGCTTTTGCCTCATTCTGGCCAGAGCTCAAAGATGATAGGCTATGTTGCAATGAGAAATTTTCTTTTCTTTTAAATCAAATTTTGACAGTTCTTTATTCTTGAATGTAGATGAGACATTTCTGATATTTGGAAAATAAATGTGTTGCATCAAATTGACAATGCTAATCTTTTAAAATTGGCAATTTCTTTAGCTGAGTTATATGCTCTATAACCCTGTCAATCTGTACAGTACTTGGTTTCCATGGGAATAAGCTTTGCACATCCGTTCACCCCAGAGAATGAATTAATTCAGGAGTTTGTGATTGTTTGACGATCAGTGCTGAGTAATTCTCTTGAGAATTAGAAAGAAATATCATCTGTGTTGCTCCATTAGAGAAACAATTCTCTGGTTTTTCTTTATTATTGTTTATTTTTTTTATTTTTTATTTTTAGATGCCCATTCTTACTGTGTCTACTTTTAGCAAGAAGTTGTTCTTTGTGAATGTAGTTGGAATTTTTTTTTAATGTATAAATACTTGAAATAGGAGCCTCTATGTTTGTCTCATACCATGATCAAATTTTTCCAAATAAACAGATTTTCCTAGTATAGTAGTTATTCAATTAAAAAATAAATCATAAATCACCTAGAAGACTCTTAAATCACCAATTACTGGCTTCATCCCCAGAGTTTCTGATTCAGTAGGCCATGAATTTGCATTTCTAGCGAGTTCCCCAGTGATGTTGGTACTGATGCTGATGCTGCTGGGCAGGAGCATCAGCCTACACCCATAGAACCAGACTCAGTCTATGTCATGCTGCTGCAACAGGAAATAGGCCACAAAGCTCAAAAAGCACTTTTCAGGTAGATGTCATGTTCTTAGCACTGTTGTAATTTTTTGGGATGTATTTTCTACTTTCCAGAGTATATGTGATTTAATGCAGACTCAAGAGGAGTAGGTAATTGCTCCTATAACTGGTCAAGGAGTGAGAGATCAACATGAGCTGAAGGACTCAAGAGTTGACTTGGGAAAAGAATTTTAGTTTGGCAGTGATCATGAAGGATGGTAAAAATGTAATTTTGAGCAGGTTCAGAAATTAACAAGTATTCCAGGCTTTGGTTCAAGAGATGCTCATGTGTTGCCTATGGTATTAATTGTTAGCCAGGTGACAGGTGTTAACACCTACTGGTTTTTTTTTTTTTTTTTTTTTTTTTTTTTTTTTTTTGGGTGAATAAGTTTCCCCTTATTCTGCAAGACTCTTTTCCTGCTGCTGTCAGTCAGGGACTTGGAAGGGATTTGACAGGGCTGCTTTGTTAAGCAAGTAATGTCTGCTTGTCTGTAAATAGTGTCATAAACCTGGCCTTGTTTGCAGATATCATCACCTCCAAAAGAATTTTGTCTGATACATTTGAGTAAAATAGCAAGTGAAAAAAACATTTTGTAGCTTTGAATACTGTCAGATTTTGTGCATATTGCTGGCTTGAATGAACTTCTGAATAAACACATGATCTGTCAAAGCAAGTGTACTATTTAATTTAATTTAGATCTTGAGACATTATGACATTATATGAGGCAGGCATAAAATTTTGCCTGAATAACTAGCAAGGAAATGTTTTACTGTTTGTATATTTTAAATGTCATTTTTGGCTGGTATTTCCACCCAAATATACTGTTTACACTACCCACATGAGTTAGCAAGTTTATTCCTAGGTGTGACTAATTAAGCCTCCACCACTCCCTTCTACTGCCATGTATTTGGATCCAATCCTTCTATACCATCTTGCCCTTCAATAGCTTGGAACTCTTTCAATGCCCAAGTAGCTGTAGCCCTTCAGAAACTGGCTGCTATGAAATAGTAATTGTAGTAATTGAAGGTGCCACTTTGTTGTTGGACTTTACAAAACTTGGATGAGTCCAGCCCAGCTGTTTATGCAGGTAAAGACCACTTATCAGCTCATTTGGAATGTGTTATGTCTGCACAGTCTCTGTGTCAGCTGCACTAAAATTTGGTGTGTTTCTGTACTAAGGAATTGGATTTTCCTGTACAATGAAATTCAATCTGAATCTCCTTTAGAATCACTTGTAGAGTAGAAGTATGGAAAATGAATTGAAGGGCTGCATGACTTGAGGCATGGAGACTGGTTGTGAAGTACTTCTGCTGATTTAGAGATTACCCCCAAAAAGGCTGAGTGAAGACGATGGCTTAGGAATGCACAGGAGAGGATGTTAAGGGAGAAAGAACTGATATGTCTTGGTAAATAAGAGGTAAAGGAAATAGAGAAGCCCTAGGTCTAAGATTTTTGTATGGAAAAAATGAGGCCTTGGTTGAAAATTTGATGGTAAACCTGTATGATTTTTGGCTACATGAAGATCAGCAGGTAAGGGATCAGTCTCAAATTGCAAAGGCAAATGGTAAAAATAAATGAAAAGGGGTGCCCTGTGGGCCTTTTTCTTCATAGTCCAGAGCTTGCAATCACTACATCATTTCTGAACAGGAAGAACAGAAATGGAAGACTGGTCCATGTAGGCCAGGTTAGAGGACTACTAATTTATTCTCATAAAGCCAAACTTTCCTGATTTTAGAATACTTCTTGGGCATATAAGGAAATTTTCACTTCTGTGCTTACATTCTACTTTCTCCCAGAAAGTGAACAGATGGGCCTCAGGTGTAGAGGAAGACTGCTGCTGGCTGGGCTTGGATCTCCCAGGTGCTCCAATTTGTCACTGCCTGACCTTGGTCACATTTTATTCATTCTGCTCACTTGACTTTCTTTAGATGGCACTGCCTATTATAATTATTTTTCTCCATGCTGAAAGCAAATAGAAAGAGTTAACATTCTTACTTATTCGTAGTGAAGCATTCTTAATAATGTAGAGGCTCATAACTAAACACAAAGTGCTTTGCATCTTCAATATTAAATGAACTAGGAATACAGCTGGAAACCCCAAAACAGGATTCTCATTCATTTGTTCATATTTTCATACTTATTGAGCCCCTATTATATACCAAGCACCATTCTTAGTATTTGAGACCCTTTAGTAAACAAAACAGATAAAATTTTCTTGCTTTCATGGTGCCCACAGACTGGGTTTACAGAAGATTTTAATAGGACCAATACTGTTCCCAGATTTCACATGCTTGCCAAAGTCATGGTGAGGATATATGATAGTCTCAAATAATATGGAGATGCTTGGCTCATGGCCAGTGGTCATTTTTATTTATTAGCTACCCACCCTTTTCCCTCTACTCAGACTCATTTCTTTCTCCCCTATAAACTGGTTGTCCTGGTATGCTTGCCTACCTTATTCTTCAACTGCTATACATCCAGCTATCTCTAAAACACCCAAGTGATATCAGCAAAATTTAAGTTTCATCAAGGCCAGAGTCTTACTTTGAATTGAAAAAAGTTGCTGAGCACATTTATTAGGGCACAGTCACCTTCCTTAGATACACCCAACTTTGTACTGCCACGTGGAGAGATATTTATAACATCACATGACTACTTCAGGTAGAAAATCTTAAGCTGAAACAAATGCAAAGCAGTTTGTCAGATTTACCAGTGCAGAGGTTACTAATGACCTTGGAAAGAAACACACTGGCTTCTGATAGCCACAAGCTGAGTCACATGTTCCTTAAGCCTCTCCTTGTGGCTTCTGTTCTGGTAACAGTAAGATGGCCTGGGCCACTCCCTGGTCTTCCAGCCCAGCAAAGTGTCATCTCAGAGAAGCATTGAGCACTTGGTCTATTGACATTTTTTTGGCACTGTGGATTCACAAAACAGGTTTTTTTTTTTTTTTTTTTTAATCACTGTTTTAGTCAACTTTTCACAACTGTGACTAAGTGAACCAACCAGAACAAAGAGGAGAGAAAGTTTATTTGGTGCTACAGTTTCAGAGGTCTCAATTCATAGATAGCAGACTCCATTCCTGGGGGTTCAAGGTGAGGCTCAACATCATGGCAAAATACTGTGACAGAGGGAAGCATCTCATGTGATGATCAGGAAGCAGAGAGAGAGAGAGAGAGAGAGAGAGAGATCTCCACTTGCCAAATACAAATATATACCCCAAAGCGATGCTCTCAATGCCCCACATCCTCCATCCATACCCCATTTGTCTTCAGTTATCACTCAATTCCATCAGAGATTAATTAACTGATTGGTTAAGTCTCTCATAACCCAATCATTTATTCTCTAAACCTTCTTACACTGTCTCACGTGTGAGTTTTTGGGGGACACCTCACATCCAAACCATAATATTCTACCCCTGGACCCCAAAGCTCACACTCATTTGACAATGCAAAAGACATTAAGTCCATGCCCACAAGTCCCCATAGGCTCAATAGTTCCAAATTGCTCAAAGTTCAAGTCCAAAGTCTTCTCTGAGGCTCAAGGTAATCTTACATTGTAAGTTCTTGTAAAATTAAAAGCAATTTACAAATATCCAATATAAAATGGTAGAGAATAAACATTTCCATTCACAAAATTAGGGTTATAGAAAGAAGGGACAGGACCAATGCAACACTGAAATCCAGCTAGGTAAACAAATCCTGTAGCTCTACTTCCAGCATCTGGAGCACATGGCATCCTGATGTTCTGTCCAAAGGACTTGTGTAGAACCACCCCTGTGGCCTTGTTGGTTGCAGCCCAAGTGATCTTTCTGTTGGCTTGTCTCTGCTCAATTCCTCTGGCTTTCCTAGGATGATATCACACATTACTGGTATTTCTTAATCTCAAGAATCTCCAATGCAGCTTTGACTCCTCCTCAAATCTCCACACATCACCTCTCAGGGGCTTCCCACAGGGACTCTGACCCTGCTGCACCTTTGTCTGGCCTCCAAGGCCTTCCTTTTAAATCTTGGTGGAAGCTTCCATGAACTCCCAACTCCAGCACCCTGCATATTGCAGAACGAGCACAATGTGGTTGATGCCAATGTCTGCCACCGTCTTGAGTAGTAACCAAGCCCCCAGGGACCAGGACTGAAGCAGCTTCTGAGTACCTGGGTAACTGAGCATGGTGAAAAAATTCCTAGGACCCCTTGTTCAAGAAGGGTGCCCCCATGGTCTCTTCTCAAGAGAATTTTTACTTTTACTTCCTTGAGTCTGAGATGGGTGTGGTCTTGCCAGCTAATGAGATACCCTCAAGCCATCTTTCTTATTGTCTCTGGGCAAAGTCTTTAACATTACTTTAGTGGCAGTAAAGTCTTTAACAATTGCAATTTCCTTAGCCCCAGTTTTATTCCTGCCTTTCAAGTCCAAGTTTTTCAAATCTTTCTGCTTTTCTTTCTGCTCCTGATTATCACAATAAATTTTGCTAAAAGCTGCCAGAAGTACCATGCCACTGCCTGAATGCTTTGCTGTCTAGAAATTTCTTCCACCAGATTAAGAAGTCCATATATTTTTAAATCAGCCTCACAGAAAATCTCAGACATGTACAAAAAGCAGACAACTTCTTAGCCAGAACATAACATAAATGGCCTCTAGTCCAAATTCCAATAGAGTTCACCTTTCTGAACCCTCTTAAGCCCTGTCTTTACTATCCATGGTCCTACTGGCATTTGGTCTTCTGTGCTCCCACCAGAATCAGCCATTAATCTCCACTTACAACAATCTAAAGCATTTTCAACTTGAAAGTGTTACACATCTCAAAATTCCCCTCACCAATTCCAAAAAACTCCCAAAATTTCTGAACCACATGGTAGGTTTAGTCACAGCAATGACCCCACTTCTAGTACCCATTTCTTTTTTAGTTAGATTTTTGCTACTCTGATTTAAGATCTGACCAAAACTATTTTAAGTGAAGAAAAGTTTATTTAAAGACTCACAGTTTCAGAGGTCTCAATCCATAGACAGTAGGCTTCATCCCTCAGGGCTCAAGGTGAGGCTGAACATCAGGACAGAAGAGTATGGCAGAGGAAAGCAGATCACACGATGATCAGGAAACAGAGACTCCATGCGCCAGATACAAAATATATACCCCAAAGCTGTGCCTCCAGTGCCCCACATCCTCCAGTCACACCCCTGTGTCTTCAGTTACCACTCAATTAATCCCATCAGGTGATTAATTTACTGATTGGGTTAAGGCTCTCATAACCTAATCATTTCTTCTCTGAACCTTCTTGCATTGACTCACATGGTGAGCTTCTGGGGGACACTTCATATCCAAACTATAACTATCCCTAAGAGTTAAAAATCATAGACTCAGACTTCCAGAGCAAGAAATTCTCTATTCTTTTCATGTATTACCTTATGGATTATGTATAACACCCCTGTGAGGTTGGCAGAATTAGTCTTATTTTATACATGAGGAAGCTGAGTTTTGGAGGAGTTAAATGACTTCTGTTCTTAATCATTTAGTTGATAAGTAACAGAACCTAGAAAGTAATCAGTCTCTTATAACTCCAAATCCAATGCACTTTGGAGTGTGTTAAGTTACCATCAAAAACCACTGATAAGAAACATATTATGTTATACTACTGTGGGTTATAACTTAAAATCTAAAGCACTGTTCCCCTTTCCACAAGAACCTAGAGACTGGCAGGCAGCAATTTCCATTACCAAGCATTCTCTATCCAAATCCTTTACACATCACGCCACAGAGTAGAAGCTATCATCCCCATTGTACAGATGAGATTGAAAAACTGGTTTACAAGTAGTAGGTGGTGAAGTTGTAATCAGAGTTAAATTCTTCTTGATTACAAATTCCACATTTTATTGAAGGACCACTCTGGCCACAAGAGGGACTGACAAGAAACTACAACTAAATCCAAGAATCAGACACTGGCAAGGCAGGTGCACTGGGAGTGCAGTTCAGACGGGTGCTGGGTCAGAGAAGGGAGCAAGAAATTTGGCCTGGAGTGGCTGGGAAAACCTTACAGATGACCTTCCAGGAGGTGGGAATTCCTGTGGAACGTAATATAGGAAAGAGATGGAAAAGTAGCCTTGTCTACAACAGGATCAGTAAAACTGTATGAAAAGTCATATTTATAAGGAACCACATTAAACTTTCACAAGCCTTTATCATTAGACCCATGTAAACAGTGGGCCCCTTTGTGGCAAGCAATATGCTGAACCCCACAGGAAGTAACCACTGTCTCACTTTTACCTCTGTCCATTTGAAAGCCATATTGATCATCTTGTGTGGCCCTTAAATTATGTCCAAGCCCTACATAAGAGGAAAGCCAGTTATTCCTTCTCAACTTGTCAGAATATTTTCCCCATTTTATAGGGACCGCTGTTCAATTGCCACCTCCTGGAGAGCCTTCCCTAAGTGCTTTATGTAAAAGAGCTCAGGCCAGGCACTCAGGAACCCCAATTCCTGTGATAGTTTCATCCATAGCAATTTCCTTCCCTGATATAACATTACATACTTATTTATATGTGTACTGTCTATCTTGCACACCTGGTGGCAAGCTCCACAAGAGCAGCTTTATTACCATTTCTCTGGTTCCTGAAACCAGGCCTGGCACAACATAAATGTCTACTAAATATTTATTGAATGAATAAGGAATTGTGGGTGAATGTGAGGTGAGTTTGAGAATTTCTCAAATTCTCTCTCAATAGCAAATTCTGTTCTTTTCCTATTCCCACTGCTTAGAATTCTCCTGCTTTTCCCTACTGATTTTGGGAATGTACACAGTCTTCTCTACATTAAACTTCTTTTTGAGGAAAAAAAATCTCAGCTCCTAACAGAAACCATGGAATTCAGAATATGAACTCAGTGAACACAAAGCAGATAGCTAGGGTTTGCATCTACAAAGATTTGGCTAAAAGTTGATATTTCCTTGGAATCCATCACCAGAATAACTTGCAGTCAACTGTGTTGGTTCTGTGTTCCTGGGGCTAGCAGCCTGGATCTGATTCATTCTGAACAGTAGTGTTAAAAATAATGGTTTATGCTCAATGATGATACATAAGGTGCCCCCTATTACAGTGTCCTCACTTGACTTTCCTTCTGAGCAAACACTCATATCTCAGCTTGGGACCTTTTCACGACACACTGACTGTGCAGAACATTCTCTCTTAAGTAGAGTGTGTTTTGAATTTCTGATGGGTTATTTTGCCCTTGCCCTTTGCTGTTCTTCTTTCCCTAGGCTCCGCTTGTTCAGAGATGCTCTTGAATTTAATGGTAACCTTGGTGATTTTTTTGGACTTTTCTGCACATACTGTTATTGCTGTGGAGTAGGTCTTTATTGCTCACTCAGTAGAAATGAAAAATCTAAAACCAGTGTTGGTAGGATTCGTGTGTTTCTTTTCTTGACCAGTTTTGGAGTCATGTGGCAATAGTATTCCCATAGGGATCCTGAGAAATTAATACCACTACAATTGTTCTCCATTACCCATTCTTGGTGCCATGTGTCTTAGACAGATTCTGATCAGGAAGTGGTAGTGAGGGTCACTCAACACTTAGCTGTACCCAAGTCCAGGGTTTTCATCTCTGATGCTGGGTAGAGGGAGGGCTCTGTTATAGATGCTTCTATCTTGGACATTTGAGAAACTATGTCAAAGAGAACAAGATTACCCAAGATTGGTCCCTGATCATTTGTAGGACAGGTGCCCTGTCTCTTGAGATCTCCTGTTTCCTCTGTTTGCATCCTGAGCCTATTTTTGTTCCAAACCCTCCACAGTCACCTTTACCAAGTCCTTGGAAATCTCCCCTTTAAAGCATGGATATTTCCCATTTGAAGTTAAATTCATAGGTTTAAACCTTTGATTGTCCCAGTTTATACACTCACGTGGAATCTGAGCTCCTGGTGTTCTATTTTCTGTGGTACTACCTGCTGTCATGTCCATTTGGAAAAAAAAAAAAAAAAAAAAGCCTCCAGAATCCAAGGCCATGGGCATTTACATAAATTTACTTAGTGTCCAACAAAAACCTATAACCACTACCACAAAACAAAACACCAAAGCCATATATTGCAATGTGATTTCACTGCACTTAGATTTATGTTAATTCAGGGATTAGTTCAAAATATAGATGGCTCAGTGGTAAAGTATTTGCCTGGCATGCACAAGGCTTTGAATTCAATCCCTAATACCACAAGGGGAAAAAAAAGAGGCAGGGTTGAAAATATAGACAGGTATCTTTGTTAGGTGGGCAAATAAAATGAAGGAGTTCAACCGAAAATTGTAAATGTTTCTTGCTACTTTAAAATTCTTGATTCTGTTTTTCTCTAAGAACCATGCCAATGTGAGTTTGACATGAAAATTAGTTAAAAAAAAAAAAAAAAAGTAAAAATGGAGTTCTACGAAAGCCTTGCTTTCACGTAGAACCTCTCAGTTACCCTTCTGAATGGAGATTGTGTATTTTTCCCCTAGCAGGAATGATCCCCAATGTAACCAATTTAAACATTTTACCTAATTGAGTATCAATGATTCCAAGTCTCCCCTCACTTAGAATGATCTGTCCTTGGGGACCCTTTTTAGATAATCTGACTCTCCCATATCTGCCAGAAAGCTGACATGCATGTTAGAATCCTCACTGCAGATAAGTGCATATGTGTATAGTTTCTATTTATTGTTAGTTAATTTTCTAGCAAAGTTCAACCACAGCAGAACCAACGAAAATTCCTTTCTTCTTATGAGAGGGTCAAAATAAAGATATGCTATATCTGACTGTCTGTATATTTATTATATTTATTTATTTAGATGGGAGGGTAGATGTGTAAGGGAAATACTATGTATGCTTAGACTGGAATGGAAAGATTTACATTTGCTGCCCTGGGGAGCTCTATTAAGCTGGAGTCCTGCTTTAAAGTATTTAGATTTAGTCACTAAGTGATCCCCACAAGAGCTTAAGACTAATTTTTGGATGCTTGATAGAGCTTTAATCAATGTTCACTGAACTGCTACTTGACCAGTTCATGTTATAAGGTTTTTGTTTAGTTTGTTTTGATTTTTTGATTTTTGTCTTTTTCATCAAAGATGAAAGGATGACTCAGGAGATTAAAGGTCCTCGGGAAAACAAACAAAACACATTTCTCCAAGTTATGTAAGTGAAATATTTCATGAAAATAACCTTAACACATGATAATATATATCAAGTGTTTATTCTAGGTCATGTACTTTCATAACCACAATTATAACTCATAACTGCCATTTTATCTCCATTTTGGAAAATTAAAAAATAAGCCCAGAGAGAAATGAAACAATTTACCAAGGATTACAGATCTAGTGCTTAGGTTAGGAACACAGTTGAGAACACCACTCTAATTCCAGATCTGACCTCTTTATCCCCTGCTATATAACCTATAGTCAAAAGTCATGCATTCTGCCATCTTGAATTTTTAAGCCTTTGGAAGGAACCAATGTGTGACACTAAAAGACAGGAGGGAATTTTGTGTTTGTAGGTCTTTGAGAAATGGACCCTATGGTTTCCTAGGGGCATTGGCTTTGGTATGTAGGTAGAACAGCTCGTTCACCATCCTCATAAGCAGCCCTCCCAGGATAGGGGAAAGAGGTGACCATGAAGCCTGGCGCATGTCAGTTTGCCTTATCTTCAGACCACTTATTGCCCTTGCCAGGGGACAAATTCTTAGACATTAGGAGAGTAAATACATGTTCTTCCCAACTCCTTCCCTCCTACTAGTCCATGTTCTCTATACTTCCATATAATAAAACATTTTTAGAAGTAGAACAGATTTTTTAGAGACTGGCTAGCTCTGTTTCCACCACCAATTTTATGGTAGAGGCTTGGAAATGTTAAGGGGCATCCTCGAGAAAACACAGTTAATTAGCCTCAGATCCCCCCAAATCCCCTTGATTTTTATGAATCTACTGTGGTGCCCTTTTCATACCATGTCTCAGAGGCAACCTTTTCAAATCCTGCCCTTTCTTTCCTGCCTCCCTGCTTATTTTAAACTTCTCATTGTTTCAAAGTATCTCCTCCCTACTCTCTCTATTCCTCCTAAGTTTTCCTCATTTTTCCCTCCATTGTGTCTGTGACTCTTCCTGTACTATTTTTGAAGGCGCATGAAAGTTGAATAATGTCCATTTCTACAGGCAGTACTAGTTTGTATTTTCTCTGTGGTCAGGAGGGAGGTATGAAAGAAATGTGGGCTATGAACAGCTGTTACTGAGTTCTCCAAACAGGAAAGTGCCCTGGGCTATTTTTAAGCCATGCTTTCAAAGATGTAGGGCTGGGCACTACCTCTTACCCCTGCCACATGCTGGGCTGTGTTTTCCAGGGTGCAATTCAGAAAATCTGTAGTCATTGTTTCTTCAAGGGCTTGTCTCCTCCAAAGAGGGTCCCAGCCAATGACAGCCCTTGTGAAAAAGTGTGGGAAGACTGAATTACAGGAAGCACAGTGACCCATTGAATGAACTGGTGTCCATCAATGATTATAGTGAATGGATTCCTAATTGTTTTAGGAGAACAAAAACAATAAGGAGTTTCTCATAATGCCTGACCCTATTTAATTACGTCAAAAAATCTTGGCCTTTTGTGTAACTGCTCAGAGGAAAAGATCTTTTTTTTTTTTTTTTTTTAGAATTCACTCCTCATCTATTATAGAATCAAAATTTCTAATCATCTAATGAGGTCAATTCAACTGACAGAACCTGATTTCTATTATTCACGTATGCAGAATGCTAGCCCAGAGTAATATCTGATTCTGCTTCAGACTGTGTGGCTAAGGGTTTTCATACTTAAAATTGCAGGTAAATTCATAGGGGATTATCAAGAATGTACATTGGGTGATGGAGCGAGAGTTAGTTTGTCATTATTGTTATATGACCAACTTTGCAGTTGATTTTTCATCCCAAAGAAATAATAAAAATGATAATGGCGGAGCTACTGCTAATACTAACAATTGTGGATTTCAAATGAAACCAAAGAACTAAAATGTCTTACCTAAGATCTTGTCTTTAAAAACAAGCAAACAGGCGTGTGGTGTCTACCTACTTCAGCACTGAATATAGCCACAGGCAGCTCAACTTTCGTAGAAAGAATGTGATATACTTTTATGTAATCATCAGAGACTAGCCCTAGTCTATTCTCTCCATGTAAACCATTCCTTGGGGATTTTGTCATTACCAGTTCTTATAATGCCTCATTTTTGGTATAGACATAAAGATACAAATTATGGTGAGTGTTTATGTGTGTGTTTGTGTGTGTGTGTGTATGTGGTACACATGCACTTCATATCTTCCCATTTACTACATGGGTTGAAGGGTGGCTCACTCAACTTCTTTAACCCATAGTTTTCTTTTCAGGTGGGCACATGACACCATGCAACATCCTACCTGCCTTGCAGAGTTGTTGGTATATCATATGTGACGAGTGACCTAGAGACAACCTGGAAAGTTACAAGAGCAAAGTTATAAATTCAAGTGCAATATAATAGCTTTTAATGAAGCTTATTAATATTGGGTTGACATCTCCCTCCAGTATTCAGCAAGTAGATTCTTTCATTCCTAGTGATAAGTTTGATCATGTTATCCATACAGGTTAGGTTCCTTTTGTAACAACATATGCTTGAGAGAAGGCTTAGTGATTACTTACTTTGTGGCCTTAAAGCTCTTTTCCTGTGTGAACCTCATATGCCTATCCACAACTAAAATGACTTTGGTCTTGTCATTAGTTTCTAACCAAGCGATAATGCTGACAACTGACATTATGTGTTTTTAGACTTTGAATTTTGGGAAACCTTTTGGTTTTCTTGGAAGATGTTTGTATAGCTCCCCAAGCAAACTTGGACACTTTCTCATAAATATGTTAATCTAGAAGCTGCCAAAATCTAATACTGATGGGTAAAGCAGTCCATTTGGAAAATACTTGGAACACATGAGCCATCTGCCTTTCCACATATCAGTGATTTTGAGATCCTGGTGTGCTGTCTAGATGAGGAGAGAGTTGAGCCTAAATAGTGCCTTTAGACTATCTCCACATGTTTCTCTTCCTTCACAGAAATGATACCAATGAAATTACATATTAATACTTGTTCATTATTTGTGCATTTTCCTTATGTATTTAAGTTCTTTGTGGTCAGGGAATGTTTCTCTCATTTTCTTTTACCCAGCACCCAGATAAGTCAGCATCACACGGAAAAGCCTCAGCGAGGGACTAAATGAGTGATGGAATGATTGATACATACAGTATCAAGCTAGGTAGGGTTTGAGTTCTTCAATTTGCAGAAGAGGAACCTATGGTGCAAGAATATTAATGACTAGCCTGAGTTTACATATTGGTAGTGGCAGTGTTGGGACAACTATCAAGATTTCATGATGCTGTTTAGGACTCTCTTGGTACCATGTTCCTATTAGGATTAACCCATGTTGTTTTAAAGAGTGATTTGGTGGGGGGCATCCTTTCCCTGCATTGGGAATCAGGACATGCTGGCTGGAGTGCAGGACCAGGTGGCCTTAAGGATGAATTCACTCACCATTGGGATATTGAAATACCAGCGATGTACTCTGTCTGATTTGAAATTCCTAGAAGCAAATCACAACCACATGAAGCTGGGGTTGGACCAGATGGCTGCTGTTGGTCCTTTCCAGTTTTCTGACTCAATCCTGATGATTCAGCCAGGATGGAAATAACTTCCCATCTTCTCAGGCCTGTCCTCACGCTTTTGGAGGTACCGCTCAATAGAAGAACAAACAGAACTACAGTAATAAAGGGTCTGAATGCTGGTGGACAAATCTGTCATTGGAGGACCTTATTAAATTATTTGAAGGACTTTTTCAAAGTGGAGGATTTGGATAAAATAATGGCTAAATGATTTCCCCTTCAAGCCTTTTTCCCCAAACATATATCTGAAGGAAATTAACAGAATATAAGTATATTCACAGGCACTAAAATGTTAATTGCTAAGGCAGTACTCACTATTCAGACTCAAGACATTAGCCTTGGTTTTCAAACCTGGCTGAATATCAAAATCACCAGAGAAAATAGTTTCTACCTACCAAAGATTCTACTTCGATAGACTTGGGGTAGGACCTTGGAATCTTTTTTTTTTTTTTTTTTTTTTTAATTAAACATCTCTTAGGTGATTCTGACAATTAGCTATTCTTGGAAGTCACTGTTCTAGAAGGTCTCAATAAGCTTTCCAAATGGCAAATTCTATTTTGGAACCTAGAGTTGAAAAGAAAATTTGTGGTTCTATTTTAAGAGAGAAAAATAATTTTTTCAAAGTATTGGCAAAGTTCTCAAAAATCAGTTAATCTTTAATAAAATTTTGGATTATTTTTAGTATTTTTTTCTTTGTTAATCCAACACACATACTCAGAGAGGATGAGGGGAACCTTGGATGCATTTGCGAGTTTCTTAGTCAGTAGATTTTTATAACCTTCTTGGCGTTTGGTCAACTAGATGTAGACTGCTCCTGTGTGGAGAGAGGGGTTGGGAGCCAAAGAGTCTCAAGTTTGTTTCAACAATTCTTTAGAGAAGTTTATGTAAGATATTAACTTATGAGATAGACTCCCACATCTGGTGAAATCATGACAGTAAAAGATACAACAGATTAAGAATTAACAAGGACCAGATGCACTATAATAATGCAGATTTTCTAGTTGCAATTTGGGATGCAGATTTTTAGAAAAATGGCCACTTTTCAGGACTATACTTGTATATTTAGAGCCACTTAATAGATAGATAGAATGATAGATTACAGAATGACAGCTGATGAAAGAAAGAGGAATGGAAAGAAAGAGAAAGAGAGAGGGAGGGAGGTGGGAGAAGGAAGATATTGGCTAATTACCTAGATAGATGGATAGGTGAATCTTAAGAGAAAGACATATTTGGACTTAATAATTATTTAACTTGTTTATTTGAAGTGGCAATGAAAAACTGCATGATTTAGTGGATAAATTGTGTCTTGTAAAACTAAGATGTAAATTTGAATATTGCATCTGTTCAGCAACTCCTCCCTGGAGAAATAGAAAGTCATATATGTTTTTCCCCAAGGATTCCTGTATCACAGGAATCGGTCTCAAATGAGAAACAACAAAAGGTGAAGTAGAGAATTGATAGGTGAGAGTAATAGAGAAGGTAAAAAATCATAAGAGTCTTAGTCAGAGATGCCCAGGCAGTACTGAAATTCAGCACTTCATCATGCCAGGTGTGGGCATTGGCAGAAACACCATGAATTACTGCCAGATGACTGTACAGCCCATCCATAATGTTTGTTTTTCCAGAGCCATTTAATAATACTGTCAGATGTTTCAGAATTTCTTGCCATCCAAAGCAATAGCTATACTGATCTTCAGCAAGATTTATATACTTTTATGTGTGCAGAACTTTTCTTATATTATCCAATAGTATAATATAGGAACATTTGAAATGATTTGATAAAAGAAATAGAAATGTACACCAGCTATTATAAATGAAGAAAGAAAGATTTTAGAAGAGTAGAGTGAGTCAAGCAGATAAAAAACTAAATGGTCTTGTGTGGGGATGGATGAGCAACAAGACAGTTTTGGACTCTTGGTAGAAGAAATGTCTTAACCTGGATTCCCCCCGGTCAAGTGCATGGAATAGGCAGTTCATTTGGGATGTGATTCTGGGGAGTAGGGTAGAGAATGAGCAAGAGTACATTGGAAAAGGCAGAGAGCATGCCAAGGTGTGTTGCTGTGGGCATGGAGGCTAATGTACATAGCACCTTCTGAAGAGTAGAACTGAAGGGATACCATTAGAACTGTGTTGCCTCTGTGGAGTCCAGTCCCTCTTACTTCCAGTTTCTGCATGAATGAGCATGCTGTTGTACAGGGGCTCTATCTACAGTATCCAGAAGCCTCAGGACAGTATAATGGCAGGACAGGACAGTTCCTCAAAGGAAAGACAGAATGGGTGCTATTACCAAAAGTGGGTGAATATCTAGTCACACAAAACCAACAGACTCTCTCTCCTTAACTAAGTTAAAGGGTGTTTGTTGCAAGATAAAGGGGGGGAAAATAAAGTAAAATAACTTCCTTAGGACCCGGTGAGATGCTCATATTCACCCTGGCTTTTACTGATGCTTGTCCTTCTCTTAGTGAAATCTTAACTAGCACAAGGCTCACCTCCTATGCTAATTTTCAGAATGACATCTGCCTCACCAGTTTGTTTCTTTTTCTAAAGTGTTGTTTTTGGTAATATTTCTCTTGGTACATTATAATTACACATAATAACAGGATTCTCTGTGATATATTCATATATGCACAACAAATAATTTGTCCATTTCATTCCCCCATACCCAACTTTCCCTGCCCTCCTCCCTCACCTGGTTCCCTTCCTTTGGTCTTCTGATCTCTGTTTTATTTTCAAAAGGTCCATTTCCTTTCCTCTTTTCTCTTTGACTTTCATCTTATTATGGTGTTCCTACCGTGAAGCTTCAATTATTCTCTAGGTCTTTATTTTTAATACTGATTGATTGATCAATTGATTGATTAGTTGCAGTGCTAAGGAGGGAACGCAGAGCCATAAGGCAGCATTGTAGGCAGCAGTTTACCACTGAGTCACACCTCAGCCTAAGGCCTTTAATTTTTGATTAAGTTCCCTTCCATGGTGGAGAAACATGTGTTTTGACAATAACTAGGAATGAATTAAAATGATTGTTTCACCAGTTACTAGTTCTGTCATGTGCTCTTGGGCCAATAACTTGTAACTTGGTTTTTTTTTAGTAAAATTATGAAAATAGTAATCATCTTGTAGATTTATAATTATTACCTTATACTGATTAAGTAGGTAAAGAAACTGAATAAATGCTAGGGGCATGAAAATCATTCATTCCTTTCCTTTGATACATTCCTCTCTTATGCTTGTTTTGAATATCTCCAAAAATAAACCCAATCAAAACAAAACAAAACAAAACTTGGTCATGAATTAGTTCTCACTGGAGTTCAAAGACACTTGTCGATTATTCTTACAAATTCAATTGCTAAAAATCTTGAGCCCCAAATTGTAAACTCTGGTGACACATGGCATATTCATGGATGATGTATTTGAAGTGAATTAAAGACCAATGATTTAAAGTTCTGGATATTTATAACAATATGGATTACAGCTTTGCATGAGCATAGGCTCACTCTTCTGCATGATGGCAATCAGCTGGATCTAGTGCCAGCTCCCTGCTTTAGATGTGGGTTTTCCATTTGTTGCAGTCCCCAGCATGCGTTAACAAAATCTTGGGCCAGCTCCTCTTTATGCATCTCTAGTAACTCCCTAATCCTTACACATTTAGGTTTAAGACTCCAGATTCTTCATGCAGATTGAAAATATTTTTTTTTTCAATTCTGGAGCTTGAACCCAGGGTCTCGTGCATGCTAGACAAGTGCCCTATCTCTGAGCTATATCCCCAACCCTTTAAGAGATGATAATTTTTATTTTATTTGTTGATCACCATGCTGGGGATTGAACCCAGGACTTTGCATATGCTACCCAAATGCTCTACCACTGAGCTACATCCTCTGAGAAGACAACTTGAAAGGCATTGTAGCTGATGATGGTAGAATTGGTGAAACCCTATCCTGTTTGTCTTATCTGAAACCCTTGCTGGTTTTTCTGTCAGCAGTATTTATTCAGCATAATTGCTACAGTGTCTGTGTGAGACTTGGCAGCTTAAGAAGTGTCCTGGAAAGCTATCATTTATTTGATCATATAAGACAGCAGGGCAGGTAGCATGATAATCCCCACCTAATGATAAGAAACCAAGCTTTCAAGGGGTTGCTGGAAAGGGTCAAGTTTCCTCTGGTGGTGAATGGAGTTACTGACTCCAATTCCAAAGTTTGGCTTGCATTTGTTAAAGGAAGTTTTATTTTATTTTTGTACTGGGGATTGAACCTAGGAGTACTTTACCACTCAGCCACACCCCTAGTCCTTTTCATTTTTTAAATTTTGGGACAGGATCTTGCTAACTTGCTGAGACTGGCCTTGAACTTGAAATTCTCCTGCCTCAGCCTTCCGAGTAAGGGGGATTACAGTTGTGTGCCACCACGCCCAATTGTTGGAGGAATTTTTAAAGAAAGCAAAGGCCATTGCCCTTGAAGAGTTCATATCAAATAGGGTTGCTAGGAAAAAGTGCAAGGAAACATGTCAGGAATATGAGTAAGGAACATGTATAATATTGCAAAATTAACTATTACAACAGGAGAAGTTTGCGGCAGGAGGTGGGCGGGGCTTGCTAGCATGATTGTAACTGGGTGAGATTCATCATGATGGAGAAAAATCTCTGTCTAAAAGAGTAAATGGGTTTGAAAACAAATTTTGAAGACTTAGTTCTTTGTGTCGGGGTCAGTAATTTTCCTTTGTTTTCAAAGTATAATGTGCATCCTTGAGCAACTGAATGATAGGCGATTGCTTATGGAAAATAGTGTTATATAAGTGTCATAAAACTCAGTAATTAAGTGGAAGACATGTAAGTCATGGGCAGGACACTGAGAGGAGATTACTCTTCCTGGGGCAGATGAAACAGGATGATCAAGCTGAAAATAGATGGGCCATAGAAGTTACTACTCACTATAGTCATGCTAAGGGCAATGGTCAGACTTGAACATGTAGCAAGAGCAACCAATTCTGTTGAATCTCTGTTCAACGCTGTTGAAGCCAGGCCACTGGTCTAGAGTCAGTGCGCCTCACTCCTTTTCTTGCTCTGCCAAGAAAGTAGAATTAAGATCCTCCTGCTCAACAGATTTGGAAAAGGTATTTGCCAACTCGGACAGTTCAGCCCAACCTTATGTTTCTCCTTAAAGAGCTCTCTGATTTAAAAGTGCTTTGGGAAAAAGTATTAAGGATGACTAACAAAAGAGGAAGCACAGGAAGATACCACTGCACAGAATGAGATTGGCTGGATTCTGTTGTGGAAGCCTAGGTGTTTCTAGTAGTTCATGGCATGAACTGCAGTCTTACTTTCCATCACAATGGGAACGTGTTTTTAAAGGGAAGAGGTAATTATAAGAGCATCTTCTGCAACTACCTCATTGATTTAGGCACTTTCAGTTAGAGAATCTGGAAAGTCAGATGTATTTTCTTAAAGAAAATATTAATCCATGATATAAAAATCAATGTTTTATAAGGGCACAAAGGATATTCAATGTAAATAGGAAAGGTAAACCAAAGACAGATGGCTCTGTTGAAAGATTTTAAAACATAATTTCAACTGCTAATTTCTTTTTTAACTTTTTCTTTTTACACTGATTAGTATCATTGGCTCTAGGGGAAGAATGCATGAAGAGTAAATTAAAAGCATGGTGATTATCTCCTCTACTAAAAAGCGAAGGCAAAGCAGACAGTATCTGGGTCCACCACATGCAGCTTGATGACTTATCTACCACTGAGAAGGGGGTCTGGAATCTGGTGAATGCTGTCAGCAGAATTGGCAGCTTTAATTATACTGGCACCACCCTCCAAGGTGAGGACAGTCCGATTAGAACTGATGAAACTGGTTAATGAAAAGCCTTACAGGTTATGAAGTCATATTGTATAATTGAAGAAAATTGCAGTTATCGCAAAGTGTTTTATCTTTTCCTCATTCCTTAATGCTTAGTGAAAGATGAAAGGGAAATGACTTTTCACTGTACTTCACAACAAGTTTTTTTTAGACAGAAAGCATAAATTGAAGGATGGCAACAACAATTTTTTCTTCTTAGGAAAGACCTGTCAGGGCTCAAGATACCTTCATGTTAAATTTATTTGAAAGGTTAGAGGTGTAGCACAGTGTAGAGCATTTGAATAGTATGTACAAAACTCTGGGTTCAATCCCCAGTACTACTTTTAAATATATGTATATGTGTGTGTACATATACATATATATAAACTTTAGCATACACACACACACACACACACACACACACACACACACACACACACATATAACCTTAGCTTTGTATTTGACTGTTTGTAAATCCCATGTAGGACTACGAGACTGGACCACTTCAGGAGAAAGGAATTTTCTGGTTTGATCTTATCTTCATCAAGAATAGTATAGAATTAATTTTTATTGTTTTATTTTTGGTTTTCTGTTTATCTTTTGTTTTATTAAATAAGTGGCAGACAGTTGGCTCTTGGTTTGATGCATAAATCTTCCCTTTTCTAAATGCTGTGATTAATTGCATGCATATGAAAGATTACCTGGAGTTATGATAAGGGAATACTGATGCCTTTAGTCACTGTCATGAATCACTCCCATCATTTCCCTCTTGAAAGACAGGCCAAGATAATGCTGCCTTAGCCAAATACTTCCTGTGTTTATATTGGCTTACTTGGCTCAGCAGGTTTTGTACATCTGTGGAAAGCATGGTTGAAATCTTGAGTTTCATGGTGAGAAATCTAACATGTCATTGAGGAAGTCCAAATAAGGGAAGTTATGATATGTGGAAAAAAATTCAACATACCATGTCCTAGGAGGAGAGTTTGCCTGCATTTGTTGTCAATCTTCCTTTCTTCCATCCTTCAATAGATATTTGTTGAGTGCTCTACCTTGGGAAATCACAACAAAAAAATGTGTAAGACCCAGTTTCTGCTCTTGAGCTTCTAACTATGTGTTGGAAGTGATTTATGGAAATGTTGGATTGAAATAAATGCTGTTATATAAATTTTGAGAAAGTGTCATAGTATGACTAAGCTTGTGCATGGGCCCATTGTATGCGTATGCCTGTGTATTGGGAGTTGGGGGTGAAATCAGAAAACACACATTGAGGAATAGCCGTTGTCTTAGTCTTAAATAAGAAATAGAACTAGAGTTGTAAACTTTTGGGTCATGAGTGGTATTCAAAGGCAGATATGTTTAATTCAGCCATCATCTGGTTTTAAATTTTTGTAATCCCTTGCCAATAACTAAGATCCTTTTTTAATTTTTTTTCTTTTGGTTGTTGATGGACCTTTTATTTTTATTTATTTATATGGGGTGCCGAGAATCGAACCCAGTGCCTCACACATGCTAGGCAAGTGCTCTACTACTGAGCCACGACCCCAGCCCAATATCTAAGATTCTTGAGTTTTTTCTGAGAAACCTACAATTTGGGTTCCTTTTATAAATAATAATAAATAATTTGAAATTACTTCACTCCTATCAATTATTTCCCTGTGGCTATTTCCTGAAAACTTAGAAATAACCACAGGGAAATAATTGATAGGAGTGAGGTAATTTCAAACTATTTATTCAATTTTTAAATTGACAAATAATTATATATATATATATATATTATTATGTACCTAATGATTTTTACATGTATATATTATAAAATGGATAAATCAAGCCAATTAACATATATATTACTTCAGAAACTAACTTTTGTGATAAAAATACTTTAAATACTTAAAATCTTTTAGCAGTTTTCAAGTATGTAATACAAATTTAACAAGTGCTCCCTCCAGGTGATTCTGATATATGCTGGAGTTTCCCAACTACTTCTGTAACCAATAACAAACTATTAAAATTTTTAATGAGGGAGTTTTAAGAAGATAAGACTGGCTGCAGTGATAAGAAATTATAGAATGGAAAGCTGTTAGCAGACAATTATTTAAATAAAAGATAAGTTCTGGATCAAGGCAGTGGCCAAGGGGGAGTCACTAAAACAAGCAACCCAGCACATGAAGGAGATTCCTAAGGTAGCACTGAAGAGGATTTGGTACCTACTGGACAGGGAGGAAGGAAGAATTTTTTTTTTTTTTTTTTTTTTTTTTTTTGTGGTGCTGGGGATTGAACCCAGAGTATTGCGCTTGTGAGGCAAGCCTCTACGAACTGAGCTATATCCTCAGCCCAGGAAGATTCTTAGAGTAGTTGGTAACTTAGAAGACACGTCGACTGAGAATGTCTATGAGAATGGACATAAGAATGTCCACCCAGAAGGCAGAGTTATTTCTAGGAGAGGGTGGCCTTCAGTGTTTAGGAAAATATTTCAGAAGTCAGTGGGATTTGAATGTATTTTTGCTGGTTAATAAAAATGAGTTTGGGGCCTAGAGAATGGTTTGGGAGGTAATGGTAGATGAACTTACCTAGGGGAGAAGAAGAGTGTAAGAAATGAATTGATCATGATTTAAACACAGGGGAACCCAGCTTTTAAAGGCCAGGTGATGGAGGAGGACCTACAAAAGTGATAGCAAAAGAATAATAAATCATTCCTTACAAAATAACCATAGTACAAATAAATCCATTGAACAAAGATCTTTGACTCACAATTATTTAGATGAGAAAAATAAAAACACGCACCATCCTTGTTCAATTTGGGTGATGTTATTTTTGCTTTCAGAATTTTTTAATGGTGTTTTATAATAATTATTTCTAGATGTTTACACAATTAAATTTATGCATCATGAACACTAAGTTGAAATAAAGAGGAAAGAATAAATAAGTGCTTATTACCAGCAAATACTTCAAACAAAGATGTAATTTGCAGTCTTTAAAACTTGAGACTTGTGGAAGGTGGTTTCATAGGGCATGGCAGGGATGGCTTGTATCACTTTCTAGGCACGGCAGAGGGAGCCCTTATGAGGTGAGAGAGTGGAGAGCATTTGGCCAGGGGTCAGGGAGGAAGAAGAGAAGGAGAATCTAATCAATTATACCTTAGGTAATGGATTGACAGAAGAGCTTAACTCCTATAATAATCTTAGTGGAAACCATATTAACCTTATGGCTGAAGCATCTGTGCATGGGTGAAACAATGTCAGCAGGTCCTCAAAGGCAGCATCTGCCTATGTGTTTATCCCCCCCAACCCCAGCTGGAGATTTTCCCTGACTGCTGGATTTCCCCCATCCTCCCAGGTACTCATGCCCCCTGATGGCAGAAACTGGTAATGGCTACATTACCAGGTTCCTTCAAAGACATACCAAGTTTGCAATAACTGGGTAATTTTCCTAGCATAGGCTCTAGTCTTCTCAAAGAACACGGCACTAGTGACACATGAAGTATTAATTTTAAGCTATAATAAATCCAAATGTATGTCTGTATAAACTGCACATGAGCCACTCAGTTCATAGGGGTAGAGTGGCTATTGGAGGCCATGATTGGGTGAGCATGCCCAGGGAAGGGTGGGAATGTGGACAGGGGATTGTGCGTGCTGCTTGAGAGGACTCTAACCTTTGAATAAAAAAGTAAAGAGCTGGAAATTGAGCTGAACATATTTTAGGACCAATGATCGCAATTTTGAGTTTCCTGTGGCAGGCCTTGAGGATGATGGTGATAACCATGATATGAACATCTGGCAACAGAAGTGGGATTGTGGTGCTTTCTGTGTGCCAGGTCCTATTCTGAGTATTTATAAATATTCAATAGTGCCATATCACTTTATAATTAACCCCATCCTTAAGACGAAAGAATCAAATTTCCCTGCCACACTGGTATAAGTGGTAGAGAGGGTCTGATTCCAATGATCTTTTCTTAAACTAAAGCCTGAGTCCAGACTAACCTGATGGCAATGACACAGTGGCACCCAAGTTTTTACCTCCTCTTCTCTTTCTTCCCATGTCTCAGATTTGCCCTTCCCATGAATGCATTTACACATTGTTTCATTTACTCATTCATTCGTTCAACAAATATTTGCTGAATTCTTGTACACCTAGGTACTATGTTAGATGCTGGGAATAAAGATGAAAATTCCTGTCCATCTTGCAGCATAATGTGGAGACAGACACATGAGCAAAGAATTCCACAGGACTGGGAGCAACTCTCTAACAGAATGTGAAGTGGGAACAGAAAAAGTCACTTGTTAGGTGGCCCAGTCAAGGTCGGTGTGGCATTTATATGCTGAGGCTAAAAGGATGAGTACTAGTTTATCAGTGATTTAGAAATAAGAGAAGTCTTCAAAAATCCTGCAAAAAACACAGGAAGTAGGATGTGTCTTAGGAAAGGATGGCCAGAGTGTGGGGTGAGGGTTGAACTGAGAGTTATCAAGATACAACGTGGATCAAGAAGACAGGGCTTTTGTATGAAGGTCTTTTTACTATCTCCTCCTTTCCCGGGTGTTGTGGTTTAGATATGAGGTGTCCCCCAAAAGCTCATTTGTGAGACAATACAAGAACATTCACAGGTGAAATGACTGGGTTATGAGAGCCTTAAGTCAATCAGTGAATTAATCCCCTGATGGAGATGAACTGAGGGTAGGTAGGGTGTGGCTTGGGGAGGTGGGTCATTGGGGGCATGCCTTTGGGGTATATATTTTGTATCTGGTGAGTTTAGTCTCTCTCTGCTTCCTGATCATCATGTGAGCTTCAAAAAGTTGACTAAACCGCAGGATGAGTAGCACTGGTTAGGGAGACGGCAAAACTCTGGAGGACTTTAGTATAGCTATTCTAATAGCACTTAGGGTACTTTACAGAAGGGGAAAAGATACACTGAAAGTTTGAGGAAATTGCTTCAAGGTGTTGAAAATACCTTTCTGTTGAAAGCAAGGCATAAAATCAAACCCTAATATAAATTATTAGTTAGAAGGGGATTGATATAGCATTTGAAAACTGGATTTTTAGATAAACTGGGGAAAACTGAAGTTCCTACCAGAACTACATTTTGTGTTGTATTGATCTTAGTAACTTTTGGAGGAAGAGTAGCAGGAGTGGTAGTGTCTATGACCATTATTGATAGGATTCCAAAACCAAGGGGCATGAGGAAAGGGTGAGTTTTGATACACTGAAGTATGACTGGAAGAAGCCATGAAGGGTGCATTGGAGGTTTCAGGGAAGACAGCAGAGTTTGGGCTTGGCTGCACATGGTGTTTCTGGATGTCTTGATGGCATGGTAAAGAAGAAAGACCTTGATCTTGGAACCGGGACAGACCTGGGTTTGCATTCTATGCCAGTACCCTCACATCTCTGTGACTCAGTTCCTTCAGCAATAAAATGTGCATCACCATAATGCCTCCATAATGGAATAAAGATGAAATGGAATATTGAGGAAAAGAGTCTTGTGTTACTATGTGCTATATAGAAGTGAATTCATATTTTTTTCTGAGTTATCTACATTAGATTTAATGTTAGTTCATTTTATATAGATTTTCTTGGAATATTGTCTGCCTTCCTGTTCAGAATAATCTGTTTGTTAAAACTGTGAGATATTTCTTGAAGCCCCAGTGGTCTCATACATATTGCCAGGTGAGCAGGCTGAAGTCTGTAAGACCATGAGTCCAGTGATGGGGAGATGGAAAAAGCAGGCTCAACTGTGCTATTTGGAGTCACTCCACATGTTGATGCTGGGCCGAAATCCCTAAGCATGGTCCAATGGGATGCTCACTGAAATATATGGTTAACATGAGGAAGAGATTGGATTATAAATCCTTGGAAGTAAGCCTTCTGAGATAATATCTGATGCAAGAACCTCAAGGGAAACTAAATTCTTTAATCGATGGAAAGCCTGCCTTACAAAAGCTTTTAAACATTTAAACACC
The DNA here is from genome assembly GCF_902686455.1 of Sciurus vulgaris. Classification (NCBI taxonomy): domain Eukaryota; kingdom Metazoa; phylum Chordata; class Mammalia; order Rodentia; family Sciuridae; genus Sciurus; species Sciurus vulgaris. The sequence goes on along the minus strand of NC_136463.1, from coordinate 88,894,838 downwards.
ATCCTATAAATCAAGTTAGAAATATCCCACCAAGGAATAAAGGAGCTCTTGCCATGTAAAATATTAATTTGTCTTTTCAAGACAGAGCAAACACTTCATTTAGAAGGACATTCTTAGGAGGTGGTGGAGAAAGCAAACAACACGGAATAAACTCATTGTGTTGACCTTGGACACCCACTTACTTGTCTCATACTGAGGCCCCTTTAATGACAAAACGTTGTCCCAGGATATTTAATTTGAAGTGGTTCTCATGCCTTTGATTACATATTTCCTGGCAATTGTTCCCAACTATTTATTAGTAATTTATTTGAAATTGAATAGTAAACTTCTGTTTAAAATTTAACATAAATGCTTCTGGAATTGCAAAGGGATGTTTGGAGTAACACTGGATTTTAAAATATAGTTAGTCTGCAAAAACAAATATTAGTAATCACAAAAGGGCAAACATCTACCACATGGCCATTTTTTCATTTGCTATAATATACATTCATCTGGAGTAACTCTGAAACTAGCCTGGAAGACTATCAGAAAGGAAACTATATGATTAGCAAAGTTAAAACCTGATTTGCATCTAAAAAATGTAGCATATGCTCATTTATGTGCAAATGTAATGGAAAAAGGCTGTAGGTAAAGTGGCTAAAGCCTAAACAAAATAAACACTTAATTTTCTTTTATTGTACCCTGTGACTATTAATAATATTATGGAACCAAGTAAGAAACATTAAGCCAAGCAGGGGAGCTATAAATGTTCCTAGACTATGCACCACTGTTGATATTAGCAAATAATCGCTCCAGAGTTCACATAAAATGCAGATGGAAGTACAAAGAAGATATTCGGTGAAGTCAGCAGTGGCAGTGAACTGTTCACAGGTGAAACCAATAACTAGAGGGCCGGCTCAGCAGGGGGAGGGTCTGTGGAAGATATCAAGAAAAGGGCTTTTGTAAATCATTGCATTTTGACATGTCTCTACCTATTGACACATGCATGTTCTACACTTGTGGGGTTCCTCTTGGTCTTCATTCCAGCTCATAACATTGTTTGAGAATTTGCAGAACTCTGCTATTGATCATCATTATAACTCACTGAGTTGGTAAGATGGTTATTGTTCTCTCCATTTTACAGATGAAGAAATCAGAGCTCTGGGTACACACAATAGATAAGACTCAGGAGTGAATTATGCTAGGTTTATGATTGCAATTCTCTCTCTCTTTTTTTTTTTTTTTTTGATGATCTCTAGAATCATTTTAATGATTGTCACATAAAGTGATATTTGGGACCAGAAATCAATAATGTTTTCTGGTTAATGCATAAAATAATCATTTACTAAATTTAAATGCATTGCAAAGCTTGCACAAAATCAAGGAATCTGTAGAGGCTAGAAATTAACAAGAAGACTCTAGGGGTAAAGTGGCACTATGAAACACGATGGTCTCTGCCAATCCATCAAATCTCCACTCTGACAGCTTCATGGTGTATGTCACCAACAGATAGAGTCCATGAGTGACTCAAGGTGAGACCCAGAAGGGCTGCAATCTCAGAGTAGTAAAAATTGGAGTTAGGTGCACTGTACAGAAGAAACCAACACAGAAATTTGCCAATGACATTCAACCAGAATGTAAGCAAATACTTTTGGTAAAAAAATGTTAAGAACTGGTAGGCAGAAACAAATACATTTCACGTTTGAAAGAATTCAGCTTCAACATAGGCCTCAAAACATGCCCACAAATCTGTTTTCTTATAGGACATAAACCACACATTCTCATAGAATAAGAACATAAACTCACAATCAAAAAATCACAAATCACAAGGGAAAACATACCACAGTAAATGAAAAATAAAGAAATAATAGAGTCAAATAAGCGATTTTACATTTTTTTATATTGGAAACATTGGGATTATAGTATATATACATGTTTCATGTCATGGTTGAGATGGCTAGATATCTATAAAATTAATTTTCACCTATTTCACATAGTAGAATTATAGGATATATGACTGTCTAGTTTGATTCCATTTTCCAGTTCCCTTTGCAATTAGATGAGGTCACGTAATTAGGTTCTCACAAATGAAATTGAATGGAAGTGATGTCACTGCCTCTGTTGGCCCTTCACATTTGGTTGGAGCCCAGATATTCACCAACCTGACTTTAACTATATACATGTTGACAATGTCCTAAGGGATGGGGAATCAAAGGCTTGGTTAGGACATGGTACTCTAAATGGACATAGAAGAGAGATCTGCCCCACTAATCTGGACTACGTGCATTTAGACAAGGTGAGAGAGATATATAAACCTCTTACTTCATTAATTATTTGCATTGAATTGTTAAAGCTCTAGTTTTATGCTAATATGCTGTTAGAAAATAAAAGAGATACTTAAAAAAAAAGGCAAAACCCACTAAACCGTATTTTTTAAAAGGCCAAATAAACCTGAAGAAAGAATCAACTAGAACTTTGAGAAAAAAAAAAAAATTCAGTTCAACTTACAAAACCCATAAAACAGAAGGAAAAATAGTGAATGGAAAAAGTTACCGTATCTCTATCTGGAGAAGGTAAATGATGATTTTATTTGGAAGTCTTTCCCCTAAATATGCATAGCATAGATTGCAAAGGACCTGGCAATCATTCATTCTTCTACCTCTTTCCTTCCATTCACCCCATTCTATATTGGCCATTGTGAAATTTAGTGTTTGGTGTTACTTGTTCATAAAGAACATCATTTAGATTTCCCATGAGCCAAAAGAGTAGTTACTTAATCCCTGTCTCTTAAAAACCCAATTTAGAAAAATTTTTTCTTCGTATCATCACAAAAAGGTAGCTTTGTTGATCTCTAAAACCCACAAAAAAAATGTTCTTTGTTTAAATATTGTGAATTATATACATTAGTTTCATTTTGAAATTTTTATTGTGCATGAAACACTACTGATTTTATAAAGGAGATATTCGAAGTACAAACATGTCTATAAAAGAGGATTTCCCCCTTAATAAATATCTTGTTTTTCCCAAGATTAAATTTATTGGCTAGTATTATTTTGTTTGAGTGCTATTTGTGTTGGTTAAAGGAAAAAGGTAAAATTGTTTTGACAATTGCAGTAAAAAATTAAATGATTTCTCTTTCATGGTTTAGTAAGCATTACATGCATCTGTTCATGTTAAGTTTTATTCCAGTAAATGAGCGACAGTGATTCTATCCTAAAAAGTGTAAATTAAATTTTAATTTCATTTAAGTTTGTAATATTAAGTATATTGAAAGATATTTTTGAACTCCTTTGATACTTGGTAGCAATAAGATATTTATAGCAAAACCAGTGTTAGAATAATATATTGCTCAAAAAGGTAATATGCATAAAATTAAAATTTACTGGCCTTCCTTTTAAGATTTATTCTGCCATTAATTCCAAAATCAGGTAGCTCTAAGCAGTCCTCAAGCAATACAATAATTCATTAATGGGTGTAGTTCAGCCCTCCATGTGATCAGCTCAGTAAGTGAGCAATTTAGAGCTTTTGCTGCATGGCAAAGCATATAACTAGGAATGGAACCATATTGGGTATTGAATGCACGTGAGCTAATTTTCTCGTTAGTGTTGAAAGGGTAGAAAAAGGAAAATGTAGAGAACTGTTTTCTCCATCCACTAGGGACAGAGTACAATTTATAATCATAAAACTAAGCATTCAGTAAAAGTACTAGTTTTATTTTCTGCAAATTGGTAAAGGATAAATATAAACTTATATGAATTTTCTTTACTCCTTTTCCATGAAGTTGTTGTTTTGTTTTCCTTGTACTTATATTTTAAATGATCAAGGAGATATAACACTGAACTTGATTTTTAAAGTAGGAGTACTTTCTTTCTATGTGGACCTATACACAGTTGAGTGATATTTCAGGAAAATGCTTCCTAATGAGTATAAGCATCATATTCTTGAGCAGATGTTGGACAGCTGTTATGTGTTTGTTGACTTGTCCATTCCTTGTGTGATGGTGTTGAACACAGTTTTCATGATTCAGCTAGAAAGCCATCTATAATGACTAGTATACCTCTGCAGATCTTCAGGAGGTCCACAGAACCCAAGTCATTCTAGTTTTTGAGGATTCCCATATATTGAAGAATGTAGAAACACCAAAATGTTTTGAAAGCCATGATGGAGCATATGTATATGTGGACCTCACAAGGCGAGATGACTCAGGTCTTTCTTGTCAATCATAGGAGGCCATTTTAAGGATTTTCTAATTTAATGTTTATGCAGAGATGAAATTCACTGTTAGCCAGCCAGTAATTGAATTTCCAAATACAACTGGACAACATCGATGAACTAACCATTTTAAAAGGTTATGCCTGTGTTTCCAAAATCCTGAAACTCCTTATCAGCCGCTCTTCGGCCTCATGCCACCGTCCTTCTCCTGCCAGTTCTTCTATATCTAGAAAAACTCCACAAATTTTCTGAAGGTATATATAACAATAACAGTAAAAGGATTACATTTTCCTTTTTGGGAGCTTATTTTTCCTCTGTAATTGTGTTATAAAAAGTGACACTCTGAAGCTCAATCACATTGTGGGCTTATGGGGTAAGAATAGGAAATAATCCACATTCCACTTCATACCTGACATGTTTTTGTTGGGTGACCACAAGGATGTAAACTCTTCAAGTTTTCAGCGGCTCTATACATCTGAAGCATCTAGGTGTCCCTTGTATAAAAGGTTGCTTACACTTGATGCTTAGGATCTGGTCTTTTAAAATTTGGATGGGAGGAGAGATGGAAGCTTTAATGAGAAGAAGAGACAATGCTTCATTGTTGAAGAATTTCATCTTCTAATATGCTCCATGATTAATACCAGCTCCCTCTTCCCATCCCTGACAACTAGTAGATTTCACTAACCCAATAAATGTGATCCTAGCTTGTCCACTTTCACTACTTAGTCCAATTACAGTGTCAATTTGCAACTCAGTATCATTTCTCTGTAACTGTGTTTGTATAGTTTAAGTGAAATAAGACTTGGTTGATGTTCAGGGAACTCAGACTTTTATGGTAGCCACCAGTCATGGTTGCACTTGGTGGCCAAGCTCATAACAGATATACTGGTGGCATTGTTAGGAGAACTCACATCAAGGGTAAAATTATAAGAAATGATAGGAAAAAGGGGATGCAAATTCACACACTAATTGAAACAAGGAACAAGGGACAAAATCACACAGTCTTTGTCCAAGCAGAATTGTCAGAAAATATAAGGTATAGCATTTTCTGTGTATAACCAGTGATTGTCTTCACATGGAAAAATTGGATTTATTCTCAGTCCTAATTTAAAAAAACAACAACAACAACAACAAAAAAACAACTATGGGGGCCTTTGAGGATAGAGGGAGTTTTACATTTTTTTTTTCAAATTACACAAATGAATGCTATTGAGTTGCTTTATACTTTTCCCCACTTGGCAACACGTGAGTATTATTTTTGATCTGTATTATTGATTGTTCTGAATGAAATAGTTTCCATAAGATACTATTCCTTCTATCTAAAAATAATTACTTTAAAATTTATCTGCCTGTCTTTAATAATTTATACTTGCCCTTGGGCCAGCTGTAGACTATTTAGAAAGCATCCTATGTTGAATTATGCAGATTAAGGATGCATTGCCATTTTGCCTTGGATGTGGTATAGGTGTCTCTGTGGACATCTTTCCCTGCACATCAAGTGGGAAATAATTCTCAGCAGATGGACTTGATATCTAACCAAGACAAGGAATGACCCTTTTAGGTCATATTTTAGCTTTGGCTTTACAGACTGTAGAAGCCATTAGCTTAAAATGTTGTAAATTCAGTTACAAAATGGAAAGATAATTACATGATTAATGGAAGTTAATACAGATCATTGAAATCTTAGCCTAGATTAAGCCATCAGAAACTATTTAATCCAATTTTTCCTGGTACCAGACAGGACACAAGGGAATGATTTTATCCAATGGAATCTTTCTCCTTCTCACATATCTCCCCAGGGAAGTCAAGTCCCCTTTTTGTATGAAATATGAGGCATCCTGGTCCTGACTGAGCATCTACTCTTACCTTGGGCCTCTTTGCTGCCAGTGCTAAACATTAGAGATTAAACTCAGAGAGGTGGAGTAGTTAATGAAAGACACTGATTGGAAGGACAGGGATTGAAATGCAAAGATCTTATTTCACTAGTGACACATCCATTTGTCCTAACTATTTTTGTAAACATCTGTGTGACTGTTTAGAATAATATGATTAAATTTGTAAGTTTGATACCTGCATGGGCTGGTAAATTTCACTCCCCTTTTGGTTAAAACATCTAGGAAATATATACTTCTATTAAAAAAGGACCAGTTATTTAAAAATCGTATCTGTTTTATGTGACCTAATCTCAGTAATGGTAAAACTATTTAGGACAAATGTATTTCTGATTTGGGGTCAGCAACCTGCTTCAATCACTTAATAAATAAGAAGGCTATTGCATCAATTAGGAATTGTGTGCACCTGAAAGTGAGAGACCTACAATATCATAATTATACAGGAAAGGATTTGCCTTTCTCCTGTGTTTGTGAGTTCCAGATGAAGGTGATCCAGAGCCAATATTTTGACCTGTGGATATCATCAGGAAACTATACTCTTTTTTTTTTTTTTCTTCTTTTCCACCATTCTTATATGCCTTCCCCTCTTCCAGTCACTTCAAAAATACTTCAGATCACATTATGACTGACAGGAAGTCTACACTGGAAGAAGAGGGAGAAGAGAGGGCAAAATGGCACCTGCAATCTCAGATGCCTTCAGAGAGATTTCTCAGAAACCCCGACAATGGCAGTGCCTTGCACTTGCTCCTCAGTCGCTACTCCTTGGCACGGAGGCCTGGGACATATTTTCTTTCAGCTGAATATATTGTTACTCTTGCCATATTGGAGTTTTGCTAGTGAAGAATAAAAGAATAATGAAAACTTAGCTGCAAACTCAATCTCTGCCAGTAGTTAAAACCTTGATTTTTACTTTTAGTAAGTTATCACCTGGGATCACCAAGTGATGATATCCTTTTTCATGAAACAATAAATATACAGAAAATCAAACAAGATATGACATACCATCACTTGGTAAATACAGAATCTGGGTGCTTATTCATTTTGGTTTTGTTTGATTTTGTAAATTTCAGCTTCTCAGCTTCTGGGGTTTGAAAAAAGAAGTTATGGTGTGGTTTTGTCTTGACTGATTTTTATGGTGAATTTATTTACATCTAACCATGGCTGATGTGAGACTGCTTGCAAACTCAACTTGGCAGCTGTTGTCAGGGTTTCAAGCATGAAAAGAGGTGTAAATTCTGATTTTCTGTAGGAACAAATAATCAACTTTGCTTCTCAAAGCACAGGAACTTTTTCAGAGAGAATCCTTTATTGATCTTATTCCATGTTGTCTTCTTTTTTGTATTTAATTTGGTAATGGTGGTAGAAGTGGTGGGAAGAGTATTTGGATATGAGGAAGTCTTAGCTTCTGATCACAATTTGAATAAACAGAAAATTTTATGGGAAAAAAGGAGAAACAGGTTTTAAACATGACCAAGTGTAGACAGATCAGCATGCAGACCACTCTGCATATGATTGTTCCACTGAGCAGAGCATTCTGAGCAATGCATGTGATATATGGGGCCCAGAGGCAGAAGTATGGGATGGTAAATTTAGAGTAATAATAGAGACATTGGAAAATCTGTTCCATGAAAATCACAGAAGTCACTTGTCTAGAGTAAGGCCTAGAAGGAGGGAAAGACATAATTTTAGTATTCATAAAAGCATTTTGAGCAATTGACCTTGGATTTATGAAGGGATGAAATGGGCATAAACTGCATTGATGTTTATCATTTTAGACCTTAGAGAAAATAACCATCAAGACTTCAGAGATATTATAATCATGCCAAAAAATTGTGAGGCCTTTTACTTTTGACCATTTTCTATAAAGAATCTCCTGGGCTTTTTGTTTTTTGATTGGTATTATTCTTTGGTATTACTTGAGACAAATCCAGGATGGAGGAAAATTTTGTAGTTACAAAAGGGAAAAAAATATGCTTCATCCAGGATTTTAACAAAGAGTCTGACACACATCATTATGAACTATTTTATTTGCAAACTGAGGCATAGAGTAGGGTTAATTTAATACCCAAAAAGGAAGTATGGGGGTAGAAAGGATAGTAGAGTGAACAGACATTATTCCTCATGTACATATATGACTGTATGACCGATGTGATCCTGCAATATGTATAATCAGAAAAATGTGAAATTATACTCCATTTATGTATCATTTATCAAAATGCATAAATACATTCTACTGTCATGTATAACTTATTAGAAAAAATTTAAAAATTAAATAAAAAATGTCTCTTATCAAATAACTATTGTCTTATTTCTGAGGGTGCATTAGTGCAGGGATCTTGGGTTGTTTTCATGGCCTTGGTTGCTCTTCTATTGTTTTCAGTACAGGTAGTCCAGGCCAAAGCAGTTCAGTGGATGCAAATATCATCTTCCTATCAGTCTTATTTCTCAGAGAAAATACATTTACATCTTTCTCTGAACTCTTTATGAAGTGACCTTTAGAAAATTACTGTTTGGCCTTTCTATCAGTTCCAAGTGTGAACTTTATTGCACGTATAATCTAATGAAATCTGCTGTGTTCAAAAACCATTTCCACCCAAATTGAAAATGATACACTCGTGTTGAGTAAATCATGATATCTGTTTGCTTAATTCAGATACTTTGGATAAAAGTATGTGGCCATCTGCCCAGATGCTTTGTCTATGTGTAATATCCCTATCGTCTCCATTTTTGTTTGATTATCAGAATTAAAAAATATCTTCAGTTGTGTAAAACAAATGTCTTTATAACTTTAGTTAATATACTTTGACCATTTAGAAAAGAAGTTGGAGGAAAAAAAAATTCCTGCAAGTATGTGGTTCTACACAACCTGTTTATCCAGACAGCCTTGAAATGTTGAGCCATCTGTAGAATGTGGAAGTGTTTATACTTAACTGGACTTCATTGATATGATAGGTATGACTGTTTTGAAAATTTCCACCATGTCAAAAGCACTTCGGTTTTTACAGAAGCTGAAATCTAAAATGCTGAACAACTCCAACTTCATTCATGGGTAGAGAAGGGCTTAAGTATATAAGTGTGTTGTTTGATCTACAACACTGATACTGAATGTTGACACAATGAATATTTAATAAACATTTCATAATTTGATGGAAATATTAATGTGATGTCCATCTCAGAAGAACTGAAAGCGCTGGGAAAGTTTTCCAATGTATTTCTCCATTTTCTGAAGTCCTGCCCCTTATGTCATAACTCAGGTAATGAATATAATATTGATCAATATCTTCAGTATGTTGAGGTATATTTCAATATCACACACTTATTTGGAAGTCAGAGATGTTTCATATATGGTATCACATTCAAAGTAGCTAGTTCCATTTAAATTATACTATCAAGTTATATCCTATCTGCTAAAAGCCAAATTTACTTTTTCAATGTTATGTAATAGAGGATTTAGTACATTATAAGTTTAGTTTCTTAGTTTTTGTCAGAAGTACCTAGCTTATTCCTTCCCAGTCATATTATTAAAAATTAACATGTGATGTCCCTTTTATTGATCAGTGACTACAAACTGACATAAAAACAACTTAACAGATAGCCATTGCTGTTCTTATATAATTATTAAAATTAAATTAGAAATACAAAATGAGTTATAAAATGCAAGGGACGAGTTTGACAATAATTTGGGAGGAAGGGACTACAAAACCACTGTTTCTTCTGTATCACCTCCTTATTTCAACTTAAGTTTTTGCAACATACCAGAGAAGTCCAAAGGAAAAAACTCATCCAACATCATGTCCTTCCTTCTTTCCATTTGTTGGAGATTTTCAGGGTATATAATCGTCCATTTCCCTGTTTCACAAACACTAGTTTATCAGAGTTTTCCAATGAAATTATAAAATTTGAATAGATATTATTTTTACTGGCTACACTGAATTCCAGAGAGTGAATATCAAATCTTATTTTGCCAACTTACCAACTGAATTTTTCTTTCTTTCCATTTTTTTCTTTTTGCTATCATAAATGAAAATGAACATCTTTGTTCACTTTGTTAATAAGTATGTGTCTACATCTGTTAATAATGTCTCAGGAATTTTTATTAAAAGTGAAGTTTTTTGGTCAGTGCTGTTCAGAATATTTAATGTAGGTAAGATTTTCATCTATTGAGATTATTGTAGTTTTATTTATTGGTTGGATTAAGGAGATGGAGAATTGCAGGGTTCTTTATCCTGTGGTTCTATATATATTTCAAAACGGATAGATGATAAATTTATTTTGATAATTCTTGTTTTTAGGATTTTCTAATTATCATAATTTTTAACTGAAGTGAGCTGATGACTTGGTAGAATCCTCATGCATTGTTTAATCCAACTAACTGCTGTTCTTTTAATACTATGTGATAAAAATATTGAATATATTTTTTACTTATTATTTGATGACTTAATTGGAGAAATTAGATCCCTCTCACTTTGTATATACATTCACTTATTCAACAAAACTATTTATGTACTAGGAACAGGAGGGAAGAAATGGAGAGAAATTTCTTCAAGTTGCTCACTATCTAGTAATATAAAAACATATATTACCTGTGGTATACTGAAAAGCAGCAACTTCTAACACCAGGGGATCAGAAGAACATACCACCCTTGTCTTCTAAAGGTGGAGCTGGGGGCTGGGACTGCAATACAGAGGGTGTGTAAGATCCAGCACTGCTTTAAGTATCTTTTCTGTGATTGTAGTCTAACTCCTGAAGTTCCATCTTGCTCTGAATGGATTGACAGATTGATTTCACGCTGCTTCCTCTGATGGCCTTTCTTTATGTCAACTCTTACATGTTCAAAATTATTAAACAGGAGTCATTTGGGCAGGTAGTATCCAGGCAAGGAACACCTGCCCCCTCCTCCTCCTACTTCCTGACTATGTGCCACTTAGATGCATGATTATGAATGATGTTGATTGATTAATGGGGTTTGGTGACAATTTCTCCATTCCATGTTATCAGTCATAGGTCTAAATTTCTAGAACATGGACTATTCTCCTTGATGGATTTCCTTCTTAGGTACATACTGTTTTTACTTAGGGCTTTCTTCTGATCACATGCAGTTTGCAAACCACTGGTTTCTTTCGCAAGTGAGGAGGCTCTCCCTGTAGGCTGCATTTCATGCTTCAGTTCTTCAAGTGGTCCCTTGTCTCTGGAACAGGGGTACCCTTCAGTGTGCTCTGTACATGCATGTGTGGAAAGCAGTTCTCTCAAGGAGGGGCAACTGCATTGGACATGGTGTTTTTTTTGAGCCAAACGTTATTATTTTTGGCTGGTTGGTGGTTTTCTTCTCCATCTCAGAGAATTGAATTATTAATGTGGTGGAGTGAGCTGGATAGCTATTTCAGGGTACTCATTTGCTAGATTACCTGTCCTAAAGAATGCTAAATGGAATCCTTTCTTTTCTATAAACTTTCTCCTCATCTAAATTTGCTTGCACAGTGTATATAGACACATCATTGCTCAATATATGCATAATTGTGCATTAGGGAAGACTACATGCTACTCTTTTTAGAAGGGAAATGTTTAAAATTCTTGTTACTCCTTTGGGTTGAGGAGATTTGTCCTCAGTGATACTATTAGTCAAGTGTCCAGTGGCAAGCCATGCAAGTGATTTATCCCAGAAGTCAAGGATCATAACTGATTTTGAGGCCAGCGTCTTTGTGGCTGAGGGGTTACCTGGCATCAATCAGTACCAAGGATGAAAGACATTGGATTGATACTGATTTGGTCACTCTCTCTGCCCTGATATGGAAAGGGAAGTTTTCTTTCAAAAGTTACACCAAAATAGTGTGTTCTTAGTTAGTGGATATGTTACCTTGGTGGCAAAGAAAACAAAGTTACATGCCTCTGTGTGATTGTTACGTGACTTTGTGTGGCATTCCAGGGAAAGGATCTGATAGACAACAGGCAAGGTATACAACTAAGTTTTCCAAGAAAATGACATGACTTTCACTGTTGCAAATCATTCTTGAAAAGAACACTCATGTGCTGCTTGGCTGTAAACTTTCTGATTCCTGCATGTGAACAGGTTCTGACCCATTTTATTAAAATTTTGGCCTTCAATTCTTTGCAATGTGAAAATGTGAAATGCAAAAAAAAAAAAAAAAAAAAAAAAGAAGGGGGAGATGGTGGGCAGCTAAGAAATGTTTCTTAGTGGATTTGCTTTGTATTTAGTGAGGGCTGCTGATAAAAAAAAAATTCAGATCTATGACTGTGAGATCAGAGTAAAGGATGACATCTTAAGGAATACTTAAGTATTCCTGATCAGGCTCTACTGATTGCACTATTTCCTCTTTAGAGGGTGTACTTTATGATATTGAACAATCTACTAAGAGCAATATTTGAATTATAGATCAATTCTATGATAGAGCTTTCAGTTAAAAAATTAAGACTAGGACAGCACAAAAGATCATCAAGAGGGAAAGAAGAAAATATACTATGGAGCATATTCTTTTTTTATTGCTTTTCTTAGTTATACATAACATTAGTATTTATTTTGATATAATTATAAAAGCGTGGAATATAATTTGTTCTAATTCAGTCCCTAGTACTTCCCAAATTCCTTCCCTCCTCCCTCCCCCCATTCCTTTTCCTCTACTCTACTGATCCTTTTGCTATTTCCTTATAGTATTTTGTTGTTGTTGTTGTTGTTGTTGTTAATTAGTGTCTTGTGGATGTACGGGAGAGTGCGATTCGCTGAGGTCTAGTCCTATATGTACATAGGAAAGTTGGGTCAGATTCATTCCACTGTCTTTCCCTATCCCACTCCTCCCCTCCCTTCATTTCCCTTCATCTACTCCACTAATCTTTATTCTCTCCAGTAAGTGGAGAGATTCATTTTAAAATTTGCCTTAGTGAAAAATCCCATTAAAAGATGTAACCTCACTTCATTTTTTTCTCTCCATTTACATATTACGACATGTTCTTTAAAGTACTACAGTAGCTTGCTAATGCCACTTAGAAGGATTAACTATTCCAAATTGGTCCAAACTGAATTACTTTCTTTTCAGTCTCAGCTCTTCCAAGTCCATTGCTGGAGGTTATGTAGGTGCATTTGGTGTGGTGTGCACCAACTCTGGGCTTGGGTGGATTTGGGCTCTTTATGTAAATGGACAAGTATAATTCCTACCATCATTAAGGTTATAATCTCATTGGAAGTGAAAGAATACCTTTCAAGAAATAATTGTAAAATGTGACAATGAGAATATTATTAGTGCCAGTCTGTCCTCCCTTAAATAAATGACTGTGCTGTGGGCAGCAGGGAGAGATGTAGCTGGATTGAGGAGACTGATGTGCCCATAAGGAGTGGGCAGGTAGGGGGAACACCTGGAACACAGTGCGTTCATTTCCTACAGCTGCCTGAACAAGTTACCACAAATTGGGCGGCTTTCACAAACAAATTCATTCCACTTCTGGAGGCTTGATGCCTATAATCACTGCATTAGCATTGCCACCCACACCCGACCCCGTGAGGTCTCTGGGGAAGCATCCTTTGCCCCTTGGGCTTCTGGCAGTTGCAGGCTTTTCTTGACCCTGGCAGCATCACTTCAGTCTCTGCTTCTGTGATCCTGGCTGTCTTCCTCCGAATTGTGACTGTGTGGAACATTCTCCATCTCCTTTACGGTCACCAGTCCCAGCTTAGAGCCCAGCCGAGCCCAGCGTAGCCTCATCCAAACAAGGCTACATTCACAAAGACCCTCTTTCTAAGTAAGGTCACATTCACCGTTTCTGGATGGACTTGGATTTGGGGGGAATGGTCTTTAAATCAACACCCAAAGATTGAGCAATAACATAATAAACTTTTCTCTGTCTTGTGTTTTGGCAAAATCCTCTTTAAAAATTTTTAATTTATTTTTTAATTTTAGCATGTGGAAACTCCTGCAAGAATTCTCACTTACCCTTGGGCAAAACATGGGTAAATCTGGTCTGAAATTTAGCATGGTGTGAATTAGATCTTGGCAGAATTATCAAACCAAACGGAGATTGGTGTCAACCAGAAGAAGGTTTTTTGTCCCTTTTTAGTACCTTGAGGTTGTTCAAGTTTTTGGTCAGTGGTATGAATGAAGATAATAGAAGTTATGTGTATCTTACTGGAGGATCATGTGTGGTTGAGTTTTAAAAATTTCAGCCAAGCAAGATGTTTAATACATTTTTAAAGTATTTAAAATATATGTGAAGTCTGACATGGTTATAAAATAAAGCATACAGTTGCGTCATCAGAGGCTATCAGCTTAGTGACAATAGGTATTTAAATAATCAACAGTAATCTCAGTATGAATGGCTCCTCAAAAGTAATATTACCAGAGGCTGCGTTAATGGAACAAGGAAAGTCACGATGTTCCTCGACACTGAACTGGTCCAATTATACTGAAAATAAGTGCGTTCAAGACAGGATTTCCAAATATTAAAAGGAGCTTGATGGACACATTGGAATGTATTCAGAAGCTAATGAATGGGATAGAAAAATGACTCAGTATGACGTTACTTGAGGGATGGAAGATGGAATCTGGAATGTTAGTCTGAAGAACAGATGGGTATGCTTGACTGAACAAATAAACTTTATTTATTTTTTAAATCTTTAAAGATGGTTTGAGTGTGTGTTTATTTAGAAGGGTTCAGTTTAGCTTATATTGCCTCAGGAGGCCAAATTTGGGGCAATCACTATTTCTGTGAGGTCTCTTGTTGATACCTTACATTGAGACTGCTCAATGTGGATCCATGGTCCACCTGGAAGATGACAAGTCCCTGGGGACTCTAGGTGCTCAAGCATAGAGGCACAGACATTTAGTGTTGTCAGCTTCTAACGACTGATGAAATTGTGCTATGTGGCTTCTGAGTTTTATAATTTCTTTTGTAAGAAAGTGTATAAAACTGTGAGATTTGGATGAGGCATACTAATGTTGATTACCTACTTTAGCCTCCCTTTATTGTTCATGTTCTTATCAATATGGAGCATAAGAAAGAAAAGGTGGTGAAATTGAGATGCTGCAGTCTAGGATCGCAGCCCTGTGAAATCCACTTTGGGTAGGACTGTAGGTCTTATCAGTGAAGCATTTTGAAAGTTGGAGAGTCATATTATTCAAAGTAATTGCTGTGTCTTAGGGAAAATCCTCTATATTTCTTTGTTCAAATATTCTCAACATTAGAAGGGACCCAAGAGTCCAACTATTTCAAATTTCAGAAATAATCTGGTTCAATATTTTTATCTTATGAAAAACCCATATTCCTTGTCAGTTATAAAGTGCTATTCACATATTTTAATATTTCCTATAACTCTAATATGTTTTACAATCGCTTTACTTTTCTGATCCAGTCCTGGGGATCAAACTCAGTACCTAATGCATGACAGCCAAAGGCTCTACCACTGAGCTACAACCTCAGATTCCCTTGAAATATTCTAAGCATCAAATATATTACTTCCAATAACTTTTGCCTAAGGGTGCAAGAGCTCTGAACCTTCATGCCAAAGTTGAATGAAAAAGGAACAAGAAGTAGAGGTGGAAATTCAATTTCTAATATAAATGAGAGTTAATAGAATTTTAGGAAATGTTCATTCATTTATTCATCCATTTCACCAAAGACTTATAGAGTGGCCAATCTGCCACTCTATAGGCAACAGGAATGTAAAGTGGATCTAAAATTACTATTGCACTTGCACTCAATCTAGTATGAGAGAAATTATTTTATGCAACATGTTAAGTGTTCTTGGGGAGGAATACACAGAGTAATGGAGATACCAGAGAGCATCATATTCACAATGGGAAGAAAAGGTCAATGAGTAGCTCATATTTTTGTTTATTTGTACATGGTGCCTACTTGTCTCTGGACAAATAGAATAGAATCTTGTCTATGTTATTTTATTGAATGGAAAATGATAACTGCAGAGATTCAGAAGCATGTCACTACAAGGCTCAGATACTGTGGTAGTCAGCTTTTCAATGCTGTGACCAAAATACCCAATAAGAGCAACCTAGAGGGGGAAAATGTTATTTTGGCTCACAGTTTCAGAGATTCAGTTATTGGTGGACTCATCCATTGCCCTGGGCCTGATGTGAGGCAGAACATAATGGCAGAAGGGGGTGGTGAAGAAACACTGCGCCAGGACATGGGTGGTCAGGAAAGAGAGAGAGAGAGTGGGTGGTCAGGAGGAGCCAGAAGCAAGATATAATCCCCAAAGGCACACCTCCAGTGATCTACATCCTCCAACCAATAGTTACTGTCCCCTATAGTACTTCTTTTAAATTATTAATCCTTTAAATGGAATAATCCACTAATTAGGTTATAACTCTCAGTATCTAATAATTCCACCACTGAAAATTCCTACATTAGCAGAAATTTTGGGGGAACACCTTATATACAAATCATAAGAGCTACCTAAACTCAAGTTCCTTGTTTATCAATAGACTTTCTTTAAGAGGAAAAAATACTTTAAGAAAAATCTCCCGGGACATATGTTCCTAGGCAAAGTTCAATTTGCAGCCTTTGGAGAAATCTTGAAGGAAACCTAATTCAAGTACTTACATGTGCTACTTGTGTTTTAGATTTAACAAGTCTTTCCTCTTGACTGCTCAGGATAAACAATTGGATTACTTGACATGACTGTACAGAGTGAATTAGTTCAATTTGGGCTTTCTCTTCTTCCCAAGTCAATAAAAGGCATGAACTTCCCCATGTCGGAATGGTTCAAAGTGTTTCCAGAGGCTTATAAATTGTGCCTTTGCTATATTTTTTCTTTTCTTTTCTAGAACAAATATTATACCTCTTATTGGCAAAAATCTGAAGGATTAAGGAGAAAATAAGTCCAACAGGAGAATAATACTTTCATTTCAGAAATTAATTAAAATACTTTGGGTGAAATCAAATAGTATAAATTTAAATATACAAATTTAAGAAACAGCTCTGTCAACCCTTCTCTATTTTGTTATGCTGCTGTATCTGTTGCTGCATATCAGCCTGTTTATAATGTGCCTAACAGGCATGTTTGCTTTAGTGTGATGAGTGTTCTCAGCAGTAAGCTAAGAGCTATAGAAGCTAAATGGCCCACTGATGTGGACAGTCATTGGAAGTAGTGTATACGGAACCCAGTCTCAGTCAGCTATACCTAGACTTGTCTGTTTGTTACATGCTTTCCATCATTATGACAAAATAACTGAGATAATCAATTTATAAGAAGAAAAGGTTTTGTATCACAGTTTGCAGATTTCAGTTCATGGTTGGTTGGTCCATCATTCTTGGGCCTGTGGTGACACCGATTATCCTGGTAGGAATGTGTATGACAGAGGAAGATGCTCCACTCAAGGTGCATGGGAAGCAATGGAGAGAGAGGAGGGACCACAGTCCCTTAGCCCTGTCTTGGGTACACCCCCCAATCACCTAACATTCTTCAAATAGTTCCCACCTCTTAATAGTTCCACCACCTCTCTGTTTTCTTGGGCTAGGGTCCAATCCTTGAACACAATGGCCTTTGTGGGACAATTCACATCCAAACTGTGGCAACTGGCTGCTCTTTAGAGCACTAAGGTTAGCTCCAGAGAGAGGTGCAATATGATTCACTGCCTTTAAATTCCCTCCATTAAAAAAAAATTGATATATACTTTAAAAACAAAGGTATTTAACAAATTAAATGTGATTTTATTATTCATATAAGAAGACATTTTTACTAAAAATATGAGTACAGAACCTTGTCACTTATCTCTGAATTCTACACATGGCTCAGTGAAATATGCAGAAGATTTTCCCTCAAATATTGAACCTCCCTATGGCTAACCCCTAATTGTGTGTCTGGAGGTGAGATAGAGTCGATGGCAGGTGGAGATGGAGTTTGGAGTTGTAGTGTGAGTCCTCTCCATTGCTGCTCCCTGCCGTGAATCCATGGATTTAACCCACACCCCTGGTGAGTTTCCCACTGTCATGTAGAATCACCAGCTCAGCTTTCCCAGTGGTCCTTGCTTGGCAGGCTCCTAGTCTTTCCCACCTTCCTCATGTCATGTTATGAGAGTTTGCTTTAAAATCTACCCAGATGTCTTCCGTGGTTGACTGCATGCTTTTGGTTTCCTCCTCTTTCTCACCCATTAAATATGGATATTTCTGAGCTGTGTTCACAGTCTTGTCTCTCACCTGGGCTTCCCTTTTCCCTCATTCTCATCTCCTCTCCTGGCTCTCACCTTGCCTCAGAGCATCCCCTACACAAGTCCAGCTATCACCTCCACACAGATGCCTTCCTAAGCAGGTCCCTGTGTCTCTGGCTGCTCATCTATGCTTCAACCTTGAGTTCAACCTTATTAGGTATCTTTTTGTGGTAGTTTCAGCATATTCAGACCAGATTCACAGCATAGTGTGGTTGTGACATGCCTAGCCCAGCCTACCTTCTGTGTCTCCCTGACTTAGTAGCTAGGTGACCATAGAAGGTTGTTTAAAGTTTCCTTTCTTCAGTACCCTCATCTTTTAAAAACAGGTGAGATACTCCATAGCTCAGGCAGGCATAGTGAGAATAAAATGGGTTATTACACAGAAAGGGCCTAGAGGTAACCTGGTATAGAGAAATATGCAAGTATCTGTTAACCATTTTTGTTTGTATTTTGTTTCCAGGCTCCTATAAGCCTCTCTTTCATTAAAATAATTTATATTTATGACATCAGTCCATCTTCTAGTTGCCCACAGTTGAAATGTAGGACTCCCATTCTTCTCTTATCTTCACCTTCTATAAATTGATGAGCTTTTAGGTTTTCTAATTATTGTGATTCTCGTATCTTTTGTCTTCTTCCAGCTTCCATAGATCACTGAAGTAATTCTTCCTTGGACCACTGGGAGGATTCCTAGTTCTCCTGTGATTATTCTCACGTCCTTTCTGTGCCAGTCTGTGTTGCTTTAAGACAAGGCTAATTCCCCTGAAACACAAGTTCATCACAGCATCTGTTTGAGACACCACCACTCTGCCACAAATACTTATACCATGGCTCCCAGTTGACACTGAAGGATGTCTGAATCCCTCAGCCCAGTCATGAGATTCTGTACAACCCATCTTTTTGACTTATTGCTCATTTGTTGTTGTTATTTTCTCCAGAGTCTTCAGATTGAAGCAAGCTGTTCATATGAAATTCCCTGATACTATTTAGCTTTCCTCCACCTCTGTACTTTCTGCTCACCTGTCCCTTCTTTCTCTCCCTACACTATCCCTTCTTTACTCTTCTCAGTACTGCCCAAAATCCAGTGCTTCCCTGTGACCAACTGGAACAACCCCATGAGACCTTCTCCACTCACTCACCAGTAAAATGTCACTGTTCCTGAGAAGAGCAAGCAGTACTTTGTATCTGCCCTCCTTGAGGACATTTACTTCCTGCAATCTGAGGGTTGTACAGTGAGAAGGATTTAAAGTTTGAAGTCAAAGGATCTGGTATTTTAATCAAAGCCTGCCAAAGTGACCTTCTATTTTCTCATTTATAAAATGTTGACAATGAAAATAACTGTCATAAGATTTTTATGAGAGTTAAATACATAGGAAACGTGTTTTAAAACAAATTGCTTCTTAAAGCCTAGTTCTGTTTAAAAGATTAGTTGCTTTGAATTTGATTCTTAACATCTTTATATCTTCCACAATACCTTATATAATGTTGGCTTTTCAAAATTGTCATTGACTGAGTATTTGTGAATTTGTAGACCTGTAAATGTCAACTGACAAAGCCTTCTTACCAGGAGTGCCTCCTTGCCAGACTCATCTCTCATATAAATTGAGGACCGCCTTGATGTGGGGACTGTGAAACATAGAGGAAGTTAAAATATCTAATACTTCTGCAGCTTGCTGTCTTGTGTAAGGAGATTGGCCTTTAATGAATTATTTCCTTTGCCAAGTAAATCACTCAATCCCTAGAAAATGTTTAGTTTCCTCAGGTGAAATTAGCAATGTGACCTATGGGAATGCTTTTTAATCTTCACATGGCATCTATCCTGGCCTCTTGAGATTTTCAAAGGCCAAGAATTAGTTAAAAACAGTTTGTTCACAGGGAGCATGATCCATAGGGAATCATAATAAGGAAGAGGCGGAAGTGGGCCATAAGGGTGCACCTGGAGAACTGATGAATTAGAGCCGGACCAAGGCTGTGCCTGGCCCTGGGTTCAGAGGTGCCGGCAATGGCAATCTAACTCAAGGAGAGGTCTTACTCCTGTTCTGTTTGAGTCAATAAAGTGGAAAAGCACAGATCAGAGTGCAAAGAAGGCAGGCACAGCACCCTGCAAATCTCCACAGATAACACCCACAGAGAGGCCTCTGGGAACCTCCTGATCTTAGATTGGAGTCTCACATTCCTTATCTCACTTGATCCCTTTAACACCCTTCTGGGATAAAGAGGACAGGGTTCATTATCCTCTTGCTGTCTAAGAAAGAGAGGGAGGGATGATCAAAGTCTCAGCTTCCCTCTCCTAGACTATGAGGTGTTTCAAGCAATGCCAGGGATGTGTGCATCTTGAAAGAAAATGAAACAAACAAACCAAAAACCTCTTTCATTTTTGTCTTGCAAATGTGGGGGCCCTATATTAGTGCTTAAAACTGCCTGAAAATGCTGTGGGTCTTCCTCTAAATTGTAGTACCAAAACTTAAGGACATCAGTCTTTCCTTCTTTCCTATTTTCTTTCCTCATCTGAATGATGGACAAACCATTAGGCAGACAGCTACCAACTTTATTTAAAGGTTTAGATAGGCCAATCATGAGAATGGGAACATTCTAGAGCATGAAGTAGACTGAAAAAAGATCCAGTTATTTAAAAAGTATTATTTATGTAACTAATGTGAATTGGAGTATCACAAAATCCTGCATTCGCTAAGTTTTTATTGTGCATTCATTAATAATCTTTTGTGCAATTAAGAGCAGCCAGTTGACCTGGACATGGGTATGAAACTGTCTAAAACATATCAATGACTAAGCCTGCCAGAATCTTCAATTCTGGGTTCAAAAGTCACTAGAAAAGATCAGATTGCCAGGAGAATGCAAATAGACTCAACAGTTCCCTCAGCTCATTCTTTCCTCCCCTCCCTCCTCCACCAGAGAAAACAGCTCTGACAGGAAAAAGAAAAACAGGTTTGAAGTGGAAGCAGTAGGCTTGGGGTGAGCTGGGACTACCACTGATGGAAGCTGCTTTAAGGTTGGAACTCACAGGCAGAGTCTACCTCTCTAGGGTGTAATGTGTATCCTGGCAAGGACTTCCAGCAGCCCTCAGGTCACATGCAAGGTGATCCATGCCATGAGAGGACTACAGTCACCCCAGAGGTCTCAGAAAGCTCCAGGAAGCAGAGGTCCAGAAGTCAGCCAGAGGGGGACAGAGGATAAGGGAGCAGGGCCAGCTCCAGGGAGGGGCACTACAGTGAAGCTGGAAGGTCTGGATGGGTTGAAAACTGCAGCTGAAACTCAGGGCATTGCCAAGGCCAGATCATTGCATGGGAGTTTGTGGGATCTTGCAGAGCAGCCAGGGGCAATCACTTGAGGAGCAAGTTGTTTGCTTTCACTGACATGCAGACAAAAAAGAAAACTATTTAGAGCAAGGGCTAGCATTGAGCCAAGAGAGAGGAGCCAGGCAGGGGAAGTCCTCTTCACCAGGTTCTCCTGTCAGAGCTTGTGAGGTTTCACAATGGCTCCGGCCAGGTAAGGCTGGGCCAGAGCTAGAGAGAACATTTTAATGCTGTGACAGTCCTGTCAATATGAATCCTTGAGGAAATTGGCTTGACAAAACCCTAGACTGACTCACTTACAGTTCTTTTTTGTTTTGTTTGCAATTAGGAAAAACAAATCTTGTGAATATTTTTGGTACTTTGAGCCATACGTGTTACTCAAAAGTTAACACCTGGAAGAAACCTCAAGTGGCTTTTATCACCATTTGAAATGAGTACTCTGAAATTTACAGGCAGTAGACAGGAAGGAATGATCTGGGGCAAGCCTTTCTGGTGGCCTCTTTTTCCCCAGTAGGCTGACCTTCAGACCCCAGAGAGGTCTTTTGGGCCCCATGTGAGGCTCCCTACCTCAAGTATCATTGGTGCTACCTTCCTGGGAATGGGGTCCTTTAGCAATGGTTTGTCTCCATCTTAGATGGGCCCAAGTCTTCTCTTTAGATAAGTTCACAAATTCTTCCTGAGCATGCAGCATATGCCTACCACTTATATGCAGCTTCAACTGAGGTAGTGACTTGTGTTTTTCTTGAGTAGATTAGGACAGAGAGAAAGATATAGAAGAGCTAGAAAGGAGAGAAAGAGGGGATGAAGGGATTGTAGGAGGGGGAAGGAGGGAGGTGGGGGAAAGAACACATTGTCCCTGTTATTTCTGCACCACAAAAGCCCCAACAAGCCCAGGTGCATCTGTAACCAGTCCGTCATAAGACTAGCAGAGACCCAGCAGCAACCAAAAAAGCAGACGATCCGTTTTATTACCTGTTTTGTGTTTCATATGGACTTTCCCCTAATTTATGTTTAAAAGCCCATTTAAACATTGAGATGCCATTTGGTCTCTGTTTGCTTTTCTGGATGTATGCAGCTGTCCTGGTCTTCACCTCTTTATTTCTCAGCTGGGTTCTCCCTACCCATCTTAATAAGGGGAACGGCTCACCCCTTGTCCTTTGTTTGGATGGGGACAATGCTTCTTCTACCATGCCATCTCAATGTTCTGCAAAGTCTGGGAAGAATTCTACCAGAGGAGATGTCCTCCAGCCCCGACTCCCAGGGGAGCAGCCCTTGCTTTTCTCTCCTCACATCATACTTTCTCCCCTTCTGTGTGCAGAGCTCTGTGGTGGAACACCAGGCCATAAAATGAGGTGTCAGATTTGGTCAGTCTCCTGAAGATATTTATAAAGAGGGACAGAGAGTCAAGACAGAGACTCAGGGAATGGAAGTGAGGATTTGGGTCCAGATAGCATTAGTGTAGAGCAGAGATTTTCAACCTGGACACACTTTGCTGTGAGGCTGCCCTGGGCTTTGTAAGAGGTTTAGCAGCACAGATGGCCTCTGCCCCCTACACACCAATAGCACCTTCCCATTGTAACAACTGCATATGTCTCTGGGCATTGCCAAGTGCCCCCAGGGAAGCAAAAATCTTCCTCAGTTGAGAACAACTAGTGGCAGGCATTGCGTGCATTAGAGGGGAGCTGTCAGGCAGCTTGCAACTGTCAGAGGGAATGGCGAGGCCTCATCAATGACCCCTAGTGGGGTGCTTTTCCTAGGTGCTGCGGAATGAGGGAAGTTTTTCTGTTGGAAAGGGCTGTCTTTGTCATAAGCCCCTCGTATTCATATCACAACTACCTGGACTCATTAATTCAGCCCTTTTGCAACTCTTTTTTATTTCCTCCCTGCCTCCCTTCCTTCCTCCTATCTTGATTTGGGTGCCTAACTCCTTCTCTCCACTGAACAGAGCTCAGGTGTGAGACAATACCTGCCCTTTCAGAATGTCAGAATAGCATCCTTTGTGTCTACCTGGGAAGACAGGTTTCACTTGACATCTACCTGATGTTCCTGCAGGATCTGCAGGTTACCCTCTGGCAATTTGCCTTCCTCCATACTCGACATCGGTTTCTTGTGGAACAGCATCCTGTCCGTGTCTTGTGGTGAGTCTTTTCTGTTGTTACATTTTATTCCATCCTGAAAGTAGTGTGGGCTTGCTTTTCAGAGTTTCCTCAACTTGAAATACAATTGAATTGTCTTTGGGGGTAAGAGAAGAGATTTATCATACTGTGTACATATTCAAATATGTACCAATGAATCCCTGTATTATATATAATTATAATGCACCAGTTTAACAAATTTTAATTAAAATGAAACAAAACAACAAAACGAGAGATACGCTGGTAGAATTTGTTATGGAAGAGAAACCAAAAGAGCAAAAATTGATGCAGAGAGGACTCTATAAATACACAAATAAGTTCTTTGCTATGATGTTAAATTCCCCTGAGGTAGCTTGGGAAGTGCCTAAAGCAACTGGAATTCCCATAAAGACCACATTTAAAAAGGACTAGTGACAAGAGGAGGCAGTGGGGGCCAACATAAGTTGAAAACCATTGTGAAAGGGTGATTGCTAGAGGAGGTCTAGGTCTATTTTAAAGAATTTAAGTAGTGATTAGGCCACAAAATGAGTTTATTGCCTTAGTTATTATTTATCCTGATGTGGAGCTCATGTTATGCTCTTCCTTGGAATCCCAAATTGTTTTGCCAACTCTGCAAATTCACAGTGTGGTTTGTGTGGGAGGGCACTCTGCAACTAGAATTTCTTGGCAAATGTTTCTGTTCCAGTCCTAAAAGGACTTCCAGGAGTTGAATAAAGCACCCTGTGCTGACCTAGGCCATCTTCTGCAAGTGTCCTAATATTGAGGCAAAGATGAATTTCACTGAAAAGATCCCCTGGTAGTTCAGATTGATGCAAGACCCTGAGTGTAGATAGCCTTTTCCTTAGACCTCCACTTTGGGTAAGTCATTCATGGCTCCACATTCACACTTCCCTAGATAAGATTGATGTTCTACTATATGATCTTTCAAACTGAGTATAGCGTGTGGTTTTGGCTCTCCCTAGTTCTGCATCCTTGATGATCTGCTCATGGCAGATCATAAATTGGTTGGGCATTCAGATTCTGAAACTGAGATATGAGTTGTGACAGAGGAAGCAAAAATGTTAGACCTGGACAACTGCATGTGTGCATGTGTTAGCAGTAGAGGGTAGACACAATCTCAATAAAATCCTTATATTCTCTAATAGATTTAAAGGCAAGAGCATAAGTTTTCTTTACAGGGTTATAGATTTGAGAGTTTTAAAAGACAGTTAAGATTGACCAAGTTAATTTGTATATCTCAAGCAGACCCTTCCTGAATATACTGAAGCTAAACCCTGGTCTGTGTCAGGCTGTCATAAGGGATTTATATGTATGAACCCACTAAACCCTCGTAATCTTGGGGGGTAGGTCAAGGTCTCATTTGTGTTCACATTTCACAGATGAAGAAAACTGAAGTAAATACAGTAAGCAACTTGTCCCAAGTTCCATGGCCAGAAGGCTAAATTGTATTTGAACTTATTTAGTCTTGTCCAGAGTTCAAGTTCATGAACTAGTACTCCACTCTACTACCTCTCATATTCTAAAACCGTTGATAAGCTAGGATTTTTTATTCAACAAGGAAATGACTATGGATTGAACTCCTACTGCAAGCCAAACACTGCAAAAATGTCATATAAATACCTGCATTCTATTTATCCTATGTATTATTTTACCCATACTACAAATGCAAAAACTTACTCAGGCTTCTACAGGGTCAAGGGTCAGAGCTAGAATGCAAATTCCACATGTGCCTTCCAAGGTTGTGCTACCTCCACTGACACACACCACACATACACCTGTAGAAGTGCTAATTGAGCTCCTACTGTGTGTTTTGGTACTATGCGAATACTGAAGAAATGAAGTCTTCCCAGTTTGCCTGGAAGTCCTTACCCCAACACCAGGGAGACACTATGCAAATAGAGATATGGGACAATTAGCAACTAATATGAAGGTATGCTGTAGTAAAAATCTAGTGTTTAATGTGTAGGAAAAAATAATACTCTTGGAAAAGCTTACAAAAGAGAGTTTTATGGAGATAGCAATTGCATAGCAACTGTGCTCCTGGACAGTCCTGGTTTAAAAATATTTGGGCTAATTATGCTAATTTACTTATCAGATCACATAACATAATTATCAGTCTATAAAATGTGGTTCAAGGTTACGCAAGCTACTAAAGCCTTATGGAGAAGACATTCTAGAGGCTGAGCCATGTTGGGGGACAAGCAGCAGGGTAGGCTGGATGGGTACATTACAGTTGTGCCCCTGCAACAATGATAAGGACGTGGTATAATTTAATTGGTGTGTAGCCAGGAGAGGGGTCAGGTCAAGATGGGATGTCCTGATTACTATTTGCAGCTTTTGCACATTTATTTTTCCTCCATGGGCAATGTTCACAATCACACAGTTTTCTACTCAGTTCTTGTTGGTCAGTAACAATGGCCCAGCCTGCTCAAGGATCATATAAATAAATGGCATTGAAATCGGTCTTTGTTACTGTGTATGCCTAGCCCTGTACGTGTTGAATTGGCACCATTGCCCCCTACATCTTTTTGAGCTTTGTTAATCTTATTTTCAGCTTCTGAAAAGAGCAATATATACAAGTTCAATCATTAATTGAATATGATTCAATCTGCTCCCATCTTTAATAAGAAACCAAAGAAGGAAATTCAATTAGACTCACCCTTTACATTTCAAAAGATCAAGTCCTCCCCTTTCACAGTTAAAATTATGAAAGATTATCTTCTTAGTGGAAGGCTACAGGAAAAATTTGGATTCCTGTCAAATATTTAGTGTAATATCCCGGGATCAGGATTAATATTGCCTTTCAGCAGTTGCGTCTGAATTTCTGCCGATGCAATCTCTCTTTTGGAAGCTTTTGAATAAAGGCATTCTATATCTTTGCATGACTCAAGTATTCAGCAGAAATGGTAACAAGATCAAACAGTTTTAGGACATGTTATCATGCCTCCTGGTCATGAAAATGCAGACACCTCAATTTCATTTCCATACTTCTGTGTTGATTTGCTAACTCCGCAGAGAAAAATTGAAATCATTGAAGCCAGGTTTTAAGTCTGTGTGAATATTTTGGGGGCTGACTTAAAACTTTAAGTACGGCAGCAATAAAACATAAAATAGAACAGATTAGAACTCTGTCCTCTTTTTTTTTTGGTGGAATGATATCAAATACCCCTAGAAGACAATAATATTATTAATGACTACTATTATTATCATTCCCATTAGAGGGGAGATTTATTGCATTTATTTCATATTTCAGACATTTTAATGTTTTATTTTCTCAAATCTAAGTCTGTTTGACTACAAAGGCATTGGCCATAACCCCAAGCTTGCATCTTCCAAATTATACTGCTTTTTCAACTTATCAATAGGTCTGTTTTGCCAAAACAGCTTCTCTTATATTTTATGCAAGTTATCCATGGGTCTGTATAGGGAAGTAGAATTATGTGTAAATAACTAAAATTATTTTGTATTTCCAAGCTTTATTTTTCAGTTTGATGATATGATATGTTGCAAGTATAATCATTAAAGAATTCATTTATGCAAAGTTTTCCATATAATTTCAATGAATTCTACCTCAAAGCACTGTTCAAACAGAAACCCTAGTGTCCCCTGGTGTTTCAGCTAAAATAGTAAATATTTGCAATAGGCATACTGAGGTAATATTCCCAATACTGGCAAGAGCATTCACTTCTTTTAATGCTATACTGCCAGAAGCTGGCACCCAACCCCACCTGTGGCTCCCACCGAAATCTGAGTCCTGGGTTGGTATTTTCTTTTCCATTGATGGCTCCTAGAGAACAGGCAAGGTGTGGACTTCAGTCTCTGAACTTCTGAGTAAAAAAATAACACTGGTTCCATTAGCAATCAAGTTACAAAGATCCCAGGGGAGAACTGGGCTGGACTCTTTACAAGGACAACATTCTAGAACAGTGATTTTTTTCGAAGTGTTTTTTAAAATGTAGGCAATTCTCTCTCAGATGAAATATTATTTTTAATTCCAACAAATAAAGTAGATAAGATAGTAAGGGCTACTCTGTTCCACATTTTCTCTAGCATGTATGCTAAACACTCTGCATATTTTATTATTTAATTCTCAAAAGAACTGTATAAGGTAAGCACCCTTGTTAAGGCAGGAGCCTTGGTAAGTCATGCCTGGAGAAGTTAAAGTCACAAAGTCACATGTCTTCCACCAGTAGAAACAGAACACAAATTCAGGCATTCTGTCACCAGAGCCCAGATTCTAGGCCACAGAAAACTCAGCTGCCCTTGGAGAAGAGACAGTGACTGGTACTTCCCCAGGAATCATCTATACTTTGGTCCTTACCCACCTGATGACTATATGGAACTTCTCTGACATCCCTAAGGGCCACAAGGAACATACAAAAGTAAAAAAGTGATATAAACTGAGAAAGAAGATTTCAGTTTACTCTTCAAATCATGATTTTAAGAAATGTATGTGAGCCAATTTATTTGTTTCCATTTTTATACAAATCTTCTGAACAGTTGCCATATGCTTCAGAAGGTAACAGAATGGCTTTGCCAGTACACCCTTCATATTTTCCTTCATTTGCTTTTGGAGCATATAAACATACCAAGTTTGGGGAAATGTATGAGGCATTGAGATTACAACAGAGAACACAACAGTATTACTGACCTGAGTAACTTCATAGGTAGGGTAACCACCAATTTATCAATTTATCCCCTACACTAGATATCCTTGCAAGTAAAAGGGGCCAGAATCAATAAATCAAAGAAAACAACCATTATAAACCATGAATGCTTTTTTTTTTTTTTTTAAGAAATAAGACTCATTAGCAAGTGGGGGTTCAAGTGCATGTATCCATCTTTAATATATTTACCACATATTGTGAATACACTTGTGGAGGTGGTCCTAGGACAATCCATGCACAGAGGTGTTTTTCCTAAGGAAGACATATTTCTTAGAAAGGTGATGCAGGAGTTGAAACTCTGAGGATGAGTAGGCTCCCTGAGTGAAGGGCCAGGGTCTGCACATTGATTGAAGCAGGGTGCTTGAGCACAGGTAGGAAATGGCACATGCAGGTGGGGTGAGGGGTGGCCAGAGTGAAAGAGCTGAGACAGAGAATGGTAGGACAGGACTGGAAAGATGAAAGGATGTGTAAGAACTTGGATTTCACTTTCTAGACTGTGAGCAGTCACTGAACTGAAATGGTCCAGATGGGCATTTTGGGAAAAGCTCTGTGCGGCTTCTTTTTTAAAACAAAAATATTTATTTTATTTATTCTTTATATATAATATATGACAGTAGAATGCATTTTAGCATATTGTACATACACGGGTATAACTTATTCTAATGAGGATCCCATTCTTGTGGTTGTACATGATGCTAAGTTGTACTGATCTTGTATTCAAATACAAAGATAGAAAAGTTATGTCCAATTAATTCTACCATCCTTCCTATTCCCATCCTTCACTCTTCCTTTCATTCCCCTTTGTCTAATCCAATGGACTGTTAATTCTTCCCTCTTCACCCTCCCTTGTTGTGCATTAGCATCCACACATCAGAGAGAGCATTCAGCCTTCGGTTTTTGGGACTGGATTTTTCCCCTTAGCATGATAGTCTCCAGTTCCATCTATTTACTGGCAGGTGTCATGATTTTATTCTTCTTTATGGCTAAGTAATATTACATTGTGTATATGTACCATATTTTCTTTATCCTTCATCTGTTGAAGGGCACCTAGGATGGTTCCATAACTTATCTATTGTGAATTGAGCTTCTATGAACATTGAGTGGCTGTGTCACTGAGTATGCTGATTTTAAGTCATTTATGGACAGAGGAGTGGCATAACTTGGTCAAATGATGGTTCCAGTCCAAGTTTTCTAAGGAATCTCCAAACTGCTTTTCATAGTGGTTGCACCAATTTTCAGTCCCACCAGCAACTTATGAGAGTACCTGGGACAATACCACACCAAATCCCAGCCCTGGGAGCTTCACTTGCAGAACCTCTACTGCTTCTTTAGGGTGTGGCGTAGGGGAACAAGATTAAAGCCAGAACCATGACCTACAAGACTTATTTCCAAGTCCGACCGCACATAGTCATGAGGGGAGCTTTAAAAAGTATCAATTCTGGAACCTCCCTCATCCTCAATCAAACCAATCTCTTGGGAAGTGAGGTCCATGAACTGGTCAGTTTTAAACTGCCCATGGGATTGTGACATCGGTTGAGAACCCTTGAACTGGAACAGTGTTTATCGAAATACAGGTGAGAGAGGATGACAATATGGGGTACACAGTGGTAATTGGGGTACAGGGCTGAATTTGAAAGGAAAGGAAGATAAATATTGCAAGCATTGACATCAAATGCATGTACAGGGTAGAGTGGAGGGAGCTGCAGGAGGAGTTCCCTGCTCAGAGGACTGGCTGGGTGACAATAAAGTTATTTATCCCTCATCCAAGATGTTTGGGACCAGAAGTGTTTTGATTTTGGGTATTTGTCAGATCTGGGGATATGTGTATAGACATAATACCACATGTTGGGTCTATTTCAAGACTAAACACAAAATTTATTTATGGCTTATATGTACCTTATAACCTGAAGGTAATATTATAAATATTTTAGTGTACCTACATTTAGATTGCCTCCAGTGCCCCACATCCTCCAGTCACACCCCTGTGTCTTCAGTTACCACTCAATTAATCCCATCAGGTGATTAATTTACTGATTGGGTTAAGGCTCTCATAACCTAATCATTTCTCTCTGAACCTTCTTGCATTGACTCACATGGTGAGCTTCTGGGGACACTTCATATCCAAACTATAACTATCCCTAAGAGTTAAAAATCATAGACTCAGACTTCCAGAGCAAGAAATTCTCTATTCTTTTCATGTATTACCTTATGGTTATATAACACCCCTGTGAGGTTGGCAGAATTAGTCTTATTTTATACATGAGGAAGCTGAGTTTTGGAGGAGTTAAATGACTTCTGTTCTTAATCATTTAGTTGATAAGTAACAGAACCTAGAAGTACAGTCTCTATAACTCCAAATCCAATGCACTTTGGAGTGTGTTAAGTTACCATCAAAACCACTGATAAGAAACATATTATGTTATACTACTGTGGGTTATAACTTAAAATCTAAAGCACTGTTCCCCTTTCCACAAGAACCTAGAGACTGGCAGGCAGCAATTTCCATTACCAAGCATCTCTATCCAAATCCTTTACACACGCCACAGAGTAGAAGCTATCATCCCCATTGTACAGATGAGATTGAAAAACTGGTTTACAAGTAGTAGTGTGAAGTTGTAATCAGAGTTAAATTTCTTCTTGATTACAAATTCCACATTTTATTGAAGGACCACTCTGGCCACAAGAGGGACTGACAAGAAACTACAACTAAATCCAAGAATCAGACACTGGCAAGGCAGGTGCACTGGGAGTGCAGTTCAGACGGGTGCTGGGTCAGAGAAGGGAGCAAGAAATTTGGCCTGGAGTGGCTGGGAAAACCTTACAGATGACCTTCCAGGAGGTGGGAATTCCTGTGGAACGTATAGGAAAGAGATGGAAAAGTCCCTTGTCTACAACATCATCAGTAAACTGTATGAAAAGTCATATTTATAAGGAACCACATTAACTTTCACAAGCCTTTATCATTAGACCCATGTAAACAGTGGGCCCCTTTGTGGCAAGCAATATGCTGAACCCCACAGGAAGTAACCACTGTCTCACTTTTACCTCTGTCCATTTGAAAGCCATATTGATCATCTTGTGTGGCCCTTAAATTATGTCCAAGCCCTACATAAGAGGAAAGCCAGTTATTCCTTCTCAACTTGTCAGAATATTTTCCCCATTTTATAGGGACCGCTGTTCAATTGCCACCTCCTGGAGAGCCTTCCCTAAGCTTTATGTAAAAGAGCTCAGGCCAGGCACTCAGGAACCCCAATTCCTGTGATAGTTTCATCCATAGCAATTTCCTTCCCTGATATAACATTACATACTTATTTATATGTGTACTGTCTATCTTGCACACCTGGTGGCAAGCTCCACAAGAGCAGCTTTATTACCATTTCTGGTTCCTGAAACCAGGCCTGGCACAACATAAATGTCTACTAAATATTTTGAATGAATAAGGAATTGTGGGTGAATGTGAGGTGAGTTTGAGAATTTCTCAAATTCTCTCTCAATAGCAAATTCTGTTCTTTTCCTATTCCCACTGCTTAGAATTCTCCTGCTTTTCCCTACTGATTTTGGGAATGTACACAGTCTTCTCTACATTAAACTTCTTTTTGAGGAAAAAAATCTCAGCTCCTAACAGAAACCATGGAATTCAGAATATGAACTCAGTGAACACAAAGCAGATAGCTAGGGTTTGCATCTACAAAGATTTGGCTAAAAGTTGATATTTCCTTGGAATCCATCACCAGAATAACTTGCAGTCAACTGTGTTGGTTCTGTGTTCCTGGGGCTAGCAGCCTGGATCTGATTCATTCTGAACAGTAGTGTTAAAAATAATGGTTTATGCTCAATGATACATAAGGTGCCCCCTATTACAGTGTCCTCACTTGACTTTCCTTCTGAGCAAACACTCATATCTCAGCTTGGGACCTTTTCACGACACACTGACTGTGCAGAACATTCTCTCTTAAGTAGAGTGTGTTTTGAATTTCTGATGGGTTATTTTGCCCTTGCCCTTTGCTGTTCTTCTTTCCCTAGGCTCCGCTTGTTCAGAGATGCTCTTGAATTTAATGGTAACCTTGGTGATTTTTTTGGACTTTTCTGCACATACTGTTATTGCTGTGGAGTAGGTCTTTATTGCTCACTCAGTAGAAATGAAAAATCTAAAACCAGTGTTGGTAGGATTCGTGTGTTTCTTTTCTTGACCAGTTTTGGAGTCATGTGGCAATAGTATTCCCATAGGGATCCTGAGAAATTAATACCACTACAATTGTTCTCCATTACCCATTCTTGGTGCCATGTGTCTTAGACAGATTCTGATCAGGAAGTGGTAGTGAGGGTCACTCAACACTTAGCTGTACCCAAGTCCAGGGTTTTCATCTCTGATGCTGGGTAGAGGGAGGGCTCTGTTATAGATGCTTCTATCTTGGACATTTGAGAAACTATGTCAAAGAGAACAAGATTACCCAAGATTGGTCCCTGATCATTTGTAGGACAGGTGCCCTGTCTCTTGAGATCTCCTGTTTCCTCTGTTTGCATCCTGAGCCTATTTTTGTTCCAAACCCTCCACAGTCACCTTTACCAAGTCCTTGGAAATCTCCCCTTTAAAGCATGGATATTTCCCATTTGAAGTTAAATTCATAGGTTTAAACCTTTGATTGTCCCAGTTTATACACTCACGTGGAATCTGAGCTCCTGGTGTTCTATTTTCTGTGGTACTACCTGCTGTCATGTCCATTTGGAAAAAAAAAAAAAAAAAAGCCTCCAGAATCCAAGGCCATGGGCATTTACATAAATTTACTTAGTGTCCAACAAAAACCTATAACCACTACCACAAAACAAAACACCAAAGCCATATATTGCAATGTGATTTCACTGCACTTAGATTTATGTTAATTCAGGGATTAGTTCAAAAATAGATGGCTCAGTGGTAAAGTATTTGCCTGGCATGCACAAGGCTTTGAATTCAATCCCTAATACCACAAGGGGAAAAAAAAGAGGCAGGGTTGAAAATATAGACAGGTATCTTTGTTAGGTGGGCAAATAAAATGAAGGAGTTCAACCGAAAATTGTAAATGTTTCTTGCTACTTTAAAATTCTTGATTCTGTTTTTCTCTAAGAACCATGCCAATGTGAGTTTGACATGAAAATTAGTTAAAAAAAAAAAAAAAAGTAAAAATGGAGTTCTACGAAAGCCTTGCTTTCACGTAGAACCTCTCAGTTACCCTTCTGAATGGAGATTGTGTATTTTTCCCCTAGCAGGAATGATCCCCAATGTAACCAATTTAAACATTTTACCTAATTGAGTATCAATGATTCCAAGTCTCCCCTCACTTAGAATGATCTGTCCTTGGGGACCCTTTTTAGATAATCTGACTCTCCCATATCTGCCAGAAAGCTGACATGCATGTTAGAATCCTCACTGCAGATAAGTGCATATGTGTATAGTTTCTATTTATTGTTAGTTAATTTTCTAGCAAAGTTCAACCACAGCAGAACCAACGAAAATTCCTTTCTTCTTATGAGAGGGTCAAAATAAAGATGTGCTATATCTGACTGTCTGTATATTTATTATATTTATTTATTTAGATGGGAGGGTAGATGTGTAAGGGAAATACTATGTATGCTTAGACTGGAATGGAAAGATTTACATTTGCTGCCCTGGGGAGCTCTATTAAGCTGGAGTCCTGCTTTAAAGTATTTAGATTTAGTCACTAAGTGATCCCCACAAGAGCTTAAGACTAATTTTTGGATGCTTGATAGAGCTTTAATCAATGTTCACTGAACTGCTACTTGACCAGTTCATGTTATAAGGTTTTTGTTTAGTTTGTTTTGATTTTTTGATTTTTGTCTTTTTCATCAAAGATGAAAGGATGACTCAGGAGATTAAAGGTCCTCGGGAAAACAAACAAAACACATTTCTCCAAGTTATGTAAGTGAAATATTTCATGAAAATAACCTTAACACATGAAATATATATCAAGTGTTTATTCTAGGTCATGTACTTTCATAACCACAATTATAACTCATAACTGCCATTTTATCTCCATTTTGGAAAATTAAAAAATAAGCCCAGAGAGAAATGAAACAATTTACCAAGGATTACAGATCTAGTGCTTAGGTTAGGAACACAGTTGAGAACACCACTCTAATTCCAGATCTGACCTCTTTATCCCCTGCTATATAACCTATAGTCAAAAGTCATGCATTCTGCCATCTTGAATTTTTAAGCCTTTGGAAGGAACCAATGTGTGACACTAAAAGACAGGAGGGAATTTTGTGTTTGTAGGTCTTTGAGAAATGGACCCTATGGTTTCCTAGGGGCATTGGCTTTGGTATGTAGGTAGAACAGCTCGTTCACCATCCTCATAAGCAGCCCTCCCAGGATAGGGGAAAGAGGTGACCATGAAGCCTGGCGCATGTCAGTTTGCCTTATCTTCAGACCACTTATTGCCCTTGCCAGGGGACAAATTCTTAGACATTAGGAGAGTAAATACATGTTCTTCCCAACTCCTTCCCTCCTACTAGTCCATGTTCTCTATACTTCCATATAATAAAACATTTTTAGAAGTAGAACAGATTTTTTAGAGACTGGCTAGCTCTGTTTCCACCACCAATTTTATGGTAGAGGCTTGGAAATGTTAAGGGGCATCCTCGAGAAAACACAGTTAATTAGCCTCAGATCCCCCCAAATCCCCTTGATTTTTATGAATCTACTGTGGTGCCCTTTTCATACCATGTCTCAGAGGCAACCTTTTCAAATCCTGCCCTTTCTTTCCTGCCTCCCTGCTTATTTTAAACTTCTCATTGTTTCAAAGTATCTCCTCCCTACTCTCTCTATTCCTCCTAAGTTTTCCTCATTTTTCCCTCCATTGTGTCTGTGACTCTTCCTGTACTATTTTTGAAGGCGCATGAAAGTTGAATAATGTCCATTTCTACAGGCAGTACTAGTTTGTATTTTCTCTGTGGTCAGGAGGGAGGTATGAAAGAAATGTGGGCTATGAACAGCTGTTACTGAGTTCTCCAAACAGGAAAGTGCCCTGGGCTATTTTTAAGCCATGCTTTCAAAGATGTAGGGCTGGGCACTACCTCTTACCCCTGCCACATGCTGGGCTGTGTTTTCCAGGGTGCAATTCAGAAAATCTGTAGTCATTGTTTCTTCAAGGGCTTGTCTCCTCCAAAGAGGGTCCCAGCCAATGACAGCCCTTGTGAAAAAGTGTGGGAAGACTGAATTACAGGAAGCACAGTGACCCATTGAATGAACTGGTGTCCATCAATGATTATAGTGAATGGATTCCTAATTGTTTTAGGAGAACAAAAACAATAAGGAGTTTCTCATAATGCCTGACCCTATTTAATTACGTCAAAAAATCTTGGCCTTTTGTGTAACTGCTCAGAGGAAAAGATCTTTTTTTTTTTTTTTTTTTAGAATTCACTCCTCATCTATTATAGAATCAAAATTTCTAATCATCTAATGAGGTCAATTCAACTGACAGAACCTGATTTCTATTATTCACGTATGCAGAATGCTAGCCCAGAGTAATATCTGATTCTGCTTCAGACTGTGTGGCTAAGGGTTTTCATACTTAAAATTGCAGGTAAATTCATAGGGGATTATCAAGAATGTACATTGGGTGATGGAGCAGAGTTAGTTTGTCATTATTGTTATATGACCAACTTTGCAGTTGATTTTTCATCCCAAAGAAATAATAAAAATGATAATGGCGGAGCTACTGCTAATACTAACAATTGTGGATTTCAAATGAAACCAAAGAACTAAAATGTCTTACCTAAGATCTTGTCTTTAAAAACAAGCAAACAGGCGTGTGTGTCTACCTACTTCAGCACTGAATATAGCCACAGGCAGCTCAACTTTCGTAGAAAGAATGTGATATACTTTTATGTAATCATCAGAGACTAGCCCTAGTCTATTCTCTCCATGTAAACCATTCCTTGGGGATTTTGTCATTACCAGTTCTTATAATGCCTCATTTTTGGTATAGACATAAAGATACAAATTATGGTGAGTGTTTATGTGTGTGTTTGTGTGTGTGTGTATGTGGTACACATGCACTTCATATCTTCCCATTTACTACATGGGTTGAAGGGTGGCTCACTCAACTTCTTTAACCCATAGTTTTCTTTTCAGGTGGGCACATGACACCATGCAACATCCTACCTGCCTTGCAGAGTTGTTGGTATATCATATGTGACAGTGACCTAGAGACAACCTGGAAAGTTACAAGAGCAAAGTTATAAATTCAAGTGCAATATAATAGCTTTTAATGAAGCTTATTAATATTGGGTTGACATCTCCCTCCAGTATTCAGCAAGTAGATTCTTTCATTCCTAGTGATAAGTTTGATCATGTTATCCATACAGGTTAGGTTCCTTTTGTAACAACATATGCTTGAGAGAAGGCTTAGTGATTACTTACTTTGTGGCCTTAAAGCTCTTTTCCTGTGTGAACCTCATATGCCTATCCACAACTAAAATGACTTTGGTCTTGTCATTAGTTTCTAACCAAGCGATAATGCTGACAACTGACATTATGTGTTTTAGACTTTGAATTTTGGGAAACCTTTTGGTTTTCTTGGAAGATGTTTGTATAGCTCCCCAAGCAAACTTGGACACTTTCTCATAAATATGTTAATCTAGAAGCTGCCAAAATCTAATACTGATGGGTAAAGCAGTCCATTTGGAAAATACTTGGAACACATGAGCCATCTGCCTTTCCACATATCAGTGATTTTGAGATCCTGGTGTGCTGTCTAGATGAGGAGAGAGTTGAGCCTAAATAGTGCCTTTAGACTATCTCCACATGTTTCTCTTCCTTCACAGAAATGATACCAATGAAATTACATATTAATACTTGTTCATTATTTGTGCATTTTCCTTATGTATTTAAGTTCTTTGTGGTCAGGGAATGTTTCTCTCATTTTCTTTTACCCAGCACCCAGATAAGTCAGCATCACACGGAAAAGCCTCAGCGAGGGACTAAATGAGTGATGGAATGATTGATACATACAGTATCAAGCTAGGTAGGGTTTGAGTTCTTCAATTTGCAGAAGAGGAACCTATGGTGCAAGAATATTAATGACTAGCCTGAGTTTACATATTGGTAGTGGCAGTGTTGGGACAACTATCAAGATTTCATGATGCTGTTTAGGACTCTCTTGGTACCATGTTCCTATTAGGATTAACCCATGTTGTTTTAAAGAGTGATTTGGTGGGGGCATCCTTTCCCTGCATTGGGAATCAGGACATGCTGGCTGGAGTGCAGGACCAGGTGGCCTTAAGGATGAATTCACTCACCATTGGGATATTGAAATACCAGCGATGTACTCTGTCTGATTTGAAATTCCTAGAAGCAAATCACAACCACATGAAGCTGGGGTTGGACCAGATGGCTGCTGTTGGTCCTTTCCAGTTTTCTGACTCAATCCTGATGATTCAGCCAGGATGGAAATAACTTCCCATCTTCTCAGGCCTGTCCTCACGCTTTTGGAGGTACCGCTCAATAGAAGAACAAACAGAACTACAGTAATAAAGGGTCTGAATGCTGGTGGACAAATCTGTCATTGGAGGACCTTATTAAATTATTTGAAGGACTTTTTCAAAGTGGAGGATTTGGATAAAATAATGGCTAAATGATTTCCCCTTCAAGCCTTTTTCCCCATATATCTGAAGGAAATTAACAGAATATAAGTATTTCACAGGCACTAAAATGTTAATTGCTAAGGCAGTACTCACTATTCAGACTCAAGACATTAGCCTTGGTTTTCAAACCTGGCTGAATATCAAAATCACCAGAGAAAATAGTTTCTACCTACCAAAGATTCTACTTCGATAGACTTGGGGTAGGACCTTGGAATCTTTTTTTTTTTTTTTTTTTTTTTTAATTAAACATCTCTTAGGTGATTCTGACAATTAGCTATTCTTGGAAGTCACTGTTCTAGAAGGTCTCAATAAGCTTTCCAAATGGCAAATTCTATTTTGGAACCTAGAGTTGAAAAGAAAATTTGTGGTTCTATTTTAAGAGAGAAAATAATTTTTTCAAAGTATTGGCAAAGTTCTCAAAAATCAGTTAATCTTTAATAAAATTTTGGATTATTTTTAGTATTTTTTTCTTTGTTAATCCAACACACATACTCAGAGAGGATGGGGAACCTTGGATGCATTTGCGAGTTTCTTAGTCAGTAGATTTTTATAACCTTCTTGGCGTTTGGTCAACTAGATGTAGACTGCTCCTGTGTGGAGAGAGGGGTTGGGAGCCAAAGAGTCTCAAGTTTGTTTCAACAATTCTTTAGAGAAGTTTATGTAAGATATTAACTTATGAGATAGACTCCCACATCTGGTGAAATCATGACAGTAAAAGATACAACAGATTAAGAATTAACAAGGACCAGATGCACTATATAATGCAGATTTTCTAGTTGCAATTTGGGATGCAGATTTTTAGAAAAATGGCCACTTTTCAGGACTATACTTGTATATTTAGAGCCACTTAATAGATAGATAGAATGATAGATTACAGAATGACAGCTGATGAAAGAAAGAGGAATGGAAAGAAAGAGAAAGAGAGGGAGGGAGGTGGGAGAAGGAAGATATTGGCTAATTACCTAGATAGATGGATAGGTGAATCTTAAGAGAAAGACATATTTGGACTTAATAATTATTTAACTTGTTTATTTGAAGTGGCAATGAAAAACTGCATGATTTAGTGGATAAATTGTGTCTTGTAAAACTAAGATGTAAATTTGAATATTGCATCTGTTCAGCAACTCCTCCCTGGAGAAATAGAAAGTCATATATGTTTTTCCCCAAGGATTCCTGTATCACAGGAATCGGTCTCAAATGAGAAACAACAAAAGGTGAAGTAGAGAATTGATAGGTGAGAGTAATAGAGAAGGTAAAAAATCATAAGAGTCTTAGTCAGAGATGCCCAGGCAGTACTGAAATTCAGCACTTCATCATGCCAGGTGTGGGCATTGGCAGAAACACCATGAATTACTGCCAGATGACTGTACAGCCCATCCATAATGTTTGTTTTTCCAGAGCCATTTAATAATACTGTCAGATGTTTCAGAATTTCTTGCCATCCAAAGCAATAGCTATACTGATCTTCAGCAAGATTTATATACTTTTATGTGTGCAGAACTTTTCTTATATTATCCAATAGTATAATATAGGAACATTTGAAATGATTTGATAAAAGAAATAGAAATGTACACCAGCTATTATAAATGAAGAAAGAAAGATTTTAGAAGAGTAGAGTGAGTCAAGCAGATAAAAAACTAAATGGTCTTGTGTGGGGATGGATGAGCAACAAGACAGTTTTGGACTCTTGGTAGAAGAAATGTCTTAACCTGGATTCCCCCGGTCAAGTGCATGGAATAGGCAGTTCATTTGGGATGTGATTCTGGGGAGTAGGGTAGAGAATGAGCAAGAGTACATTGGAAAAGGCAGAGAGCATGCCAAGGTGTGTTGCTGTGGGCATGGAGGCTAATGTACATAGCACCTTCTGAAGAGTAGAACTGAAGGGATACCATTAGAACTGTGTTGCCTCTGTGGAGTCCAGTCCCTCTTACTTCCAGTTTCTGCATGAATGAGCATGCTGTTGTACAGGGGCTCTATCTACAGTATCCAGAAGCCTCAGGACAGTATAATGGCAGGACAGGACAGTTCCTCAAAGGAAAGACAGAATGGGTGCTATTACCAAAAGTGGGTGAATATCTAGTCACACAAAACCAACAGACTCTCTCTCCTTAACTAAGTTAAAGGGTGTTTGTTGCAAGATAAAGGGGGGGAAAATAAAGTAAAATAACTTCCTTAGGACCCGGTGAGATGCTCATATTCACCCTGGCTTTTACTGATGCTTGTCCTTCTCTTAGTGAAATCTTAACTAGCACAAGGCTCACCTCCTATGCTAATTTTCAGAATGACATCTGCCTCACCAGTTTGTTTCTTTTTCTAAAGTGTTGTTTTTGGTAATATTTCTCTTGGTACATTATAATTACACATAATAACAGGATTCTCTGTGATATATTCATATATGCACAACAAATAATTTGTCCATTTCATTCCCCCATACCCAACTTTCCCTGCCCTCCTCCCTCACCTGGTTCCCTTCCTTTGGTCTTCTGATCTCTGTTTTATTTTCAAAAGGTCCATTTCCTTTCCTCTTTCTCTTTGACTTTCATCTTATTATGGTGTTCCTACCGTGAAGCTTCAATTATTCTCTAGGTCTTTATTTTTAATACTGATTGATTGATCAATTGATTGATTAGTTGCAGTGCTAAGGAGGGAACGCAGAGCCATAAGGCAGCATTGTAGGCAGCAGTTTACCACTGAGTCACACCTCAGCCTAAGGCCTTTAATTTTTGATTAAGTTCCCTTCCATGGTGGAGAAACATGTGTTTTGACAATAACTAGAATGAATTAAAATGATTGTTTCACCAGTTACTAGTTCTGTCATGTGCTCTTGGGCCAATAACTTGTAACTTGGTTTTTTTTTAGTAAAATTATGAAAATAGTAATCATCTTGTAGATTTATAATTATTACCTTATACTGATTAAGTAGGTAAAGAAACTGAATAAATGCTAGGGGCATGAAAATCATTCATTCCTTTCCTTTGATACATTCCTCTCTTATGCTTGTTTTGAATATCTCCAAAAATAAACCCAATCAAAACAAAACAAAACAAAACTTGGTCATGAATTAGTTCTCACTGGAGTTCAAAGACACTTGTCGATTATTCTTACAAATTCAATTGCTAAAAATCTTGAGCCCCAAATTGTAAACTCTGGTGACACATGGCATATTCATGGATGATGTATTTGAAGTGAATTAAAGACCAATGATTTAAAGTTCTGGATATTTATAACAATATGGATTACAGCTTTGCATGAGCATAGGCTCACTCTTCTGCATGATGGCAATCAGCTGGATCTAGTGCCAGCTCCCTGCTTTAGATGTGGGTTTTCCATTTGTTGCAGTCCCCAGCATGCGTTAACAAAATCTTGGGCCAGCTCCTCTTTATGCATCTCTAGTAACTCCCTAATCCTTACACATTTAGGTTTAAGACTCCAGATTCTTCATGCAGATTGAAAATATTTTTTTTTTCAATTCTGGAGCTTGAACCCAGGGTCTCGTGCATGCTAGACAAGTGCCCTATCTCTGAGCTATATCCCCAACCCTTTAAGAGATGATAATTTTTATTTTATTTGTTGATCACCATGCTGGGGATTGAACCCAGGACTTTGCATATGCTACCCAAATGCTCTACCACTGAGCTACATCCTCTGAGAAGACAACTTGAAAGGCATTGTAGCTGATGATGGTAGAATTGGTGAAACCCTATCCTGTTTGTCTTATCTGAAACCCTTGCTGGTTTTTCTGTCAGCAGTATTTATTCAGCATAATTGCTACAGTGTCTGTGTGAGACTTGGCAGCTTAAGAAGTGTCCTGGAAAGCTATCATTTATTTGATCATATAAGACAGCAGGGCAGGTAGCATGATAATCCCCACCTAATGATAAGAAACCAAGCTTTCAAGGGGTTGCTGGAAAGGGTCAAGTTTCCTCTGGTGGTGAATGGAGTTACTGACTCCAATTCCAAAGTTTGGCTTGCATTTGTTAAAGGAAGTTTTATTTTATTTTTGTACTGGGGATTGAACCTAGGAGTACTTTACCACTCAGCCACACCCCTAGTCCTTTTCATTTTTTAAATTTTGGGACAGGATCTTGCTAACTTGCTGAGACTGGCCTTGAACTTGAAATTCTCCTGCCTCAGCCTTCCGAGTAAGGGGGATTACAGTTGTGTGCCACCACGCCCAATTGTTGGAGGAATTTTTAAAGAAAGCAAAGGCCATTGCCCTTGAAGAGTTCATATCAAATAGGGTTGCTAGGAAAAAGTGCAAGGAAACATGTCAGGAATATGAGTAAGGAACATGTATAATATTGCAAAATTAACTATTACAACAGGAGAAGTTTGCGGCAGGAGGTGGGCGGGGCTTGCTAGCATGATTGTAACTGGGTGAGATTCATCATGATGGAGAAAAATCTCTGTCTAAAAGAGTAAATGGGTTTGAAAACAAATTTTGAAGACTTAGTTCTTTGTGTCGGGGTCAGTAATTTTCCTTTGTTTTCAAAGTATAATGTGCATCCTTGAGCAACTGAATGATAGGCGATTGCTTATGGAAAATAGTGTTATATAAGTGTCATAAAACTCAGTAATTAAGTGGAAGACATGTAAGTCATGGGCAGGACACTGAGAGGAGATTACTCTTCCTGGGGCAGATGAAACAGGATGATCAAGCTGAAAATAGATGGGCCATAGAAGTTACTACTCACTATATCTAAGGGCAATGGTCAGACTTGAACATGTAGCAAGAGCAACCAATTCTGTTGAATCTCTGTTCAACGCTGTTGAAGCCAGGCCACTGGTCTAGAGTCAGTGCGCCTCACTCCTTTTCTTGCTCTGCCAAGAAAGTAGAATTAAGATCCTCCTGCTCAACAGATTTGGAAAAGGTATTTGCCAACTCGGACAGTTCAGCCCAACCTTATGTTTCTCCTTAAAGAGCTCTCTGATTTAAAAGTGCTTTGGGAAAAAGTATTAAGGATGACTAACAAAAGAGGAAGCACAGGAAGATACCACTGCACAGAATGAGATTGGCTGGATTCTGTTGTGGAAGCCTAGGTGTTTCTAGTAGTTCATGGCATGAACTGCAGTCTTACTTTCCATCACAATGGGAACGTGTTTTTAAAGGGAAGAGGTAATTATAAGAGCATCTTCTGCAACTACCTTATTGATTTAGGCACTTTCAGTTAGAGAATCTGGAAAGTCAGATGTATTTTCTTAAAGAAAATATTAATCCATGATATAAAAATCAATGTTTTATAAGGGCACAAAGGATATTCAATGTAAATAGGAAAGGTAAACCAAAGACAGATGGCTCTGTTGAAAGATTTTAAAACATAATTTCAACTGCTAATTTCTTTTTTAACTTTTTCTTTTACACTGATTAGTATCATTGGCTCTAGGGGAAGAATGCATGAAGAGTAAATTAAAAGCATGGTGATTATCTCCTCTACTAAAAGCGAAGGCAAAGCAGACAGTATCTGGGTCCACCACATGCAGCTTGATGACTTATCTACCACTGAGAAGGGGGTCTGGAATCTGGTGAATGCTGTCAGCAGAATTGGCAGCTTTAATTATACTGGCACCACCCTCCAAGGTGAGGACAGTCCGATTAGAACTGATGAAACTGGTTAATGAAAAGCCTTACAGGTTATGAAGTCATATTGTATAATTGAAGAAAATTGCAGTTATCGCAAAGTGTTTTATCTTTTCCTCATTCCTTAATGCTTAGTGAAAGATGAAAGGGAAATGACTTTTCACTGTACTTCACAACAAGTTTTTTTTAGACAGAAAGCATAAATTGAAGGATGGCAACAACAATTTTTTCTTCTTAGGAAAGACCTGTCAGGGCTCAAGATACCTTCATGTTAAATTTATTTGAAAGGTTGAGGTGTAGCACAGTGTAGAGCATTTGAATAGTATGTACAAAACTCTGGGTTCAATCCCCAGTACTACTTTTAAATATATATATGTGTGTGTACATATACATATATATAAACTTTAGCATACACACACACACCACACACACACACACACACACACACATATAACCTTAGCTTTGTATTTGACTGTTTGTAAATCCCATGTAGGACTACGAGACTGGACCACTTCAGGAGAAAGGAATTTTCTGGTTTGATCTCATCTTCATCAAGAATAGTATAGAATTAATTTTTATTGTTTTATTTTTGGTTTTCTGTTTATCTTTTGTTTTATTAAATGGCAGACAGTTGGCTCTTGGTTTGATGCATAAATCTTCCCTTTTCTAAATGCTGTGATTAATTGCATGCATATGAAAGATTACCTGGAGTTATGATAAGGGAATACTGATGCCTTTAGTCACTGTCATGAATCACTCCCATCATTTCCCTCTTGAAAGACAGGCCAAGATAATGCTGCCTTAGCCAAATACTTCCTGTGTTTATATTGGCTTACTTGGCTCAGCAGGTTTTGTACATCTGTGGAAAGCATGGTGAAATCTTGAGTTTCATGGTGAGAAATCTAACATGTCATTGAGGAAGTCCAAATAAGGGAAGTTATGATATGTGGAAAAAAATTCAACATACCATGTCCTAGGAGGAGAGTTTGCCTGCATTTGTTGTCAATCTTCCTTTCTTCCATCCTTCAATAGATATTGTTGAGTGCTCTACCTTGGGAAATCACAACAAAAAAATGTGTAAGACCCAGTTTCTGCTCTTGA
Organism: Sciurus vulgaris; assembly: GCF_902686455.1. Taxonomy (NCBI): domain Eukaryota; kingdom Metazoa; phylum Chordata; class Mammalia; order Rodentia; family Sciuridae; genus Sciurus; species Sciurus vulgaris. Next base: position 88,850,150 of record NC_136463.1, on the reverse strand, counting down.
GCTTCTAACTATGTGTTGGAAGTGATTTATGGAAATGTTGGATTGAAATAAATGCTGTTATATAAATTTTAGAAAGTGTCATAGTATGACTAAGCTTGTGCATGGGCCCATTGTATGCGTATGCCTGTGTATTGGGAGTTGGGGGTGAAATCAGAAAACACACATTGAGGAATAGCCGTTGTCTTAGTCTTAAATAAGAAATAGAACTAGAGTTGTAAACTTTTGGGTCATGAGTGGTATTCAAAGGCAGATATGTTTAATTCAGCCATCATCTGGTTTTAAATTTTTGTAATCCCTTGCCAATAACTAAGATCCTTTTTTAATTTTTTTTCTTTTGGTTGTTGATGGACCTTTTATTTTTATTTATTTATATGGGGTGCCGAGAATCGAACCCAGTGCCTCACACATGCTAGGCAAGTGCTCTACTGAGCCACGACCCCAGCCCAATATCTAAGATTCTTGAGTTTTTTCTGAGAAACCTACAATTTGGGTTCCTTTTATAAATAATAATAATAATTTGAAATTACTTCACTCCTATCAATTATTTCCCTGTGGCTATTTCCTGAAAACTTAGAAATAACCACAGGGAAATAATTGATAGGAGTGAGGTAATTTCAAACTATTTATTCAATTTTTAAATTGACAAATAATATATATATATTATTATGTACCTGATTTTTACATGTATATATTATAAAATGGATAAATCAAGCCAATTAACATATATATTACTTCAGAAACTAACTTTTGTGATAAAAATACTTTAAATACTTAAAATCTTTTAGCAGTTTTCAAGTATGTAATACAAATTTAACAAGTGCTCCCTCCAGGTGATTCTGATACATGCTGGAGTTTCCCAACTACTTCTGTAACCAATAACAAACTATAAAATTTTTAATAGGGAGTTTTAAGAAGATAAGACTGGCTGCAGTGATAAGAAATTATAGAATGGAAAGCTGTTAGCAGACAATTATTTAAATAAAAGATAAGTTCTGGATCAAGGCAGTGGCCAAGGGGGAGTCACTAAAACAAGCAACCCAGCACATGAAGGAGATTCCTAAGGTAGCACTGAAGAGGATTTGGTACCTACTGGACAGGGAGGAAGGAAGAATTTTTTTTTTTTTTTTTTTTTTTTTTTTTGTGGTGCTGGGGATTGAACCCAGAGTATTGCGCTTGTGAGGCAAGCCTCTACGAACTGAGCTATATCCTCAGCCCAGGAAGATTCTTAGAGTAGTTGGTAACTTAGAAGACACGTCGACTGAGAATGTCTATGAGAATGGACATAAGAATGTCCACCCAGAAGGCAGAGTTATTTCTAGGAGAGGGTGGCCTTCAGTGTTTAGGAAAAATTTCAGAAGTCAGTGGGATTTGAATGTATTTTTGCTGGTTAATAAAAATGAGTTTGGGGCCTAGAGAATGGTTTGGGAGGTAATGGTAGATGAACTTACCTAGGGGAAAGAAGAGTGTAAGAAATGAATTGATCATGATTTAAACACAGGGGAACCCAGCTTTTAAAGGCCAGGTGATGGAGGAGGACCTACAAAAGTGATAGCAAAAGAATAATAAATCATTCCTTACAAAATAACCATAGTACAAATAAATCCATTGAACAAAGATCTTTGACTCACAATTATTTAGATGAGAAAAATAAAAACACGCACCATCCTTGTTCAATTTGGGTGATGTTATTTTTGCTTTCAGAATTTTTTAATGGTGTTTTATAATAATTATTTCTAGATGTTTACACAATTAAATTTATGCATCATGAACACTAAGTTGAAATAAAGAGGAAAGAATAAATAAGTGCTTATTACCAGCAAATACTTCAAACAAAGATGTAATTTGCAGTCTTTAAAACTTGAGACTTGTGGAAGGTGGTTTCATAGGGCATGGCAGGGATGGCTTGTATCACTTTCTAGGCACGGCAGAGGGAGCCCTTATGAGGTGAGAGAGTGGAGAGCATTTGGCCAGGGGTCAGGGAGGAAGAAGAGAAGGAGAATCTAATCAATTATACCTTAGGTAATGGATTGACAGAAGAGCTTAACTCCTATAATAATCTTAGTGGAAACCATATTAACCTTATGGCTGAAGCATCTGTGCATGGGTGAAACAATGTCAGCAGGTCCTCAAAGGCAGCATCTGCCTATGTATTTATCCCCCCCAACCCCAGCTGGAGATTTTCCCTGACTGCTGGATTTCCCCCATCCTCCCAGGTACTCATGCCCCCTGATGGCAGAAACTGGTAATGGCTACATTACCAGGTTCCTTCAAAGACATACCAAGTTTGCAATAACTGGGTAATTTTCCTAGCATAGGCTCTAGTCTTCTCAAAGAACACGGCACTAGTGACACATGAAGTATTAATTTTAAGCTATAATAAATCCAAATGTATGTCTGTATAAACTGCACATGAGCCACTCAGTTCATAGGGTAGAGTGGCTATTGGAGGCCATGATTGGGTGAGCATGCCCAGGGAAGGGTGGGAATGTGGACAGGGGATTGTGCGTGCTTGAGAGGACTCTAACCTTTGAATAAAAAAGTAAAGAGCTGGAAATTGAGCTGAACATATTTTAGGACCAATGATCGCAATTTTGAGTTTCCTGTGGCAGGCCTTGAGGATGATGGTGATGACCATGATATGAGCATCTGGCAACAGAAGTGGGATTGTGGTGCTTTCTGTGTGCCAGGTCCTATTCTGAGTATTTATAAATATTCAATAGTGCCATATCACTTTATAATTAACCCCATCCTTAAGACGAAAGAATCAAATTTCCCTGCCACACTGGTATAAGTGGTAGAGAGGGTCTGATTCCAATGATCTTTTCTTAAACTAAAGCCTGAGTCCAGACTAACCTGATGGCAATGACACAGTGGCACCCAAGTTTTTACCTCCTCTTCTCTTTCTTCCCATGTCTCAGATTTGCCCTTCCCATGAATGCATTTACACATTTTCATTTACTCATTCATTCGTTCAACAAATATTTGCTGAATTCTTGTACACCTAGGTACTATGTTAGATGCTGGGAATAAAGATGAAAATTCCTGTCCATCTTGCAGCATAATGTGGAGACAGACACATGAGCAAAGAATTCCACAGGACTGGGAGCAACTCTCTAACAGAATGTGAAGTGGGAACAGAAAAAGTCACTTGTTAGGTGGCCCAGTCAAGGTCGTGTGGCATTTATATGCTGAGGCTAAAAGGATGAGTACTAGTTTATCAGTGATTTAGAAATAAGAGAAGTCTTCAAAAATCCTGCAAAAAACACAGGAAGTAGGATGTGTCTTAGGAAAGGATGGCCAGAGTGTGGGGTGAGGGTTGAACTGAGAGTTATCAAGATACAACGCAGATCAAGAAGACAGGGCTTTTGTATGAAGGTCTTTTTACTATCTCCTCCTTTCCCGGGTGTTGTGGTTTAGATATGAGGTGTCCCCCAAAAGCTCATTTGTGAGACAATACAAGAACATTCACAGGTGAAATGACTGGGTTATGAGAGCCTTAAGTCAATCAGTGAATTAATCCCCTGATGGAGATGAACTGAGGGTAGGTAGGGTGTGGCTTGGGGAGGGGGTCATTGGGGGCATGCCTTTGGGGTATATATTTTGTATCTGGTGAGTTTAGTCTCTCTCTGCTTCCTGATCATCATGTGAGCTTCAAAAAGTTGACTAAACCAGGATGAGTAGCACTGGTTAGGGAGACGGCAAAACTCTGGAGGACTTTAGTATAGCTATTCTAATAGCACTTAGGGTACTTTACAGAAGGGGAAAAGATACACTGAAAGTTTGAGGAAATTGCTTCAAGGTGTTGAAAATACCTTTCTGTTGAAAGCAAGGCATAAAATCAAACCCTAATATAATTAGTTAGAAGGGGATTGATATAGCATTTGAAAACTGGATTTTTAGATAAACTGGGGAAAACTGAAGTTCCTACCAGAACTACATTTTGTGTTGTATTGATCTTAGTAACTTTTGGAGGAAGAGTAGCAGGAGTGGTAGTGTCTATGACCATTATTGATAGGATTCCAAAACCAAGGGGCATGAGGAAAGGGTGAGTTTTGATACACTGAAGTATGACTGGAAGAAGCCATGAAGGGTGCATTGGAGGTTTCAGGGAAGACAGCAGAGTTTGGGCTTGGCTGCACATGGTGTTTCTGGATGTCTTGATGGCATGGTAAAGAAGAAAGACCTTGATCTTGGAACCGGGACAGACCTGGGTTTGCATTCTATGCCAGTACCCTCACATCTCTGTGACTCAGTTCCTTCAGCAATAAAATGTGCATCACCATAATGCCTCCATAATGGAATAAAGATGAAATGGAATATTGAGGAAAAGAGTCTTGTGTTACTATGTGCTATATAGAAGTGAATTCATATTTTTTTCTGAGTTATCTACATTAGATTTAATGTTAGTTCATTTTATATAGATTTTCTTGGAATATTGTCTGCCTTCCTGTTCAGAATAATCTGTTTGTTAAAACTGTGAGATATTTCTTGAAGCCCCAGTGGTCTCATACATATTGCCAGGTGAGCAGGCTGAAGTCTGTAAGACCATGAGTCCAGTGATGGGGAGATGGAAAAAGCAGGCTCAACTGTGCTATTTGGAGTCACTCCACATGTTGATGCTGGGCCGAAATCCCTAAGCATGGTCCAATGGGATGCTCACTGAAATATATGGTTAACATGAGGAAGAGATTGGATTATAAATCCTTGGAAGTAAGCCTTCTGAGATAATATCTGATGCAAGAACCTCAAGGGAAACTAAATTCTTTAATCGATGGAAAGCCTGCCTTACAAAAGCTTTTAAACATTTAAACACCATCCTATAAATCAAGTTAGAAATATCCCACCAAGGAATAAAGGAGCTCTTGCCATGTAAAATATTAATTTGTCTTTTCAAGACAGAGCAAACACTTCATTTAGAAGGACATTCTTAGGAGGTGGTGGAGAAAGCAAACAACACGGAATAAACTCATTGTGTTGACCTTGGACACCCACTTACTTGTCTCATACTGAGGCCCCTTTAATGACAAAACGTTGTCCCAGGATATTTAATTTGAAGTGGTTCTCATGCCTTTGATTACATATTTCCTGGCAATTGTTCCCAACTATTTATTAGTAATTTATTTGAAATTGAATAGTAAACTTCTGTTTAAAATTTAACATAAATGCTTCTGGAATTGCAAAGGGATGTTTGGAGTAACACTGGATTTTAAAATATAGTTAGTCTGCAAAAACAAATATTAGTAATCACAAAAGGGCAAACATCTACCACATGGCCATTTTTTCATTTGCATTATAATCATTCATCTGGAGTAACTCTGAAACTAGCCTGGAAGACTATCAGAAAGGAAACTATATGATTAGCAAAGTTAAAACCTGATTTGCATCTAAAAAATGTAGCATATGCTCATTTATGTGCAAATGTAATGGAAAAAGGCTGTAGGTAAAGTGGCTAAAGCCTAAACAAAATAAACACTTAATTTTCTTTTATTGTACCCTGTGACTATTAATATATTGGAACCAAGTAAGAAACATTAAGCCAAGCAGGGGAGCTATAAATGTTCCTAGACTATGCACCACTGTTGATATTAGCAAATAATCGCTCCAGAGTTCACATAAAATGCAGATGGAAGTACAAAGAAGATATTCGGTGAAGTCAGCAGTGGCAGTGAACTGTTCACAGGTGAAACCAATAACTAGAGGGCCGGCTCAGCAGGGGAGGGTCTGTGGAAGATATCAAGAAAAGGGCTTTTGTAAATCATTGCATTTTGACATGTCTCTACCTATTGACACATGCATGTTCTACACTTGTGGGGTTCCTCTTGGTCTTCATTCCAGCTCATAACATTGTTTGAGAATTTGCAGAACTCTGCTATTGATCATCATTATAACTCACTGAGTTGGTAAGATGGTTATTGTTCTCTCCATTTTACAGATGAAGAAATCAGAGCTCTGGGTACACACAATAGATAAGACTCAGGAGTGAATTATGCTAGGTTTATGATTGCAATTCTCTCTCTTTTTTTTTTTTTTTTTTTTGATGATCTCTAGAATCATTTTAATGATTGTCACATAAAGTGATATTTGGGACCAGAAATCAATAATGTTTTCTGGTTAATGCATAAAATAATCATTTACTAAATTTAAATGCATTGCAAAGCTTGCACAAAATCAAGGAATCTGTAGAGGCTAGAAATTAACAAGAAGACTCTAGGGGTAAAGTGGCACTATGAAACACGATGGTCTCTGCCAATCCATCAAATCTCCACTCTGACAGCTTCATGGTGTATGTCACCAACAGATAGAGTCCATGAGTGACTCAAGGTGAGACCCAGAAGGGCTGCAATCTCAGAGTAGTAAAAATTGGAGTTAGGTGCACTGTACAGAAGAAACCAACACAGAAATTTGCCAATGACATTCAACCAGATGTAAGCAAATACTTTTGGTAAAAAAATGTTAAGAACTGGTAGGCAGAAACAAATACATTTCACATTTGAAAGAATTCAGCTTCAACATAGGCCTCAAACATGCCCACAAATCTTTTCTTATAGGACATAAACCACACATTCTCATAGAATAAGAACATAAACTCACAATCAAAAAATCACAAATCACAAGGGAAAACATACCACAGTAAATGAAAAATAAAGAAATAATAGAGTCAAATAAGCGATTTTACATTTTTTTATATTGGAAACATTGGGATTATATATATACATGTTTTATGTCATGGTTGAGATGGCTAGATATCTATAAAATTAATTTTCACCTATTTCACATAGTAGAATTATAGGATATATGACTGTCTAGCTTGATTCCATTTTCCAGTTCCCTTTGCAATTAGATGAGGTCACGTAATTAGGTTCTCACAAATGAAATTGAATGGAAGTGATGTCACTGCCTCTGTTGGCCCTTCACATTTGGTTGGAGCCCAGATATTCACCAACCTGACTTTAACTATATACATGTTGACAATGTCCTAAGGGATGGGGAATCAAAGGCTTGGTTAGGACATGGTACTCTAAATGGACATAGAAGAGAGATCTGCCCCAATAATCTGGACTACGTGCATTTAGACAAGGTGAGAGAGATATATAAACCTCTTACTTCATTAATTATTTGCATTGAATTGTTAAAGCTCTAGTTTTATGCTAATATGCTGTTAGAAAATAAAGAGATACTTAAAAAAAAGGCAAAACCCACTAAACCGTATTTTTTAAAAGGCCAAATAAACCTGAAGAAAGAATCAACTAGAACTTTGAGAAAAAAAAAAAAATTCAGTTCAACTTACAAAACCCATAAAACAGAAGGAAAAATAGTGAATGGAAAAAGTTACCGTATCTCTATCTGGAGAAGGTAAATGATGATTTTATTTGGAAGTCTTTCCCCTAAATATGCATAGCATAGATTGCAAAGGACCTGGCAATCATTCATTCTTCTACCTCTTTCCTTCCATTCACCCCATTCTATATTGGCCATTGTGAAATTTAGTGTTTGGTGTTACTTGTTCATAAAGAACATCATTTAGATTTCCCATGAGCCAAAGAGTAGTTACTTAATCCCTGTCTCTTAAAACCCAATTTAGAAAAATTTTTTCTTCGTATCATCACAAAAAGGTAGCTTTGTTGATCTCTAAAAAACCCACAAAAAATGTTCTTTGTTTAATATTAGTGAAAATTATATGACATTAGTTTCATTTTGAAATTTTATTGTGCATGAAACACTACTGATTTATATAAGGAGATATTCGAAGTACAAACATGTCTATAAAAGAGGATTTCCCCCTTAATAAATATCTTGTTTTTCCCAAGATTAAATTTATTGGCTAGTATTATTTTGTTGAGTGCTATTTGTGTTGGTTAAAGGAAAAAGGTAAAATTGTTTTGACAATTGCAGTAAAAAATATTAAATGATTTCTCTGTCATGGTTTATTGTAAGGCCTTACATGCATCTGTTCATGTTAAGTTTATTCCAAGTAAAGGAGCGACAGTGATTCTACTCCTAAAAAGTGTAATTAAATTTTAATTTCATTGTAAGTTTGTAATATTAAGTATATTGAAAGATATTTGAACTCCTTTGATACTTGGTAGCAATATAGATATTTATAGCAAAACCAGTGTTAGAATAATATATTGCTCAAAAAGGTAATATGCATAAAATTAAATTTACTGGCCTTCCTTTTAAGATTTATTCTGCCATTAATTCCAAAATCAGGTAGCTCTAAGCAGTCCTCAAGCAATACAATAATTCATTAATGGGTGTAGTTCAGCCCTCCATGTGATCAACTCAGTAAGTGAGCAATTTAGAGCTTTTGCTGCATGGCAAAGCATATAACTAGGAATGGAACCATATTGGGTATTGAATGCACGTGAGCTAATTTTCCGTTAGTGTTGAAAGGGTAGAAAAAGGAAAATGTAGAGAACTGTTTTCTCCATCCACTAGGGACAGAGTACAATTTATAATCATAAAACTAAGCATTCAGTAAAAGTACTAGTTTTATTTCTGCAAATTGGTAAAGGATAAATATAAACTTATATGAATTTTCTTTACTCCTTTTCCATGAAGTTGTTGTTTTGTTTTCCTTGTACTTATATTTTAAATGATCAAGGAGATATAACACTGAACTTGATTTTTAAGTAGGAGTACTTTCCTTTCTATGTGGACCTATACACATTAGAGTGATATTCAGGAAAATGCTTCCTAATGAGTATAAGCATCATATTCTTGAGCAGATGTTGGACAGCTGTTATGTGTTTGTTGACTTGTCCATTCCTTGTGTGATGGTGTTGAACACAGTTTTCATGATTCAGCTAGAAAGCCATCTATAATGACTAGTATACCTCTGCAGATCTTCAGGAGGTCCACAGAACCCAAGTCATTCTAGTTTTTGAGGATTCCCATATATTGAAGAATGTAGAAACACCAAATGTTTTGAAAGCCATGATGGAGCATATGTATATGTGGACCTCACAAGGCGAGATGACTCAGGTCTTTCTTGTCAATCATAGGAGGCCATTTTAAGGATTTTCTAATTTAATGTTTATGCAGAGATGAAATTCACTGTTAGCCAGCCAGTAATTGAATTTCCAAATACAACTGGACAACATCGATGAACTAACCATTTTAAAAGGTTATGCCTGTGTTTCCAAAATCCTGAAACTCCTTATCAGCCGCTCTTCGGCCTCATGCCACCGTCCTTCTCCTGCCAGTTCTTCTATATCTAGAAAAACTCCACAAATTTTCTGAAGGTATATATAACAATAACAGTAAAAGGATTACATTTTCCTTTTTGGGAGCTTATTTTTCCTCTGTAATTGTGTTATAAAAAGTGACACTCTGAAGCTCAATCACATTGTGGGCTTATGGGGTAAGAATAGGAAATAATCCACATTCCACTTCATACCTGACATGTTTTTGTTGGGTGACCACAAGGATGTAAACTCTTCAAGTTTTCAGCGGCTCTATACATCTGAAGCATCTAGGTGTCCCTTGTATAAAAGGTTGCTTACACTTGATGCTTAGGATCTGGTCTTTTAAAATTTGGATGGGAGGAGAGATGGAAGCTTTAATGAGAAGAAGAGACAATGCTTCATTGTTGAAGAATTTCATCTTCTAATATGCTCCATGATTTAATACCAGCTCCCTCTTCCCATCCCTGACAACTAGTAGATTTCACTAACCCAATCAATGTGATCCTAGCTTGTCCACTTTCACTACTTAGTCCAATTACAGTGTCAATTTGCAACTCAGTATCATTTCTCTGTAACTGTGTTGGTATAGTTTTAAGTGAAATAAGGGACTTGGTTGATGTTCAGGGAACTCAGACTTTTATGGTAGCCACCAGTCATGGTTGCAGCTGGTGGCCAGCTCATAACAGATATACTGGTGGCATTGTTAGGAGAACTCACATCAAGGGTAAAATTATAAGAAATGATGGGAAAAAAGGGGGATGCAAAATTCACACACTAATTTGAAACAAGGAACAAGGGACAAAATCTACACAGTCTTTGTCCAAGCAGAATGTCAGAAAATATAACGGTATTAGCATTTTCTGTGTATACCGTGATTGTCTTCACATAGGAAAAAAATTGGATTGATATCTCAGTCCTAATTTAAAAAAACAACAACAACAACAAAAAAACAACTATGGGGGCCTTTGAGGATAGAGGGAGTTTTACATTTTTTTTTTTCAAATTACACCAATGAATGCTATTGAGTTGCTTTATCTTTTCCCCACTTGGCAACACGTGAGTATTATTTTGATCTGTATTATTGATTGTTCTGAAGGAAATAGTTTCTCATAAGATTACTATTCCTTCTATCTAAAATAATTACTTTAAATTGGTATCTGCCTGTCTTTAATAATTTATACTTGCCCTTGGGCCAGCTGTAGACTATTTAGAAAGCATCCTATGTTGAATTATGCAGACTTAAGGATGCATGCCATTTTGCCTTGGATGTGGTATAAGGTGTCTCTGTGGACATCTTTCCCTGCACATCATAGTGGGAAATAATTCTCAGCAGATGGACTTGATATCTAACCAAGACAAGGAATGACCCTTTTAGGTCATATTTTAGCTTTGGCTTTACAGACTGTAGAAGCCATTAGCTTAAAAATGTTGATAAATTCAGTTACAAAATGGAAAGATAATTACTGATTAATGAAGTATACAGATCATTGAAATCTTAGCCTAGATTAAGCCATCAGAAACTATTTAATCCAATTTTTCCTGGTACCAGACAGGACCACAGGGAATGATTTTATCCAATGGAATCTTTCTCCTTCTCACATATCTCCCAGGGAAGTCAAGTCCCCTTTTTGTATGAAATATGAGCCATCCTGGTCCTGACTGAGCTCTACTCTTACCTTGGGCCCTTTGCTGCCAGTGCTAACATTAGAGATTAAACTCAGAGAGGTAGGTAGTAGTTAATGAAAGACACTGATTGGAAGGACAGGGATTGAAATGGCAAAGATCTGATTCACTAGTGACACATCCATTTGTCCTAACTATTTTTGTAAACATCTGGGTGACGTGTTAGAATTAATAGTGATTAAATTTGTAAGTTTGATACCTGCATGGGCTGGTAAATTTCACTCCCCTTTTGGTTACAACATCTAGGAAATATATACTTCTATTAAAAAAGGACCCAGTTATTTAAAAATCGTATCTGTTTTATGTGACCTAATCTCAGTAATGGTAAAACTATTTAGGACAAATGTATTTCTGATTTGGGGTCAGCAACCTGCTTCAATCACTTAATAAATAAGAAGGCTATTGCATCAATTAGGAATTGTGTGCACCTGAAAGTTGAGAGACCTACAATATCATAATTATACAGGGAAGGATTTGCCTTTCTCCTGTGTTTGTGAGTTCCAGATGAAGGTGATCCAGAGCCAATATTTTGACCTGTGGATATCATCAGGAAACTATACTCTTTTTTTTTTTTTGCTTCTTTTCCACCATTCTTATATGCCTTCCCCTCTTCCAGTCACTTCAAAAATACTTCAGATCACATTATGAGCTGACAGGAAGTCTACACTGGAAGAAGAGGGAGAAGAGAGGGCAAAAATGGCAACCTGCATCTCAGATGCCTTCAGAGAGATTTCTCAGAAAACCCGACAATGGCAGTGCCTTGCACTTGCTCCTCAGTCGCTACTCCTTGGCACGGAGGCCTGGGACATATTTTCTTCCAGCTGAAATATATTGTTACTCTTGCCATAATTGGAGTTTTGCTAGTGAAGAATAAAAGAATAATGAAAACTTAGCTGCAAACTCAATCTCTGCCAGTAGTTAAACAACTTGAATTTTTACTTTTAGTAAGTTATCACCTGGGATCACCAAGTGCTGATATCCTTTTTCATGAAACAATAAATATACAGAAAATCAAACAAGATATTGAACATACCCATCACTTGGTAAATACAGAATCTGGGTGCTTATTCATTTTGGTTTTGTTTGATTTTGTAAATTTCAGCTTCTCAGCTTCTGGGGTTGAAAAAAGAAGTTATGGTGTGGTTTTGTCTTGACTGATTTTATGGTGAATTTATTTACATCTAACCATGGCTGATGTGAGAACTGCTTGCAAACTCAACTTGGCAGCTGTTGTCAGGGTTTTCAAGCATGAAAAGAGGTGTAAATTCTGATTTTCTGTAGGAACAAATAATCAACTTTGCTTCTCAAGCACAGGAACTTTTTCAGAGAGAATCCTTTATTGATCTTATTCAATTTGTCTTCTTTTTTTGTATTTATTTGGTAATGGTGGTAGAAGTGGTGGGAAGAGTATTTGGATATGAGGAGTCTTAGCTTCTGATCACAATTTGAATAAACAGAAAATTTTATGGGAAAAAAGGAGAAACAGGTTTAAACATGACCAAGTGTAGACAGATCAGCATGCAGACCACTCTGCATATGATTGTTCCACTGAGCAGAGCATTCTGAGCAATGCATGTGATATATGGGGCCCAGAGGCAGAAGTATGGATGGTAAATTTAGAGTAATAATAGAGACATTGGAAAATCTGTTCCATGAAAATCACAGAAGTCACTTGTCTAGAGTAAGGCCTAGAAGGAGGGAAAGACATAATTTTAGTATTCATAAAAGCATTTTGAGCAATTGACCTTGGATTTATGAAGGGATGAAATGGGCATAAACTGCATTGATGTTTATCATTTTAGACCTTAGAGAAAATAACCATCAGAGACTTCAGAGATTTATAATCATGCCAAAAAAATTGTGAGGCCTTTACTTTTGACCATTTTCTATAAAGAATCTCCTGGGGCTTTTTGTTTTTTGATTGGTATTATTCTTTGGTATTACTTGAGACAAATCCAGGATGGAGGAAAATTTTGTAGTTACAAAAGGGAAAAAAAATATGCTTCATCCAGGATTTTAACAAAGAGTCTGACACACATCATTATGAACTATTTTATTTGCAAACTGAGGCATAGAGTAGGGTTAATTTAATACCCAAAAAAGGAAGTATGGGGGTAGAAAAGGATAGTAGAGGTGAACAGACATTATTCCTCATGTACATATATGACTGTATGACCGATGTGATCCTGCAATATGTATAATCAGAAAAATGTGAAAATTATACTCCATTTATGTATCATTTATCAAAATGCATAAATACATCTACTGTCATGTATAACTTATTAGAAAAAAATTTAAAAATTAAAATAAAAATGTCTCTTATCAAATAAACTATTGTCTTATTTCTGAGGGTGCATTAGTGCAGGGATTCTTGGGTTGTTTTCATGGCCTTGGTTGCTCTTCTATTGTTTTCAGGTACAGGTAGCTCCAGGCCAAAGCAGTTCAGTGGATGCAAATATCATCTTCCTATCAGTCTTATTTCTCAGAAGAAAATACATTTACATCTTTCTCTGAACTCTATTATGAAGTGACCCTTTAGAAAATTACTGTTGGCCTTTCTATCAGTTCCAAGTGTGAACTTTATTTGGCACGTATAATCTAATGAAATCTGCTGTGTTCAAAAACCATTTCCACCCAAATTGAAAATGATACACTCGTGTTGAGTAAATCATGATATCTGTTTGCTTAATTCAGATACTTTGGATAAAAGTATGTGGCCATCTGCCCAGATGCTTTGTCTATGTGTAATATCCCTATCGTCTCCATTTTGTTTGATTATCAGAATTAAAAATATCTTCAGTTGTGTAAAACAAATGTCTTTATAACTTTAGTAATATACTTTGACCATTTAGAAAGAAGTTGGAGGAAAAAAAAATCCTGCAAGTATGTGGTTCTACACAACCTGTTTATCCAGACAGCCTTGAAATGTTGAGGCCATCTGTAGAATGGTGGAAGTGTTTATACTTAACTGGACTTCAGTGATATGATAGGTATGACTGTTTTGAAAATTTCCACCATGTCAAAAGCACTTCGGTTTTTACAGAAGCTGAAATCTAAAATGCTGAACAACTCCAACTTCATTCATGGGTAGAGAAGGGCTTAAGTATATAAGTGTGTTGTTTGATCTACAACACTGATACTGAATGTTGACACAATGAATATTTAATAAACATTTCATAATTTGATGGAAATATTAATGTGATGTCCTCTCAGAAGAACTGAAAGCGCTGGGAAAGTTTTCCAAGTATTTCTCCATTTTCTGAAGTCCTGCCCCTTATGTCATAACTCAGGTAATGAATATAATATTGATCAATATCTTCAGTATGTTGAGGTATATTTCAATATCACACACTTATTTGGAAGTCAGAGATGTTTCATATATGGTATCACATTCAAAGTAGCTAGTTCCATTTAAATTATACTATCAAGTGTATATCTATCTGCTAAAAGCCAAATTGTACTTTGTTCAATGTTATGTAATGAAGAGGGATTAGTACATTATAAGTTTAGTTTCTTAGTTTTTGTCAGAAGTACCTAGCTTATTCCTTCCCAGTCATATAGTAAAAATAACCATGTGAGTGCCCTTTATTGATCAGTGACTACAAACTGACATAAAAAACAACTTAACAGATAGCCATTGCTGTTTCTTATATAATTATTAAAATTAAATTAGAATACAAAATGAGTTATAAAATGCAAGGGACGAGTTTGACAATAATTTGGGAGAGGAAGGGACTACAAAACCACTGTTTCTTTCTGTATCACCTCCTTATTTCAACTTAAGTTTTTGCAACATACCAGAGAAGTCCAAAGGAAAAAAACTCATCCAACATCATGTCCTTCCTTCTTTCCATTTGTTGGAGATTTTCAGGGTATATAATCGTCCATTTCCCTGTTTCACAAACACTAGTTTATCAGAGGTTTTCCAATGAAATTATAAAATTTGAATAGATATTATTTTTACTGGCTACACTGAATTCCAGAGAAGTGAATATCAAATCTTATTTTGCCAACTTACCAACTGAATTTTTCTTTCTTTCCATTTTTTCTTTTTGCTATCATAAATGAAAATGAACATCTTTGTTCACTTTGTTAATAAGTATGTGTCTACATCTGTTAATAATGTCTCAGGAATTTTTATAAAGTGAGTTTTTGGTCAGTGCTGTTCAGAATATTAATGTAGGGTAAGATTTTCATCTATTGAGATTATTGTAGTTTTATTTATTGGTGGATTAAGGAGATGGAGAATTGCAGGGTTTCTGTTATCCTGTTGGTTCTATATATTATTCCAAAACGGATAGATGATAAATTTATTTTTGATAATTCTTGTTTTTAGGATTTTCTAATTATCATAATTTTTAACTGAAGTGAGCTGATGACTTGTAGAATCCTCATGCATTGTTTAATCCAACTAACTGCTGTTCTTTAATACTATGTGATAAAAATATGAATATATTTTTTACTTATTATTGATGACTTAATTGGAGAAATTAGATCCCTCTCACTTTGTAATATACATTCACTTATTCAACAAGAACTATTTATGTACTAGGAACAGGAGGGAAGAAATGGAGAGAAATTTCTTCAAGTTGCTCACTATCTAGTAATTATAAAACATATATTACCTGTGGTATACTGAAAAGCAGCAACTTCTAACACCAGGGGATCAGAAGAACATACCACCCTTGTCTTCTAAAGGTGGAGCTGGGGGCTGGGACTGCAATACAGAGGGTGTGTAAGATCCAGCACTGCTTTAAGTATCTTTTCTGTGATTGAGTAGTCTAACTCCTGAAGTTCCATCTGCTCTGAATGGATTGACAGATTGATTTCACGCTGCTTCCTCTGATGGCCTTTCTTTATGTCAACTCTTACATGTTCAAAATTATTAAACAGGAGTCATTTGGCAGGTAGTATCCAGGCAAGGAACACCTGCCCCCTCCTCCTCCTACTTCCGGACTATGTGCCACTTAGATGCATGATTATGATGATGTTGATTGATTAATGGGGTTTGGTGACAATTTCTCCATTCCATGTTATCAGTCATAAGGTCTAAATTTCTAGAACATGGACTATTCTCCTTGATGGATTTCCTTCTTAGGTACACTACTGTTTTTACTTAGGGCTTTCTTCTGATCACATGCAGTTTGCAAACCACTGGTTTCTTTCGCAAGTGAGGAGGCTCTCCCTGTAGGCTGCATTTCATGCTTCAGTTCTTCAAGTGGTCCCTTGATCTCTGGAACAGGGGTACCCTTCAGTGTGCTCATTGTACATGCATGTGTGGAAAGCAGTTCTCTCAAGGAGGGGCAACTGCATTGGACATGGTGTTTTTTTTGAGTCCACACGTTATTATTTTGGGCTGGTTGGTGGTTTTCTTCTCCATCTCAGAGAATTGAATTATTAATGTGGTGGAGTGAGCTGGATAGCTATTTCAGGGTACTCATTTGCTAGATTACCTGTCCGAAAGAATGCTAAATGGAATCCTTTCTTTTCTATAAACTTTCTCCTCATCTAAATTTGCTTGCACAGTGTATATAGACACATCATTGCTCAATATGCATAATTGTGCATTAGGGAAGACTACATGCTACTTCTTTTAGAAGGGAAATGTTTTAAAATTCTTGTTACTCCTTTGGGTTGAGGAGATTTGTCCTCAGTGATACTATTAGTCAAGTGTCCAGTGGCAAGTCCATGCAAGTGATTTATCCAGAAGTCAAGGATCATAACTGATTTTGAGGCCAGCGTCTTTGTGGCTGAGAGGGGTTACCTGGCATCAATCATACCAAGGATGAAAGACATTGGATTGATACTGATTTGGTCACTCTCTCTCGGACCCTGATATGGAAAGGGAAGTTTTCTTTCAAAGTTACACCAAAATAGTGTGTTCTTAGTTAGTGGATATGTTAGCCTTGGTGGCAAAGAAAACACAAGTTACATGCCTCTGTGTGATTGTTACGTGACTTTGTGTGGCATTCCAGGGAAAGGATCTGATAGACAACAGGCAAGGTATACAACTAACTAAGTTTTCCAAGAAAATGACATGACTTTCACTGTTGCAAATCATTCTTGAAAAGAACCACTCATGTGCTGCTTGGCTGTAAACTTTCTGATTACCTGCATGTGAACAGGTTCTGACCCATTTTATTAAAATTTTGGCCTATCAATTCTTTGCAATGTGAAAGATGTGAATGCAAAAAAAAAAAAAAAAAAAAAAAAAAAGAAGGGGGAGATGGTGGGCAGCTAAGAAATGTTTCTTAGTGGTTTGCTTTGTATTAGTGAGGGCTGCTGATAAAAAAAAAAATTCAGATCTATGACTGTGAGATCAGAGTAAAGGATGACATCTTAAGGAATACTTAAGTATTCCTGATCAGGCTTACTGATTGCACTATTTCCTCTTTAGAGGGTGTACTTTATGATATTGACAATCTACTAAGGAGCAATATTTGAATTATAGATCATTCTATGATAGAGCTTTCAGTTAAAAAATTAAGCACTAGGAACAGCACAAAAGATCCATCAAGAGGGAAAGAAGAAAATATACTATGGAGCATATTCTTTTTTATTGCTTTTCTTAGTTATACATAACATTAGTATTTATTTTGATATAATTATAAAAGCGTGGAATATAATTTGTTCTAATTCAGTTCCCTAGTACTTCCCAAATTCCTTCCCTCCTCCCTCCCCCCATTCCTTTCCTCTACTCTACTGATCCTTTTGCTATTTCCTTATAGTATTTGTTGTTGTTGTTGTGTGTTGTTGTTAATTAGTGTCTTGTGGATGTACGGGAGAGTGCGATTCGCTGAGGTCTAGTCCTATATGTACATAGGAAAGTTGGGTCAGATTCATTCCACTGTCTTTCCCTATCCCACTCCTCCCCTCCCTTCATTTCCCTTCATCTACTCCACTAATCTTTATTCTCTCCAGTAAGTGGAGAGATTCATTTTAAAATTTGCCTTAGTGAAAAATCCCATTAAAAGATGTAACCTCACTTCATTTTTTTCTCTCCATTTACATATTACGACATGTTCTTTAAAGTACTACAGTAGCTGCTAATGCCACTTAGAAGGATTAACTATTCCAAATTGGTCCAAACTGAATTACTTTCTTTTCAGTCTCAGCTCTTCCAAGTCCATTGCTGGAGGTTATGTAGGTGCATTTGGTGTGGTGTGCACCAACTCTGGGCTTGGGTGGATTTGGGCTCTTTATGTAAATGGACAAGTATAATTCCTACCATCATTAAGGTTATAATCTCATTGGAAGTGAAAGAATACCTTCAAGAAATATTGTAAATGTGACAATGAGAATATTATTAGTGCCAGTCTGTCCTCCCTTAAATAAATGACTGTGCTGTGGGGCAGCAGGGAGAGATGTAGCTGGATTGAGGAGACTGATGTGCCCATAAGGAGTGGGCAGGTAGGGGGAACACCTGGAACACAGTGCGGTTCATTTGCCTACAGCTGCCTGAACAAGTTACCACAATTGGGCGGCTTTCACAAACAAATTCATTCACTTCTGGAGGCTTGATGCCTATAATCACTGCATTCATTGCATTGCCACCCCACACCCGACCCCGTGAGGTCTCTGGGGAAGCATCCTTTGCCCCTTGGGCTTCTGGCAGTTGCAGGCTTTTCTTGACCCTGGCAGCATCACTTCAGTCTCTGCTTCTGTGATCCTGGCTGTCTTCCTCCGAATTGTGACTGTGTGGAACATTCTCCATCTCCTTTACGGTCACCCAGTCCCAGCTTAGAGCCCAGCCGAGCCCAGCGTAGCCTCATCCAAACAAGGCTACATTCACAAAGACCCTCTTTCTAAGTAAGGTCACATTCACCGTTTCTGGATGGACTTGGATTTGGGGGGAATGGTCTTTAAATCAACACCCAAAGATTGAGCAATAACATAATAAACTTTTCTCTGTCTTGTGTTTTGGCAAAATCCTCTTTAAAAAATTTTTAATTTATTTTTTAATTTTAGCATGTGGAAACTCCTGCAAGAATTCTCACTTACCCTTGGGCAAAACATGGGTAAATCTGGTCTGAAATTTAGCATGGTGTGAATTAGATCTTGGCAGAATTATCAAACCAAACGGGAGATTGGTGTCAACCAGAAGAAGGTTTTTTGTCCCTTTTTAGTACCTTGAGGTTGTTCAAGTTTTTGGTCAGTGGTATGAATGAAGATAATAGAAGTTATGTGTATCTTACTGGAGGATCATGTGTGGTTGAGTTTTAAAAATTTCAGCCAAGCAAGATGTTTAATACATTTTTAAAGTATTTAAATATATGTGAAGTCTGACATGGTTATAAAATAAAGCATACAGTTGCGTCATCAGAGGCTATCAGCTTAGTGACAATAGGTATTTAAATAATCAACAGTAATCTCAGTATGAATGGCTCCTCAAAAGTAATATTACCAGAGGCTGCGTTAATGGAACAAGGAAAGTCACGATGTTCCTCGACACTGAACTGGTCCAATTATACTGAAAATAAGTGCGTTCAAGACAGGATTTCCAAATATTAAAAGGAGCTTGATGGACACATTGGAATGTATTCAGAAGCTAATGAATGGGATAGAAAAATGACTCAGTATGACGTTACTTGAGGGATGGAAGATGGAATCTGGAATGTTAGTCTGAAGAACAGATGGGTATGCTTGACTGAACAAATAAACTTTATTTATTTTTTAAATCTTTAAAGATGGTTTGAGTGTGTGTTTATTTAGAAGGGTTCAGTTTAGCTTATATTGCCTCAGGAGGCCAAATTTGGGGCAATCACTATTTCTGTGAGGTCTCTTGTTGATACCTTACATTGAGACTGCTCAATGTGGATCCATGGTCCACCTGGAAGATGACAAGTCCCTGGGGACTCTAGGTGCTCAAGCATAGAGGCACAGACATTTAGTGTTGTCAGCTTCTAACGACTGATGAAATTGTGCTATGTGGCTTCTGAGTTTTATAATTTCTTTTGTAAGAAAGTGTATAAAACTGTGAGATTTGGATGAGGCATACTAATGTTGATTACCTACTTTAGCCTCCCTTTATTGGTTCATTGTTCTTATCAATATGGAGCATAAGAAAGAAAAGGTGGTGAAATTGAGATGCTGCAGTCTAGGATCGCAGCCCTGTGAAATCACTTTGGGTAGGACTGTAGGTCTTATCAGTGAAGCATTTTGAAAGTTGGAGAGTCATATTATTCAAAGTAATTGCTGTGTCTTAGGGAAAATCCTCTATATTTCTTTGTTCAAAATATTCTCAACATAGAAGGGACCCAAGAGTCCAACTATTTCAAATTTCAGAAATAATCTGGTTCAATATTTTTATCTTATGAAAAACCCATATTCCTTGTCAGTTATAAAGTGCTATTCACATATTTATATTTCCTATAACTCTAATATGTTTTACAATCGCTTACTTTTCTGATCCAGTCCTGGGATCAAACTCAGTACCTAATGCATGACAGCCAAAGGCTCTACCACTGAGCTACAACCTCAGATTCCCTTGAAATATTCTAAGCATCAAATATATTACTTCCAATAACTTTTGCCTAAGGGTGCAAGAGCTCTGAACCTTCATGCCAAAGTTGAATGAAAAAGGAACAAAAGTAGAGTGGAAATTCAATTTCTAATATAAATGAGAGTTAATAGAATTTTAGGAAATGTTCATTCATTTTATTCATCCATTTCACCAAAGACTTATAGAGTGGCCAATCTGCCACTCTATAGGCAACAGGAATGTAAAGTGATCTAAAATTACTATTGCACTTGCACTCAATCTAGTATGAGAGAAATTATTTTTATGCAACATGTTAAGTGTTTCTTGGGGAGGAATACACAGAGTAATGGAGATACCAGAGAGCATCATATTCACAATGGGAAGAAAGGTCAATGAGTAGCTCATATTTTTGTTTATTTGTACATGGTGCCTACTTGTCTCTGGACAAATAGAATAGAATCTTGTCTATGTTATTTTATTGAATGGAAAATGATACTGCAGAGATTCAGAAGCATGTCACTACAAGGCTCAGATACTGTGGTAGTCAGCTTTTCAATGCTGTGACCAAAATACCCAATAAGAGCAACCTAGAGGGGGAAAATGTTATTTTGGCTCACAGTTTCAGAGATTCAGTTATTGGTGGACTCATCCATTGCCCTGGGCCTGATGTGAGGCAGAACATAATGGCAGAAGGGGGTGGTGAAGAAACACTGCGCCAGGACATGGTGGTCAGGAAAGAGAGAGAGAGAGTGGGTGGTCAGGAGGAGCCAGAAGCAAGATATAATCCCCAAAGGCACACCTCCAGTGATCTACATCCTCCAACCAATAGTTACTGTCCCCTATAGTACTTCTTTTAAATTATTAATCCTTTAAATGGAATAATCCACTAATTAGGTTATAACTCTCAGTATCTAATAATTCCACCACTGAAAATTCCTACATTAGCAGAAATTTTGGGGGAACACCTTATATACAATCATAAGAGCTACCTAAACTCAAGTTCCTTGTTTATCAATAGACTTTCTTAAGAGGAAAAAATACTTTAAGAAAAATCTCCCGGGACATATGTTCCTAGGCAAAGTTCAATTTGCAGCCTTTGGAGAAATCTTGAAGGAAACCTAATTCAAGTACTTACATGTGCTACTTGTGTTTTAGATTTAACAAGTCTTTCCTCTTGACTGCTCAGGATAAACAATTGGATTACTTGACATGACTGTACAGAGTGAATTAGTTCAATTTGGGCTTTCTCTTCTTCCCAAGTCAATAAAAGGCATGAACTTCCCCATGTCGGAATGGTTCAAAGTGTTTCCAGAGGCTTATAAATTGTGCCTTTGCTATATTTTTTCTTTTCTTTTCTAGAACAAATATTATACCTCTTATTGGCAAAAATCTGAAGGATTAAGGAGAAAATAAGTCCAACAGGAGAATAATACTTTCATTTCAGAAATTAATTAAAATACTTTGGGTGAAATCAAATAGTATAAATTTTAAATATACAAATTTAAGAAACAGCTCTGTCAACCCTTCTCTATTTTGTTATGCTGCTGTATCTGTTGCTGCATATCAGCCTGTTTATAATGTGCCTAACAGGCATGTTTGCTTTAGTGTGATGAGTGTTCTCAGCAGTAAGCTAAGAGCTATAGAAGCTAAATGGCCCACTGATGTGGACAGTCATTGGAAGTAGTGTATACGGAACCCAGTCTCAGTCAGCTATACCTAGACTTGTCTGTTTGTTACATGCTTTCCATCATTATGACAAAATAACTGAGATAATCAATTTATAAGAAGAAAGGTTTTGTATCACAGTTTGCAGATTTCAGTTCATGGTTGGTTGGTCCATCATTCTTGGGCCTGTGGTGACACCGATTATCCTGGTAGGAATGTGTATGACAGAGGAAGATGCTCCACTCAAGGTGCATGGGAAGCAATGGAGAGAGAGGAGGGACCACAGTCCCTTAGCCCTGTCTTGGGTACACCCCCCAATCACCTAACATTCTTCAAATAGTTTCCCACCTCTTAATAGTTCCACCCACCTCTCTGTTTCTTGGGCTAGGGTCCAATCCTTGAACACAATGGCCTTTGTGGGACAATTCACATCCAAACTGTGGCAACTGGCTGCTCTTTAGAGCACTAAGGTTAGCTCCAGAGAGAGGTGCAATATGATTCACTGCCTTTAAATTCCCTCCATTAAAAAAAATTGATATATACTTTAAAAAACAAAGGTATTTAACAAATTAAATGTGATTTTATTATTCATATAAGAAGACATTTTTACTAAAAATATGAGTACAGAACCTTGTCACTTATCTCTGAATTCTACACATGGCTCAGTGAAATATGCAGAAGATTTCCCTCAAATATTGAACCTCCCTATGGCTAACCCCTAATTGTGTGTCTGGAGGTGAGATAGAGTCGATGGCAGGTGGAGATGGAGTTTGGAGTTGTAGTGTGAGTCCTCTCCATTGCTGCTCCCTGCCGTGAATCCATGGATTTAACCCACACCCCTGGTGAGTTTCCCACTGTCATGTAGAATCACCAGCTCAGCTTTCCCAGTGGTCCTTGCTTGGCAGGCTCCTAGTCTTTCCCACCTTCCTCATGTCATGTTATGAGAGTTGCTTTAAAATCTACCCAGATGTCTTCCGTGGTTGACTGCATGCTTTTGGTTTCCTCCTCTTTCTCACCCATTAAATATGGATATTTCTGAGCTGTGTTCACAGTCTTGTCTCTCACCTGGGCTTCCTTTTCCCTCATTTCTCATCTCCTCTCCTGGCTCTCACTTGCTCAGCTCATCCCCTACACAAGTCCAGCTATCACCTCCACACAGATGCCTTCTAAGCAGGTCCCTGTGTCTCTGGCTGCTCATCTATGCTTCAACCTTGAGTTCAACCTTATTAGGTATCTTTTTGTGGTAGTTTCAGCATATTCAGACCAGATTCACAGCATAGTGTGGTTGTGACATGCCTAGCCCAGCCTACCTTCTGTGTCTCCCTGACTTAGTAGCTAGGTGACCATAGACAGGTTGTTTAAATTTCCTTTCTTCAGTACCCTCATCTTTAAAACAGGTGAGATACTCCATAGCTCAGGCAGGCATAGTGAGAATAAAATGGGTTATTACACAGAAAGGGCCTAGAGGTACCTGGTATAGAGAAATATGCAAGTATCTGTTAACCATTTTTGTTTGTATTTTGTTTCCAGGCTCCTATAAGCCTCTCTTCATTAAAATAATTTATATTTATGACATCAGTCCATCTTCTAGTTGCCCACAGTTGAAATGTAGGACTCCCATTCTTCTCTTATCTTCAACCTTCTATAAATTGATGAGCTTTTAGGTTTTCTAATTATTGTGATTCTCGTATCTTTTGTCTTCTTCCAGCTTTCCATAGATCACTGAAGTAATTCTTCCTTGGACCACTGGGAGGATTTCCTAGTTTCTCCTGTGATTATTCTCACTTCCTTTCTGTGCCAGTCTGTGTTGCTTTAAGACAAGGCTAATTCCCCTGAAACACAAGTTCATCACAGCATCTGTTTGAGACACCACCACTCTGCCACAAATACTTATACCATGGCTCCCAGTTGACACTGAAGGATGTCTGAATCCCTCAGCCCAGTCATGAGATTCTGTACAACCCATCTTTTTGACTTATTGCTCATTTGTTGTTGTTATTTTCTCCAGAGTCTTCAGATTGAAGCAAGCTGTTCATATGAAATTCCCTGATACTATTTAGCTTTCCTCCACCTCTGTACTTTCTGCTCACCTGTCCCTTCTTTCTCTCCCTACACTATCCCTTCTTTACTCTCTCAGTACTGCCCAAAATCCAGTGCTTCCCTGTGGACCAACTGGAACAACCCCATGAGACCTTCTCCACTCACTCACCAGTAAAATGTCACTGTTCCTGAGAAGAGCCAAGCAGTACTTTGTATCTGCCCTCCTTGAGGACATTTACTTCCTGCAATCTGAGGGTTGTACAGTGAGAAGGATTTAAAGTTTGAAGTCAAAGGATCTGGTATTTTAATCCAAAGCCTGCCAAAGTGACCTTCTATTTTCTCATTTATAAAATGTTGACAATGAAAATAACTGTCATAAGATTTTTATGAGAGTTAAATACATAGGAAACGTGTTTTAAAACAAATGCTTCTTTAAAGCCTAGTTCTGTTTAAAGATTAGTTGCTTTGAATTTGATTCTTAACATCTTTATATCTTCCACAATACCTTATATAATGTTGGCTTTTCAAAATTGTCATTGACTGAGTATTTGTGAATTTGTAGACCTGTAAATGTCAACTGACAAAGCCTTCTTACCAGGAGTGCCTCCTTGCCAGACTCATCTCTCATATAAATTGAGGACCGCCTTGATGTGGGGACTGTGAAACATAGAGGAAGTTAAAATATCTAATACTTCTGCAGCTTGCTGTCTTGTGTAAGGAGATTGGCCTTTAATGAATTATTTCCTTTGCCAAGTAAATCACTCAATCCCTAGAAAATGTTTAGTTTCCTCAGGTGAAATTAGCAATGTGACCTATGGGAATGCTTTTTAATCTTCACATGGCATCTATCCTGGCCTCTTGAGATTTTCAAAGGCCAAGAATTAGTTAAAACAGTTGTTCACAGGGAGCATGATCCATAGGGAATCATAATAAGGAAGAGGCGGAAGTGGGCCATAAGGGTGCACCTGGAGAACTGATGAATTAGAGCCGGACCAAGGCTGTGCCTGGCCCTGGGTTCAGAGGTGCCGGCAATGGCAATCTAACTCAAGGAGAGGTCTTACTCCTGTTCTGTTTGAGTCAATAAAGTGGAAAAGCACAGATCAGAGTGCAAAGAAGGCAGGCACAGCACCCTGGCAAATCTCCACAGATAACACCCACAGAGAGGCCTCTGGGAACCTCCTGATCTTAGATTGGAGTCTCACATTCCTTATCTCACTTGATCCCTTTAACACCCTTCTGGGATAAAGAGGACAGGGTTCATTATCCTCTTGCTGTCTAAGAAAGAGAGGGAGGGATGATCAAAGTCTCAGCTTCCCTCTCCTAGACTATGAGGTGTTTCAAGCAATGCCAGGGATGTGTGCATCTTGAAAGAAAATGAAACAAACAAACCAAAAACCTCTTTCATTTTTGTCTTGCAAAATGTGGGGGCCCTATATTAGTGCTTAAACTGCCTGAAAATGCTGTGGGTCTTCCTCTAAATTGTAGTACCAAAACTTAAGGACATCAGTCTTTCCTTCTTTCCTATTTTCTTTCCTCATCTGAATGATGGAACAAACCATTAGGCAGACAGCTACCAACTTTATTTAAAAGGTTTAGATAGGCCAATCATGAGAATGGGAACATTCTAGAGCATGAAGTAGACTGAAAAAAGATCCAGTTATTTAAAAAGTATTATTTATGTAACTAATGTGAATTGGAGTATCACAAAATCCTGCATTCGCTAAGTTTTTATTGTGCATTCATTAATAATCTTTTGTGCAATTAAGAGCAGCCAGTTGACCTGGACATGGGTATGAAACTGTCTAAAACATATCAATGACTAAGCCTGCCAGAATCTTCAATTCTGGGTTCAAAAGTCACTAGAAAAGATCAGATTGCCAGGAGAATGCAAATAGACTCAACAGTTCCCTCAGCTCATTCTTTCCTCCCCTCCCTCCTCCAGCAGAGAAAACAGCTCTGACAGGAAAAAGAAAAAACAGGTTTGAAGTGGAAGCAGTAGGCTTGGGGTGAGCTGGGACTACCACTGATGGAAGCTGCTTTAAGTTTGGAACTCACAGGCAGAGTCTACCTCTCTAGGGTGTATGTGTATCCTGGCAAGGACTCCAGCAGCCTCAGGTCACATGCAAGGTGATCCATGCCATGAGAGGACTACAGTCACCCCAGAGGTCTCAGAAAGCTCCAGGAAGCAGAGTCCAGAAGTCAGCCAGAGGGGGACAGAGGATAAGGGAGCAGGGCCAGCTCCAGGGAGGGGCACTACAGTGAAGCTGGAAGGTCTGGATGGGTTGAAACTGCAGCTGAAACTCAGGGCATTGCCAAGGCCAGATCATTGGCATGGGAGTTTGTGGGATCTTGCAGAGCAGCCAGGGGCAATCACTTGAGGAGCAAGTTGTTTGCTTTCACTGACATGCAGACAAAAAAGAAAACTATTTAGAGCAAGGGCTAGCATTGAGCCAAGAGAGAGGAGGACCAGGCAGGGGAAGTCTCTTCCCAGGTTCTCCTGTCAGAGCTTGTGAGGTTCACAATGGCTCCGGCCAGGTAAGGCTGGGCCAGAGCTAGAGAGAACATTTTAATGCTGTGACAGTCCTGTCAATATGAATCCTTGAGGAAATTGGCTTGACAAAACCCTAGACTGACTCACTTACAGTTCTTTTTTGTTTTGTTTGCAATTAGGAAAAACCAAATCTTGGTGAATATTTTTTGGTACTTTGAGCCATACGTGTTACTCAAAAGTTAACACCTGGAAGAAACCTCAAGTGGCTTTTATCACCATTTGAAATGAGTACTCTGAAATTTACAGGCAGTAGACAGGAAGGAATGATCTGGGGCAAGCCTTTCTGGTGGCCTCTTTTTCCCAGGTAGGCTGACCTTCAGACCCCAGAGAGGTCTTTTTGGGCCCCATGTGAGGCTCCTACCTCAAGTATCATTTGTGCTACCTTCCTGGGAATTGGGTCCTTTAGCAATGGTTTGTCTCCATCTTAGATGGGCCCAAGTCTTCTCTTTAGATAATTCTACAAATTCTTCCTGAGCATGCAGCATATGCCTACCACTTATATGCAGCTTCAACTGAGGTAGTGACTTGTGTTTTTCTTGAGTAGATTAGGACAGAGAGAAAGATATAGAAGAGCTAGAAAGGAGAGAAAGAGGGGATGGAAAGGGATTGTAGGAGGGGGAAGGAGGGAGGTGGGGGAAAGAACACATTGTCCCTGTTATTTCTGCACCACAAAAGCCCCAACAAGCCCAGGTGCATCTGTAACCAGTCCAGTCATAAGACTAGCAGAGACCCAGCAGCACCAAAAAGCAGACAGATCCGTTTTTACCTGTTTTGTGTTTCATATGGACTTTCCCCTAATTTATGTTTAAAAGCACCATTTAAACATTGAGATGCCCATTTGTCTCTGTTTGCTTTTCTGGATGTGATGCAGCTGTCTGGTCTTCACCTCTTTATTCTCAGCTGGGTTACTCCCTAGCCCATCTTAATAAGGGGAACGGCTCACCCCTTGTCCTTTGTTTGGATGGGGACAATGCTTCTACCATGCCACTCAATGTTCTGCAAAGTCTGGGAAGAATTCTACCAAGAGGAGATGTCCTCCAGCCCCGACTCCCAGGGGAGCAGCCCTTGCTTTTCTCTCCTCACTCATACTTTCTCCCTTCTGTGTGCAGAGCTCTGTGGTGGAACACCAGGCCATAAAATGAGGTGTCAGATTTGGTCAGTCTCCTGAAGATATTTATAAAGAGGGACAGAGAGTCAAGACAGAGACTCAGGGAATGGAAGTGAGGATTTGGGTCCAGATAGCATTAGTGTAGAGCAGAGATTTTCAACCTGGACACACTTTGCTGTGAGGCTGCCCTGGGCTTTGTAAGAGGTTTAGCAGCACAGATGGCCTCTGCCCCCTACACACCAATAGCACCTTCCCATTGTAACAACTGCATATGTCTCTGGGCATTGCCAAGTGCCCCCAGGGAAGCAAAATCTTCCTCAGTTGAGAACAACTAGTGCAGGCATTGCGTGCATTAGAGGGGAGCTGTCAGGCAGCTTGCAACTGTCAGAGGGAAGGCGAGGCCTCATCAATGACCCCTAGTGGGGTGCTTTTCCTAGGTGCTGCGGAATGAGGGAAGTTTTCTGTGGAAAGGGCTGTCTTTGTCATAAGCCCCTCGTATTCATATCACACTACCTGGACTCATTAATTCAGCCCTTTTGCAACTCTTTTTTATTTCCTCCCTGCCTCCCTTCCTTCCTTCCTATCTTGATTTGGGTGCCTAACTCCTTCTCTCCCACTGAACAGAGCTCAGGTGTGAGACAATACCTGCCCTTTCAGAATGTCAGAATAGC
Organism: Sciurus vulgaris; assembly: GCF_902686455.1. Taxonomy (NCBI): domain Eukaryota; kingdom Metazoa; phylum Chordata; class Mammalia; order Rodentia; family Sciuridae; genus Sciurus; species Sciurus vulgaris. The sequence goes on along the minus strand of NC_136463.1, from coordinate 88,821,763 downwards.
ATCCTTTGTGTCTACCTGGGAAGACAGGTTTCACTTGACATCTACCTGATGTTCCTGCCAGGATCTGCAGGTTACCCTCTGGCAATTTGCCTTCCTCCATACTCGACATCGGTTTTCTTGTGGAACAGCATCCTGTCCGTGTCTTGTGGTGAGTCTTTTCTGTTGTTACATTTTATTCCATCCTGAAAGTAGTGTGGGCTTGCTTTTCAGAGTTTCCTCAACTTGAAATACAATTGAATTGTCTTTGGGGGTAAGAGAAGAGATTTTATCATACTGTGTACATATTCAAATATGTACCAATGAATCCCTGTATTATATATAATTATAATGCACCAGTTAACAAATTTTAATTAAAATGAAACAAAACAAACAAAAACGAGAGATACCTGGTAGAATTTTTATGGAAGAGAAACCAAAAGAGCAAAATTGATGCAGAGAGGACTCTATAAATACACAAATAAGTCTTTGCTATGATGTTAAATTCCCCTGAGGTAGCTTGGGAAGTGCCTAAAGCAACTGGAATTCCCATAAAGACCACATTTAAAAGGACTAGTGACAAGAGGAGGCAGTGGGGCCAACATAGTGAAACCAGTGTGAAAGGGTGATTGCTAGAGGAGGTCTAGGTCTATTTTAAAGAATTTAAGTAGTGAGTAGGCCACAAAATGAGTTTATTGCCTTAGTTATTATTTATCCTGATGTGGAGCTCATGTTATGCTCTTCCTTGGAATTCCCAAATTGTTTTGCCAACTCTGCAAATTCACAGTGTGTTTGTGTGGGAGGGCACTCTGCAACTAGAATTTCTTGGCAAATGTTTTCTGTTCCAGTCCTAAAAGGACTTCCAGGAGTTGAATAAAGCACCCTGTGCTGACCTAGGCCATCTTCTGCAAGTGTCCTAATATTGAGGCAAAGATGAATTTCACTGAAAAGATCCCCTGGTAGTTCAGATTGATGCAAGACCCTGAGTGTAGATAGCCTTTTCCTTAGACCTCCACTTTGGGTAAGTCATTCATGGCTCCACATTCACACTTCCCTAGATAAGATTGATGTTCTACTATATGATCTTTCAAACTGAGTATAGCGTGTGGTTTTGGCTCTCCCTAGTTCTGCATCCTTGATGATCTGCTCATGGCAGATCATAAATTGGTTGGGCATTCAGATTCTGAAACTGAGATATGAGTTGTGACAGAGGAAGCAAAAATGTTAGACCTGGACAACTGCATGTGTGCATGTGTTAGCAGGTAGAGGGTAGACACAATCTCAATAAAATCCTTATATTCTCTAATAGATTTAAAGGCAAGAGCATAAGTTTTCTTTACAGGGTTATAGATTTGAGAGTTTTAAAAGACAGTTAAGATTGACCAAGTTAATTTGTATATCTCAAGCAGACCCTTCCTGAATAATACTGAAGCTAAACCCTGGTCTGTGTCAGGCTGTCATAAGGGATTTATATGTATGAACCCACTAAACCCTCGTAATCTTGGGGGTAGGTCAAGGTCTCATTTGTGTTCACATTTCACAGATGAAGAAACTGAAGTAAATACAGTAAGCAACTTGTCCCAAGTTCCATGGCCAGAAGGCTAAATTGTATTTGAACTTATTTAGTCTTGTCCAGAGTTCAAGTTCATGAACTAGTACTCCACTCTACTACCTCTCATATTCTAAAACCGTTGATAAGCTAGGATTTTTTATTCAACAAGGAAATGACTATGGATTGAACTCCTACTGCAAGCCAAACACTGCAAAAATGTCATATAAAATACCTGCATTCTATTTATCCTATGTATTATTTTACCCATACTACAAATGCAAAAACTTACTCAGGCTTCTACAGGGTCAAGGGTCAGAGCTAGAATGCAAATTCCACATGTGCCTTCCAAGGTTGTGCTACCTCCACTGACACACACCACACATACACCTGTAGAAGTGCTAATTGAGCTCCTACTGTGTGTTTGGTACTATGCGAATACTGAAGAAATGAAGTCTTCCCAGTTTGCCTGGAAGTCCTTACCCCAACACCAGGGAGACACTATGCAAATAGAGATATGGGACAATTAGCAACTAATATGAAGGTATGCTGTAGTAAAAATCTAGTGTTTAATGTGTAGGAAAAAATAATACTCTTGGAAAAGCTTACAAAAGAGAGTTTTATGGAGATAGCAATTGCATAGCAACTGTGCTCCTGGACAGTCCTGGTTTAAAAATATTTGGGCTAATTATGCTAATTTACTTATCAGATCACATAACATAATTATCAGTCTATAAAATGTGGTTCAAGGTTACGCAAGCTACTAAAGCCTTATGGAGAAGACATTCTAGAGGCTGAGCCATGTTGGGGGACAAGCAGCAGGGTAGGCTGGATGGGTACATTACAGTTGTGCCCCTGCAACAATGATAAGGACGTGGTATAATTTAATTGGTGTGTAGCCAGGAGAGGGGTCAGGTCAAGATGGGATGTCCTGATTACTATTTGCAGCTTTTGCACATTTATTTTTCCTCCATGGGCAATGTTCACAATCACACAGTTTTCTACTCAGTTCTTGTTGGTCAGTAACAATGGCCCAGCCTGCTCAAGGATCATATAAATAAATGGCATTGAAATCGGTCTTTGTTACTGTGTATGCCTAGCCCTGTACGTGTTGAATTGGCACCATTGCCCCCTACATCTTTTTTGAGCTTTGTTAATCTTATTTTCAGCTTCTGAAAAGAGCAATATATACAAGTTCAATCATTAATTGAATATGATTCAATCTGCTCCCATCTTTAATAAGAAACCAAAGAAGGAAATTCAATTAGACTCACCCTTTACATTTCAAAAGATCAAGTCCTCCCCTTTCACAGTTAAAATTATGAAAGATTATCTTCTTAGTGGAAGGCTACAGGAAAATTTGGATTCCTGTCAAATATTTAGTGTAATATCCCGGGATCAGGATTAATATTGCCTTTCAGCAGTTGCTCTGAATTTCTGCCGATGCAATCTCTCTTTTGGAAGCTTTTGAATAAAAGGCATTCTATATCTTTGCATGACTCAAAGTATTCAGCAGAAATGGTAACAAGATCAAACAGTTTTAGGACATGTTATCATGCCTCCTGGTCATGAAAATGCAGACACCTCAATTTCATTTCCATACTTCTGTGTTGATTTGCTAACTCCGCAGAGAAAAATTGAAATCATTGAAGCCAGGTTTTAAGTCTGTGTGAATATTTTGGGGCTGACTTAAAACTTTAAGTACGAGCAGCAATAAAACATAAAATAGAACAGATTAGAACTCTGTCCTCTTTTTTTTTTGGTGGAATGATATCAAATACCCCTAGAAGACAATAATATTATTAATGACTACTATTATTATCATTCCCATTAGAGGGGAGATTTATTGCATTTATTTCATATTTCAGACATTTTAATGTTTTATTTTCTCAAATCTAAGTCTGTTTGACTACAAAGGCATTGGCCATAACCCCAAGCTTGCATCTTCCAAATTATACTGCTTTTTCAATCTTATCAATAGGTCTGTTTTGCCAAAACAGCTTCTCTTATATTTTATGCAAGTTATCCATGGGTCTGTATAGGGAAGTAGAATTATGTGTAAATAACTAAAATTATTTTGTATTTCCAAGCTTTATTTTTCAGTTTGATGATATGATATGTTGCAAGTATAATCATTAAAGAATTCATTTATGCAAAGTTTTCCATATAATTTCAATGAATTCTACCTCAAAGCACTGTTCAAACAGAAACCCTAGTGTCCCCTGGTGTTTCAGCTAAAATAGTAAATATTTGCAATAGGCATACTGAGGTAATATTCCCAATACTGGCAAGAGCATTCACTTCTTTTAATGCTATACTGCCAGAAGCTGGCACCCAACCCCACCTGTGGCTCCCACCGAAATCTGAGTCCTGGGTTGGTATTTTCTTTTCCATTGATGGCTCCTAGAGAACAGGCAAGGTGTGGACTTCAGTCTCTGAACTTCTGAGTAAAAAAATAACACTGGTTCCATTAGCAATTCAAGTTACAAAGATCCCAGGGGAGAACTGGGCTGGACTCTTTACAAGGACAACATTCTAGAACAGTGATTTTTTTTGAAGTGTTTTTTAAAATGTAGGCAATTCTCTCTCAGATGAAATATTATTTTTAATTCCAACAAATAAAGTAGATAAGATAGTAAGGGCTACTCTTTGTTCCACATTTTCTCTAGCATGTATGCTAAACACTCTGCATATTTTATTATTTAATTCTCAAAAGAACTGTATAAGGTAAGCACCCTTGTTAAGGCAGGAGCCTTGGTAAGTCATGCCTGGAGAAGTTAAAGTCACAAAGTCACATGTCTTCCACCAGTAGAAACAGAACACAAATTCAGGCATTCTGTCACCAGAGCCCAGATTCTAGGCCACAGAAAACTCAGCTGCCCTTGGAGAAGAGACAGTGACTGGTACTTCTCCCAGGAATCATCTATACTTTGGTCCTTACCCACCTGATGACTATATGGAACTTCTCTGACATCCCTAAGGGCCACAAGGAACATACAAAAGTAAAAAAGTGATATAAACTGAGAAAGAAGATTTCAGTTTACTCTTCAAATCATGATTTTAAGAAATGTATGTGAGCCAATTTATTTGTTTCCATTTTTATACAAATCTTCTGAACAGTTGCCATATGCTTCAGAAGGTAACAGAATGGCTTTGCCAGTACACCCTTCATATTTTCCTTCATTTGCTTTTGGAGCATATAAACATACCAAGTTTGGGGAAATGTATGAGGCATTGAGATTACAACAGAGAACACAACAGTATTACTGACCTGAGTAACTTCATAGGTAGGGTAACCACCAATTTATCAATTTATCCCCTACACTAGGATATCCTTGCAAGTAAAAGGGGCCAGAATCAATAAATCAAAGAAAACAACCATTATAAACCATGAATGCTTTTTTTTTTTTTTTTAAGAAATAAGACTCATTAGCAAGTGGGGGTTCAAGTGCATGTATCCATCTTTAATATATTTACCACATATTGTGAATACACTTGTGGAGGTGGTCCTAGGACAATCCATGCACAGAGGTGTTTTTCCTAAGGAAGACATATTTCTTAGAAAGGTGATGCAGGAGTTGAAACTCTGAGGATGAGTAGGCTCCCTGAGTGAAGGGCCAGGGTCTGCACATTGATTGAAGCAGGGTGCTTGAGCACAGGTAGGAAATGGCACATGCAGGTGGGGTGAGGGGTGGCCAGAGTGAAAGAGCTGAGACAGAGAATGGTAGGACAGGACTGGAAAGATGAAAGGATGTGTAAGAACTTGGATTTCACTTTCTAGACTGTGAGCAGTCACTGAACTGAAATGGTCCAGATGGGCATTTTGGGAAAAGCTCTGTGCGGCTTCTTTTTTAAAACAAAAATATTTATTTTATTTATTCTTTATATATATATATATATATGACAGTAGAATGCATTTTAGCATATTGTACATACACGGGGTATAACTTATTCTAATGAGGATCCCATTCTTGTGGTTGTACATGATGCTAAGTTGTACTGATCTTGTATTCAAATACAAAGATAGAAAAGTTATGTCCAATTAATTCTACCATCCTTCCTATTCCCATCCTTCACTCTTCCTTTCATTCCCCTTTGTCTAATCCAATGGACTGTTAATTCTTCCCCTCTTCACCCTCCCTTGTTGTGCATTAGCATCCACACATCAGAGAGAGCATTCAGCCTTCGGTTTTTGGGACTGGATTTTTCCCCTTAGCATGATAGTCTCCAGTTCCATCTATTTACTGGCAGGTGTCATGATTTTATTCTTCTTTATGGCTAAGTAATATTACATTGTGTATATGTACCATATTTTCTTTATCCTTCATCTGTTGAAGGGCACCTAGGATGGTTCCATAACTTATCTATTGTGAATTGAGCTTCTATGAACATTGATGTGGCTGTGTCACTGAGTATGCTGATTTTAAGTCATTTATGGACAGAGGAGTGGCATAACTTGGTCAAATGATGGTTCCAGTCCAAGTTTTCTAAGGAATCTCCAAACTGCTTTTCATAGTGGTTGCACCAATTTTCAGTCCCACCAGCAACTTATGAGAGTACCTGGGACAATACCACACCAAATCCCAGCCCCTGGGAGCTTCACTTGCAGAACCTCTACTGCTTCTTTAGGGTGTGGCCGTAGGGGAACAAGATTAAAGCCAGAACCATGACCTACAAGACTTATTTCCAAGTCCGACCGCACATAGTCATGAGGGGAGCTTTAAAAAGTATCAATTCTGGAACCTCCCTCATCCTCAATCAAACCAATCTCTTGGGAAGTGAGGTCCATGAACTGGTCATGTTTTAAACTGCCCATGGGATTGTGACATCGGTTGAGAACCCTTGAACTGGAACAGTGTTTATCGAAATACAGGTGAGAGAGGATGACAATATGGGGTACACAGTGGTAATTGGGGTACAGGGCTGAATTTGAAAGGAAAGGAAGATAAATATTGCAAGCATTGACATCAAATGCATGTACAGGGTAGAGTGGAGGGAGCTGCAGGAGGAGTTCCCTGCTCAGAGGACTGGCTGGGTGACAATAAAGTTATTTATCCCTCATCCAAGATGTTTGGGACCAGAAGTGTTTTGATTTTGGGTATTTGTCAGATCTGGGGATATGTGTATAGACATAATACCACATGTTGGGTCTATTTCAAGACTAAACACAAAATTTATTTATGGCTTATATGTACCTTATAACCTGAAGGTAATATTATAAAATATTTTAGTGTACCTACATTTAGATTGTGAACTGTCACATGAGGTCAAAAAGTGGCTCCAAAATTTCAGATTTTGGAGTGTTTTCAATTTCTCAGATTTTCCAGTTAGGGATGTTCAACTTACTATTACTATTACTATTACTACTACTATTACAATTTGAACTAAAGAATTCATGAAGAGTTGGTATTTTATACAAGAAGACAAGTGAGTACCATCTCTAGTGCCATTTATTCATTTATTAATTCACTTGTTCTATTGCCTATTACCTTATTTACCCCGTTGCTGTCCAAGGAGGAAATGAGGATGCCAGACCCGGGTGCTGGTGAACCCTGCAGAGGCTGTCTGTCTTCCAGCTTGGTAAAACCAGTCTGTCTCTGTTTCAAAGATGTGATCCATGTGTCTAGTCATCCCATTATCTTGTGGTACCTATTTAAAACACTGCTCTCTTTTACTACAGAAACAAAAACTGCATTTCTGTGGTGAGTTATATGACTTCTAAGTACATGAATTTCAAAAAAAATTAACGCTTTTGGGATTTTGCAGGGTAAGAAGTCATTACAGATATTGTCTTGTTTCAGATGTTGTGGAGATTAAGTAGGCTAAATCAACTTCTGGGCATTTTATTAGTGAATCTGTGTCATTTGAAAGTCTTTCCTTAAAACATTCCTGCCCACTCCCCAAACCCCACTTGAATAAAGGAGTAATCAGGGATGAGATCAGAATTGCTACATAATCTTGACTCTTCCCAGATGGTGTAATCATCATGGCCTTATCAGCCAAGAGGAGAAGGGCAGGCCAGGTCTATGCCAAACAAATAATACTTGCACAGAATTCAAAGCATTTGGATTTATGTGAAGACTTTTGCTTGTCGTCTGTAGTTCTCCCGGCTTTTGTCCTTATTCATTCTGCCAATGTGTCCAAATAGGCATGCTCTGCATCTTAGAATTGTTTCTGCAAGTCGTCTGTCAGTCCTGTGTTGAATTAAGTCATGCTTCGAAAACAGAAGAAAATGCTGTCCTTTAAAGGACAACAATGGGGGCAAATAAGGGAGAATCCTAGTAGAAAATCCTTTATAGTCAAACATTCACTCAGCAATTATTTATTGATCACCTACAATGTACCGAAGGGCCGTTGGATACTGGGAAACAGTTATAAAGACCGGACTCTCAAGGTGATTATAATCTCATAATAGAAAATGCATGGTGTGGTGTTCCAGACATCATTTTCAAGCATTTCCCCATACTTAAATCCCTTTTTACAACTATGCTGTGAGATAGCTGTTATCATTATCGCCCCATTTTTCAGATGAAGAAACTGATGCATATAGAGTTTAATGACGCATGCCAAATTATGTAAGTCAGAAAGGCAGCGACCTGGGTTGGAGCCAGTCTATCTGGTTCCAATCTGTGTTCTTAACCATTGTGCTTTATTTCCTCTACTCTACTCAGTTATGATCTCTGGCGGGAGACAAAAAGAAAACTCCCTTTGGAATTATTTATAGAATGTGGTTACTGGTTTATCTGTATTTAACATTTATTCCTCTCTATATTAATGATTCTTGAAGGGGAGCATTTTTGAGATAAGTGGCTTTTCTCTTATCAAGCATCACCCAGTCAAATAGAGAGGAAGGAAGAGGTAAACATTTAGCTCACTAAATGTATCTTAGCTTATCATTGAGATTTTTTTGACCTCTCGATCTAAAATATCTTTATGGGTATTCTTGGAATCTTTCTTTTATTGCAGCCCTGTAAGCAATGAGTATCTAGAACAATGAGAGAATGCTTTGTTTTGGAGGTCATTTATAAATATTTATACAATCATACCAACCTCGATTGAACACACAAATCACATTCTACCTTGTGCCCCATCACGAGTTACCTGATTGTCTACACATCCTCAATGTGTCTGCTCCCCAAACCAAACATCCTTGAGCCTTAGGAGCGTAAAGAAATTAGATGGACCTATATCCCCAAAGCACTTGCAGAGCAATTTTATTTAGACTTGGGTTTCTGGGAAAGCTTTATTTTATCACTTAGTTATTGTCTTGAATCTGCCATTCACTCAAAGGTTTTGTTGGTCTTAATTCAATTCTCTACCTTCTGGGCTATCAGTGTTTTGTTGAGCACTTTTCCACCCAGACAGATAACAGGATTTGGTGATAGCTTTTAATTCTATTACTACTGAAACTTTGGAAGGTGTAGAATTTCTGTGTAGGCTGGTCCCTTATTCTGACTTATTTAGCCTATTATTTATTGGCTCATAAAACTGATCTGCCTCTGCAAAATTACTCACCAATTCTGCCAGTGTGAAAATCTCCAAGGATATTTATCAGCACACATATAAATAATCTATGCAAGAGGCTCCTGGTCATTTTAAGTTGATTTAGTAGAGAGATTCCTGACCAACTGAAGTATTCCCCAAACTCCAGTTCTCAAGGTTCCTGTCATTCTTTTTTTTTTTTTTTTTTTTTTTTTTTTCTTTTTTTTTTTTTTTATTGTAAACAAATGGGATACATGTTGTTTCTCTGTTTGTACATGGCGTAAAGGCATACCATTTGTGTAATCATAAATTTACATAGAGCAATGTTGTTTGATTCATTGTGTTATTTTTTTCCCTTCCCCCCACCCCTCCCACCCCTCTTTACCCTCTATACAGTAGTTCCTTCCTCTATACTTGCCCCCCTCCCTAACCCTAACTCTAACCCTTCCCTCCCCCCCATTATGTGTCAACCTCCACTTATTAGCGATATCATTCGTCCTTTGGCTTTTTGAGATTGGCTTATCTCACTTAGCATGATATTCTCCAATTTCATCCATTTGCCTGCAAATGTCATAATTTTATCATTCTTTATGGCTGAGTAATATTCCATAGTATATATATACCACAGTTTCTTTATCCACTCATCAATTGAAGGGCATCTAGGTTGGTTCCACAGTCTGGCTATTGTGAATTGAGCAGCTATGAACATTGATGTGGCTGTATTTCTGTAGTATGCAGATTTTAAGTCCTTTGGGTATAGGCCAAGGAGTGGGATAGCTGGGTCAAATGGTGGTTCCATTCCAAGTTTTCTAAGGAATCTCCACACTGCTTTCCATAGCGGCTGCACTAATTTGCAGCCCCACCAGCAGTGTATGAGTGTACCTTTCTCCCCACATCCTCGCCAACACCTGTTGTTGCTCGTATTCTTGATAATTGCCATTCTAATTGGTGTGAGATGGAACCTTAGGGTGGTTTTGATTTGCATTTCTCTTATTACTAGAGATGTTGAACATTTTTCCATATGTTTGTTGATTGCTTGTAGATCTTCTTCTGTGAAGTGTCTATTCATTTCCTTAGCCCATTTGTTGACTGGACTGTTTGAATTCTTGGAGTAGAGTTTTTTGAGTTCTTTATAGATTCTGGAGATTAGTGCTCTATCTGAAGTATGATTGGCAAAGATATTCTCCCACTCTGTAGGCTCTTTCTTCGCATTGCTGATAGTTTCCTTTGCTGAAAGAAAGCTTTTTAGTTTGAATCTATCCCAGTGGTTGATTCTAGCTTTTATTTCTTGTGCTATGGGAGTCCTGTTAAGGAAGTCTGGTCCTAGACCAACAAGATGAAGATTTGGACCTACTTTTTCTTCTATAATCTGCAGGGTCTCTGGTCTGATTCCGAGGTCCTTAATCCATTTTGAGTTTAGTTTCGTGCATGGTGAGAGATATGGGTTTAGTTTCATTCTGTTGCATATGGATTTCCAATTCTCCCAGCACCATTTGTTGAAGAGGCTATCTTTTCTCCATTGCATACTTTTGGCCCCTTTGTCTAGTATGAGAAAATTGTATTTATTTGGGTTTGTGTCCGTGTCCTCTATTCTGTACCATTGATCTACCTTTCTATTTTGGTACCAATACCATGCCGTTTTTGTTACTATTGCTTTGTAGTAGAGTTGAAGATCTGGTATTGCAATACCCCCTGTTTCACTCTTCCTGCTAAGGATTGCTTTAGCTATTCTGGGTTTCTTATTCTTCCAGATGAATTTCATAATTGCCTGCTCTATTTCTGTAAGGTACGTCATTGGGATTTTAATTGGAATTGCATTGAATTTGTATAGCACTTTAGGTAGTATGGCCATTTTGACAATATTAATTCTTCCTATCCAAGAACATGGAAGATCTTTCCATCTTCTAAGGTGTTCTTTAATTTCTTTCTTTAGTGTTGTATAGTTCTCATTGTAGAGGTCTTTCACCTCTTTTGTGAGATTGATTCCCAAGTATTTTATTTTTTTCGAGGCTATTGTGAATGGGGTAGTTTTCCTAATTTCTCTTTCTGAAGATTCATCACTTATGTATAAAAATGCGTTGGATTTATGGGCATTGATCTTGTAACCTGCTACTTTACTGAAATCACTTATGAGTTTTAAGAGTTTTCTGGTGGAATTTCCAGGTTCCTCTAAATATATAATCATGTCATCAGCGAACAGGGATAGTTTGAGTTCTTCTTTTCCAATTCGTATCCCTTTAATTTCTTTGGTTTGTCTAATTGCTCTGGCTAGAGTCTCAAGAACGATGTTGAATAGAAGTGGTGAAAGAGGGCATCCCTGCCTTGTTCCAGTTTTTAGGGGGAATGCTTTCAGCTTTTCACCATTTAGAATGATATTAGCCATGGGCTTAGCATAAATGGCCTTTACAATATTAAGGAATGTTCCCACTATCCCTATTTGTTCTAGTGTTTTGAGCATGAAGGGGTGCTGTATTTTATCAAATGCTTTTTCTGCGTCTATTGAAATAATCATGTGATTCTTGACTTTAAGTCTATTAATATGGTGAATTACGTTTATTGATTTCCTGATGTTGAACCAACCTTGCATCCCTGGGATGAAACCCACTTGATCATGGTGCACTATCTTTTTAATATGTTTTTGTATGCGATTTGCTAAAATTTTGTTGAGAATTTTTGCGTCGATGTTCATTAAGGATATTGGTCTGAAATTTTCTTTCCTTGATGAGTCTCTGTCTGGTTTAGGTATCAGTGTGATATTGGCTTCATAGAATGAGTTTGGGAGGGTTCCCTCCTCTTCTATTTTATGGAATACTTTGAGAAGTATTGGAATGAGCTCTTCCTTAAAGGTTTTGTAGAACTCGGCTGAGAACCCATCTGGTCCCGGACTTTTCTTTGTTGGTAGGCTTTTGATGACTTCTTCTATTTCAGTACTTGAAATTGGTCTATTTAAATTGTTTATGTCCTCCTCATTCAGTTTAGGCAATTCATATGTCTCTAGAAACCTGTTGATGTCTTCGAAATTTTCTATTTTGTTGGAGTATAGATTTTCAAAATAGCTTCTAATTATGTTTTGTATTTCCATCCTGTCTGTAGTGATATTTCCTTGTTCATTCCGAATTTTAGTGATTTGGGTTTTCTCTCGTCTTCTCTTTGTTAGTGTGGCTAAAGGTTTATCAATTTTGTTTATTTTTTCGAAGAACCAACTATTTATTTTGTCAATTTTTTGTATTGTTTCTTTTGTTTCAATTTCATTGATTTCAGCTCTGAGTTTAACAATTTCCTGTCTTCTACTACTTTTGGTGCTGTTCTGTTCTTCTTTTTCTAAGGCTTTGAGCTGTAGTGTTAGGTTGTTTATTTGTTGAGTTTTACTTCTTTTATTAAATGCGCTCCATGAAATAAATTTCCCTCTAAGTACTGCTTTCATAGTGTCCCAGAGGTTTTGATATGATGTTTCTTTGTTCTCATTTACCTCTAAGAATTTTTTAATTTCCTTCTTAATATCTTCTGTTATCCATTCATCATATAATAGCATATTGTTTAACCTCCAGATGTTGGAATAGTTTCTGTGTTTTACTCTTTCATTTATTTCTAACTTCAATCCATTATGATCTGATAGAATACATGCTAGTGTCTCTATCTTCTTGTATTTGCTAACATTAGCTTTGTGGCATAATATATGGTCTATTTTAGAGAAGGATCCATGTGCTGCTGAGAAGAAAGTGTATTCACTCTTGGTTGGATGGAATATTCTATAAATGTCCGTTAAGTCTAAATTATTGATTGTGTTGTTGAGATCTATGGTTTCTTTGCTCAATTTTTGTCTGGAAGATCTGTCCAGTGGTGAGAGCGGCGTGTTAAAATCACCTAGTATTATTGTGTTGTGGTCTATTTGGTTTCTGAAATTGAGAAGGATTTGTTTGACATACATAGATGAGCCACTGTTTGGGGCATAGATGTTGATGATTGTTATATCTTGCTGATTTATGCTTCCCTTAAGCAGTATGAAATAACCTTCTTTATCCCTTCTGACTAACTTTGGCTTGAAGTCCACATTATCGGAAATGAGGATGGATACTCCAGCTTTTTTGCTGAGTCCATGTGCATGGTATGTTTTTCCCCATCCTTTCACCTTTAATCTATGGGTATCTTTTTCTATGAGGTGAGTCTCTTGCAGGCAACATATTGTTGGATCTTTCTTTTTAATCCAGTCTGCCAGTCTATGTCTTTTGATTGATGAATTCAGGCCATTGACGTTCAGGGTTATTATAGAGAAATGATTTGGTTTCCCGGTCATTTGGTTCATTTTTAAAATTTTGTTTATTTATTTGTTTGACACAACTTGTTTCCTCCTTTATTTGACAATTCCTTTAGGATAATTCCTCCCTTTGCTGATTTGCTTCTTTGTTTTTCATCTCTTCCTCATGGAATATTTTGTTGAGAATGTTCTGTAATGCTGGCTTTCTTTTTGTAAATTCTTTTAGCTTTTGTTTATCATGGAAGGATTTTATTTCATCGTCAAATTTGAAGGTAAGTTTTGCTGGGTATAAGATTCTTGGTTGGCATCCATTTTCTTTCAGGGCTTGAAAAATGTTGTTCCAGGACCTTCTAGCTTTTAGGGTCTGGATTGAAAAATCTGCTGATATGCGTATTGGTTTCCCCCTGAATGTAATTTGGTTCTTTTCTCTCACAGCCTTTAAAATTCTGTCTTTATTTTGTATGTTAGGTATTTTCATTATAATGTGCCTTGGTGTGGGTCTGTTGTAATTTTGTGTATTTGGAGTCCCGTAAGCCTCTTGAACTTGATTTTCCATTTCATTCTTCAGATTTGGGAAATTTTCTGATATTATTTCATTGAATAGGTTGTTCATTCCTTTGGCTTGTTTCTCTAGGCCTTCCTCAATCCCAATAATTCTTAAATTTGGCCTTTTCATGATATCCCATAGTTCTTGTAGATTCTGTTCATGATTTCTTACCATCTTCTCTGTTTGTTCAGCTTTGTTTTCAAGGTTAAATATTTTGTCTTCAATGTCTGAGGTTCTGTCTTCCAGGTGTTCTATCCTATTGGATATGCTTTCTATGGAGTTCTTAATTTGGTTTATTGTTTCCTTCATGTCAAGGATTTCTGTTTGGTTTTTTTTCAATATCTCTAACTCTTTATTGAAATGATCTTTTGCTTCCTGTATTTGCTCTTTTAACTGTCGATTGGTGCGATCAATCAATGCTTGCATTTGCTCTTTCATCTCATCATTCAATGCTTGCATTTGCTCTTTCATCTCCTCGTTTGCTTCTCTGATCATTTTAATTATGTACATTCTGAACTCCTTTTCTGTCATTTCTTCTGCCATGCTGTCATTGGGTTTTATTGATGTAACATCTAGATTTGTTTGCAGCATTTTCTTTCCTTGTTTTCTCATGTTGTTCAGATATCAGTGGACCGCTGAGATATTGCAGATTTCCTCTGTTGATTTACAATGACCCTGAAGATTTCTATATATATCCCCTCTTAGCCTTCAGTAGGCTGAAGTCTTGGAGGAGGTTGATAATGCAGTGCTCCACAAGGAAGCTGCCTCTCTAGGAGTGGTGGCCTTCAGGTGGGGTATATTCCCTGCTAGTGGGCAGAGGTGCCTCCACTTGTTGACCAATGGTCATCCAAAGGGGACCTAGGCTGTGGGCTGAGGCAAGGCCTGTTTGGGCCTGAGCCTCTGGTTTTACCGTCCTTGTGGGAAACCTCACCCAGCAGGGAAGACTCACCCGGTGGGGAGGTCTCGCTGGTCAGTTTCCTCCTAGAGGTTCCCCTCAATTTACATCTACTGCCTGGGCTGGGCTGCCTTCCTCTGCAAAGTTTCCAGGGGCCCGGCCCTACCTCCTGGGCCTGGGAGCCTCACCCTTCGCAGATGAATCTCCTTAGGCTGCCCCTCCTCAGAGAATTTGCCCATAGGCCTGGAACCTTCGCTCCGCCCTAAGCCTGTCTCTGTGCGGCTCTTCCACCCAGAAGCCTCCTAGATCCTGGGACCCTGTTCTGCACCTAATCGCCTGGCTGCGTGGCCCCTCCTCTGAGCAGCCACCTGTGGCCCCGAACAATCGCTCTGAGTCCCAGAGACCCGCCACAGGCCTCTTCCTCCAGACAGCTGCCCAGTATGCCGGTGCGGTCACTAGGAGTCCAAGAAACTCACTTCGTGCCTCCTCCTCCCACCAACCACCCGTAGCCCGGGGCAATCAATCACTCCGAGTCGAAGTGACCCTGCCCGTTCCTCCTCCTTCTCCAGATAACCCCCCGGGTGTTCAGGAGCAGTCCCTCTGAGTGGCTCTGAATCCACGTGACCCGCTGCACGGGTCCTCTGGGCCACCGCCCGGAGCTCTGGTGTGGTCCCTCAAGACCAAGCGTCCCACCACGCTTCTCCTCCAGGCAGCCCCCCTGTGTTCAGGAGCTGTCACTTTAAGACCAAATAACTCACCACTCGCCTTCTCCTCTGAGCAGCCGCCTGGAGCGCTAATGCAGTCACTGCGAGTCCACAGGACCCGCCGCGCTCCTTCTCCTCCTTCTCCTACTCCTCCGGGCAGGCCCCGGGGTTCAGAAGTGGTCAGGGTCCAAACAGCTCGCCACGCAGCCCCTTCTCTGGCAACCGCCTGTAGTTCCCGTATAGTCGCCCGAATCCAAGCGGCTGCTCCTCTTCCTCCTCGTCCTCAGGGCAGGCCCCGGGGTTCAGAAGCGTCGTTCTGATTCCAAACAGCTCGCCGCGCGGCTTCTCCTCTGGCAACCGCCTGCAGCTCTGGCGCAGTCTCTCCGAATCCAAGTGGCCACGCTCCTCTCCTCCTCCTCAGGGCAGGCCCCGGTGTCCTGAGTCCACACAGTTCTCCCCGCCTCTCCTCCCCCGGGCAGCCGCCGGAGCCCCAGTGGCTGCTCCGAGTCCCAGCGCTGTGCCGACCGGCCTCCTCTATGGCGCTCCAGCGGGGGGAGGGGCGTCTCGCCGGCAGTTCTACTTCACAAAGTTTCCTGCGTTCCGGGACCCCCGTCCCATCCGGGATGCCCCCCCAGGGGGTGAGAGTCACCCGGCTACTTTGAGTTGGTCCCAAGCGTCTCAATATCTCCTCTCTTGAATCCTGAGTTCTGGAGCAACACGTAATGCAGCCACCCTCTAGGCCGCCATCTTGAAAACCCATACATCTCCTGTCATTCTTTTGAGAAGTAATTCAAAATGAAAGGAATCAAACTGGTATTGAAGTTACGGTACCAAAGTTTTTTTAAGTATCTAGAAAAGGTTCTCAAAAAAAGAGGAGCGGCCATGTCAGTTCATTCCTTGATGGATGCTCAAGAGAAAAAAAAAATACATTTAATTAAACACAGAAAATGTCAAATGAACAAAATTAAAGGCATTCAAATTTATATAACATGAAACATAATATTAAATAACATTCCATTGTTCTCTGAAGTTATGTACTCTTTTGAAAAAAATTAATAGCTGGTGTTCACAGACAAGTGGTAAAACTCATTCTCCCATGCTTTACCAGTGAAATTGTTTATCCCTTCCATAAGGAATTTTGCACTGTGTATTAAAACCATAAAAATATTCTAATTCTTTGACCCATTAATTCTTCTATTAGGAATCCAAACTATGGTGAAATCCTACCTATAAAGTTATTCATCTTCACAACAATGTTTAAAATAGTACAAAATACAATGCAACTTAAAGGACCAGCAATGCAGAAATGGTTAAAGGAACAATGATATCCCCATTTTATAGGATATTTTGCAGATGCATAGGGTGTAGAGATTCTTGTCATATAATTCATTCCACATAAATGTTTCTTGATTGTCTTCTACATGCCAGGTTCTGAGACTACATTGATGAGCAAAATCATTACTATCTACTACTGAGCCCATAGATCTTAGAGTCTTGCAGGAGAGTTAGATGTTAGTGAAATTCACATGCTATCTTTGCAGCGAGGTATTTAGGAGAACCAGTTTGTTGTTTAAGACCTGTCTTAAATAACTTGAAAGACTTGTATTTGGAGCTAAGTCAGTCAGAGTGCAGGGTGGATAGCCTTGAAGTTGAGTTTTTCTGTGACTTAATAGCAACAATCGGCCATGGGAATGTTAGAGCAACCTGTAGGAAGGAAGGAAGGAGCTTCCAGAACAATTCAGTGATGGTCTAATGATTCTTGTGACTGTAGTGGTCATATCTATCAGGACTTCTGATGGCCAACATTTTAAGTTCAGCTGAGACTTTTTTAACCTAACAACATCTCTGGTTTTCTGTATTTTTTTTTTTTTAATCCTGCAAGTTGGAAACAGAATATGAATAATTAATGAGGAATCTTTATTGTTTCTCATGAAACTATAATGATACTAAGTTTGTTGCATGATACAGATAATGGGGTGGTATTAGTTCCACAGTGCTATTGTAAACTTTGTGATATTCCCTCTTCAAAGTTTAATGAGATCTTGCTGTGACAAAGGATAACATTAGGCACTTAAAGAAAATTTGCTTTTGACCTAATTTGAGAATGTTGAAGCAAAGGTTAAGAAATGAGGCGGTGGCAGATTCCATGATTTGGGTATTTATCTGATCCACGTGTTTGGTGAATATGACTATTTCAGAGGGAAACAAATGTACTTCTAAACAGGATCCTCCCTTCTATGGGCGATTTTACAAAGTTACAAATCCCTAACCACCCCCTGGTTCTTGGACTTTTATTTTCACATAAATAGATTTGATTCTTTTCTTCATTCCAATGTAACTGTTTTAGTGGTAAAAGAAACAGGTTTATTTCTTTGTTAGGATCAGCCTTACCCATCTGAAGAATAGTATCATGAAGAAGTGTTTGCTTTGGAAGTATAGGCATGTTTGCTGAGAATAAGATAAACTATATCTCTTGCAAGTGCAGAAAATACAAACCTGGTCGACTATCCCGTAGCTACTCCCTAATCATCAGATTGTGAATATTTGTGCTCCTGTGTCTATGCAGGTAGCCAAAAGTCACACCAGCATTCTAATGACTGTAGAGGTCCCATCTGCTTTTTCAGTATCTTCAGGATGTTTTCTCCAAGAATGAGTCCCTGAAACAAACAGGCCACATCTAAGAAGCACAGTTAAGTGCAGGTCCAAGCTGTGGACCCTGGAGATGGATCTCTCCATCTCTGTCCTCTTGGTGGTTAAAATGTCTCATCAACATACAGTAATTAATTCTATTCAGGAAGAAAATTACACATTTGAAGATGACTTGATGTGGCCAGTTTCAATATAGGAAACCTGGAAGGCAGGACTGAGGACCTTAGCAGAAATGCAGGGTTTTGTGGATTTTGCTTTCAGGGGAATTGTAATTTTGGTATTCTGAGGTTCTCTCAAATGTAGTACCAGTTTCCTATCTGTTTCATTGGCACTTGGGCATATCAACAGAATTGGATATTTCAATAATGTTCCATTTCTATGAATTTCGGAAAGATGACCCTAAAAATTAAGCTTTATTTCCATGAAAATTTAAAACATTGTATAGACAAAAAATACTCAGTCTCTCTTCCTTTTTCTTTCTTTCTCCTAGTGTATGGTTTCCAAAGTCAGTGAAAAAATCAGAACCATATCAATTTAAATAATGAAGGCCTAGCCAGCTACCATGGCACTTGTCTGTAATCCCAGCAACTTGGGAGGCTGAGACAGGAGGACAGCAAGTTCAAGGCCAGCCTCAGCAATTTAGCAAGACTCTGCCTTAAATTAAAAAATAAATATCGTTAGGGATAGGGCTCAGTGGTAAAGCACCTCTGGGTTCAATCTCCAGTACCTATGCTCAAATAAATAGATAGTCAAGGCCTGCTGAAAGAAAAAATAATCTCCTCTCCCTCCTGACTGCCACCCACTGTGTTATTCCATCTGCCTTAAGGATACAAGGACAGGACAAATTTAGTCTTTTTCTATTCTCATATGAACACACATGCACAGTACATAGGAACTCTGCTTAAATGTTATAAATCATCTAATACTGTTTTAGGACTTTGTTTTTACTTGCTGTTGGCTCAGCATCTCATCATGAATATCATTCAGAGGCAATATTCAAAGACTTGCCTCACTTTGTAACTTCTGCATGATATTCCACATGGCATAATCTTTGCAATTATTGCCCCACAGATGGTCATTAGAAAGTCTCCAGTATTGTGCTAGGACACTTTGTGTCTTGCCAAAGGCTCCCTGTTAAACAAAGTCTACATAGTCTTACATTTGTATTCAGAGGATTCCTAAATCACTTTTTAGATTCCCTAAAACTAATTACTAACTGAATCAATATGTAGATTTTAAATTTTCACAGATATTGCTAAATTAATTTCTAGCAAATGTGATTTATTCCTTATCTAACAGTAAGATTGCCTGGCTTCCAACATAACTTAATAACATTTGGATGCTTTTAGTTTTTATAATTTTTGTCTATCTAATACATGACATGTTGTTTTATTTTATTTCCATATATTTTCAGATATATATATATATATATATATATATATATATGCCAGTTGCAATCATTGATGAACTGTGTGTTCATAGTCTTTGCCCATTTTTTAACAGTCTTTTTTCTTAATAATTTGAAGGCACTATCTTAATATTTCTTAAAGGAGTCAAATATTTTCCTTGTTTGTTTGGGTTAGTTCATGGTGTTCTGCAGTTATTAGTCTTATGTAAATTATATCCAATTTTCTTTTTATGGCTTCTGAGTTTAATATCTCTTTTACTCTGCATTTATAAAGACAATTTAATACATTGTCACACAATACTCTTATATTTCAGGTTTTTTAAAAATATAACTTAGATGTCTCAAGATTTTTTTGTATATTGTATGAAATAGGGTCTTAATAGACTTTTCTTCCACTCTCAAAGCAAATATGCTAAAATGATTTACTAAACAATGAAATTTGCTGATAAAATGTGACTTTTTTCCTCATATGAAGTATTAATTTTATGAAAACTTTATTAAAATTGCCATAATTAAGTTTACAACACTGGACTTTCTATTCTGTGCCAATAATTTACTTGTGCCCATGTTAGCAGCAACTAGCCTACTGTTTTGGTTAGTATTTTAGGAGTGTTTTGATATCTTGTAGCACAAAGTCTCCTTAAAGGCTTTTGGAATGCATATTCTTGCACATACATTCTTCCTTATGATATTTAGAGTGATTTTTGCCTACACTCCAATTTCTCGATATAATCTCCCTGCAATTTTTTTTTACAATTGTGTCACTTTTATAATACTTTGGGAATAATAGCCATTTTTAATGATATTACCAATATCCAGATATACAATATATTTTGACCATTCATTCATATGTAAATTTTAACATTTTCTTCATATAGTTTTTTATGAATTCTTCTGGTGACATTTACCCCTATGTGTATAAGAATTTCAAAATTTTTCTTTTAATTTTGCTACTTTATAGTATAAATAAGCATGAAAATTTTTAAAATTTATCTTATTCTCAGTTGCCTTAATATTATTATTCAGATAATATATTCAATTGACAGGTTTTTAAATGTTACTTCCTTTTCACCATAACTATAATTAGCTACACTTGGTCATAGCATGTTGTGATTTTACTAGGAGTCTGAATATAATTTGCTAACAGTCTATTTAAAATATTTACATTTAATATTTTATTCTTTCTCTGTGCTAATTTTATTAGGTTTTGGTATTTGAATCTGCTGCCTTAGTAAAGGCTACTGCATTTACATTTAGTTGCATTTTTTTTATAATTCTGGCTATGACAATTTATCAGTCTTATTTCCTATGACCTTAGCAACTTTCACAAGTAGTAGTAAGGAACCTGTTGGAGGACCCTACATTTTTCTTATTTTTTTTTTTTTTTTCATGTCTGATTGCTCTTGCTGACATTTATACTGTGTTGAGTAGAAGTGGTGAAAGTAGGCGTTCTTGACTAGTATTTGGTATAATAGATGGAGAGCTCTTGTCTTTCAGCATTGATGATGATCTCAGCTGTGGGCTTTTCCTAAACAGCTTTTATTATATTGAGATACATTAATACTGAATTTTTTGAGAGCATTTATGAAGAAGGGATGCTTAACTTTGTCTAATGCTTTTTCTGCATCTATGGAAGTGATTATCTCTTTTTAATATTTTGTTCTGTTAGTGTGGTACATCTCATTCATTGATTTGCATCTGGGTTTAAATACTACATAGTCATGGTTTATAATCTTTATGATGTGCTGTTGAATTCAGTTTGCTAGTCTTTTTTCCAGGATTTTTCATTCATGTTCATCAGAGATAGCCTGTAGTTTTCTTGTACTGTTTTTTCCTGACTTTAGTATCAGAGTGATATTGACCTCTTTAAGTGAATTTTGAAGTATTCTCTCTCCCTTTATTTTTGGAATAGTTTAATAAGGTTGAATATTTAGTTCCTTTGTCTTCAATCTTTCTATTCTAAAGAAAAACATTTAAGGTTCTGTATCTGCTTTTGGGTTTAGCTACATCCCAATTTTGATATGAGTTGCTTTTCATTGTTATATTTAAGTCTACATTATCTACTTTACTTACACCCTGTGTTTTTACTGAATTTTTGATTCTTAGTTTACTTAGGAGACTTTTTTCACTTAAAACACACACATACACTTCTCAAGTTATTTTACAAAGAAAGAGGGATCAAATATGCTGGTTTTTTTTTGTTTTTTGTTTTTTGTTTTTTTGTTTGTTTGTTTGCTTTCCCTTTGGTTTGTTTGTTTTTTACTTGTTTAGCTCTAAACTAGTATGTCCAATTACCAGTTTCATCTTCATGTAGGTATTTGTTAGATCTCTCAGTCTGGGACTCCACAATTGTCCTTTTGATTTGTATATCAGAAACTTACTCTTGTTCCATTCTTCACCTGTCAACAATGCTTCAGATGGAAAATGAAAACCTAGGAGTCACTTTAGGTTTGGTCTCTAGTCAGGAAACCATTAGGAGCAGGGACTAGAGAGCCCACTATGTACATAAAGGGGAATCTGATACCCTGGGCCCAGTTCTATTCTTTTTAAAGTGGATCCTGGTCTTCTACAAGGCTCCCTTGTAGGAAAACCATCTAATCACTGAACTTATTTAGAGTTTAACTCTATTTTATGGCTCCTTAACTAGGGAGTTAAAATTTATGAGGCTCTGAAAAATGTTCATTACAATAATACCTTTCATTTTCTCTGTCAAAACGTTTTAAATTGCAAGAATGTTTTTATCTTTAAAACTTTATCAAACATTTTGTGGAATCTTGTTCTCTCTTCCTGTAGGCCTAAATAAATCCTGAAACAGGGCTTCTCAAACTGTCACCTGCCTCAGAGCCACTGGAGATATTCTAGAAATGTGAATTCTGATTGAGGAGGTCCCAGGAGGACAGGCCTATATATTTGTAGCAAGTTCCTGGCACCAATATTGCCAGTCCTACTGAAAACAGTCAGAGGACCAACGCTATAAAGACCTTCTGCACGTTTTGTAAAGTTTGTTTTGGATTCAGTTTTTAAACCACAAATTTAAATATCTATATTTTATAGACTCATTTTTTTTTTTTTCTTTTTTTTCTTTCTTCCTCCCTTTCTTTCTTTTTTTTTTTTTTTTTTTTTTTTTTTTTTTTTTTTTTGATGTTAGAGGGATTTGAATCCAGGGCCTTATACATGCCATGCTATTGCTCTTCCACTGAGCCACATTTACAGCCCCTAATTTTTTTTAATAAAACAAACTATTATTTATTTGCTTATTGTTAATTTAATTACGAATCTTTTAAAAATATTTTTATTTTTACAGACTGCATTTTGAGTCATTGTACACAAATGGGGTACATCATTTTGTTTCTATGGTTGTACACAATGTAGATTCATACCATTCGTGTAATCATACTTGTATATAGGGTAATGATGTTTGTCTAACTTTTCACCTACCTCAAAGACCCATATTATTTAGTAAGCCTGGCCTGACATTTGTTTCAAAAAGTCAACTGGATTTTAAGAGTCAGAATTGGTTAGCTCAGAAAAGATGCAAAATAATTCATCATAGAGATGCAGTCATTTCCCAAGAGGGGGTTCTGACAGGAACTGAGTGGTTGCAAGTTGAGTGACCATTGTGGGGACTTGCCTGGTGTTAGCACTGAAAGTCTCACTTCTTAGTAAACCCTGAATTCTGAGCAATCTGGGACAGTTAGCAGTATTAGAAGTATTCTTTATTGACCCCAGACAAGTTACAAGTTCCTGAAGTGACTGTTTTAAAGGGGTTGGTCCGCCCTGAGAGTGCCTTAAACCATCACTTTTCTTTAGTCATTTCTCATAGAAGGTGGGTAGAGTGATTTCGACCCAATTCACAGGGATTCAGTGATGTGCCCAGGGTCACATTACATTAACTGAGGCTTCAAGTTCTTTATATTTTTCCTCTGTCATGATGTTATGTGCTCTCTAAAATAGCAGAATATTTATTGAATTGGCTTGTGGGCAATGCTTTGCTGTACAATTTCTCTTAAAGACTTATTAAAAACTAACCAAAAAAACCCAAAAACAAAACCCCTGCCTTTCTTTAATTCTGTGAAGCTGAGTACACAAGAGATAAAGGGAATACATTTTAAGATTCTCTTGTGAAAGCCAAGGTTTCTTATGGTTAACTTCTGGAATGATTAGTTCCATTTGCTGGTTATTTTTCATGGGCTGATAGTTATCTTACCAATGATAATATTCATGATATTTGAAAAATGTAACTCACATGTGCTAAAATCTACCAAAATTGCCTTTTAAAAAAAACCAGAGGTCATAAAACACCTAATCCTTCTAGTCGGATCACAAGAATAATGACACAAGTCCATTCTAATTAGATCCAGAAATCCCTGGACATTTGGCAATTAGTAGTAACAATTGTTTGATTAAGAATGTATAATATCCTTAATGCCAAGCATGCTATATGTCATTAAGCAAAAAAGTTCTTTTAAAGTCTTGGTTTAAAAACAGAACATGCTTGAGCGTGATAAAACTTGGATTCTGTGATGATTCGGCATTCAATGAGGACTTATTAATGGGCTGAAATCAAACTGTTCTTCCGGGATGTAAAGGACGGCTCAGAAGCAGAATTCTGCTTATAATTACTGACTGACTCGAAAACGTCTTGAGCCACAACCAAGTAGTAGGCATTAGGCATGGGTCATCAGTTTTCACTGGAATGGTGGCAATGTCAGTTGGTATTTGTCAAAACCCTAAATACCTTGTAGTAAAATATTGCAACAGACTGTAAACGTTGGCCTTGGAAACACTTGGGGAAGTATGCATGTGGAACTGGAAAATTGCCTGAGAAACTGACTAATAGAGCTGCTTCCATGCAGAGAGGCTCCTGAGCTTGGAACATGTCCCAAATTAGATGTATTGAGATCCCCAGGCCGTGTTTTGCAATTCAAATATACCAGTACTTTCCACGGCAGCCTCTTGGCCTCCCCAGTGGTGGAGTCCTTTGAATGTTCACACATAAATGGGCGTCTTTGTTCTCTGGAGCATGAAGCTGAAGAAAGTTTGGGTGGAAAAGGGATTGTGTGGGCACATTTGAGAGCAGTGCTCTGGTGGTAAATTCAAACTTTGGGGGAAAAAAAATTCCAAAGTGCATAGCTTCTGAGACTTCTGAAGGCAATTAAATACTGTCCAGTGGCTCAGACTTTCTACATTATTTTTAAAAAGCCAACAACGGTTCCTAATGTTGGAAAAATCATGGAGAGATAAGGAGAGTATTTGGGAGACTCCTTTTTACCTTTGGCCAATCCATTTTGCCTCAAACTAACTAACCCCTTTGACCAGGGAGGAATGTTACTCTGCCACCTGAATTCTTCTTTCCCTGGTCCTGAAAATGGGTTAGAGGCAATTTCTTTAATCACTAGGTTCATCTGCTGTTTCAGTTCTCTGGAGAGTCACCTGTATTTGCAGCCCCAAAAGGGTCTACAGGATACAGCCAACTTGCACTGGTGGGACATCTTTGTTCAGATGTTCATTTTCAGCCATAGCTGATGATCCATCTTGAAAAAAATCATGAAAAAATGACAAATGCCTGTTCTCTTTAGTAGAATACTCTGCATCTTGTATATGGCATTTAGGTAAGCAATCCTACTAGTCTATAGAACAATGGCAATCTGTGTCAAGTTTAGGGTCCTTGAAGTCAGAGGTCATGTACTCATCATCCTTTGTCTTCCCAGACTTAATCTGTCTCATTAAAGATGTCACTGTGTCACCATCTTCTGGCATTCTCTGGTCTCAGACATTCCATCTCCCCACCAGCCAGTCAGGAAGGGGGCTCATCGACACTGCACTCCAGCATGATAGCACACACTACTTTATTTTGTCTCCTCAGCTAGACTCCAGGGAGTGATCTTTCATTTCTGTATCCCCAGTGCAATAGGTGCTCAAATCCGCGTTGAAAGAAGTGAATGAACGGAAGGCACTGGATCAAGGCTGGTAGAGTTGAATTGACGAGGCACACCGTCTTGTAGCACTGGGTTGGGATTTAGTGAAGGTGATGTAATGTCACTTGACAGGGCAGTTAAATATTGACAGGCAGGAGGAAGCACACTGCTCTTTGCAGAGAAGGAAATAAGGGCTGACTGTGGCCGTCGGATCAGAGAGCCAAGGCTAGAAGCAGCTGCGGTGGTTCTGGTGACCCAATTGAGGTCACACAGTGCACTCTGCTCTTGTTTCACTAGGAGGTAAGATCTGGAGCCTTACTGGGAAGAAGATGGGTTATGATGTAAATGAATGCAGCCTCTCTCTGAGCCTATGGCTTGGACATGGTCTGCATCCCAGATGCTCTGTACCAGCTGCCCACTCCTATATAGCTCTGCGATCCTCATTTAAGGCAAAGAAAATGAATTCTGTTTGAATCTATCTCCCCTCACCCCACCTTACCTGCTCTCCTAAATGATCTGTGCTTTTGCTATAACCTCTTAAATGCTGGGGTGGATGCTGGTGTGTGCCTGCATTCTGAATGCTTAGTTGAGGAATTTGTCCATATGAATTCATTTGTAAGCACTCTTTGATGGTAATGATTAGAGACATGCATGGCAATGGAATTAGGAGGTCATAAACAAGTTCACTGCTACCTGGTGCTGCTTTATAGATGCACGGGTGGGAAGAGGAGGGAGAAGTCCATTAGGCAATGTTTTAGTTTAATAAGGAATGAAGAAGTGAGCAGAGGTGAGTTAAAGGAGGATGTTGGGTAAGTGAGAAAATACTAACAGAGAGCAGGCAGAGAAGTGGTTTAAGTGAATCTAGTTCTGCATTTAGGAAAGGACACATGTCACCTTGTAGGAGAAGGACCCCGTTTGACTTCAGAAAGACTTTAATTAGTTGGTCTGATTCAGTTGAACTTTTTAGAAAAGTTGGTTTCTGATCATAATTAAATAGTTCCATGCAGCCATAAGGAACAGCCAGAAGCATCTTTACTTGGTTCTTTTCCTTGTCTTTTTGTGAAGGAGAAAATCCTGGGAAGAGCAGAGTGAGGAGAAAGGTTTGGAAATCAGACCTGGTTCTTAGCACAGGATGAGATAAGGCTGCCTCATCCCTGTAAGCCTTTATTTCTTCACCTATGAAGTGGACATCAGAGGCTGCCTGGGCCACGGGAGTTTGCCACAAAAGAGCAGTTCCCTTTTACAGCTTCAAGAGACTTATTACATTTTATCTTTTCTTTAAAATTAATGACCTTTTAAAGATACCATTCACATTAACATACATTCATTTGCACATACACGTCAATGGATTTTAGTGTATTCACAGAATTATGTGACCAACACCAGTTGTATTTAGGACATTTTCACCACCCCACAAAGAAACCTCAGGCCTAGCAGCAGTCATTTCCCATCTCCCCACAAGCTCCAGTCTATTTTCTGTCTCTATGGAATTTGCCAGTTGTGGGTGTTTCATATAAATGGAGTCATACAATAAATATGTTGTAGTTTGTGGCTGGTTTCTTCCACTTACCATAATATTTTTTAGGTTCATTTGTGCTGTAGTATATATCACACTTCATTTTTTAAATTGCCATGTAATATTCCATTGTACAGAAATGAAATATTTAACTTATCCATTCATTAGTTGGTGGAAATTTGGATTGTTTCTGCTTTTTGGCTATTATAAATAATGCTACGATGAAATTCATGTACATTTTTGGGTAAACAAATGCATCTATCATATTTTCTTCCTATGCTTTTAATACTGTAGTCTCCCACCACATCTTCTTAAGACATCAGGGGAAAGCTCGGTAGACAGTATTGGGGGATGCCACTGTTTACTGAGCAGAAATGGATGGGGAAATGTCAAAATGGTTATCTTTCTACTTCAGAATATTGAAATACAAAAAGTAGGGTTTTTGCAATGTTTAGTTTTAACAAATGAAGAAGTAAGCCTTACGTAGAAGTGGGTAAAATAAACCAGCACCTCGTATTAATTTGTGTAAATATATAAATGTCTCCAAATTATCCATATCATCACCATAGGAGCAAAGGTGGGTCATTTCTGTTTTCCCTTTGTGGAAATAATCATGAATGGTTTTACTAAGTAGGAAAACAGAAGCAGTATGTGGTAGGGCAGGAATTGCAAAATCAAATTTATAGCTAGCCCAGGAAAATAGTGTAATGAGTGAAATGGACAGTTAAGGTGTTTGCATGAACATAATTATACATTCTAAGTCACCTATGGCCTTATGGTCAAGGAGATATTAGGGAGTGGTGAGGAGTTGGTATATTACAAGATATATGTCACTACAAGAAACAGAACATTGGAACTCCAGCTGTTTGTCATCATGTATGTACATGGGCTCAAATGTCCTTGCCTTATAATTCTTCAAGATAGCCATTTAGAATTGTTTTTGAAAATTCACTTTATGAGCCCAATGAAATATACCTGTGAACCATATTTAGTCTGTTGAAGATCAATTTGTAGCCTTTCAAGTGGGATAAATCATGTTACTTGACCTCCACAAGATTTGGGGGCTAATGCCAGTGTTATCCTCTTACTAATTGCATTATTCTTCAGACCTTCTGTTTCCTCTTGGATGAAATGTGCTCAGTTGTTCATTTTGCTTCAAATGTTCTGAGTTTCCATGAACAGTCCCAGTTCGGGGTTCTGTCTCTGTTCCCCCAGCCTGAAATGCATTATGGACAGAAGCACGAGTTCCCAACTGATACAACCTTGAAAGCCAGGGAAGTTCTAAGCAGCCTCCTTTGCATCTCATAGTTCAGAGCTGTTGGTGACAAAATCTCTCAACTCTTGTTCTAAAAGTTCCCGTGTTTTTCCTTCAACTGTGAAATCATCTTGTCTCCATAGATGGAACTCTGGGTGGACAAGGCAGTTTTCTTTCATTGGGACTAAATATGGCTCAGTTTGAACCCATGCTAGAGGTATAAAATTCCATCCTTTTATTACTATGTTGCAACATTTTAATTTTAAAATTGACTTCAGAATTAACCTATTACAAGCACCAAGGACACCTGAATTCTCTAGTTCTCTTATGTGATGATTTCATGGAGAAATATTTCTAGTTGAAACATCCAAAACTTCAGAGGCCACAGTTTAATGAAAGAACTGTATGTTTGCCCTCTGCTGGTCTATGCACCCAATTTTGCCTGATGTTGGGCTGTGGACCTAAAAAAGGCAAGAATAAGAGAGCCACCCCCAGACCAGCTTGAAAGGTCCCCTTGAATTCTCAGTTTGCCCTCTGATCCTTCTCTTTTCTCACTTAGGCCCGTGTGGGAATAATTCATTAAAACAATACTGTGAAAACCACACATTTCTTTATTTGGGAGTAGCCTTGAGGTCTGAACAGTCTAATTACTACATACTTGAGTTCACTGTACCTTTTAGACCTTTTACAATTTGTTCCTGCAAGCCATCCTATGAGGTGGAGCAGAGCCATTGTCCCCGTTTGACAGTTAAGGAAATTGAGGTTCTGCACTTGTTTTAATCTCAGAGTTGATTAGCTGCAGAACTGGAATCAGGATATACCCGTCACCCAAGGCACTTGTCAGTCACTTAGCCACAAAGACAATTCCTGTCTTTGCTAAGTAAATCCACAAGCAAGGTCAAAGAAGCCCTGTGTTTAAGCTTCTAATACCATCCTCTGGGAAACAGTTGAAAAGAGCAGTTTATCAAGGGCAAAATCTTACATTGCACATATTTATGTGAAATGGGCCTCAACAATTTTTTCTATCTGCTCCCTGTTTGCCATCAGGTAAGTTGGTCCTAAAAACTTTTAGGACTGAAAATTCTTTGTTTTCCTGTTCGTCTTAGAAATGTGTTCCTCCATCACTAATTTCAGTGTTTAACAACCCCCACTGTTTGAAATTTTCTACTTATGTCAAACAAATTTCTCACATTGCAGTTTATGTTCATTTTCTTCCACTCCTTTTCTTCTCACTGAAAACGTTGAACAGCTGGCCTCATTCACGACATAATAGCTCTTCTACCATTCTGGCCTGCTTGACCCACTCCAATCCAGCCTTCTCTTCTCCAGGAAAAATAATACGCCGGCTATTTAGCCTCTGCTCCCAGGTCCTGTATTTCCATCCTTTGATCTACATTGTGGTTCTACCCTCAATCCTCCCGTTGGAGGCCCAGGAGAACAATAGCTCCATCATCTAAAAAAGCACACCAAGGCCTCTGCAATGAGAGGTCACAGAGCCTGGGGCTCCCATCCCAGCCCCTCAGATTAGCATATTTCCCACATTGTACTGGGCGTCAGCTCTGCTGGGGAGGACACCTGCCAAGGTTCAGGCAGTTCAGGGGCAGTTGTCAGACTGACCGACTGAACTCACAAAATCAACCTGGGAAAGTGGGTCAAGGGTTGATGACATGCTGCGACATCTTTGGGAGTGCTGCAGGCTCACCTTGGAGAGACACTAGTGTCTTGCGGGAGGAGGGACAATCGGGGTTAATGGGAAATTGCCCCATGGGATTGTTGAAAATCACAAGTCACCAGGAGAGCTGACCCTTCTGGGCTGATCTGAGCAAAGTGCCAACTGTCGAGAGCCAATAATGGGAACAACCAGATGAGTCAAATGAAAGAGGATTTCCTGTGGTTCTTAAAAGAAAGACTACAAACAAAAACTAACTTCTTTTTCTTTTAAAATATACTCTCTGAGGCAAAAGGAAAGATAGCTTTATTCTTCATACAAAAGGGTAAAGAGAACTAGATTTCTTTTTTTAAATTTTAAGCAACATTTTAAAAGCTGGGTATCTGACAACTTTTACTGAAACTTGTATTTCTCAGTCTAATTCTAAGGATTGCCCTAC
This sequence comes from Sciurus vulgaris, assembly GCF_902686455.1. Classification (NCBI taxonomy): domain Eukaryota; kingdom Metazoa; phylum Chordata; class Mammalia; order Rodentia; family Sciuridae; genus Sciurus; species Sciurus vulgaris. Next base: position 88,791,501 of record NC_136463.1, on the reverse strand, counting down.
CTTCAGATGTACCCCAACCAAATGTTTGTGGGGGGAAGAAGTTTTATAAAATGGAAAAAATGATTACTTGAAAGCCTCTTTTTCTTAAACTTGAGAAGTTGCACTTGCTTTGGGAGTAGGGTTTTCTCCAATAAATTCACTGGGTTTAAGGGCATGATGTTTTACTCACACAGAGCTTAGCATGTGAGTGTTAGCTAACATCTTGAATGGTAAAAATAAAAACAGCCTGTAAAAATCCTATTGCAACAAAACACGTGTGACTATTGCAACAAAACACCAAACTAACTTTTGTTTTCATAATGACAAAGATTATTTCCAACACCAAGGGCCAAGGTGGATATCAACCTTCTTCCCTGCAACTCCGGTGTAATGGTAAAGCCAAGTCCTTCAGTCCTGGGTATTTTCAAGAAGCCTCTGGTTTCTGTTTGCTGTGATCCTTATCACCAAGAGCACAGAAGACAGATTCTTTTCTCTTTAAAGGGTGCCAAGTTCTCAGAAATCCTGAAAGTAGTTTTGTAAAGATAAAAAAGTTGTTCCAAAAACATGATTTTTTTCTCCATAATTTGAGAGGAAAATTTCTTAAAAGCAATTCCAAAGTGTGTCTATTAAGCCCATGTGGGGACTTTCCCCTCTTCTGGGTTCTGGAAATCAGGACATATGCATTTGCTAGCATAGGATGACTAAAATGGAATTTCCACTAGCTTCATTCTCTGAGAGAAGGGGCTTCATCTATCTTGTTCCCAATGGACCCAGAGCACCACACAATGTCCAGCACAGAGGAAGCATAGTGGAGCAAGTTCTGGATATTAGTTAAATGTACAATACCTGCCATCCATCCCATGAAAATGTAGGGGAGGCCTGAGGTTCATCCAGACAAATAGAACCTTGAAAGAACTGGCACTAAATGAAAACTAGAGATATTTAACTCAATGAAACTGTTGTCAGAATGTTGGTCTGATAGACTTATTTCATTCTCAGAATCACACAGCCCACAGTCTGCCACTCACAATGACAGTTTACTTTTGCTCAGATAAATTCATGACTGGCAGTCAAAACCTGACTTGTGGCTCAGTGGTATGCCTGGGGCCCTGAGTTCGATCCTCAGCACCACATAAGAATAAAATAAAGGCATTGTGCTCACTTACAACTAAAACAAAAATATTTTTTAAAAACCCTTATTTAAACTACATCTACATCTATGTCTATAACTGTAGCCATTAAAAATAAATACATAATGTAAAAAAATGGCAAAAGTAAAATAGTTCTTTTCAAATGTTTCATAAAGAGAACCTTGGTACAAGATGTATGGCTGCAACAGAGTATTTGAATAAGAAATAAAAATACAATTTTGAGGTCAAGCTCTATTTGAGGATTAGAGTTTAACTTCATTAAGGAAGCCACAAATTATTTGCATGTTCTGCAGCCCAGTGGTCAATGGAACCCCTGGTGACCAAACACTCTTGTTCAAAGAGCCAAAGCTCCTTTGACCTTTCAATGTATTATCTGAGGGAGTTATGGTCAGCTGGCTCCCAAAACAACCTAGGCCTGCAGCTGCTCTGCCAGCTGGCCGTCACAGGTTTACAGCAGAAAACTTGGAGGGGACTCATGGCTTCACCAGATGCCTTATCACAGGGTCCAGCTGATGCCCCACACAGTGCAAACCAATTCCATACTTCATATAAAATGACCTGATTTGGATATCATAGCTGTTTCTTTCAGTGTCACAGAATAAGTACCTTACATGTGTATTTTAATTTTCCAAAGGTGTGAGCTGTAGTCAGATCAGTGGCCAGTGACCACAACCAAATCTCAGAGGGCAGGCTAGCATTTTGCAAGGAATTCCAGGTATGCAGTCTCTTTTTGACTCTGACAAGGTGCAAACAGTTATGTTAACAATCCACTTCTGCCTGTATACACTGAAGCAACATCAGAAGGGGTTATGGGGTTGAATTAACCTATGTAATCAAACTGAATCAATCTGAGAACATAATGAACAGGAGCAGCTTGGTCTGTGTATTTACCAATTTGTAAAACAGCTAAGCATAGAGTGAACATATTGTGGGTCAAAGTTCAATACCAGGGAGGAATTGAAAGAATCCTATCAGTGAACCCTTGACTCAACAGGCCACTGGAGGGACCATTAGCCAGGGCCTACATCTGCTCCTGAATTTTAAATGTAATTTAACTTTCCTGATAAGTTAATTCATTTGTTAAAGAATATGTAAAAATACCATGTTATCCTTTGTGTGCTATAATATTCCACCCATAATAGTTTCCTTATGGACAAAAATCTGATTTTCATAGTGAAATTATGAGAGAGTGTCACTATTAGAATAGCTCAACAAGGGAAAACGACCACATCTAAACATGATGTGCATGGTGAGAAGTTGCTAGTAGAAAGGCTGGACAAGATATTGAGCAGACTAAGGGTTGTAAAATGTATGTTTTAAAAAGACACAAAGATGGACCAAATGTGTGAGTCAATTTCATGCTTTTTTGATGCAATAAGGAATGACCTGAATTCATCCTCCCTATCTCATTTCTGTTTTTGTTTTTGTTTTGTTTTTTGCCCTTTGCTGCTCAGACATAATGGGAACATTGCTTGGCCTTTGGGGTAAATGATTCCACTTGAGTAATTTACCATGTGGAAATCAAAGGGAACAGATTTCTAATGTGGAAAATGTTTTAACATCAGAAAACCAAAAGACAGGCTCAATTTAGAGAGACACCTTGTCTTTAAATCACAGAGCATGCCATATATATATATATATATATATATATATATATATATATATATGGAAAGGTTCAATATATATATGGAAAGGTTAAATTAAACCATAGCTCTATATATTTATAAATTTGGTAAATTAGTCCTCACCTAATGCCTGTTTCATAAATAACTTGAGACTTTGTGACTTGAAGAACTGATTGTATTTCATATAGCTGTCGAGTTATAACAGAAATTGCTATAGCACAACATTTAGTGTGTCATTGATTTTTCTTGGAACCTGTCCTAAGTGGCTCTGCGACTATAGAAGAATTCTATAATGATACCTATTATGGGCAAGGCCCCAAGGGCACCAGGATAGTGAGGTGTCCTTGTGTTCTTATTCATGATACAGTGCTCAACTCCAGATAAATGTGTGAACTCAGATGACCTCTTGGATGACCAAGTCTTCAACCCCATCACTCTTATAGAAAAGCGGAAAAAATCCCAAGTCTCTTGAGACCAGACAAGCGACATAAATAGTAAAGCAATCTGGGTAGAGAATGGGTCAAAATGAAGATAACCATGCCCATCTCAAGGGCTCAGATGCTTCTGATTATTATGGAATAACAATTGTGCAAACATGGGGTAAGTCCTGTGCTGCTCGATCTTACAACTTTTAAGAAAAGCTAGAAAATAAGTTTTTTACATAAAAACCTTCTGGTTTATTAAGGTTAGATCATTTTAAAAGCTTTTGTTTTGAAGTAATTGGTGATTTGCATGCAATCATGAGAAATAGTACAGAAAAATCCCATGCGCTCTTTTTCCTCTTTCCCCTAATGAAAACATCATGCATGACTATGGCATATTACAACCAATTGCTAGCTGACATTCCATTTGATGTTGCTACAGTACATCAGCTTATTGGCTCATTATTTTTAAATTTCACAGACACCAATTAAAAATATTTGAGGACTAGCAGTACCCAGTCTTAATATTTCTGTTCATAATCCATTGGTATAACAGTCTGGCTAGATTTAGCAGACAAGCCTTAAATTTGGATCCTTATAGCTGAAGCTAGAAAAATTATTTAAAACATTGCTAGAAGGACCTCACTTCATCTTTCCTTTGTGGGTGCTTTCCCAGTCTTATAGTCTGAATTCCACTCCTTCTAGCCTATTAGTGGGTGCTCAGTTTGGACCTATCTTCTGACTCTTGTATCTTTTCTTCCCAATATGCATCTCTACATGCTGACCTCATCTTCCATTTGAACTTGATTGACTTTGCTTGTATCCCCAGGCAATCTCACCCTGCAGGCTCTGGCCTCAGATGCCCTCTGGGCTCATAGGCTTATCATATTTACTTTCTTCAAATACCTTCTCAGCTCCTTCTCTTCCTTCCCTCCTCACTGAAGGCAAACCATTTTAGCATACTTCAATTTGGTGGGTAACCAAAGTATTTATTTGTGCTGGAATTCTGAAATCTTAAATATTTCTTTAACTAAAGTGAGTCATAATTTAGGGATTATAAATATGAAGTTTTAAAAACAATAATAATATCATAAAAAGCCAGTTTTCTACATAAATGGTTTTAAGACTTCTATGGTAGTGGGGGCAAAGGATGCCAACAAAGTCTAAGAGTGTATGGGGTAGAAATAATGCTTATAGATTTAGATTTCCTTCACTTTAACTTAAGGTTTTCCCTTCTGTCCCATTATTGGTTTTTAATTGCTCTCCCTGACACAGGTACCTTTCCTAACATATATGTAGGAATAGTTCCCTTCAAAGTCACGACATTGGAGGTCATCTCTGGTCATAAGTACATGACAGAAGGTGGGAAGAATCACCTTGATCTTGACCTTTCCAAGGACCAAGCCCAATATCAGTCTATGGGACTCAGGAGGAGGGAGAGTATGTGTGGAAAGAAAAGAAGTGGTAGAACCAGTGCCCACATTGTGCAGCACCATGGTGCTTGTCCATTCAGACTGCTAGAGCAAAGTACAACAGAAATTTGCTTCTCACTGCTCTGTAGGCTAGGAATCTGAGATCAGGGTATCAGCATGGTTGGGTTCTGGTGAGGACTCTCTTCCAGTTTGCAGATGGGTAGCTTTGTGTATTTTCCTAGGGAAGAATGAGAGTTAGAGTGCTCTTTGGTATCTCTTTAGAAGGATGCTAATCCTAAACATGACCTAGTCCCCTCCCAAAGGTTCTATTCCCATTTTCCTTACCTTCCGGGCTAGAATTTCAACATGTGAATTTGGGAGGACACAGACATTCAGTCCATAGCAGTGACTGATATGACCATTGGTGGGTCACAAACCATAGTCAGCTGCCTTTGCCCCATAATTTTATCCCCTGATATTATGGATGAACAATAGTTGTGGGACTTCCACACTATTAAGTGATGGATCTTTGGGTTTATGCCACCTTTTACCAAGCAAGAGAAATGGATTTTAGAAGGAGAAATGTGCTACGATGATTCTGGGCCAACCCTCCTTCTTTCTCAACCAGAACAGAATACACAAAGATATTTTTCTCCTTGCTCTGTTTTGTGCTAGCCCTAGCTTCTCCAAGCTGATTTTAGCTCTACTCCAAAATCATAGTCTTCAGGAATCACAACCAATGCTGCCTGCCCATCTACCAGTCCAGTAGAATACAGGTGGTATCTGTCCTTGAACTTATCCATCTGTGATTCCTATTCCTGCTGTGGATTCTCCTCCTCACCCCAATAGCTCCTACTGACTTCTGCTAATACACAGATCCCACTGAGTTCTGCAAATCCTGCTGACACCTCTCTTAGTGACACATTCCCCAGTCATTAGATGGCAGCCCTGCCTTCCAATATCCCAGTCAAAATATAAAGTTTGCCAAAGTCCTCTTTATGACCCCAGGCATATCTCCTCCCCATGACTAGACACATGAACCTCAAAGCAGAGGAGAATATGGTGAAGGCTGAGTTCTGATCTTCCTGCTACCCCTATGTGTGAGATGAACAAGGGACGGTCGCTTTGGACTTCAGTTTACATGTCTGAAAATAAAAAGATGCACCATCAATCATTGTTATCTTAATGTTGTAGGCAAAGCAACTGGGGTTAAGAGAAGTATAGGAAACTTTCCCAAGGTCTCACATCTGGTTAATGGTATGAGAGGTCTGATTTCATAAGGGAGGACTTGAGATTGATGGAATTTCAAGCATCTACCACTCCCATTGCCTAGAATGCATAGAATGGGCCAGTGAACTCCCTGTGGCCTTTTAAATTCACATTTAAGTCACCGGGGACCTTTTGATTATTACAAGTGTCTACACTCTTCCCCAAAGATATTATGATATAGTACTGGGTGGGTGGAGAGTTTGGATATCCTTCCTTTTAAAAAGTATCCAAGGTGATTTTTAACTATAGGCTTAATTAAGTATGACCTACTTAGATCAGTGGTTCTTTAATTTAGACTGCACTAAGTTCAGATGGAGACCTTATGGAAACAGTTCACTGGACTCTACTCCCAGAATTTCTGATTCTGTAAGTATGAGGAGGGCCTGAAAATTTGCATTTCGATCAAGTTTCTGGTGCTATTGCTACTGTTGTTCTGGAAACCACATTTACTCTAAGGCATAGACCTAGATAGAAAGTTGGAATACAGTTAGATTTATCATTTATGGAGTACCTGCTGGTACTGGGGCAGAATGTTTATGTGATATTATTTAAAAAATAAATGATATTTAATCTTTCCTAGAACTTTTTGATTTAGGTGTTATTGTTTCCATATGAAGAAAACAGAACCTCAGAGAGATGAATCTGTGCTTCTTAAATTGGGATATGTGGGAATATTGTAGGGATTATGGAAATGACACAATGAATAGCACATAACTTCTTGGACCATGAATTTCATTGGCATAGACTTATACTCTTTGCTGAAAAGACTTGAACAGTTTTGGGGGGTTCATAATGTTCCTGTTATCTGTGTATTGACTATCTTAAGATTGGTGTATACTCTAGATGATGGAGTCGACTCAACAGTAGATAGTTGTTAAACCATGGCTGTAATTTATTCCCATACTATTTCATACATGGTATGATGAGGTAAATGTTGATTAAAATGAGACTAAGGAATTGTTACTATTGCTCCATGGATATCACCACTTATCAAAGCCACCTTGAGCCCTTGCTTTTTTGAATTTGTAACTGAGTTTTCTAATGGTACAGCATGAAGTTTCCTTTATTATTACAACATCTCTAGCACCATTTTTATTAGTCATTAGTTCTTTTGTGAGAATATTTTTAAGTAAGCTTTTAACTACTCTAGTGATTATGTGTAAAGGCCTTTTTTCATCATTTGATAAAAAATTCTGTTCTTACATAGTCTACATAGCAAATATGATTGAATGTATTTATTATATGGTCATCTCATAGGAAAGCATTTCTTCACTTGTTTTGAGTCATTGACAACTTTATAAATCTGATAGGCTATATATACCCTTTTCTAGAATATGCATATATGTATACACCCCATTTTTGTATATACCCTGTTTATGCTCATGAGCACCTTGATTTTCAGGGCATTCACAGTCCACTGAACGTATCCTGAGCCCAGAATCATGAGTTCCAGATTAAGAACATCTGCTGGACTCTACAAGTTTCTGCATAACAAAGTTTATGTCTTGCCTGAACTTGTATCTCGGTGTCTAGTGCACTGAATAGCTGGGAAGGTTCCTATTCCATGTCAGACAATGAATTATCTCTATAAGACAAATGAAGTAGGAAATATGCTTGAGAACTTGTGATTACAGTACTCTACATGGTTGTCTGTAACAGCTTTTTTAGGATGTTATAGGTAATGCACAATCCTCAGGGACCTCTGCTGGCCACCCAGGAGGAGGTGGATGGAAGTATTCTGAGACAGACACTCCCATGCCAGTGTTCTCTAGTGGTCAGTACCATGTGACTCATGTTCGTATCATCTGATTCATTGACAGATATCCAGGGCCATGAGCTCTTGCTAGTCTGGCTTGGGCCTTCGGAGTTGTCTCCCCTTATTTCTCCTTTTCGTTTCATGCTTTTTGCTGTGGTCTTGGCCTACGATATGTGTCCCACAGCTGATTTCCATAGTCAACCTGTTGTAAGCAGGGAAGACTCTCACTCTGCATGTAGAAGGCTGTATTATATCAGAAAGGTCATACTCCAGGGGCACCTTCTACAAATGTCTGTACACAAATATCAGAAATTGTTTTTGTGAAATTGGTGACTTTCTAATAATGTTGATGAATGCTAAAAATGATCTTATGTGTGCACTTCAAGATACTGGGTCTTTGGCAGATGTGGATTAGTTACATATATTCTGGAGACATGTTTGAACAGGGTTTAGAAATCTTGCAAAGCTTGTGATTTGCTCCTGTAGAAAGGGCATCTCAATCTGAATTCCTATGATTCCTTTGCCCAGGCTTTGCTACAAAGAGTTTTAATTATCTGATGCTGACTGAAAGAGTAACAGAATCCGCCTCTGGGATGTTTGGTGTCTGACTCCTATAAACCTTTCATGAAAGGTGGTGGATGGGGCCCTGAAAGGACAGGCAGCCAGGACTTCCCTGAGCTTGCATAACAGCTAATAAGGACCATTTTTATGCCTGCCTTCTAACACATATTTATTTAATAAATGTTTACATATGCGTAGGCAAATCTGGTCTGAAGTTTGCTTTCATTATAGCTGAGTAGCAGGGTCAAACTTATTTGGGAGATGTCTTATCACCTGCCAAAAAGAGCTTTAATGTGTGTGTGTGTGTGTGTGTGTGTGTGTGTGTGTGTGTGTGTGTATTTTAATGACCAAAATGGCTTTGGACTGTTCACAGCACTTCAGCTCTATGGCAAATTTACTTGCAAGAGAGAATATATATATACATATCCCCCCCCCCTTTTTTTTTCCTGTGGTAGCAACCCAGGTAGAAATTCAGTAGCTTAGAATATCCAACATTTATTTTTCAGTTATGGCTTTGTGAATTAGTTATGGTTCTGGTAGGTAGGTCCCTGATGGGTTTGGCTGGACTTGATGGATGCTGGCTTCAGGATGAAGTTGAATCTACTTCTCTGATCTTATCCCAGAATCCAGTCTCCATATCAGTGTTACCTGCTCCGTAGGACATCTTGTTCTCATGATAGAGGCAGAACCATAAGAGATGCAGGCAGGATTGCTTTGCTGGAACTGGGGTACTGTTCCTTCTGCTTTTTTCACTTGTAAAAGCCAGGTCCATGGCAAATACCAGAGTTCAGTGGAGTGGGAAGTACTGTACACTTCTCCTGACTTTCAGGAGAAGGGCAAGGAAAAGTATAAACAAATACTGCAGTCATTTACCCTCCAAGTCAAGTAATGGGGTCTTCCTGTGTTCCCCAGCCACCACTATAATGTCAATTCTAGTCAGTTCCTGAAGCATTAGCTAAGTAGTATGAATAGCCCTATATTTTTGAGATGGGAGTTAGTCAGAAGTGTAGATGGCATAGGCCTTGGCCTTAAGCATCCTTTAGTCTTAGAGAGGACACATTATTTCAACCTCAGAGATCATATAAGTGTACTATGGAATGATATTCATAGAGAGTTGAAAAATATACAGTCAATGTATAGTAAAGATTAGTTCCAGTATCACCCATGGATACCCAAATCCCCAGATACTCAAGTCCCTTATATAAAATAACAGAGCATTTGCATATAACCTATACACACCCATTTTTGAAATGATGGCTGTCTTTGATGTATTCTTTAATCATCTTTACATTACTTACTATATCTGATACAATGTAAATGCTTTGTAAAGGGTCATTATAATGTGTTGCTTAGAGAATAATGAACAGGAAAATGATCTACACAGGTTTAATACAATTTTGTTTCCTTTTTTCATCCATAGTTGGTTGAATCTGTGGGTCCAGATCCTGTACATGCAGAGGGATATTGTCCATAAAAAGAACATAAAATTACTGCTATGCAGAGGCCTGTTATAAGAATAATGGTATTAGGTCTATACTTCCATTTTAACATGTGTGCTCCTTGCCTCCAGGATGGAGTAGATCAATCAGATGTTTGATCCCACCCAACAGTGGAAAAATAAAGAAAAATGCATTCAGAGGAAGACCCAGACCCTAGTTCCACAGTAGACTATGCAGTGCTACACAAACCATTTATGTTTCCAAGGTCCTCAGATTTTTCATTTGTAAAATGGAGTCTGTAAACCAGCTTGCAAAGTCTAGAAACTGGAGAAGATAGTATGGTTTGTCTTTGAGTTCCCTTTGTCTAAGGGACTTCTAAGTCAAAGGATACCTAAAGATTATGAGACTGTTCCCACCTACTGAATTATTGACTAATCTGATCTCATTTTTCTTCCTTTTCATAAATATCTATAAAATCAAACTCACTTGAATATGTGTATAGAATATATGCTTTATTATAACCCAATGATAGATTTTCCCCTGATTATTTTTTATGATTTAAAGTTTAAGAAATGCTTGAATTTAATTATGTTTTCTGTATTTTGCACATAGCACTATTTGGGTAACTTTGCTGGAGATAATTTCACTGTGACATGGATTTCAGAGCAACCTGGAAGCTTGGGAAAAGCTCATTCATGGCATTAGACTCTAAATGGGCCCTGGGGCTCAGTTTGTTAAGTGGATGGCAAAGTCACTGCCTTGTGTGGAGGGGTGCATAAAATGAGATTCATCCCCCATTCTCTGTCACCCCCCACCTACCCCCCTGTCAGTCTTCTTCCCAGGCTTGCTTAATCGTTTTGAATGCTGTGGTAAGTGGATTATTCTTAAATGGAAGCCTGGGCAAATCTGGTTCAAACTGGAAATCATTCAAGATTTTAAAAGAAGCCAATAGGAGGGACTAGGATTAATTTGGTTTCTCTGTTTTCATTGTGTACAGACAAGCCCTAAAGGAAAACAACACTGTTATCCTGAGAGCAAACACTTTTATGTTTCTAAGAAAACTTGAAAATCTTCTCTGATCAGCACCTGAACAATAGAACCTCCTTCCTTGCAAGTTTAGACAAAATTCCTGGAGCCCCTATTTCATGTTGAATACCTAACAGACAAGTGTTCCTTATCACAGAACTTGGGCTCCATGTGCCTCTTAGATGCTCAATGTCTGAATTTACCTCTTTAGCAAGACAGATACGGCTAGAATAAATGGTAGAATGGAAATGCCTGCTTCACATTTGTGAGAATGTTCTACATGTTAGATCTGAGGCCTAGGAAAACAAAGGAATTGTCAGAAAGATTGGATTCATATTAAAACTTGTGTCAATGACTGAAGTCTTCCATCTTCTCCAAATGGGAGAGAGAAGAACTTGGGTTTGATAAGAATAATGCAAATCTGGGGTTGGGGTTTTAGCTCAGTGGCAGAGTGCTTGCTTAGCAAACACAAGGCCCTGAGTTTGGTCCTGGGCTCTGAAAAACAAAACAAAAAGAATAATGCAAATATCTCCAGGTGAAAGGAAAATGTGGAGCTTGAATTTGGACTTTACTTTTTTCCTTTAAGGAGATCTATATTCTGGCCAGGGTCAGTGTTCTCTGGTATTGCATCTGCCTGAGTCTGTGAGAGATTTGAAATTACTCATCAGAAAGCAGCACCTGCATTCCTACATCAAGTGCAGTCTGAATTTTCATTTTTTACTAACATGATTAATCATTTACTCCTTTCCATTAACTGTTTTTTCTAACTGGTCTTTAATTTCTATCCCCTTCCCTTCCCTTCCCTTCCCTTCCCCCTTCCTCCCTCCCTCCCCCCCTCCTCCCTCCCTCCCTCCCTCCCTCCCTTCCTTCCTTCCTTCCTTCCTTCCTTCCTTCCTTCCTTCCTTCCTTCCTTCCTTCCTTCCTGTTTCCTTCCTTCTCTCCCTCCTACCTTCCTTCTTTCATTTCAACATATTAGTGCCTCACCAAGAGCAAATGAGCCAGGTCCAGCCTAGATCAAAGCTGCAAAAAGGGGAGCTTGGATTCTGAGGCCTTGCCACCCGCTTTCTTTTCTCCTGTGTTATATTCTGGGGCGCTTTGCTCCTATAGGAGCCCAGTGCCTCATCTCATTCTACCTCCCTAGTTAGAGGTGGAGCACCAAAGGAGCCAGGGCTTGTCTCTTCCTCGGCACTGTGTCCCAGTGCCTACCACAGGGTCAGACATAGTAGGTGCTCAGTACATAGTTGAATGAATGGCAGATGTTTTCTTAAGATGTCCTTCCTTGGCAAAATAGAAACTAGGCACCAAACTTTTGACAGAATTCAAAATTTAGAAGAATAATTTACAGATCTGTATAATTTCTAAATCAAAGATTCTCTAGTTCTCCAAGCAACCCCATCCCTGCAGTCATCTCTGCATTCCTCACATTTCTCTTTCTCTAAAAGCTCTTTCCAGCACACATTAGAATGAGTCCTCCTTTTAGTGCAAAATCATCTTAGTTAAATAAAGGGAAATTGTCTTTATTCTTCTGGGAATTAAGAGAATATTAAACTGTATCAGTGCTCAGGTAAAACTGGCTAAAAGCCCCTCTTCCTTCATCTATTCTAGGGATGATTCTAACTTTAGAGCCGCTGTTGATTTTCTTAGGACATTTTAGGTGTGTGATTTAATAAGATCCCAACATGATGGCAAAAACTGAGACACTGGAGTTGTATAGAGAGTGATTTTTAGAGGTAGTAGATCTTCATTTTAGGGATTACACAGATCTGTACATTCTTCCTCTGAATTTTGAATGCTGTTAAAGGATTGGTTGCCTGTTTTCTATTTTGCTAAGGAAGGAGAGCTTAAGGAAATACTTGCCATTCATTCATTCATTCATTCATTCATTCATTCATTCAGCAACTATGTACTGAGCATCCAAGGAAGAGACAAACCCTACCTACCAAATGGAGACTGCCAAATGGTGAGGCAGCAGCACAGGAATACTGGATAGAGGCAGATGGTAGGAAGATTTTAAGCAGAGGGACGAGATCAGGAAGGACCAGGAGGGGATTGGTATTTGTTTGGGAATTCAATTGAAACCTGCCCAATAACAGAGACAACACAGTAGAAATGATAAGAATTCAAGCTTTCAAAGATATGGAGGAGGCATGACTCAAAAGGGAAGAGTAAATGCAAAACCTGGCGCAGCTAAGAAACAGACATCATTATAGTTGTAGTATAACAACAAAGAAAAAAAGGGCATTCACAGGAGATGAAGTCAGAAATATAGTAAATCCTCACTGTTTGCAGCTTCCATTTTGGCAAATGGTCTACTCATTGAAATTTTTTTGTAACCCCTAAAGCAGTTATCAGAGTGCTTTCCCTGTCACTTGAAGAAGTGCTCAGAGTGGCCCAGTGTGTGGAGTCTACTGGTGAACACATTTCCTGCCCAGGCTGAACAAGGCTATGCTCCGCCTTAGTGTCTCAGCTCCCACACTGTAAACAAGTCTACTTTTCTGTTTACTTAGGGCCATGTTTTTCACATATTTGCACTTTTTGATAGTGTTGTCACTGTTTAAATGGCCCCAAAGCATAGTGCTAAAGTACTGTCCCATGTACCTAAGCTTAAGAAGGCTGTGATGTGTCTTATGTTGAAAATGTGTGTGTTAGATAAGCTTTGTTCAGGTCTGTGCTACAGAGCTGTTGTTGGTCAAGAGTGCAATTCCAATGAATTGACATTATGTAACAAATAAAGTGTCTTTGAACAGAAACGCACACAAAACAAGATTATGTATTGATCAGTCCTTGGATGTATTGTGAGCAGAGGCTCACGGAAACCCTACTCTGTATTTCTCCTAGAAGCAAGGTTGAGAATTTGCTAAGTCACTATGGGCAGCAAATATAGCTAATGGGAATAATGGGAATCAACCCTGGAGAAGTGGTCAGGTTATGGTTTATCCTCATAGGCCCTCCTAAAGAGTTTGGATCTAGTCTTAGTTTCAGTGGAAAGCTGGATGACTGGGATAGAGGTAAGGGAGAGACAGGCATGATCTCATTACACATCCAACTTATCACTTGATGCTGGTGTAGAGTGGGGCAAGTTGAAAGTCAGGGGAGTAAAAACTGATGGCTGAAGGAAGGAAATCCAGGGGACCAGCTGCTGTTATCATCAATCAATGAAAGAGAGAACATTAAAATCCTAAAAGTTGAGAGGAAAGGCTGACAATTTGTAAGAAAGAACAGTAGGGAACCTTATCTGACGTAACCCAACCATAAAGAAGTATAGTTTACCTGTTTCTAAAGTGAAAAAGGTAGCACAATTTTATTTTATAATATTGCTTTGCATATAATTGTGCTTTTGAAATACATTGCTCAGCTTAGGGCTATCGTTATTTCAACAGTTCAGTAGGATCCCAAGTGTCCATTTTTCTTCCTGTCCTGGTCAAAATATAGGTTTAGGGAGATGTGTTGACAAAACTGGAAACCAATCTCTTACTTCACTTAATTCCAAAGTCTCTGGGGGAAATGAGAGAACTGAGGCATAATATGGGGTATTTGGTTCTAGATAAAATGGTGTACAGGATTCCTGGGTGTGCAGAGCAAATCCAGGTGCCATTGAGCCTGGGCTGCTTGTCTGACAGGCAGTGAGTAAGGTTCAACCCAGGGCAGTCAAGAGTCACCACACTCCTACACATACACGCAGACTCTCTCTCTCTCTCTCTCTCTCTCTCACACACACACACACACACACACTCTCACACACACATACTCCCACTTATACATGCACATAGATACATACACGCATACTCTCACATAAACACATTCACATACATACACACACACATACACGTACTTTCACATACACATGCACATACACAAATTGTCTGTATCTGACTACAAACCAGCTTGTAGGAGCCCCGTGATAAGACAGGACACATCATTTTCTGCATCCTCCAAAAAATGTCATACAGATGCCCTGAGATAATGCTGGCCCTGTTTCTTCCTTCTGCTCAGCAGAGAAACTGAACTTGGAGAAAGTGAGGAAGTGAGGAAGAATACTTGGCACATCATAGGGAATGTGCCCAGAGTGGCACATACTACAGGGCAACATTTTGCACTGTGACATAAAGGGTCATGGTGTTTGAAATTGTTTGTACCGTTCACCTTCAAAGCTGATGTCTGCCTGGAATTCTTAAGCTTACGTCAATATGTGGACCTTCCTGAAAAATTCATTTCACATGAAACCAAGAGTCTTGTTAAACACTAGACGTCCAGATTTTTAAAAACTCAATAAAACATTGGTGGCTAGACTAAATACGTTTAGTAACGAATACAAGAAATAAGTTACAACACCATGTGGTCACGCATATCCACCACAGACCATTTACTGTACTCTTATGAGGTGCTACCTAAAGTAAATTTAATTAAATCAATTTCTATATGTTTCAGCACTGTGGAAATACCAATTGTCACTAATAATCAGTGATGCATGGCATTTTAATTATCCATTAATCATTTCCTTTATAAAATGAATGCCTCAACCCCAGTAAATTTAGGTTTACATTATTTGTTTCAGAAATGACTTTCAGTAGATTGATTTTATTAGTTACAACCTATCACTTTCTTAGAGGGCTGAGGCATAATCAACAAATCATATTGTTTTGTGGTATGATTTATTTTTTTCAAAGCTTTTCAAAGATAAGTGACGCACCTCTTGGAGCTGGGAAAGTTTTATCCGTTGGGACATAGAACTTAACTCTTCTCAGTTACATACATAATTAGAAAAAAAGAATCTTTCTGTTCCTCAAACTCACTATAAATTCTTGAAAGATAAATGTGACCAGGTAAACAAATCAGGATGATTTGCCACCAAAGAACAGTGTCTTTTATTTTACATTGCTATTAAAATATTGTCAGGCATGACCTCTGACTCTTCTCTCACCTTACAACTCTCCTTTAATACAACCTAAAGGGAAATAAGTTTCCTTCATCAGTTACCAAGCCCATTTGTTTCCCCACTTCCTATTCAAGCTCTTCCCTTTTTCTTTCCCACCTGGAGGATCAGATACTGGAGGTCCCATTCTCAAGAGGCTTTTCTGGATCTGCCTTCTTCTATTAGTCATCTGTGTCACTGTGACTAAATACTTGAGAGAAACAATTTTAAAAGAAGAATGGTTTATTTTGGATCATGGTTCCCAAGGTTTCTGTCCATGGATATTTGGTTCCATTGTTTCGGGGTCTGTGGTGAGGCAGAATGTCATGGCAGGAAGCACAAGATGGAGGAAAGCTGCTCATCTCCTGGCAGCTGGGAGGAGAGTAAGATAGCAAGAGAGAGAGAGAGAGGAGAAAGAGGAGAGACACCCAGATTTTATAAAAGAGTCTTTCCCCCAAACCCACTAAGCTATGAATCTATCAATAGATCATTCCTTTAAAGAGGTCAGGGCCTTCATGATCCATTCAGCTTGCAAAGGCCCCACCTCTGAATACTGCTGCTTTAGGGAAAAAGCCTTCAATACATGAACTTTTGGGAGATATTTCAGATGCAAACCATAATACTTATATATCATCAGCAGGCTTGTGTGATCAGTGAACTTCACCATAACATGGACTTTATTATGTGTATATGCATTTACTGACTGTTCAGCTCTTACCTTGCAGAATATATTTTACAGTATAGCAAACTTGGTTAAGTGATATTTTTCTTCTCATGGGTTTTAAAATTTTTTCAATTATCATGGCAACTAGTAACATTAAACCATAAATATATAAATGTTAAATATTACTTCCATTTTAAACTGCTGTATAATATTTTTAATAAACACCATTTGGAGAAAAATTTTACCTTGGTTTCTATTTTTATTAGTAGTGCTTTATTATAATATCCTTATTTATAATCATGTTAGAGATTAAATCAGAGCATGTATGCTATTTTCACTTCCCTATCATTTCTGACACCAAATGTTATGATCTGTTTTGACCCACAGAAGACTTCTGATACTAAATGGTGTGGGGTTTCCACACTAACAACTGATTTTCCAACTCTCTGAACATCGAGAAAGGAACATGTGTGTTCCTTTCAATTCAGTTCTCATGCTAACTGCCTGGAGTTAGCTCAGATCCCCAAAGGTTAAAGGTTTAATCCAATAAATATGTACTCACTTCAAACACCACTCACATGTTCTGGTTCTCCGTGATTCTAATGGACTGCCTATAAATTGGAGGTCCCCTTTACTCATTTCTTAAGTGGATAATTTGCAAGAATAAGTCTCAGAATTCAGGGAAAAGAGGTATTTTTTATTATCAGTTTATATTAAATTATATAACTAAGGTACAGACAAACAGAAGAGAAGCATGGGACATGGCATAGGGGAGGGGTGCAGAGCTTTGTGCCTTCTCTAGGAGCACCATCCCCAGAACAGTAGTATGTTTACCACCCCAGAAACTCTCTAAACCCCTTTGTTTAGGATTTTAGTGGAAGTCCCATTATAAAATTAAATCATGACCATTAGCTTGATCTGAAGCCCCTCTGCCCACCCAAACCTATAATCACATGGTTGGTTCCTTCAGCAACCAGTCTGCAACTGAAGCTATCTAAGGGTCACGAAGGGTCACTTCATTAGCATAATCTCAGGTATAGTTAGGAAAGGATTTATGAAAATGAAAGACTGCTCTCACTCCTATCACTCAAAACATTCCAGCATTTTAGAAGCTCTGTGCCAGAACCACGGACAAAGACCAAATATATTTCTTATTGAATCACAGTATCACAGGAAAAAAAAAATTCAATATTTTATACCACAAATTTAGTAAAAAACAAAAATGTAATTAAATTAAATGTATAACATTTAATCACTATATTAGTTTCCTAGGGCTATCATAACACATTAGCACATATTTAGTGGCTTAAAACAACAGAAAATTTTCTCTCATAGTTCTGGAGGCCAGATGTCTAAAGTCAGCTGGGCAGTAGCTCCCTCTGAGTATCCTAGGGGAGAATCTTCCTTACCTCTTCCAGCTTCTTTCTGGTGGCTCCAGAAATTTCTTGGTTTATGGATAACTCTAATTCCTGCCTTCACATTCTCTTGGTTTTCTAGTCCTTCTCCCTTCTCCTCTCCTTTCCATCTCTGCCCTCTTGGTATCCCTTATAAAGGCACTTACCATTGGATTTGGGGCCTACCAAATAGAAAGGGATGATCTCATCTTAGAATCATAACTTAATTTCACCCTCAATGACCTTCCTTTCAAATAAGGTCACATTCACAAATCCGAGTAGTTAGGATATGGACATATGATTTGGAGGGCCACCATTCAACCTACAATAATCATAGGCCCATAGCATTAAACTTTAAGCATTTCTCCAGTGACAGCCAGAAGTCAGATTTTGAGAGACTGACAATTGCAATCATCATTACCCCAAACTATTTTACATATGAATTTATAAAAGGAAAGAATGAATAAATGCAAAGTGGAAAAATAATGTATGGAGTAGGGTGGCGGCATGGTCTGGCCGGGAGATGGAGGATATTAGAATACTTAGAACCAAAAATAATTTTAAAATATTTAAGTATACTGGGTAAGGAAGATTGAGATTAAAAATGGAAAATCTTTTGTTTGCCAAAAATATGTTTTTGCAGACATATAGCATTACAGACCTGCTTTATATATTTATATAGCAATTTAATAGGAGCCAAAAATGTGGTCAATATCAATGGAACTTTTCTGCTTTAAATTGGCATGACTTTATGTGTAAACTGACCAGTTTTCACAGTTACTTAAGTGTATTTAAATTGGGAGAACTACTGAGACCCCTACATTCCCCCCTTTTTCATTAATTTTAATACACAAAAGTCTATCTGTACTGTGCTATGTGGTTAGAAATGGAGACCACACCAGTGACTTGAAAATGTGATGAATGAATCATGTTATTTCTCCTGCACACATTTCTAAATGTTATTTAAGGTTTCACACTGTCTTTTTTAATAATCTGCTAAAGGTCTTCTTATTGAAAGGGATTTTTCTTCAGTAGAAACATGGGTAGGGTAGAAACCTCATATAAAATGCCTCCCAAAAACATCCTCAAGTAGGCTTTTCCAATTTGAATTTTTGCCTGTTAATAGGCAGATTCTTAAAACTCTTGTCTCCATAAATGCTCCAACCACCCATTTCCAGCTCTGTAATGATAACCATTTTGTTTGATTTTATTAAATCTGAGGGTCACCAAGTCATTCTTGATCTGTAAGATGAATACCCTAGAGCTTTTCTGGCTGCCAGAGCCTTCTGTATTCAAATCCACTCCTTCTCTCCCAAAGACACCATCCCTCTTGCTGCCCCAGGTACCTCTCAGCTTGCCTTCTCCTCTGCTGGGCCTTCCAAAAGCGTTTGTTACAAAGCTGTGATGATAAGAAGCAGAACTTCGCAAGGCTTGCTCAAACAAGGATTGAGGGCTCTGGGTTCCCTCCAAAGGGCAGCGCACCTCCCAGGAACTGAACCAACCACTGGGGAACCTCAGCTCAGCAGCCTTCTGGGTGTTGATACTTCTCTGTGTCCTCTGTTTCTCTCTCTCTATGTGGCTCCTCTTCCACAGAGTTTTCTTTGTTCTTTTTTCTTTCATTTTTTTCATTGCTCTCTAAAAGTAGCCTCTCCACCATTATCTATAACATTAATTCCAGGTCAGCTCTACTAACTCTCACTCACATTCCCACACTCTGTTTGCCAGTGCCTTTGATTGGCTGATTTGAGGCAAGTGTTCAAAACTCACCCAGTCATCTCAGCTGAAGAGTGTTGTGTCCTCACCTGCTTCAGGAAGCGGTGACCTTCGGTTGCCTTCCCTCTCCATTCTGCTTTTCATAAACTCTGCTGGGTTGCACTTTCAAACACCCATAAATCTTTCTTCAAAGATGTCCATGTTGATGTATCACCATTTTGCCACCTTTGAAATTTTAGTATTTGCTCTTTCTTGTGGTCTCCAAGTAGAATAAGTATTTGTTAAAAATGGACACCTTTTCTTCTTCTGATGCACACTAAATTATTGAAAAGTAGATTCATAGTGATGGTATTGACCATTGCTATTGTCAGATTATTATTTTGTGTTGAGATGATCTAGAGGATTCAACAATACACCCTCTTTTTGAAATATTACAAGGTACCAAAGCAAGATTTTCCTTTGTTATGTATCAGTATGCCAGATTTCTATCAAATATTACAGTATATCTCATATTGGGAGTTTCTTCTTGGTGAGTTTCAGGTCTTTTTTATAGATAATTCAGTTGTGATGTGCATAAAGAAGAGAGTGCTATCGATTCCCTGGAGATCAGGTCTCTGCTTTTAAGTAGAAAACTCAGAGCAGAATACGTTTCCAGAAAGAACACTGCACTTTAGCGCCCCATCTCTGTGGTGAGCAATACCCAGTGCTGGCAGATTCAGCATCCACACCAGAGCCATTCTTGACTAAAGTTTTTCTCTATGAGGTGACACAGAGTGGGGGATTACTCCCTGATAAAGGACTTTGCAGAAGATTCTCCCACAATCGACCCTTTACATTACTGCTTCCAGAAACTGGGCAGAGCTCACTTCCTTTGGCTTAGATATCCTGGCCTAAGAATCTCCTGAGAGGAATTCTGTACAAGATTTATCAACAGCAAGGCCTGTACTAGCCCATATAGTGCCTTCATGCAAATTAGATAAAGCCCTTATTAACTAGGTTAGAAAATTATTGTAATGCATAAATGTATATTAAAACAGACTGTACCACCCCCGCTAGAAAACTGTCATAATAAATATAAAAGGCTTCTATACTTACAGTAGGACATTGCGTGGTCTACAACCTGCCGTATATTGCCCAGCAGCCTCAGAGCACTTCATTACTTCATGCATCAGTGTCTTTTCTGAAGGTACATCTTGAGAATGAGGATAGCAGAGGCAACAAGTATACTGGAGTAGTGGATGGATACCAAGATGAGTAAGGAAGAACAGACTGGAAAACAAAGGTATTTTCACAATTTCACTAAATTCCCATTGAACTACACAGAGAAGGTATGTAACAAAAAGACTGTATCTTGAAAATGTTTTCAGATATTTTGGAACACATTGTTCTTCTGTCGTAAACACTTGCAGTCAAATGGTCAGATGAACTCAAACATGAGAAGAAACAAGGATTCATTAGGATTGATTTCTACAGGGCTGGGTAAACAACCATAAAAAAAAGAAAGCTTTTCTATTATGGGAGTAATTCCTTCTTTTTTGGAATAGGGATAAAATTTTGATTTTGTTGTATTATGTTGTGGCAGATTAGAAGAAAAGTGAGAGACAATATGGGTTATTCAAGCTGGGTGCAGTTATTGGTGATGTAAAGTGTAAGGACCTATCTTTGTTTCCTTATAGAAGTTGCTTTCTGTACATTGTCTTCATGGAATTCTATGTAATAGGGATTTCCTGGCTTTCTTTCATGGTGGGGAAACTCAGAGCAAATGGCAGAGCCAAACTTCAAGCTAAGCCTGGCTACTACAAACTGCATCCCTCCTGTTATAATTGCTGCTCCACAGACTCAAATCATGATAATGGCAAAGATTTGCCTGTGTTATGGGTTCAATAGTTCCCCCTTCATATATTGAAGTCCTAACCCTTAGTATCTCAGAGTGATCTTTTTTAGAGACAGTCTTTATACAGATAATCAAGTTAAAGTAAGGTTTGAGGGTGAATCCTAATCTGATAGGGCTTATGTCCTCATGGAAAAGGAGAGCCTGAACGCAGACCCACACATGAAGAACACCATGTTAAGACATAGGCAGAGATCAGGGTGATTCTTTTAGGAGCCAAGGAATACCAAAGTTTGCCAACCAAGCCTCCAGGATCTAGGTGTGAGCCCTACCTCATTGCCCTCAGGAGGAGCCAGTCTTGTAGAAACCTCAATCTAGAACTCGTACCTTCTAGAACTGAAAAAATAAATTTCCATATAAGTCACTCAGTTTGTGACACTCCTTTAGGATAGTCCTCGCAAACCAATGCACTGTATGTATTAGCTTGAGTGGTTAGAAGTCAAGGGTAGATACCCTTGAATTCCATGCTGGGTGGTTTAATGTGACATGAGAAGCACTTGGGTGCACTGCAGGTTTTGACAAAGAAAAGGAACAGTGTGGGGCACATGGTTCTTTGGTGGAATCCAGCTGGGGTCACCTTGGCTGGAGCACTGAGGCTGAGTGGGTAAATGAAAAGTAAAGCCCTTGTAACCACTTTATTTATTTAGTTTAATTTTTGCTTTATGCTTTCAGTTTTGCTTACATATTTTATTTGAATGGACAAAGTTCATTGAACTCCACCTTGATTAAACTCCAAGCAGAGTTTTTATGGCACTCCTCAGCTTTCCATCTTTGCTGGCCATTTATTTTGGATTTTACTTATCTTGGTGATTGAGTTCCTCCTATGTGTTATTCTCATAGTCAATGGATGGTAAAATTGAAAGAAAGAGAAAATGTGAGGAAGTTTGGGAGAGAGGTTTGCAAAAATGGTATGTTGGATGGAGGGACAATTTATCTTTGGCATATATGTAACAGTTGGGGCTTGAAAAGAGGAGATATTTGGATGGAAATAGGCTAATTTTCTAGGAAATTAATACAAACTACTCCACAAAGATCTGATAGTTCTAAGAATTCCTTTAAAATGTTTGAGCATACAAATTAAATAATAACTAGAAGGGCAGTCTTTCTCCTGCATATTAACCATGAAACTAAGTGATAATCCATACCATCTTATTTGACTTACTCTCTTCTGATCCAAGCAAGCTATGAATATTCTTTCAAGCAAATGTTTATCCCTAACCATTCTCTATGAGCATCAGCATACCCCTTATAATGTTGAAGAAACTTTCTGTGGCTAGAAAGTTATGGATGATGCTGAATTTAGTCATGTAATCCCTGTAGTTCATCTGTGCCTCACAGATGGAGAGGACCCAGGGGAGAAGCTGGCAGGCTGCTTTCTTTGTTCCCCTCTGGGGTCCTTCTTTAACCCCATAGAAAACTTTCACATTTGAGTCTGAGCTTTTAAGAAATGCTTTTCCTATCTGGATTAATGGTTCATAAGTTACTAACTGGTTTCTCGATGATGGTGATGATGATGATGATGGCAATCGTGATAGAAATGAACATTTAGTGAATATTACTGGCAGGCATACTGCTATATTTTTGTTTTTAAAATATTTTCTTTATATCATTTAATATTTCAAGGGAAATGACGAGACTGTTCAATAGTATTATTTTTAAACCAGGTAAACGAAACTGCTTTTCTAATACTTCTATCTATTGAGGTCTGCCAGACCCTGAGTTATGCATTTTCACAGTGACTTAGAGCTTTGATCCTAGCTCCTTGAGCCATCCATTGAGACCAAAGATAATTACTTTAGTCTGGCTTCCTGGTTATTTCTTTGACGAACTGAGTTTTCTTTCCCTACATAGCACCTAATTTTGTTCTATGTATGTTGAGGTTTGTCCAGCAAAATGGTATGTGGGGTTTCTGTAAAGAAGTATCACCACTGATTGATTGATTCATCTGTTTGCAAGATTTGTTTTGTTTTTTGTTTGTTTCTTTGTAGTGCTGGGGATTGAACCCAGGGCCTTGTGCTTGATAGGCAAGCACTCTACCAACTGAGCTGTCTCCCCAGTCCTATTTGTAAGATTTGGATAATAATTATCAGAGTCATGCTGAAGGGTTTTAATATCTCTTTTTCACTTTGTCACACAAAAGCATTTTGGAATGAGTACTAGAGTAGTGGCTTTGGCCTTTTCTTTCTTTCTTTCTTTCTTTTTTTTTTTTTTTTTTTTTTTTTATGTGTGTTTTTTTGTGGTGCTGGGGGCTTTAAAATTTTACATGCTCCATGTTGCTGGTCCTGGTTATTTGGGCCCACAGCGCCCTCTAGCCCCTATTTTAGTCAGGTTTTTGTTGTTGTTGCTATGGTCAGCAGACTTGAAAAGAACAAGCTAGGTGAGGCAAAGTTTATTTGGAGCTCATGTTTTCAGATTCTCAGTTTATGGATGGCCAACTCCATTGCTCTGAGTCCAAAGTGAGGCAGAACATCTGGAAGGACATGACAGAGGAGGTAAGCTTAGGACATGACAGTCAGGAAGCAGAAAGTCACTGTGAAAAAGCATTACTCCGGGTCTGGCAGGGTCTTATTCACCAGGGACAAAATATAAACCCAAGAACATGTACCCAGTAACCCACCTTCTCCTGCCATACCCTACCTGCCTACAGCTACCATCCAGTTAATCCATTCAAGTAGATTAATG
The DNA here is from genome assembly GCF_902686455.1 of Sciurus vulgaris. Taxonomy (NCBI): domain Eukaryota; kingdom Metazoa; phylum Chordata; class Mammalia; order Rodentia; family Sciuridae; genus Sciurus; species Sciurus vulgaris. The sequence continues at coordinate 88,767,605 of NC_136463.1, read as the reverse complement.
CACTGATTAGGTTAATATTCTCATAACTATATCACTTTGCCTCAAAATTTTCTTGCATTGTCTGACACATGAGCTTTTTGGGGACATCTCATATCCAAACCATAACACCCCCATTGCTCCTACTTTACCCAACTAATGCATATCCATACTTGCCTCTTGTCTGAGATAGTCAATCTCTTCAGAGAGTGTTTCCCTGAACGCCTGCATCTGAGTGGAGGGACTTCATTAGGTTTTCTCATGAATTTGGCCTACCATAGACTGATCTCATTATTTTGTAATTGGATATTTACTATTTAGGCACCTCCAAAGAATGCTTCAAGGGAAAAGAGTGGTTTTAGTTCATTAGAACCTAATACACTATCTTTCAGAAGACAAGCCAGAATATTTGTTGAAACGGTAAATTAATAATACATGTCTCCATTCTCACATTGACCAATTATTGTCACTGCTTACATGAATCACCCATTGTGCAGGGAGTTCCTCTGAAGAGGTAGTACTCTAATTTCTTTGTATTCTGAGGATCCAGTAAAAGGATATGAAGCAAATAGTGAGTGAAGGAATAAACAAATGGAACCAAGATCCCTGATAAGAACACCTGACATCACCTTCCATTAGGCATCTTAGCAGTCACAGCTCAGAAGGAAAGAAGCTCCGATACCAGTTTGCTCCTTGATTCTTCCCCACCAATAATTGGCTTAGGACCAAACACAGCAATTTTCCTTCTCAATGCCTAAAGCACATAGGTTCTTGGTGGTCCTTTGCTTTGCTTCATAGATAGGAGAATGACTTAGAAAACAAAAAGACCTTCATGGCATGAAGGGTAAAGTTATTGTTTATTAATTTCTATTTATTTTGAAGGCAGGGCTAGACAGAACTCCTGAGATAGCTATAAAAGTAATATTTTCATAAACACTGGAACCTGTGACTTTATTTTGTGTATCAATCTAATGCTGCACTAACTCAGTATGAAAGATGAATATAATTTATGTGGTTATAAACAGTGGCAGTTCCCTGGATATTCCAGATCCATTTTATAGAGTTGAAACATGCTTGATTTTTGTTTATAATTAAAACTACAAGAATTTTTTATTAACTATTGCTCACACTTCAGTGGTTCTCTGAATATTTCTAGGGCCTCTGGTGATGACTGCTAGGCAGGTGCAGATGAATGTAAAATAATGTGCATATATAAGCACATTTTGATAACTGAAAGCTTTTGTGTGCTCAACTGAAGTTCAAACAACTTGAAACAAAGAGGCAGAACCAACAACTTTTCAAAATGCTGCAGGATGTAGGATTTTTGACAAGGTCAAACTAAGTTTATTACTCAGTGGCTCAGTGGTTTCCTCTCAAATCTCTAATAAAATAAGCATAATGTATCATTCCTCCCTGTAAAGTTCTGTTCCACTCATTCACATCTCTGATATAACATCCCAAAGTCTCATTTCCAAAAAGAACTGTTTGGCTTGAATGTGAGACTGTTAGATCAGGCAGTAGCTCTGGAGTCAGCAGACTAGCCCTGGCATTTGCCTAATTAGACAGATAATCTGATTTCTGTATGGTGGTGGCTTTAGACTAGTTTTCTACTGAGAACTTTTCTGATAGACAATCAAATTTGGGCAGCTAAGGGTCAGGTTTAGGGTCTTTTGCCTTCTAAGAGTGCCATTTTACAAAAGCCTTATAATTTAATCATATGTATGATCTCTTTAGAGTCTTGGAACACTACAGTAAGCTAGACTCTTCCAATGCTGAATTAAATTATCTTGTTTATATTTGAGTGTAATGGGTCTTTGGGATACATGTTAAGAGTTTAGGAGAAAAGATATTATCTATGGACTTGTAAATTAACATAAAAGCTAAAATAAATATATTAAATTTTAAGCAACCTAAGGGAGGGAAGCTATGTCTTTATTCATTTGTTGATGGACAATTGAGATGTTCCTTCCTTGTTCTAAGTTCTGAAACTTTGAAAAAAAAATTAAAACAATAGAAATATAATCCTCCTCATGTCTTTGGGGAGTTTACTATTTAATGGGAATATAGAAACAGACACATCATTATACTTCTTTTAGTGATATAATTCCTGAGATATACACTTAGTAAAATGGCAATATAACTAATCAGAGTGTGGGTATATGCATTGGGGTGGGGTAAGTTTTGTGGGTAGAGAAGACAGTATCAGTGAAGTCATGGGGTGGGGTAAGAAAGAGCCCAGCTGGCAAAAGGAAGCACAGGTTGCTCTGTATTGCTACAGCCTTAATGTAGGTTCATATTCATTCTAACTGGGGCTGGAGAGTTAGGTAAGGACCAGATCTTGCAGGGATTTGTGTGCCAGATTAGTGACATAGAACTTAACCTGTGAGCAACAGGCATCATTCAGTATTCCCTTGAGACAGTTCAGTCTGCTGGTTCTGCTGAAGATGAGACTGTAGCTAGCAACATGAGAGGCAGAAACACCCATCAGCAGCTTTAGAGACCAAGATGAGGGCCTGACTTAGGCACATAATGTTTTAGAGGTGACAACAACAGATTTAGAGGATATGGGGTGAGAGTCTAAGAAAGAGGAAGTAAGAATCTCAGGTTAAAAATGTGGTGACCACATGGATGAGGGCCCTCAGGGGCTAGCAAAGAAAGAGTAGGTTCCAAGGGAAGTGGAGACATTTCAGTTTTGACATGTCATGTCCATGGGTCTTATCCAAGTTTGACTCATTCATGGGTCACTCAAGTCAACATGTCTCATATGTAGTTAGATATGCTAAGTCTGAGTAGCACAGTAGATGTCTGGACTGAAGATTTAGACCTGGGAGTCCTCCAGAGGAAGATGGTAGTTGGCATGATGATAGAGACAGAGAACTCTCTAGGAAAGGTACAAGTGAGAGGATGGGGCAGAGGATGGGAATATTTAGACCATCATTAAAAGAAGGATCTACAGACATAGCTAGTCATTCTTGGTACCCAACACAATGCCAGGGGTTACAAAATACTCAATAAATAAAAATGAATGTATTATCTATAAATAAATTCTGAATATATAAATGAAAGATAAAAGGTACAATTAGGAAAACAAGTTCTGAGGAAGTGGTTCTCACCCTGAGAGGCCTGTATATGTCACCAGTGACCAAGCCCCACTCTCCAGAGAGCTGCCCTAATTGGTCTGGCATGTGGTGGCATAGTTATAGACAAGAAGAGTGTGCATGCGAGTACATGTGCATGAGTGTACGCACACCCACGTGCATGTATTGTGTATTGTCAATTTTGCAAGTGATTCTGATTTGTGGCAAGTTTAAGACCTTCCACTCTGGAGGAAATAAGAGACAGATGAAAAGGGTGATGAGATATGGAAATCCTTGTCTGGGAAAATGGGGAAGTAGCCAGAAGAAAACCAAAAATGTCATTTTAGAAAAGGGGAAATATAAGATTTAACATTTTAATTATTTAATTAAAAATAAGAAAGTGGGCAAAGACCTTGGCTTAAGAGGGCATTAGCTTTGAGGAACTGGGTTGAAGGAAGAACCATTGTGGAAATGATCCTCCAGGGCCTGTGGTTGTGTGTTTGTAGCTTATGTCCTCTCTGGTCTACACATCTTAGGGACATTACACAGGAAAGCCAAGGAGCTATTCACATTGCTGGTGCTCAGAACATTCCCAGAGACTGATAGTGTCCAGTTGTAAAATAGAAGCCATGAGATGCAATCTTTCCCCTCTTGTAGCTCAAAGGATACCAGGCATGGACTTGTTCTGTGCAGCAGATGCAGACGCTGACAACAGCAGGCTTACAGAGGCAGAGGTACAGCCAGCTTGCCAGGAATTGCCCACAGGACTCAACCTAATTTCTTTTCATGACTGTTTTTTTTTTTTTTGATAGGCCAGTGCTACCAACGAAGGTTTCCTGCCATTCTTAGTTGGGAGTCTACATCAGGGGAAAGATGGAAGGCTATGTCCGTGTGCAGATTTGACGGGGATGCTTCAAGTATTATCTAAAGAGGGGAAAGTTCTTGTTAACATATTGCTGAGATGTGCTGGAAACCATACTGTGGGCTTCCTTTCAGTTCAGGATCCCATTGATGAGGATACAAGTCACTAGATCATCAATCTGAAAGAAGAGTAATTGTGTGTGAAAAGAATTTAGTTCGTGGCTCAACACTGGAGTACTTGACAAGTGAGAGGGAAAGAGGGAGAACCCATAGGCCTAAGCCCATGTGAAAATGTGAACAAGCACAGGACTGCACTTCCTAATTATCTTAACTATCACAGAAACACTGTGACACAGGTTAGAAATATGTGGATCACTCAGTGCAGCTAATTATCCGCTTTGGATGTTAGAACCTGCTTCCAGACCATGATGAAGAACAGAGCACTGTGTTCATGTTATTAGTCTGTGTTGAGTCTCTAATAAATACCTGAGCATTCAGGAACTTCCTTCTGGTGTGTTCTGTCTCAGGTTAATCATTATCCCTTGCCTGGAACTAACTGGGGCATCTCTTCCTTGACTCTTGGGGTATGACTAAGTGGAAGAATCAGTCTGAGAAGACACAAGACATTTTGGTGGTGTGTCTGAACCCAGAGAAATGGTGTGACCTGAATCTTAAGATCCATATGTCTCCTAAGGCTGGGACACTTTGCAGAGAGACACAGGTGGGCTTTATGAATAGCTGATACAACCATGGGACTACCTCCCTCAGAAATCCTACGAGACATTACTCTTACATGTGCCTAGAAGCTGTGGGTGATTATTCTACTAGTTGCTTCATAAACAGTGATATAAGCTTAAACACCAGAACTTCACTCATTTATTCATCATTCATTTGATGGCTTTTGGTTAGACACTAAGGATAAAATAGTGAGGTAAAACAGTCATTAACTTGTTCTCATGGAGTTTGGAGACTACTGAGAATGAGGTGGTAGGTAAGGAGACAGATATAAATCAGGTATTATGTTAATTAGTGTATAATTAAAAACTGATGCAAGTCTCATAAGGAAAAAAATTGTTTTCCATGAGAGGTGAAGTGCACTAGGGAAACTGTAAAGAATTCCTTGAGGAAGTCTGGAACTGATATGTGAAGTATGGAAAAGGATCCAGAAAGAGGAAGTGGCATGTGCAAAGGCCCTGTGACATGAAGAATTGTGAAAATCTGAGAGGATTGTGTGGAGAGTTAGTGAGGATGAAGGAGTGAGGCAAGAGAGAGTGAGGCAGGGACTTGAGTGTCATTTTGAAACCAACGAGATGATATTGACTAAGTGGAGGTGAGTGATGAGCAATTCTGATTTGAAAAACATCATTCTGACTACTGTGTGGTACAGATTAAGGAGAGGATATAATAAATTTGAGAAGAATGATTAATAAGCTATTATAGAAATCTAGGCAAGAGATGAGAATATTTAAGACTAGCATTGTTGTGAGGAAGATATAGAGAGGTGGATAATTCCCAAGACATCTTGGGATAAAATTGGTAATAATGTTAATTGGATTTGGGATTGATACCTTTCCTACTTTCCAGCCCTGTTTAACTATATGAATGGTGTCTTAGTGATAGAGAACTAGTAGAAGAAAAGATTAGGTTTTTTATTGCTTTGGCATTGTTGTATGGTACAAGTCATGAGTTTAATTTTGAGTGTGTTAGAACTTGAGTACCTTTTGGATACCTAAGAATATAAGGCTCCTAGAAGTAATTGTGCAAAGCACCCTGGAAAAGTTTTTCCTTTTATACCTCACCAGCACTGGGCCCCTGATGGTGAGCTACAGATTCATACCAGGAACAATGGTCTGCCTTATAAGAGTTTTTTTTTTTTTTTTTTTTTCCTAGAACTAGAGGATGACACCTTGTTTCTGAATTCATATGCCTCTCTCTAACCAGTTAATGGTGCCAGTGTCTACCATGAGTTTTGGAGCCATTTGGTGCAATGAAAGAAATCTAGTTAAATATAATCTATTTTCAGTTGGGACTGTGGCTTTGTGATTTGGCCAGTGCCATCTATCTAGGCCAAAATTTCTTCCTATGTGACAGAAGCAGTCTTTAGGGGTCCTTCTGGCTCTAATGTTTGGCAATTTTAATTTTGACTGTCCATCTCCATTAATCAATTTGGAGAAGAGAGATAAATATATTTATAGATATAGAGAGTAGTGCTTGGTCATTTCAAATCCCTCACATTTGGTTTACTTACCTAACAGGGCCTGAAATCACCCTCCACTTCCTTGATCATAACTTAATCAAAGTATTTATCATGGCTGGCAGTTTTCGAATAGGGATGTTATAGATGTCTCTTCTTAAGTTTTGACTGAGATTCACAGACCATGGCAACATGTGATAGTTCATTCACAAGATCCGGTGGTCCAGCATCTTGACTGGGAGAAGAAAGTACCAAAAACGTTGGAGAGGTCCATCCTGGTCCTGGGGAGTGGTAGTTCTGTAAGTGCCGTGCTCTCTCATCCTAACTCTGAGATGGGCTGTGTTTTCACTGCCAATACGTGAATACTGTCTGGTGTTGAAAACAAGTAATTTCAGGATTGCACTTTCTCAACCATGTTCCAGATTTGAAATTTGCCACTCATGTGTGCATGTGCGTGTGTGTGTGTGGTGTTCTAAGGTCATTCTCAGAATTTGAAGGAGGATGATAGAAGAAGGTTAACTATATGTCTAGTTAATTTTGTGTAGTGGTCACCATTATTTAGCACTTCTTACAGAGTATGTAAAATGTCTACTTTTCTGTTTTAAAGTGGATAATCTAACGGACATAAATCTAACTTTCTTTGTAGTTTGAGGACTATGCAGAAACTCAGGGTTAGTGTTCTAAACTAGTGATTCTCAGATTCAGTTGTATATAAATGTCACCTAGGGATCTTGTTAAAACCAAGAACCCTGGGCATTTATCCTAAGGATTCTGATTCCATAGGTCTCAATGAGACCTGAGATACTGACCAGCTGTTTGTCTGGGACCACAGGAAATCAAAGATGGAAATGGATAAATGAAAAACTCTGCTTGGCTGATATGTAGGCCAAATCCTAAAACTACTTATAATGAACGAATGATACTGTTTGCTAAATTTTGTTATGGATTTATTTTCATAGCAATGACTTCTTTTTCTTAAAAGTAGACTGCAGAACAATAATACTGGGCATTTGAGATCTTTGGTTCATGGCTTTCCAGACAATAAAGACTCCTTGAGATCCTAAAACACTCAATGTATGTCACAAAATACAGTTACTTAATTATAATTTTCTTTTTAAATAATAATTATTTTCCTACAAAAATGATACTTGCTCACCAGAAGAAATCTAGGCAACATAGAAATGACTAAAATAAAAAGTGAAGAATATCCCCCCTCAGACCTCAGATTTAATAACACCATGATACAGAACTGTTTGGTGTGTGACCTTTTAGACTTTTTAATGTGCTTGCATAAATCTTGTCTGCATATGAACATAAATACACAAATAAATATTTTAGAGGGATAAAACAAATGGTTGGGTTTTATTCGTTTCCAAAAATACAAATTTGATTTTATTCCTCAAGATGAGATTCAAAAGGGCCAAATTTATTCATTCTTCCCCCTCCCCTCCCCCCACTGCCTTTCTAAACATCATTTTTGACACACGTAGTATAATATTACACACATCTTTCTAAATAAGTATATATATCAAATTGCTTGCTTGACTTTTAGTTGTGTTGGCCTGAGTCCCTTCATCTGACTCTGAACCTCAATTTTAATTATTTTATAGCACAAGAGATCTTGCACAGGGATGGCTATAAGAGCTTTGGTAAACATATTCCTATGCATTTACCACACTTAGAAGTGTCCTGACATTACACTGGAATTTTTTTTTCTTTTTTTTAAGATTTGGATATTATAGTGGTGTTTTCTCTTTTATTCTACAAGTGTTTATTGAGTCCCTACTGTGCCAGGCATTGAGCATCTACCTGTACCAGGTACTAGGTATATAAAAGCAAATGAGTAAGAAATCTATGGTTCCCATGCACATCAAGTGACTGTCCAAGAAAAGATAAGGGTATGGGATGTTTTACTGTATTTTTATCCTAGAAAAATGGGACTAGTATTTCGTGGGTTTTTAAAGAGAAGAAGAATATCCTGATGGCTTTCTTCCCTTCACTTGACATAAAAGGATGAGGCCATATCTAGCCCTGAGACTTCTTCCCAGTCTTGGATAGAATCCAGTTTGCACACATCTGGAGCTCAGATGCAGGGTGGGGTGATCCAGAAAATAATTCCCTCTCTGAGGATGATTCAAAGGACATGCAAGGGCAAGACTAAGAGGAGATTATTATTTTAAACCCAGAGAGATGCGCACGTCAAGATTTACGGGCAACACGGTGAGCTTTATTAATTTATTTGTTAGGGCAATGAAGTGTGAAATAGTGCTTTTCGACCAATGCTGAGTTGAAATATGAATTCATGCAGCAAATTCAAGGAAGGATGTGTGTAAACCCTATTTTGCATGAGGCGCCATTGGTGTCTTTCATAAATAGAGTTCTGTCATTAGCCGTAGACTACCATTATTGACTGACTCTTAGTAGCATGGTTATATTATCTGGATATTGAGAGCATCAGGATTTATTTTCTGTGGTATAAGTTACTTTACTATTAGAGTTTAGAATTTCTTATAAAGCTCATTTAATGAAATAATTAGAAACAAATTGCTCACATCCGCATTGGCAGGATAAGCTCCTTAACAAATAACTACTCCACAATCATTCCAGATTGAGCTTCTGGAAAAATACCCTTACAGACTTTTATCAGGAAGAATGAAGACCATATAGGTTTTAAATTTAATACTTGATAATCTTCTGACGGTGGCTGAGCTGCACTTAATGAGCTTAGCCTCTCTGCAATTAAGATGTTCTGAATTGGGGTGAGACAGAATGGGGGAAGGTTTCCTTCTTTTCAATTAATTTCCTGGGTGGCAGATGCTGCATTCCCTCTGAAACCCTTTCCCTGGTTGTGAAATGTGTGGCTGTTGCTGGACCTGCTAGACCCTGCTAGGCCTGGAAAGAAGGGTGCTGGGTTAATTATACCTGCCACTCTCCAGCCCCACACCCACCTGAGATTTGCATGTGGTGGAAGGAGCAATTGGATGCAAAACTTGGCAGATGGGAGCTAAGAAGTTGGATTCTGATTCTCCAGACTGGTAATTCTGTGAAAATTGGAGAGTTTATATAAGATTTCATACTTTTTACTGTCTGTAATTTATCTTAAAAACCAGGGGTGGGGAGGACGGAAATCCATGTGACTACTACATGGAGTCCTTTTAAGATTAGCACTAGATTTTTTTCAGTCCATGAATGTGCTTTATCTTATATCTTTGGTTTTAGTCCAGGTTTTCCCAGATTTCATTCATTTGGGTGTAAGCACAATTTTTCTTTATTTCCGTAAAGACCTGTACTAGCACTTATTTAACTGCTATTTATTTTTTTTACCCTTTTTAATTTAGTACAACTGTAAGAAAGAATCTTAATGAAATCATGAGATTAAAAGTTTGATTTTATTAATTTTCTAATTTTTTTCCTAGTATACACTGAAATCAGTGCATAGTTAATTAAGATGCAAGTGTATTTTTCTGTTAACTGTCTGAAATCACTTCACAAAACACTGGATACATCTTGGAATACCCTGCTTCCAACCTGCCTTGGTCTGGTCTGTGACTGCTGATGTCTGCAGTGGGCTGTGATAGTAGCGGTAGTGGATTCTCTCACCTCCCTCTTCACATTCCTCTGTCTTCTTTCGGTCCTCACACATTGTGTCCACCTTTGAACACTAATGTGCTGCTGTATTAATTTAATCTGCACATGGTTTCGTACAGAGTAGGTGGTGTCTGAATTCTTTCCTGGCAAATATGGGGGCTCTGGATGCTTAGCTGGACAGAAATTGAAGATGCCCCTTAAAAGTATCAATGGAGGAAGGAAGGACTGTATAGAGGAAAAAGAGGGGTGGGAGGGGTGGGGGGGGGAAGGGAAAAAAATAACAGAATGAATCAAACAACATTGCCCTATGTAAATTTATGATTTTTAATAAAAAAAAAAACAGTTGTGAAAAAAAAAATAAAATTAAATTAAAAAAAAAAAAAAAGTATCCTCCTAACTTCCTTTGGCTCTGCTTCAGAGCTCTTGAGGTGAAATGCTTTAGTTGAGTGCTTTCCCCTTGTTTTTCCTCACAGTTTTTGATCCAGATGAGGAATGATAATGAGAATAATTTATCCTATCTTACTTGCTTACTGGAGCCTAACTAGTATGGTTGTTGGCAAAATGCTTTGGTACAACATCCACCAAGAATGCAATAAGGTTGCTCTAACATTTTACTTCTTTTAGCCTGTATACTCTTGACGATCCATTAATACACTTAATAACTTGAAATTTTGACTAATCCCTAGTAATTTAAATTTGAATTTGAGAGGAGTAGTATTGTAGTTTGACTTTGGGGACAGACTTTCTCTTTTTATTATCTTTCATTTGGGCAGTATTAAGGTAAAATAAGGGATAACAGAGACACATGGGTTTCCAATGGTTACTTATAGATGAATGAGAAAGCCCCATGTATAGGATGAAATTTGATGACTCAGAAAAACAGGGTAGGACACTGTCCTGTAGGAATTTTATTTTGTTATATGTCACTAATATCTTTAATTTAGGGAACTCAAAAACTATTATGCCTAGTGTTTCAGACATTTCTGCCCACTTATCTGGATGAATGCAGGCCAATAATTTATCTCAAGCCTCCTTACAGAGCTGTGAGGTTGCATGTACTCATCCCAAAAGGAATCCAATTTTCCTGCAGGAATGGAATATGTTGTGACAGCTTCCCCTTTATTTCATGGGTCCCTCTCTTCCCACTCAATGTCTAGTGCTGCTGTGGATCAGCTCGTAGTGATTGGACTGTTCTGACTCTTCTGTCTGTAATCCCAGTGTGATCAAGAGAAGGAATGAGTGGAGAGAAGACTGGAAAGATACGGAAGGACCAAATGCTCACACTATTTTCTGTGGACATTAGGAAACTACCAGAAGGCTTGAAACAGGGAATGTGGTGATCAGCTCCATATTTTTTAAAAATTATTTATTTATTTTTTTATTTTATGCAGACTGCATTTTGATTCATTGTACACAAATGGGGCATATAATTTCGTTTCTATGGTTGTACACGATGTAGATTCATAGCATTTGTGTAATCATACATGTACATAGGGTCTGTCTCATTCCACCATTTTTCATACTCCCTTCTCTCTTATTTCCTTCTACATAACCTAAAGTTTCCCCATTCTTCTCTCACTCCCCACACCCTTACCCCATTGTATATCATTCTCCAATTATCAGGGAAAACATTTGGCCTTCGGTTTTTTGGGATTGGCTTATTTCACTTGCATGATATTCTCCAATTCCATCCATTTATTTGCAAATGCCATAATATTATTATTCTTTATGGTTGAATAATATTCCATTGTGTATATATACCACAGATTTTTATCCATTCACCTGTTGAAGAGCATCTAGGTTGGTTCCACAATCTGGCTATTGTGAACTGAACTTCTATAAACATTGATGTGGCTGTGTTATTGTAGTATACTGATTTTAAGTCCTTTGGGTATAAACCGAGGAGTGGGATAACTGGGTCAAAAGGTGGGTCCATTCCAAGTTTTTTGAGGATTCTCCACACTGCTTTCCAGAGTGGCTGTACTAATTTGCAACTCCACCAGCAATGTACAAGTGTGCCTTTTTCCCCACATCCACGCCAACATCTATCATTGTTTGTGTTCTTGATAATAGCCATTCTAATTGGAGTAAGATGAAATCTTAGAGTTGTTTTAATTTGCATTTCTCTAATTACTAGAGATGTTGAACACTTTTTCATATATTTATTAATCACCTGCATATCTTCTGTAAAGTGTCTGTCCAGTTCCTTGACCCATTTATTGATTGGGTTCTTTGTATTTTTGGTGTAAAGTTTTGTAAGTTCTTTATAAATTTTGGAGATAAATGCTCTATGTGAAGTGCGTGTGGAAAAAAAATTTTCCCACTCTGTACACTCTCTCTTCATGTTCTTGATTGTATCCTTTGCTGAAAAAAAGCTTTTTAGTTTGAGTCCATCCCATTTATTGATTCTTGCTTTGATTTCTTGTGCTTTGGGAGTCTTGTTGAGGAAGTCTGATCCTAAGCCAACATGATGAAGATTCAGGCCTACTTTGTCTTCTATTAGGTGCAGGGTCTCTGGCCTAATTCTTATGTCCTTGATCCATTTTGAGTTGAGTTTTGTTCAGGGTGAGAGATAGGGGTTTAATTTCATTTTACTGCATATAGATTTCCAGTTTTGCCAGCAGCATTTGTTGAACAGGCTATCTTTTCTCCATTGTATGTTTTGGGCTCCTTTGTCTAGTATGAGGTGACTGTATGTGTTTTTTTCTCTGTGTCTTCTATTCTGTATCATCGGTCTGCCTGTCTATTTTGGTGCCAATACCATGCTGTTTTTCTTAATATTGCTCTGTAGTATAGTTTAATGTCTGGTATTGTGATACCTCCTGTTTCACTCTTTCTACTGAGGATTGTTTTGGTTATTTGAGGTCTCTCATTCTTCCAGATGAAGTTCATGATTGCTTTCTCTATTTCTATGAGGAATGTCATTGGAATTTTAATTGGAATTGCATTGAATCAGATCACCATGGCTGGAGTTTAGAGTGAGGGTGGGGGATGAGATGAGAACAGGAAGTCTCAAGGAGATCAATGAAGACAGATGGATGTTTACTGACGGTAGTGGTAGTTAGAATGTAGAAGCAAGAGAACAGAACTTGGCATGGGGATTCAGGCAAATGGGAGAGAAGGAGAAGCTGGGATTGATGCTTACATTCCTGGTTCATATTATGGGTAGAAGGGATGCCACATTGGCCTGGTTTTACATGGGATTGAATGTACAGAGTTTCAAATATTAGTCACCATGTATTGGAATTTGTTCCCAATTTCTGATACACATTGCCTTTATAAATTGACATATTTTGAATAGACTGAACTTGAGATATCAGCTGCCATGAATTGGAGTTAGTTCCTTGTTTCTAGTACTTAAAAATTCATTCATTCATTTGTTCATTCATCCATCCAGCATGGTTTGTTAAATATTTATTGAACCTGCTTCTTAACTGTGCTACCCAGTCCTACACTCCTGTTCCCTGGGTACTTCACCAGAACCAACTTCACTAAATTAAATTCATATTTCTTCTCTCTGTGCTGATCTTTTAGACATTGGACCAGACTGCCTCTTTGGATCTCCTATGTTCTTTTGCATACTACTCTTAAAAATATTGACTTACAGGTTATTATCAATATCTTTTTCAGATATTTAAATGTAAGGTAGATTCACTTCACAGTTCTTCCCACTCGTGTCCCACTTTGTCTTCTTACGACATTACTAACACCCTAGATGAGTACCTGAAGAACATAATTTTGGAACACACACACACACAAAGAAAAAAACCCAAGGTTTAAGTTCTAAAATTCCAAAGACAGAATAATACTATGGGGAGCACTATGTTGATAAACAAGCATCCATCACTTCAAACGACATTGCAAGTTGGAACGGGGGATCTTTCACTAATAAAGGGTTGCTCTTAGGGCCTTGGCCATTCCCAGATAAGCATGGACTCTCTCCACCCTTTACATGGCTGCAGCAGTGCAGGTCCACTGTGAGAGAGGCATAGGGACAGGGAATCTGAGTTTGTAAATTTGAGGTTATCCTTCTAGGAGATTTTGAAATCCATTTGGCTTTGTGGTCTGTGCTTAATGTAGAATTACAGGAGCCCTATGAATATTTCTGAGCAGAGGAAAGATAGTTAATTTGGCCCTGAGCAGAAAGTTTAGTGTTTTCCTGAAGCTAATTACTCCTTCAGATATATGACTTTTATTTTAATATACTTTGAAGATGCCTCTCCTTTTCCCAAAGACCAACAGTGCACAGAACAGATTTTTATGCCTGTTTGTATTTTGGTGACTTTATTTTTAAGAGCAGTTTTAGCTTCACAGCACAATTGAGCAGAAGCTACAGAGATTTCCCAAATACTCTGTACCCTACACATGCATAACCAACCCCATCAGCAACATTCCCTGCCAAAGTGGTCCATTTGTCACAATTAAGAAACCTGTATTTATACAACATTATCACTCAACATCTGTAATTACATTCAGATTCATTCTGGAACCACTATTTTTTTTTTTATTGTCTTCATAGTCTTGCTTTTTCTGGGATGTTATGCAACCAGAATCTTACAACAGGTAACCTTTTCAGATTGGCTCTTTCACTGATTTCTGTGTACTTGAGTGTCCTCCCTGTCCTTTCATTGCCCAATAGCTCATTTCTCTACAGTGATGAGTAATATTTTAAAGTCTGCAAATGTCATTGTTTATTTATTCATTCATCCACCACAGAATATTTTAGTTGCTTCCAAGTTTTAATAAGATACCATAAATATGAATAAAGTTACTATAAACATCCATGTGCATGTTTTGGTAGGAATGTAAAGTTTTCAAGTCCTTTGGGTAAACATCAAGGAGCAGGATTTGCTCCTCATTATACTGTTATATTATAGGAATTTTACAGTTTTGTGTTTTATATTTAGGGCTGTGATCCGTTTTGGATTAATTTTTTTGAAGAATGTAAGGTCTGTGTCTAAGTTCATATATTGGCATGTAAATGTTCAGTTGATCCTGTACCAATTTACTGAAAATGTTGTGTTTTCTTTATTGTATATCCTTTGCTCTTTTTTATTGTAAAGATTTTTTATTTGTTCTAATTAGTTATACATGACAGCAGAATGCATCTTGACACATTGTACACAAATGAAGCACAACGTTTCATTTCTCTGTGCATGATGCAGTCACACCATTAAAGCAATCATACGTGTGTTTAGGGTAATAGTGTTCATCTCATTACCATCTTTCCTGCCCCTGTGCACCCTCCCCTCTCCTCACTTCCATTTGCCCAATCTAAATTTCCTCCATTCTTCCCTTGTCCCCCACCCCTTATGGATCAGCATCCACATATCAGAGAAAACATTTGGCCTTTGGTGTTTCAGGATTGGTTTTTTTCACTTAGCATGATTATCCTTTTCTCTTTATCAAAGGTCTCTTTCTGTGATTTCTATTCTGTTCCATTTACCTGTTTGTTATTTCATTGATGCCACATTATTTTGATTACTGTAGCTTTTATGGTATATTTTGAAGTTGGGTAGTGTCAATCCTCCAACTTTGTTCTTTTCCTTCAATACAGTGCTGACTTTTCTTGGTCTTTTATTTCTTTTTAGCTCTTTGGTTGTTTTTTTTTGTTTATTTGTTTGTTTGTTATTGTTGTAGTTTTTTGTGTTTTGTTTTTTTTGTACCAAGGATTGAACCAAGGGTGCTTAACCACTGAACCACATCCACAAAGCTTTTTATTTTTTTATTTTGAGACAGGGTATCACTAAGTTACTCAGGGTCTTACTAGTTGCTGAGGCTGGCTTTGAACTTGTGATCCTCTTGACTCAGCCACCCAAGTGACTGGGATTACAGGTGTGCACCACCACTCCCAGCTCTCCATATAAATTTTAGAACCAATTTCTTGATCTGCACAATATAATTGGCTGGAATTTTTATTGGGGTTGCAATGAATTTAAAGACCAAGTTTGGAAGAATTGACAATTTGGGTAATATTGAATTTTCCTTTCCATAAAAATGGAATAGATCTTCTTTCATTTAACTCTGTGATTTATTTCATCAGGGTTGTAGTTTTCCTTACATTGATATTGTACAATTTTGTAAGATTTATTCCTGAATATTCATTTCTCTACTGATGAACTATTTGCATTAGGATGACACCACTGAATGATATGGGTACCACATATGTGTGCTGTGGTTATTCTGGTATTTTTCCAGAGAACAAGTGAATTAATTCTACAAAGAAGATATTGATATTGGAGGAAAATATTTCACCTAGAAGTAGCCCTTAGTAATTAACTGGTCAGGAATTTCTGAGTAATTGCAGAGGGCTTAAGGAGAAATGGGAATGTGAAAGATGTTTGGAAGGAGGAGTAGCAGAGATTTATTCATTATTTAACAAGTGAAAATATTGTTCCTAAAATCTCTCCCTATTAAGTTGGTCTGGAACACATGCTAAGATATATACTTATTTAAAGCATCATAAAAGTGATTTTGGTTAATGAACCTTCAAATAGCATTCAAGTTGGAGACAAATACAAATGATACTTCCAAGTTTATCAGCTTCTGAATCCAAAAAGATTGTTGTTGCCACTCACTGGGGAAACAGCTGACATGGGAAAAGTAACATAGATTTTGGAATAAGCATGGAGAGAAGAGATATTGAGGAAGTACTTTATAGAAAGCAGGAAATAAGGAGATCACTTTTATTACCTCTTGCAGGCTCAAAATTCCAAATAATTTCTTTTTTTCCCTAAAGGGTAAAATAGAGTGGGTCCACCTGCCTTCCCACCACATTCCTCATGATACCTATATTAAAACCTTTATGGTTGATCTAGAAGTTTCCTGTAATTACCCATTCCTACTATCTGCCCATAACAATTGATACTTCTTATAGTCTCCTCCCACTAAACTCTCAATAGATGAATTCCATTCAGGCTTCAAGGACCACCCTGGTATACATTTCCATTGTCAGAATAAGAGGACTCTGTTTCCTCTCTAATTATGGCTCTTTAGCCTGTTCATTCATTTGACCTTAATGTTGTCATTTCACTTTAAATGCGTGCTTGAATTTTTTAGAAAACTGTTTGTAAACATGGAGGGTAGGGACCTTAGATTAATCCCATTATTTCTTCCTTACAAAATTTAGTATAATGATAAGTTTCTAAATATTTCAGGGCAGAGTTGCATTGAAGAATTTGTTGAAGTCATGCAACTCAATTAATCTATGATTAGAAAATGTGAAGGAAAATAAACAGAGATGAGACAGTGACAAGTGAGAGGAGGAGGAAGTCTAGTAATGAAATACTGAGGTGTGAAGAAAGAACCAGCAGTGGTGGCCCATGAGCAGCCCAAGAAAGGAAATTCTGAGAAGGAGGGAGCGGCTCTCATTCTTTATTGACTCAGAGCTTAGAGCATATGTGGGTGAGAACATATATTATTTTTATAGTAAAATAGAGGATATACAAACTTTACATAGCAGATTGTATATAAAAGAACTCACTCTTCCATTCAGATTTGAAGAAATGTTTATTGAGTGCTTACTGTGTGCCAGACATCAGAATAGGAACTAGTAATATTACAAGCAGGCTTGTTCTTAACTTCTAAAGTGGACCATTGCAATCTCTATACCCCTTCCTACCATCCAAAAACTCTGAGTTATGTTATTTCACATGGCATTAAGGAACACACGTTCATTTTCATGGATACCTAAACATACAGATGTTTGTGCTTTCAGGCCTAGGAATTCAGCTACAAAACAAGGGTTATATGTTGCATCTTTCATCTCTCTGATGCTTTGATAAAATTCTTGAGTATAGAATCCTATTGGCAAGAAGTGGAAGTTTGATTTTTAATCCCTGATTGATGGATTCTTATACAAAAATTTTGATGTGAAACAGTAGAACTTATGTCATTTGGTACTAGAGTCTTAGCTGGTTAGAGAGAACTACTTCTCTTTTGAACCACATATAGCGGTTTGCAGACCCTGCAAATTGCACACCCAACAAAATTTCTTATTTCCTACCAGAAATTTTATAATGAGAAGCAAAAGACTTATGTCCTGCTGGATGGGTGACTGGAAACTCTTGTCTTCCAGGAGCCTCCATTGGGTTAGGAGGCATTTTAGGAGAGTTGGCAAATTCTCTTGAATAAATCTCATTTGCTACTTTCAGGTCAGTAAGCATTTTATACATTCAAAGGCTTGCAACAGTATCTTTGTCATATTCCTTAACTTCCAAGCAGGGTCCTCCCTGGAGAAGAGTTAAGAAAAAAAAAAAAAGAAAGAAAAGAAAAAAAGAAAAATGTAATCCTTTAAGTCTTGCGAAGGATATATTTAGAGGGGCGGAAAAAAAAAAGATCTGTTTTGATGATCAGGCATTTTTTAAAAAGCTAAAAATACATTAGCCAAAGTTTTTAAAGTGACTTCATTAACTTCTTGAAATTGCATACACATTAATAGGAATTTTATTATTAATTCTTCTAATTTGTTTATACTAGGCTTTGAAAGGGGTCTTATTATTTTCTTGAGTCTAGCTATGCATTGATGAGACTCATTAGGCATAATGGAATCTGGCAATTTATCACCCAGATTAAAAGCCTTTTCCACATAACCTCCATTTACCCTTTATATTTAGAGGCACCTCCTTGGCATCAATCAAAGACATAGTGTAATTCCCCAGATTTCTCAGTAACAGAATCTCTGCATAGCTGAGCATGCCCTTCCTCTTACCCACATTTACATGAAGACCCAATTCTTTGGATTCAAGTGAAGTTGTAAAAAGTACACAGAGTTAAGTTGTTTGGATAAATGCAATCTTACTTTTTCTATCATTTCTTACCCAAGGTTTTTCTGGTCATATTTCTTCACTTGAGCCTTGTTCTTCAGGGAACTATCAGAAATCAATGCCCTTTACAAATGCTAAATGGCTCTTTCTTGTTATGAATGGAACATTAGCCACCTCAGGTCTTCTGTCTTCTCCCATCGTGACTAATAGGATTGTAATTTCATCAAGGTCTCCAGTGACATCAAAAACCATACCAGCTAAACATTAAGTGGATTTGGATGTCACCTGATCTTTGAGATGAAATTCAAAGCACTGTCTGCTTAAAGGTTTCAGAGGATATGGTGTCCCAGCTAACAGGCCACTCTGACCCAACCAAGGTGGGGACAGATAAACCAAAAATAAATCATTTCTTTTAAAATAAGCTTTAAACAAAACAAAATATAACACCTAGGCAGACACAGGGAAGACACACATACTTGTGTCTTAGTCTATTTTCTACACTTATGATTTCTCCTTTCTCTTTCACAAATCAAAAGAAAACATTTGATTGCTATTTAAGCTACATAAGATCCTGTTCCTACATATAAGTAAAGGATTTTGGTCCCACATTCATATGTGGAGATCTCATGTATTTTTTTTGAAATTCTTTCTCTTTCACTGGAATTGACTTGTCCGTCTTCTAGACTTTCAGCATAGCCCTGCATTTGTGACAGTTGCATGCAAGGGGAGGTATGTGGTTGAAGCTTCAGGACAGAATCATCCTGTATTGCAAATTGGAAGTTTGAACTTGGTCCCTCTGCTTCAGTGCTCCAATCTATGTGGCTAAAGAGTTATAATTCTAATAACAGGAGCACTTAATGTTTTCTGTTCACTTACTTTGTTCTTCCTTCTGAGATGCTGAGGTTCATCTTTTTAATTTTTTCAATTTGTTCTAATTAGTTGTACATTGAAGTAGAATGCATTTATACATTTTCATAGATCATACATAAATGGAGTATAATCTCTCATTTTTCTGATTGTGCATATTGTAATATCACATCGGTCATATAGGAACATGAAGTCTCTGTCTGGAATCACGGTTTTTAGAGCCATCCTTTCAAACTGGAATTTTTGTGACTCTCAACCCTTTACTTTCACCTCTAATTCTGGTTCCTTGTCACTTTCCACTGCCTTATGTTACTTGCATAACCTGCATCTGGCCTTTGGGATTCTTCTTGCCAATCTACCCTGCATATAACTGGAATACTCAGACCACTTAAGTGCCGTTCATTCCATGATTCCCTTGATGAAAGTCATTCGTGGCTCCGATTCTTTCTGTGTCCTGTCTAGACCATTTTTCTCTTGTCTTCCTAATAAGCCTTCTGTTATCTGGGCCTACTCCCACATGCCCATTCCTGTTCCCCTGCTCCCAAGCATATGTGGCATGTTACTTTTACTATCAATCATATTCATGTTGCCTGGATGTATCCTTGGGGAAATACTGTTCTGATCTTTAGGAGTGTATCCATCCCTGAAGCCTTTTCTTACACAAGACTTATCTTCTCCTTCTCTAAATTCATAAGAATCTGCAATATGTATCTTACCATGTTACATTTCATTTTCTTTTGAGATTCCCCCCACCGCCTTCCAAAAGGATTTACCTCAGTTAGTTAAATAGATAGCATCTTGGAGTGTGTGGCCATTGCTTCCCACCTGTATACCTTATCTCCTTTCTATTATTAGCTCCTCAAAGGTAGGAGCCCTACCTTTGAAACATAGCCTGAAATAATGGAGAGGACATAGGCTTATAGCCAAAGACCTTGAGTCTAAAAATAGTTTTATTACAAATTAATTATGTGACTGTAGGTGAATCACTTGGGCCCCAAGGAACTAAACTATATATAAACTGATAATAATAACAAACTTTTTTTTTTTTGCCAAAATTAAGAACAATTTTTTGTTCACAAAAACAAAATATACTTTATAAAAAAGCAAACAATATAAAACACAAAAGATAGTTAAGACCAGTTGAATTTTTACTACCTTGAGATAAATACTGTTAACTTTTTTATATTTATCAATTCACATAGAAATTTTATCTATCCATATGCACATGAATAAGAGATCATCTATCTATACATCTCTCTGCCAATTTGCCTATCTATCTAACAATGCAGAATTGTTATTTCTTTGCAACTTTTCCCCACTTAATAATATATTTTAATGTCATCAGATTCTTGGGGAATTCTGTGAGTATTAAAGTTTATGTAGTGCCTTATTAGAAAATGTATTTTAAAGAGAGATATAAAAATAAACATAGATACTGATTCCTGAAAAAGGGTTCAATTTTTCATCATTGAGCTATTTCTAACTTTTGTTCAGAGCCTTGAATTCAGCTCTGTCTTCCTAACAGACAAATGTCTGTCTGAAGTAGTTCAGTGGACATCTGTTGTGACCGAGTCTCTATTTCCTTCTCAGAAATTCCAGCTTTGTCTTCATGACACAGGTGCACAGTCCCTTAGTCATAATCCCCAAATCCTCAAAGCTTTGAGAATCAGTTTTTCTTTTCTTATTCTCCTGCCCCACCAACCCCCCCCCCCAAATAGTTTGACCCAGCTCAATTGGCAGAAAAGCCTGTTGTGAATCTGTACGAGGCAATTTTGAGCTTTTTTTTCATTCATTTAGTATAAACATCTATGTAGTTTATCTCAGAAATGCTAATGGATTGACTAAGAGTTGATGCCCCTCATCTTTGCTAGGAGAGTTTCATGCCATAGATCTCCATTACCCTATCTAATAAATACAGAATATTCTAAGTTCAAAAATGCATCTGTCATATATAAAGGGTTTTGAATAAGAGATTGGAGTCCTGTCCTAATTTTATGAGATCTGCATTTCCTGCAACTTCTGAAATCAAAACTTTGTTTCTTGATATGTATTCATTAAAAAAAATTGTGTGGCATATTCAGTAGTGGTTTTCAAAATTGTACAGCCATGTACCCCTTAACAATGGGAACACAGTCTTAGACATGCATCCTATGTGGTTTGATTGTGGTGTATATATCTTATTATATGTTTAATCAAACCTAGATGGTGGTGGCCTAAATGCACCAAGGCTATATGGTATAGTCTACTGTCCCTGCCTACCCGTGTGTCATTACTGTATTGTATAAGGCAGCAGTGTAACACAATGGTATTTATGTATCTAAACACATCTAACATGGAAAAGGTTTAGTAAAAATGCTAGACAATAGGAATTTTTAGTTCCTTCATTATTTTATGGGACCACTGTTTTGTATGTGGTCTGTTGTTGACTGAAAGGTCCATCTGTGGCATATGACTACATTTCTTCATCTCCAAACAGAGTATTACCTAAAAATCCAACTACAGTCAAGATAAAAGTCAAGTTGCTCTCAATAGAGGGGAAAAGCAGAGCTCAGGTTTGCTGGGTGCCTGTCCCCAACTTCCAAGGTCTCCTCTGCTCTGGTTTTGTGAAAATAGTAGCAGCAAAATAGTCAGCAGTTTCTTGGGTTTGTGATACCCAGCAGGTCAGAGCTGCAGCCATTGTGAACCTGGCGAGGAGTACCAACATTTCATGACTGGGAAGGGTTTTGTTGATATTGTGGTTTTCTTTTTTGGTCAGATAATAATAAGAGCTCACACGATAGCCCTTAAGAAGAGTAGTAGGGAGGTGACATAGAAGTCCAAGTTTGTTTCAAAGGTTGAAGGTCTAGAGTTAAGGACCACTTGTCTTAAAGTTTACTAAGAAATCTCTATTTTAGGCATTGCATCATTTTCAGTTTCATTTAAGTTTTCACATGATAGTGAACATAACTGCACATACCTATTGTAAATGTGTTACTAGTTTCTTGTGATAAATTCTAAGAAATGCTACATATGCACTTTACAGCTTTTATAACATAGTATCAGACTGTACTCCAGAAATGTAGTGCCAATTTACAATCCATGAGATCCTTAAAGTTCTTTCACTTACTGATTTTAGGTTGTAATAAATCAATAATCATTTAACAAATATTCATTAGTGACTGTGTATGTGGTAGTTATCTGACATGTTATAATTTTTAAGCACTAGAAAGATTTATGAAATACATTTATTTGATAGTATTTGATTCAAATATTTCTTTCAGATTCTAAATCATCAATATTTAAAATAATTCTATAACTAATGTTCTCATTTTATAGCTTTTTACTTTTTACTAGTGATGAGAGATTTATAGATCGGTTCTCAGAAGGGTAGTTGCTCCTCAAGTTGGTCATCCTATATTGCAAAAATCTATAACTGTTAAACAAATCTGCCCACCAAACTATTTTTCCCAATTCTGATTTTTTTTAAAGATGAACCTTTTTTTTTTTTTATCCCCCACCCCCTTCATTAGTGTGTTTTAAGTGTACATTATCAGGAAAGTGTTTACAAGTGAAATAATGAGAGTATGTTGTTGAATAAGGAATTTTCCATAGAAGAATTGAAATATGCAGACAAGGGTATTTCAGTGCCAGCAGGCACACTTTTACTGCTTCAATTATTAAAGATTTTTCTCCACAGTGACTGAATTTGAAGACATTTCAAATTGAATGAAGCTATAATTTTCATATCATATTCATGTAACAAGAAAAATGAGAGGAAAATACTGAAATCCAGGAAACTTTGAGAAGTCAGGTCAATAAATAAAAGGGGGGGATCTCCTTATGGTCCCTATCATTATGCCTGCATAAGAAGAGTGATGGCCTTCAATGTATTCACAACAAGCATATTTTGTGCAGCTGAACTCCCCTTGTCTTCATGGAACCTGAGTATTTCAATGTGAATAGAGAATTGAGTTCTTTTAAATACTAGCATAAAGGTGAAATTCTGGAAAAGTCTTCCTCCAAGTTCTTATCATCTAACAAGCCTGATTTACAGGTGGGGCAAGGCATCCAGGGCCTAGCCTAGCACATACCAGGCACTGACTGAGTATTTGTAGCATGACCCAAGTTTGTTTTGTCACTTGTAATTCATATACATGCACCAAGAATCCATTTCTGTCAGGCAACATCCTTCTCCAGTTAGTAGGGATACAGTAGGGAACAGGAACTAAACTGAGGATGTTCACAATCTCCATCAGACCAGTGCTTACTTCAAAGATCTAACTACTAGAGAGGAACATAGAATTGATATGATCTTTTGGTTGAAGTTCTCAATACTTTCATAAAATAGTTGGAACTATTGCTACATTTTGTATGTGTTTGCATGTGTGTGTGTTATAGCCAGGGTGCCTATTAGCTTACTAACATTTTAATCTGTTAAAATAATAAGACAGAGTACTCTCATAAACTCCACAATATGATGTGCTAAGGACATCAACTCTGTGGTATTCTGGTCAAAAATGCATAGTCTCTGCACTATCCTGAGGGGAAAAAAATCAGGCAAATCAAAATTGAGAGATATTAGACAAAGTAATGAATATTCTATTCTTCCCAATTGCCAAGAACATTAAAGACTGGGAAAGAGGGAAGAACTGCTATTCACTGGAGGAGCCTGAGGAGAAATCACAACTCAATACAAAGTGGGATCCTATGTAGCATCCTGGTACACACACACACACACACACACACACACACACACACACACAAATATCATTAGAAAAAGTCAGAAAATTGGTGATACTTAAAGTAAGATCATTAGTTTAGCTAATAGTATTATACTGTATTAATTTCCTGGTCCTCACTGTTATGCTATATTTATGTAAGATGATTCGTTTGTGATTTTTCTTTATTTTTTTTGGGGGGGGTGTATTGGAATCAAATCCAAGGCTTCACACATATTAAGCACACACTTTGCCACTACACCGCACCCTTGGCCCTTATGTGAGATATTTATATTTAGGGAGCTGATGAGGAGTATAAAGGGAATTTGATGCTGTTTTTTTTTTTTTTTTCTTAATAAAATTAGTTTAAAATCAGAAATTTTCCAAAAACATATTTTTCATAGTTTTGCTATTAGGTCTTGGTACTTCAGAGAATTAAATCTGAATTTAATCATTTGAATCATTTTTATAAGACTTTACATTTATCCTTAATAAAATTAGTCTCATCAATGCCAGTTAATTGCCACAGCTTGCAATGTTTAGGAACTCAAAGTTAGGAAGATGAGGTTTTGGATTCCAGCTCTGCATTTGTCAGAAGTGTAACTTTGGGAAGTTACTTAGATTTCATGGGCCTCAATTTTCTCCTCTATAAGATGGAATAATGATAGTGATATTGATGATAATGATGATATCAATACCTACCTCAGAAGATAATTGAGAGAATTACATGAAATAACATTTGTTTAGTCCAGTGGTAGGACACAGCAAGTCATTTATAAATATCAGTTGTTACCATTGTTTAAATCTCCCTTCTTCTGTGCAACAGCAAAATGTAAACAATGTCTCAAGTCTGTTTTAAGGATTAAAAAAACTAACATATAGGAAACAGTAGGTGTCTCTGTTACCTGGTTAGTGCTAAATACATGGAGTTACTTCTGTCATCCATTAATGCATCCATCCATCCAGGCATCCAGGCAACCAGCCAAAGTTCATCCAGTATTTGTGAGGGTCTCTTTACTAGAGATTGGCATGTCTTTAAAGTGAAAAGTATTAATATGAACCTTTGAATGGCAGAGTGATCATAGAGCATGCCTTATCCATTTATAACATATAACACAATTGCAAACCCATAAGGAATTTTTCCCATACATTATTCCATTAGATGCCATCTGAAGCACTTGGCTGTAGTTCTCTTCTATTAATTTAGATTGATGGAGATGATGAAAATGAGTATCAGAGAGGTTATGATGCATCCAAGTTTATATAACTAGTCAAGGGTTGACAAACTGTATAAACAGTTTTATAGTAAATATTTTAGCTTCTTATGCCATATGGACTCTGTTGCAACTACTTAACTCCACCATTAAAGCTCAAAAGCAGCCATGGAACATAGGTAAACAAATGTGTGTGACTGTGTTCCAATAAAACTTTATTTATAAAATGTCAGCAGGAGACTGAACTTGTGGAACACCTGAATGAGTTAGCAAAGCAGTTACTAAACCAGAAATTCCTGACTCTGTTCCTAGGCTTTTCAGGGTGCTTTGTTGTAACTTTCCAGCACAGAAAATATCAGGCACACCCCTTGCCATCTCACCTAACGATTCATCCCTATTTCTACATCCTGTTTCTTGGTTATCCGGAAATACTTTATTAAATACCCAGCAGAAATCCTGATTCACTTTGCTTTTATCCCAAAATGATATGAATGAAAGTTTTTCTTAGGAAGTCTGTGGTAACTTCTAGTGACTATAATTTCTGTTTTAAGGAGTCATATACCCTCTTTTAGAACATTGCGTTCGTAGAAAAATCTTTTTAGGCTATACAGTGATTAGAATGAAAACAGATTTGTAAGTTCTTAATGCAGTTTTTCCCTTTATTTTAAAAGAAAAAATCCTGAAATATTCCCAAGGCACATATACACATTTTCCTGTTTTAATATGGGGCCCCTGTGACTCATCACGATTCCCTAAATATTGCCAACAATACTTCCACAGTCACATCTGAAGTCCTTTCCATTACCCGGGATGTGATTTATTGCTGAGACTTGGATTTATGCAAAGCAGCTTGCTGATATCCCTCAGGATCTCCTCACTTATCTTGGGCATCTTGTTTTCCTCTTCTTTTCAGTATGGAGATCATTTGCCTTGAGAGCAAAGGTGGAGGCAACATGGAGTTGAATGGTTCTGTGTTCTCTCCAGCTTCTTAGCATACATCACTTGCTTCAAGCTATAAAGGGCAATTCCATCCTTGTTCTCTTCTGTTCTACACACAGCCTAACCTAACTCCTTGTACATTTCATCAGGTTTTGTAAGCCCTGGTGTACTCTGGACTTATTGACACTGTTTTTACAGATTTATGCTTCTCTCTATTCCTTGATTATTTTCTTTCTTCCACACACTCCTTATGCTTATAGTTCTTACTTAAGTACAGAACCAAAAATAAATTTCAAATCCAAACTATAAAACC
The DNA here is from genome assembly GCF_902686455.1 of Sciurus vulgaris. NCBI lineage: Eukaryota > Metazoa > Chordata > Mammalia > Rodentia > Sciuridae > Sciurus > Sciurus vulgaris. Next base: position 88,741,114 of record NC_136463.1, on the reverse strand, counting down.
AATAAAATTCACAATATATGACGTGGATTCAGTGTGACGATGTGGTGTTTTGCCAAAGACATTTGCTAGACCTTATTTGCAACTTAAATGTGTGTGTGTGTTCAAATGATTATCTAGGAGTAGGTCACATCCACCCCCAGTTTAGCACCCTGAACAGAGTTTTGATATATGGCAACCAATTGTCTTTCCAATATTCAACTCTTCAAGCCACAAGCTGTTCCTTAGTTTGATGTATAATTGTATTATTTTTGCTTTTTGTGTTGCAAGAATATTTTTGGCTTCCTCTGAAGACATTGGCAAGCATTCTCTAGTCATCCTTTTGTGGACTTTTATCTACTTTTCTTACCTCTGCTTTCTTCTTCTTAGATTTAATAATAGCATCATAAACTCAAGTGCAGAGAAGACACTGAACCACATGGCAGTATGGTCAAAGGCTGTTTATTGATACATTCAGAATATGATGAATACTCATTTGATCCCACTGAAATAAGATTAAAAAAAAAGATATTTATTTATTGAAATGTTAATGAATCCATGAGAATATGACTTCCAGTACTGAGGAAATCTTAAGAGTCTATCTTATCTGCAGCTTTGTTTGAAGAATATTTTTTAAAATTTATTTTATTGTAAACAAATGGGATACCTCTTGTTTCTCTGTACATGAAGTAGAGGCATGCCATTGTAAAATAATGTGCATATATAAGCACATTTTGATAACTGAAAGCTTTTGTGTGCTCAACTGAAGTTCAAACAACTTGAAACAAAGAGGCAGAACCAACAACTTTTCAAAATGCTGCAGGATGTAGGATTTTTGACAAGGTCAAACTAAGTTTATTACTCAGTGGCTCAGTGGTTTCCTCTCAAATCTCTAATAAAATAAGCATAATGTATCATTCCTCCCTGTAAAGTTCTGTTCCACTCATTCACATCTCTGATATAACATCCCAAAGTCTCATTTCCAAAAAGAACTGTTTGGCTTGAATGTGAGACTGTTAGATCAGGCAGTAGCTCTGGAGTCAGCAGACTAGCCCTGGCATTTGCCTAATTAGACAGATAATCTGATTTCTGTATGGTGGTGGCTTTAGACTAGTTTTCTACTGAGAACTTTTCTGATAGACAATCAAATTTGGGCAGCTAAGGGTCAGGTTTAGGGTCTTTTGCCTTCTAAGAGTGCCATTTTACAAAAGCCTTATAATTTAATCATATGTATGATCTCTTTAGAGTCTTGGAACACTACAGTAAGCTAGACTCTTCCAATGCTGAATTAAATTATCTTGTTTATATTTGAGTGTAATGGGTCTTTGGGATACATGTTAAGAGTTTAGGAGAAAAGATATTATCTATGGACTTGTAAATTAACATAAAAGCTAAAATAAATATATTAAATTTTAAGCAACCTAAGGGAGGGAAGCTATGTCTTTATTCATTTGTTGATGGACAATTGAGATGTTCCTTCCTTGTTCTAAGTTCTGAAACTTTGAAAAAAAAATTAAAACAATAGAAATATAATCCTCCTCATGTCTTTGGGGAGTTTACTATTTAATGGGAATATAGAAACAGACACATCATTATACTTCTTTTAGTGATATAATTCCTGAGATATACACTTAGTAAAATGGCAATATAACTAATCAGAGTGTGGGTATATGCATTGGGGTGGGGTAAGTTTTGTGGGTAGAGAAGACAGTATCAGTGAAGTCATGGGGTGGGGTAAGAAAGAGCCCAGCTGGCAAAAGGAAGCACAGGTTGCTCTGTATTGCTACAGCCTTAATGTAGGTTCATATTCATTCTAACTGGGGCTGGAGAGTTAGGTAAGGACCAGATCTTGCAGGGATTTGTGTGCCAGATTAGTGACATAGAACTTAACCTGTGAGCAACAGGCATCATTCAGTATTCCCTTGAGACAGTTCAGTCTGCTGGTTCTGCTGAAGATGAGACTGTAGCTAGCAACATGAGAGGCAGAAACACCCATCAGCAGCTTTAGAGACCAAGATGAGGGCCTGACTTAGGCACATAATGTTTTAGAGGTGACAACAACAGATTTAGAGGATATGGGGTGAGAGTCTAAGAAAGAGGAAGTAAGAATCTCAGGTTAAAAATGTGGTGACCACATGGATGAGGGCCCTCAGGGGCTAGCAAAGAAAGAGTAGGTTCCAAGGGAAGTGGAGACATTTCAGTTTTGACATGTCATGTCCATGGGTCTTATCCAAGTTTGACTCATTCATGGGTCACTCAAGTCAACATGTCTCATATGTAGTTAGATATGCTAAGTCTGAGTAGCAAAGTAGATGTCTGGACTGAAGATTTAGACCTGGGAGTCCTCCAGAGGAAGATGGTAGTTGGATGATGATAGAGACAGAGAACTCTCTAGGAAAGGTACAAGTGAGAGGATGGGGCAGAGGATGGGAATATTTAGACCATCATTAAAGAAGGATCTACAGACATAGCTAGTCATTCTTGGTACCCAACACAATGCCAGGGGTTACAAAATACTCAATAAATAAAAATGAATGTATTATCTATAAATAAATTCTGAATATATAAATGAAAGATAAAAGGCACAATTAGGAAAACAAGTTCTGAGGAAGTGGTTCTCACCCTGAGAGGCCTGTATATGTCACCAGTGACCAAGCCCCACTCTCCAGAGAGCTGCCCTAATTGGTCTGGCATGTGGTGGCATAGTTATAGACAAGAAGAGTGTGCATGCGAGTACATGTGCATGAGAGTACGCACACACACGTGCATGTATTGTGTATTGTCAATTTTGCAAGTGATTCTGATTTGTGGCAAGTTTAAGACCTTCCACTCTGGAGGAAATAAGAGACAGATGAAAAGGGTGATGGGATATGGAAATCCTTGTCTGGGAAAATGGGGAAGTAGCCAGAAGAAAACCAAAAATGTCATTTTAGAAAAGGGGAAATATAAGATTTAACATTTTAATTATTTAATTAAAATTAAAATAAGAAAGTGGGCAAAGACCTTGGCTTAAGAGGGCATTAGCTTTGAGGAACTGGGTTGAAGGAAGAACCATTGTGGAAATGATCCTCCAGGGCCTGTGGTTGTGTGTTTGTAGCTTATGTCCTCTCTGGTCTACACATCTTAGGGACATTACACAGGAAAGCCAAGGAGCTATTCACATTGCTGGTGCACAGAACATCCCAGAGACTGATAGTGTCCAGTTGTAAAATAGAAGCCATGATATGCAATCTTTCCCCTCTTGTAGCTCAAAGGATCCAGGCATGGAACTTGTTCTGTGTCAGCAGATGCAGACGCTGACAACAGCAGGCTTACAGAGGCAGAGGTACAGCCAGCTTGCCAGGAATTGCCCACAGGAACTCAAACCTAATTTCTTTTCATGACTGTTTTTTTTTTTTGATAGGCCAGTGCTACCAACGAAGGTTTCCTGCCATTCTTAGTTGGGAGTCTACATCATGGGAAAGATGGAAGGCTATGTCCGTGTGCAGATTTGACGGGGATGCTTCAGTATTATCTAAAGAGGGGAAAGTTCTTGTTAACATATTGCTGAGATGTGCTGGAAACCATACTGTGGGCTTCCTTTCAGTTCAGGATCCCATTGATGAGGATACAAGTCACTAGATCATCAATCTGAAAGAAGAGTAATTGTGTGTGAAAAGACATTAGTTCGTGGCTCAACACTGGAGTACTTGACAAGTGAGAGGGAAAGAGGGAGAACCCATAGGCCTAAGCCCATGTGAAAATGTGAACAAGCACAGGACTGCACTTCCTAATTATCTTAACTATCACAGAAACACTGTGACACAGGTTAGAAATATGTGGATCACTCAGTGCAGCTAATTATCCGCTTGGATGTTAGAACCTGCTTCCAGACCATGATGAAGAACAGAGCACTGTGTTCATGTTCTTAGTCTGTGTTGAGGTCCTCTAATAAATACCTGAGCATTCAGGAACTTCCTTCTGGTGTGTTCTGTCTCAGGTTAATCATTATCCCTTGCCTGGAACTAACTGGGGCATCTCTTCCTTGACTTCTTGGGGTATGACTAAAGTGGAAGAATCAGTCTGAGAAGACACAAGACATTTGGTGGTGTGTCTGAACCCAGAGAAATGGTGTGACCTGAATCTTAAGATCCATATGTCTCCTAAGGCTGGACACTTTGCAGAGAGACACATGGTGGGCCTTTTATGAATAGCTGATTCCACACCATGGGACTACCTCCCTCAGAAATCCTACGAGACATTACTCTTACATGTGCCTAGAAGCTATGGGTGATTATTCTACTAGTGTCTCATAAACAGTGATATAAGCTTAAACACCAGAACTCACTCATTTATTCATCATTCATTTGATGGCCTTTGTGGTTAGACACTAAGATAAAATAGTGAGGTAAACAGTCATTAACTTGTTCTCATGGAGTTTGGAGACTACTGAAATGAGGTGGTAGGGTAAGGAGACAGATTAAATCAGGTATTATGTTAATTAGTCGTATAATTAAAAAACTGATGCAAGTCTCATAAGGAAAAAAATTGTTTCCATGAGAGGTGAAGTGGCACTAGGGAAACTGTAAAGAATTCTTTGAGGAAGTCTGGAACTGATATGTGAAGTATGGAAAAGGATCCAGAAAGAGGAAGTGGCATGTGCAAAGGCCCTGTGACATGAAGAATTGTGAAAATCTGAGAGGATTGTGTGGAGAGTTAAGGAGGATGAAGGAGTGAGGCAAGAGAGAGTGAGCAGTGGACTTGAGTGTCATTTTGAAAACCACGAGATGATATTGACTAAGTGGAGGTGAGTGATGAGCAATTCTGATTTGAAAAACATCATTCTGGACTACTGTGGTGGTACAGATTAAGGAGAGGATATAATAAATTTGAGAAGAATGATTAATAAGCTATTATAGAAATCTAGGCAAGAGATGAGAATATTTAAGACTAGCATTGTGTGAGGAAGATATAGAGAGGTGGATAATTCCCAAGACATCTTGGGATAAAATTGGTAATAATGTTAATTGGATTTGGGATTGATACCTTCCTACTTTCCAGCCCTGTTTAACTATATGAATGGTTGTCTTAGTGATAGAGAACTAGTAGAAGAAAAGATTAGGTTTTTTATTGCTTTGGCATTGTTGTATGGTACAAGTCATGAGTTTAATTTTGAGTGTGTTAGAACTTGAGTACCTTTGGATACCTACGAATATAGGCTCCTAGAAGTAATTGTGCAAAGCACCCTGGAAAAGTTTTTCCTTTTATACCTCATCCAGCACTGGGGCCCCTGATGGTGAGCTACAGATTCATACCAGGAACAATGGTCTGCCTTATAAGAGTTTTTTTTTTTTTTTTTTTTTCCTAGAACTAGAGGATGACACCTTGTTTCTGAATTCATATGCCTCTCTCTAACCAGTTAATGGTGCCAGGTGTCTACCATGAGTTTTGGAGCCATTTGGTGCAATGAAAGAAATCTAGTTAAATATAATCTATTTTCAGTTGGGACTGTGGCTTTGTGATTTGGCCAGTGCCATCTATCTAGGCCAAAATTTCTTCCTATGTGACAGAAGCAGTCTGTTAGGGGTCCTTCTGGCTCTAATGTTGGCAATTTTAATTTTGACTGTCCATCTCCATTTAATCAATTTGGAGAAGAGAGGATAAATTATATTATGATATAGAGGTAGTGCTGGTCATTTCAAATCCCTCACATTTGGTTTACTTACCTAACAGGGCCTGAAATCACCCTCCACTTCCTTGATCATAACTTAATCAAGTATTTATCATGGCTGGCAGTTTTGAATAGGGATGTTATAGATGTCTCTTCTTAAGTTTTGACTGAGATTCACAGACCATGGCAAACATGTGATAGTTCATTCACAAGATCCGGTGGTCCAGCATCTTGACTGGGAGAAGAAAGTACCAAAAACGTTGGAGAGGTCCATCCTGGCCTGGGGAGTGGTAGTTCTGTAAGTGCCGTGCTCTCTCATCCTAACCTCTGAGATGGGCTGTGTTTTCACTGCCAATACGTGAATACTGTCTGGTGTTGAAAACAAGTAATTTCAGGATTGCACTTTCTCAACCATGTTCCAGATTTGAAATTTGCCACTCATGTGTGCATGTGTGCGTGTGTGTGTGTGTGGTGTTCTAAGGTCATTCTCAGAATTTGAAGGAGGATGATAGAAGAAGGTTAACTATATGTCTAGTTAATTTTGTGTAGTGGTCACCATTATTTAGCACTTCTTACAGAGTATGTAAAATGTCTACTTTTCTGTTTTAAAGTGGATAATCTAACGGACATAAATCTAACTTTCTTGTAGTTTGAGGACTATGCAGAAACTCAGGGTTAGTGTTCTAACTAGTGATTCTCAGATTCAGTTGTATATAAATGTCACCTAGGGATCTTGTTAAAACCAAGAACCCTGGGCATTTATCCTAAGGATTCTGATTCCATAGGTCTCAATGAGACCTGAGATACTGACCAGCTGTTTGTCTGGGACCACAGGAAATCAAAGATGGAATGGATAAATGAAAAACTCTGCTTGGCTGATATGTAGGCCAAATCCTAAAACTACTTATAATGAACGAATGATACTGTTTGCTAAATTTTGTTATGGATTTATTTTCATAGCAATGACTTCTTTTTCTTAAAAGTAGACTGCAGAACAATAATACTGGGCATTTGAGATCGTTGGTTCATGGCTTTCCAGACAATAAAGACTCCTTGAGATCCTAAAACACTCAATGTATGTCACAAAATACAGTTACTTAATTATAATTTTCTTTTTAAATAATAATTATTTTCCTACAAAAATGATACTTGCTCACCAGAAGAAATCTAGGCAACATAGAAATGACTAAAATAAAAAGTGAAGAATATCCCCCCTCAGACCTCAGATTTAATAACACCATGATACAGAACTGTTTGGTGTGTGACCTTTTAGACTTTTTAATGTGCTTGCATAAATCTTGTCTGCATATGAACATAATACACAAATAATATTTTAGAGGGATAAAACAAATGGTTGGGTTTTATTCGTTTCCAAAAATACAAATTTGATTTTATTCCTCAAGATGAGATTCAAAAGGGCCAAATTTATTCATTCTTCCCCCTCCCCTCCCCCCACTGCCTTTCTAAACATCATTTTTGACACACGTAGTATAATATTACACACATCTTTCTAAATAAGTATATATATCAAATTGCTTGCTTGACTTTAGTTGTGTTGGCCTGAGTCCCTTCATCTGACTCTGAACCTCAATTTTAATTATTTTATAGCACAAGAGATCTTGCACAGGGATGGCTATAAGAGCTTTGGTAAACATATTCCTATGCATTTACCACACTTAGAAGTGTCCTGACATTACACTGGAATTTTTTTTCTTTTTTTAAGATTTGGATATTATAGTGGTGTTTTCTCTTTTATTCTACAAGTGTTTATTGAGTCCCTACTGTGCCAGACATTGAGCATCTACCTGTACCAGGTACTAGGTATATAAAAGCAATGAGTAAGAAATCTATGGTTCCCATGCACATCAAGTGACTGTCCAAGAAAAAGATAAGGGTATGGGATGTTTTACTGTATTTTTATCCTAGAAAAATGGGACTAGTATTTCGTGGGTTTTTAAAGAGAAGAAGAATATCCTGATGGCTTTCTTCCCTTCACTTGACATAAAAGGATGAGGCCATATCTAGCCCTGAGACTTCTTCCCAGTCTTGGATAGAATCCAGTTTGCACACATCTGGAGCTCAGATGCAGGGTGGGGTGATCCAGAAAATAATTCCCTCTCTGAGGATGATTCAAAGGACATGCAAGGGCAAGACTAAGAGGAGATTATTATTTTAAACCCAGAGAAGATGCGCACGTCAAGATTTACGGGCAACACGGTGAGCTTTATTAATTTATTTGTTAGGGCAATGAAGTGTGAAATAGTGCTTTTCGACCAATGCTGAGTTTGAAATATGAATTCATGCAGCAAATTCAAGGAAGGATGTGGTAAACCCTATTTTGCATGAGGCGCCATTGGTGTCTTTCATAAATAGATGTTCTGTCATTAGCCGTAGAACTACCATTATTGACTGACTCTTAGTAGCATGGTTATATTATCTGGATATTGAGAGCATCAGGATTTATTTTCTGTGGTATAAGTTACTTTACTATTAGAGTTTAGAATTTCTTATAAAGCTCATTTAATGAAATAATTAGAAACAAATTGCTCACAGCCGCATTGGCAGGATAAGCTCCTTAACAAATAACTACTCCACAATCATTCCAGATTGGGCTTCTGGAAAAATACCCTTACAGACTTTTATCAGGAAGAATGAAGACCATATAGGTTTTAAATTTAATACTTGATAATCTTCTGACGGTGGCTGAGCTGCACTTAATGAGCTTAGCCTCTCTGCAATTAAGATGTTCTGAATTGGGGTTGAGACAGAATGGGGGAAGGTTTCCTTCTTTTCAATTAATTTCCTGGGTGGCAGATGCTGCATTCCCTCTGAAAACCCTTTCCCTGGTTGTGAAATGTGTGGCTGTTGCTGGACCTGCTAGACCCTGCTAGGCCTGGAAAGAAGGGTGCTGGGTTTAATTATACCTGCCACTCTCCAGCCCCACACCCACCTGAGATTTGCATGTGGTGGAAGGAGCAATTGGATGCAAACTTGCAGATGGGAGCTAAGAAGTTGGATTCTGATTCTCCCAACTGGTAATTCTGTGAAAATTGGAGAGTTTATATAAGATTTCATACTTTTACTGTCTGTAATTTATCTTAAAAACCAGGGGTGGGGAGGACGGAAATCCATGTGACTACTACATGGAGTCCTTTTAAGATTAGCACTAGATTTTTTTCAGTCCATGAATGTGCTTTATCTTATATCTTTGGTTTTAGTCCAGGTTTTCCCATATTTCATTCATTTGGGTGTAAGCACAATTTTTCTTTATTTCCGTGAAGACCTGTACTAGCACTTATTTAACTGCTATTATTTTTTTTACCCTTTTTTAATTTAGTACAACTGTAAGAAAGAATCTTAATGAAATCATGAGATTAAAAGTTTGATTTTATTAATTTTCTAATTTGTTTCCTAGTATACACTGAAATCAGTGCATAGTTAATTAAGATGCAAGTGTATTTTTCTGTTAACTGTCTGAAATCACTTCACAAAACACTGGATACATCTTGGAAATACCCTGCTTCCAACCTGCCTTGGTCTGGTCTGTGACTGCTGATGTCCTGCAGTGGGCTGTGATAGTAGCGGTAGTGGATTCTCCTCACCTCCCTCTTCACATTCCTCTGTCTTCTTTCGGTCCTCACACATTGTGTCCACCTTTGAACACTAATGTGCTGCTGTATTAATTTAATCTGCACATGGTTTCGTACATAGTAGGTGGTGTCTGAATTCTTTCCTGGCAAATATGGGGGCTCTGGATGCTTAGCTGGACAGAAATTGAAGATGCCCCTTAAAAGTATCAATGGAGGAAGGAAGGACTGTATAGAGGAAAAAGAGGGGTGGGAGGGGTGGGGGGGGAAGGGAAAAAAATAACAGAATGAATCAAACAACATTGCCCTATGTAAATTTATGATCTTTAATAAAAAAAAAACAGTTGTGAAAAAAAAAATAAAATTAAATTAAAAAAAAAAAAAAAAAGTATCCTCCTAACTTCCTTTGGCTCTGCTTCAGAGCTCTTGAGGTGAAATGCTTTAGTTGAGTGCTTTCCCCTTGTTTTTCCTCACAGTTTTTGATCCAGATGAGGAAATGATAATGAGAATAATTTATCCTATCTTACTTGCTTACTGGAGCCTAACTAGTATGGTTGTTGGCAAAATGCTTTGGTACAACATCCACCAAGAATGCAATAAGGTTGCTCTAACATTTTACTTCTTTTAGCCTGTATACTCTTGACGATCCATTAATACACTTAATAACTTGAAATTTTGACTAATCCCTAGTAATTTAAATTTGAATTTGAGAGGAGTAGTATTGTAGTTTGACTTTGGGGACAGACTTTCTCTTTTATTATCTTTCATTTGGGCAGTATTAAGGTAAAATAAGGGATAACAGAGACACATGGTTTCCAATGGTTACTTCATAGATGAATGAGAAAGCCCCATGTGTAGGATGAAATTTGATGACTCAGAAAAACAGGGTAGGACACTGTCCTGTAGGAATTTTATTTTGTTATATGTCACTAATATCTTTAATTTAGGGAACTCAAAAACTATTATGCCTAGTGTTTCAGACATTTCTGCCCACTTATCTGGATGAATGCAGGCCAATAATTTATCTCAAGCCTCCTTACAGAGCTGTGAGGTTGCATGTACTCATCCCAAAAGGAATCCAATTTTCCTGCAGGAATGGAATATGTTGTGACAGCTTCCCCTTTATTTCATGGGTCCCTCTCTTCCCACTCAATGTCTAGTGCTGCTGTGGATCAGCTCGTAGTGATTGGACTGTTCTGACTCTTCTGTCTGTAATCCCAGTGTGATCAAGAGAAGGAATGAGTGGAGAGAAGACTGGAAAGATACGGAAGGACCAAATGCTCACACTATTTTCTGTGGACATGTAGGAAACTACCAGAAGGCTTGAAACAGGGAATGTGGTGATCAGCTCCATATTTTTTAAAAATTATTTATTTATTTTTTTATTTTATGCAGACTGCATTTTGATTCATTGTACACAAATGGGGCATATAATTTCGTTTCTATGGTTGTACACGATGTAGATTCATAGCATTTGTGTAATCATACATGTACATAGGGTACGATGTTCTCATTCCACCATTTTTCATACTCCCTTCTCTCTTATTTCCTTCTACATAACCTAAAGTTCCCCCATTCTTCTCTCACTCCCCACACCCTTACCCCATTGTATATCATTCTCCAATTATCAGGGAAAACATTTGGCCTTCGGTTTTTTGGGATTGGCTTATTTCACTTGCATGATATTCTCCAATTCCATCCATTTATTTGCAAATGCCATAATATTATTATTCTTTATGGTGAATAATATTCCATTGGTGTATAATACCACAGATTTTTATCCATTCACCTGTTGAAGAGCATCTAGGTTGGTTCCACAATCTAGGCTATTGTGAACTGAACTTCTATAAACATTGATGTGGCTGTGTTATTGCAGTATACTGATTTTAAGTCCTTTGGGTATAAACCGAGGAGTGGGATAACTGGGTCAAAAGGTGGGTCCATTCCAAGTTTTTTGAGGATTCTCCACACTGCTTTCCAGAGTGGCTGTACTAATTTGCTACTCCACCAGCAATGTACAAGTGTGCCTTTTTCCCCACATCCACGCCAACATCTATCATTGTTTGTGTTCTTGATAATAGCCATTCTAATTGGAGTAAGATGAAATCTTAGAGTTGTTTTAATTTGCATTTCTCTAATTACTAGAGATGTTGAACACTTTTTCATATATTTATTAATCACCTGCATATCTTCTGTAAAGTGTCTGTCCAGTTCCTTGACCCAGTTATTGATTGGGTTCTTTGTATTTTGGTGTAAAGTTTTGTAAGTTCTTTATAAATTTTGGAGATAAATGCTCTATGTGAAGTGCGTGTGGAAAAAAAAATTTTCCCACTCTGTACACTCTCTCTTCATGTTCTTGATTGTATCCTTTGCTGAAAAAAAGCTTTTTAGTTTGAGTCCATCCCATTTATTGATTCTTGCTTTGATTTCTTGTGCTTTGGGAGTCTTGTTGAGGAAGTCTGATCCTAAGCCAACATGATGAAGATTCAGGCCTACTTTGTCTTCTATTAGGTGCAGGGTCTCTGGCCTAATTCCTATGTCCTTGATCCATTTTGAGTTGAGTTTTGTTCAGGGTGAGAGATAGGGGTTTAATTTCATTTTACTGCATATAGATTTCCAGTTTTGCCAGCAGCCATTTGTTGAACAGGCTATCTTTTCTCCATTGTATGTTTTGGGCTCCTTTGTCTAGTATGAGGTGACTGTATTATGTGTTTTTTCTCTGTGTCTTCTATTCTGTATCATCGGTCTGCCTGTCTATTTTGGTGCCAATACCATGCTGTTTTTCTTAATATTGCTCTGTAGTATAGTTTAATGTCTGGTATTGTGATACCTCCTGTTTCACTCTTTCTACTGAGGATTGTTTTGGTTATTTGAGGTCTCTCATTCTTCCAGATGAAGTTCATGATTGCTTTCTCTATTTCTATGAGGAATGTCATTGGAATTTTAATTGGAATTGCATTGAATCATATCACCATGGCTGGAGTTTAGAGTGAGGGTGGGGGATGAGATGAGAACAGGAAGTCTCAAGGAGATCAATGAAGACAGATGGATGTTTACTGACGGTAGTGGTAGTTAGAATGTAGAAGCAAGAGAACAGAACTTGGCATGGGGATTCAGGCAAATGGGAGAGAAGGAGAACTGGGATTGATGCTTACATTCCTGGTTCATATTATGGGTAGAAGGGATGCCACATTGGCCTGGTTTTACATGGATTGAATGTACAGAGTTTCAAATATTAGTCACCATGTATTGGAATTTGTTCCCAATTTCTGATACACATTGCCTTTATAAATTGACATATTTTGAATAGACTGAACTTGAGATATCAGCTGCCATGAATTGGAGTTAGTTCCTTGTTTCTAGTACTTAAAAATTCATTCATTCATTTGTTCATTCATCCATCCAGCATGGTTTGTTGAATATTTATTGAACCTGCTTCTTAACTGTGCTACCCAGTCCTACACTCCTGTTCCCTGGGTACTTCACCAGAACCAACTTCACTAAATTAAATTCATATTTCTTCTCTCTGTGCTGATCTTTTAGACATTGGACCAGACTGCCTCTTTGGATCTCCTATGTTCTTTTGCATACTACTCTTAAAAATATTGACTTACAGGTTATTATCAATATCTTTTTCAGATATTTAAATGTAAGGTAGATTCACTTCACAGTTCTTCCCACTCGTGTCCCACTTTGTCTTCTTACGACATTACTAACACCCTAGATGAGTACCTGAAGAACATAATTTTGAAACACACACACACACACAAAGAAAAAAACCCAAGGTTTAAGTTCTAAAATTCCAAAGACAGAATAATACTATGGGGAGCACTATGTTGATAAACAAGTATCCATCACTTCAAACGACATTGCAAGTTGGAATGGGGGATCTTTCACTAATAAAGGGTTGCTCTTAGGGCCTTGGCCATTCCCAGATAAGCATGGACTCTCTCCACCCTTTACATGGCTGCAGCAGTGCAGGTCCACTGTGAGAGAGGCATAGGGACAGGGAATCTGAGTTTGTAAATTTGAGGTTATCCTTCTAGGAGATTTTGAAATCCATTTGGCTTTGTGGTCTGTGCTTAATGTAGAATTACAGGAGCCCTCTGAATATTTCTGAGCAGAGGAAAGATAGTTAATTTGGCCCTGAGCAGAAAGTTTAGTGTTTTCCTGAAGCTAATTACTCCTTCAGATATATGACTTTTATTTTAATATACTTTGAAGATGCCTCTCCTTTTCCCAAAGACCAACAGTGCACAGAACAGATTTTTATGCCTGTTTGTATTTTGGTGACTTTATTTTTAAGAGCAGTTTTAGCTTCACAGCACAATTGAGCAGAAGCTACAGAGATTTCCCAAATACTCTGTACCCTACACATGCATAACCAACCCCATCAGCAACATTCCCTGCCAAAGTGGTCCATTTGTCACAATTAAGAAACCTGTATTTATACAACATTATCACTCAACATCTGTAATTACATTCAGATTCATTCTGGAACCACTATTTTTTTTTTTTATTGTCTTCATAGTCTTGCTTTTTCTGGGATGTTATGCAACCAGAATCTTACAACAGGTAACCTTTTCAGATTGGCTCTTTCACTGATTTCTGTGTACTTGAGTGTCCTCCCTGTCCTTTCATTGCCCAATAGCTCATTTCTCTACAGTGATGAGTAATATTTTAAAGTCTGCAAATGTCATTGTTTATTTATTCATTCATCCACCACAGAATATTTTAGTTGCTTCCAAGTTTAATAAGATACCATAAATATGAATAAAGTTACTATAAACATCCATGTGCATGTTTTGGTAGGAATGTAAAGTTTTCAAGTCCTTTGGGTAAACATCAAGGAGCAGGATTTGCTCCTCATTATACTGTTATATTATAGGAATTTTACAGTTTTGTGTTTTATATTTAGGGCTGTGATCCGTTTTGGATTAATTTTTTTGAAGAATGTAAGGTCTGTGTCTAAGTTCATATATTGGCATGTAAATGTTCAGTTGATCCTGTACCAATTTACTGAAAATGTTGTGTTTTCTTTATTGTATATCCTTTGCTCTTTTTATTGTAAAGATTTTTTATTTGTTCTAATTAGTTATACATGACAGCAGAATGCATCTTGACACATTGTACACAAATGAAGCACAACGTTTCATTTCTCTGTGCATGATGCAGTCACACCATTAAAGCAATCATACGTGTGTTTAGGGTAATAGTGTTCATCTCATTACCATCTTTCCTGCCCCTGTGCACCCTCCCCTCTCCTCATTTCCATTTGCCCAATCTAAATTTCCTCCATTCTTCCCTTGTCCCCCACCCCTTATGGATCAGCATCCACATATCAGAGAAAACATTTGGCCTTTGGTGTTTCAGGATTGGCTTTTTTCACTTAGCATGATTATCCTTTTCTCTTTATCAAAGGTCTCTTTCTATGATTTCTATTCTGTTCCATTTACCTGTTTGTTATTTCATTGATGCCACATTATTTTGATTACTGTAGCTTTTATGGTATGTTTTGAAGTTGGGTAGTGTCAATCCTCCAACTTTGTTCTTTTCCTTCAATACAGTGCTGACTTTTCTTGGTCTTTTATTTCTTTTTAGCTCTTTGGTTGTTTTTTTTTTGTTTATTTGTTTGTTTGTTATTGTTGTAGTTTTTTGTGTTTTGTTTTTTTTGTACCAAGGATTGAACCAAGGATGCTTAACCACTGAACCACATCCACAAAGCTTTTTATTTTTTTATTTTGAGACAGGGTATCACTAAGTTACTCAGGGTCTTACTAGTTGCTGAGGCTGGCTTTGAACTTGTGATCCTCTTGACTCAGCCACCCAAGTGACTGGGATTACAGGTGTGCACCACCACTCCCAGCTCTCCATATAAATTTTAGAACCACTTTCTTGATCTGTACAATATAATTGGCTGGAATTTTTATTGGGGTTGCAATGAATTTAAAGACCAAGTTTGGAAGAATTGACAATTTGGGTAATATTGAATTTTCCTTTCCATAAAAATGGAATAGATCTTCTTTCATTTAACTCTGTGATTTATTTCATCAGGGTTGTAGTTTTCCTTACATTGATATTGTACAATTTTGTAAGATTTATTCCTGAATATTCATTTCTCTACTGATGAACTATTTGCATTAGGATGACACCACTGAATGATATGGGTACCACATATGTGTGCTGTGGTTATTCTGGTATTTTCCAGAGAACAAGTGAATTAATTCTACAAAGAAGATATTGATATTGGAGGAAAATATTTCACCTAGAAGTAGCCCTTAGTAATTAACTGGTCAGGAATTTCTGAGTAATTGCAGAGGGCTTAAGGAGAAATGGGAATGTGAAAGATGTTTGGAAGGAGGAGTAGCAGAGATTTATTCATTATTTAACAAGTGAAAATATTGTTCCTAAAATCTCTCCCTATTAAGTTGGTCTGGAACACATGCTAAGATATATACTTATTTAAAGCATCATAAAAGTGATTTTGGTTAATGAACCTTCAAATAGCATTCAAGTTGGAGACAAATACAAATGATACTTCCAAGTTTATCAGCTTCTGAATCCAAAAAGATTGTTGTTGCCACTCACTGGGGAAACAGCTGACATGGGAAAAGTAACATAGATTTTGGAATAAGCATGGAGAGAAGAGATATTGAGGAAGTACTTTATAGAAAGCAGGAAATAAGGAGATCACTTTTATTACCTCTTGCAGGCTCAAAATTCCAAATAATTTCTTTTTTTCCCTAAAGGGTAAAATAGAGTGGGTCCACCTGCCTTCCCACCACATTCCTCATGATACCTATATTAAAACCTTTATGGTTGATCTAGAAGTTTCCTGTAATTACCCATTCCTACTATCTGCCCATAACAATTGATACTTCTTATAGTCTCCTCCCACTAAACTCTCAATAGATGAATTCCATTCAGGCTTCAAGGACCACCCTGGTATACATTTCCATTGTCAGAATAAGAGGACTCTGTTTCCTCTCTAATTATGGCTCTTTAGCCTGTTCATTCATTTGACCTTAATGTTGTCATTTCACTTTAAATGCGTGCTTGAATTTTTTAGAAAACTGTTGTAAACATGGAGGGTAGGGACCTTAGATTAATCCCATTATTTC
Source organism: Sciurus vulgaris (assembly GCF_902686455.1). Lineage (NCBI taxonomy): Eukaryota > Metazoa > Chordata > Mammalia > Rodentia > Sciuridae > Sciurus > Sciurus vulgaris. Next base: position 88,724,780 of record NC_136463.1, on the reverse strand, counting down.
TTCCTTACAAAATTTAGTATAATGATAAGTTTCTAAATATTTCAGGGCAGAGTTGCATTGAAGAATTTGTTGAAGTCATGCAACTCAATTAATCTATGATTAGAAAATGTGAAGGAAAATAAACAGAGATGAGACAGTGACAAGTGAGAGGAGGAGGAAGTCTAGTAATGAAATACTGAGGTGTGAAGAAAGAACCAGCAGTGGTGGCCCATGAGCAGCCCAAGAAAGGAAATTCTGAGAAGGAGGGAGCGGCTCTCATTCTTTATTGACTCAGAGCTTAGAGCATATGTGGGTGAGAACATATATTATTTTTATAGTAAAATAGAGGATATACAAACTTTACATAGCAGATTGTATATAAAAGAACTCACTCTTCCATTCAGATTTGAAGAAATGTTTATTGAGTGCTTACTGTGTGCCAGACATCAGAATAGGAACTAGTAATATTACAAGCAGGCTTGTTCTTAACTTCTAAAGTGGACCATTGCAATCTCTATACCCCTTCCTACCATCCAAAAACTCTGAGTTATGTTATTTCACATGGCATTAAGGAACACACGTTCATTTTCATGGATACCTAAACATACAGATGTTTGTGCTTTCAGGCCTAGGAATTCAGCTACAAAACAAGGGTTATATGTTGCATCTTTCATCTCTCTGATGCTTTGATAAAATTCTTGAGTATAGAATCCTATTGGCAAGAAGTGGAAGTTTGATTTTTAATCCCTGATTGATGGATTCTTATACAAAAATTTTGATGTGAAACAGTAGAACTTATGTCATTTGGTACTAGAGTCTTAGCTGGTTAGAGAGAACTACTTCTCTTTTGAACCACATATAGCGGTTTGCAGACCCTGCAAATTGCAGACCCAACAAAATTTCTTATTTCCTACCAGAAATTTTATAATGAGAAGCAAAAGACTTATGTCCTGCTGGATGGGTGACTGGAAACTCTTGTCTTCCAGGAGCCTCCATTGGGTTAGGAGGCATTTTAGGAGAGTTGGCAAATTCTCTTGAATAAATCTCATTTGCTACTTTCAGGTCAGTAAGCATTTTATACATTCAAAGGCTTGCAACAGTATCTTTGTCATATTCCTTAACTTCCAAGCAGGGTCCTCCCTGGAGAAGAGTTAAGAAAAAAAAAAAAAAGAAAAGAAAAGAAAAAAGAAAAATGTAATCCTTTAAGTCTTGCGAAGGATATATTTAGAGGGGCGGAAAAAAAAAAGATCTGTTTTGATGATCAGGCATTTTTTAAAAAGCTAAAAATACATTAGCCAAAGTTTTTAAAGTGACTTCATTAACTTCTTGAAATTGCATACACATTAATAGGAATTTTATTATTAATTCTTCTAATTTGTTTATACTAGGCTTTGAAAGGGGTCTTATTATTTTCTTGAGTCTAGCTATGCATTGATGAGACTCATTAGGCATAATGGAATCTGGCAATTTATCACCCAGATTAAAAGCCTTTTCCACATAACCTCCATTTACCCTTTATATTTAGAGGCACCTCCTTGGCATCAATCAAAGACATAGTGTAATTCCCCAGATTTCTCAGTAACAGAATCTCTGCATAGCTGAGCATGCCCTTCCTCTTACCCACATTTACATGAAGACCCAATTCTTTGGATTCAAGTGAAGTTGTAAAAAGTACACAGAGTTAAGTTGTTTGGATAAATGCAATCTTACTTTTTCTATCATTTCTTACCCAAGGTTTTTCTGGTCATATTTCTTCACTTGAGCCTTGTTCTTCAGGGAACTATCAGAAATCAATGCCCTTTACAAATGCTAAATGGCTCTTTCTTGTTATGAATGGAACATTAGCCACCTCAGGTCTTCTGTCTTCTCCCATCGTGACTAATAGGATTGTAATTTCATCAAGGTCTCCAGTGACATCAAAAACCATACCAGCTAAACATTAAGTGGATTTGGATGTCACCTGATCTTTGAGATGAAATTCAAAGCACTGTCTGCTTAAAGGTTTCAGAGGATATGGTGTCCCAGCTAAACAGGCCACTCTGACCCAACCAAGGTGGGGACAGATAAACCAAAAATAAATCATTTCTTTTAAAATAAGCTTTAAACAAAACAAAATATAACACCTAGGCAGACACAGGGAAGACACACATACTTGTGTCTTAGTCTATTTTCTACACTTATGATTTCTCCTTTCTCTTTCACAAATCAAAAGAAAACATTTGATTGCTATTTAAGCTACATAAGATCCTGTTCCTACATATAAGTAAAGGATTTTGGTCCCACATTCATATGTGGAGATCTCATGTATTTTTTTTGAAATTCTTTCTCTTTCACTGGAATTGACTTGTCCGTCTTCTAGACTTTCAGCATAGCCCTGCATTTGTGACAGTTGCATGCAAGGGGAGGTATGTGGTTGAAGCTTCAGGACAGAATCATCCTGTATTGCAAATTGGAAGTTTGAACTTGGTCCCTCTGCTTCAGTGCTCCAATCTATGTGGCTAAAGAGTTATAATTCTAATAACAGGAGCACTTAATGTTTTCTGTTCACTTACTTTGTTCTTCCTTCTGAGATGCTGAGGTTCATCTTTTTAATTTTTTCAATTTGTTCTAATTAGTTGTACATTGAAGTAGAATGCATTTATACATTTTCATAGATCATACATAAATGGAGTATAATCTCTCATTTTTCTGATTGTGCATATTGTAATATCACATCGGTCATATAGGAACATGAAGTCTCTGTCTGGAATCACGGTTTTTAGAGCCATCCTTTCAAACTGGAATTTTTGTGACTCTCAACCCTTTACTTTCACCTCTAATTCTGGTTCCTTGTCACTTTCCACTGCCTTATGTTACTTGCATAACCTGCATCTGGCCTTTGGGATTCTTCTTGCCAATCTACCCTGCATATAACTGGAATACTCAGACCACTTAAGTGCCGTTCATTCCATGATTCCCTTGATGAAAGTCATTCGTGGCTCCGATTCTTTCTGTGTCCTGTCTAGACCATTTTTCTCTTGTCTTCCTAATAAGCCTTCTGTTATCTGGGCCTACTCCACATGCCCATTCCTGTTCCCCTGCTCCCAAGCATATGTGGCATGTTACTTTTACTATCAATCATATTCATGTTGCCTGGATGTATCCTTGGGGAAATACTGTTCTGATCTTTAGGAGTGTATCCATCCCTGAAGCCTTTTCTTACACAAGACTTATCTTCTCCTTCTCTAAATTCATAAGAATCTGCAATATGTATCTTACCATGTTACATTTCATTTTCTTTTGAGATTCCCCCCACCGCCTTCCAAAAGGATTTACCTCAGTTAGTTAAATAGATAGCATCTTGGAGTGTGTGGCCATTGCTTCCCACCTGTATACCTTATCTCCTTTCTATTATTAGCTCCTCAAAGGTAGGAGCCCTACCTTTGAAACATAGCCTGAAATAATGGAGAGGACATAGGCTTATAGCCAAAGACCTTGAGTCTAAAAATAGTTTTATTACAAATTAATTATGTGACTGTAGGTGAATCACTTGGGCCCCAAGGAACTAAACTATATATAAACTGATAATAATAACAAACTTTTTTTTTTTGCCAAAATTAAAGAACAATTTTTTGTTCACAAAAACAAAAATATTACTTTATAAAAAAGCAAACAATATAAAACACAAAAGATAGTTAAGACCAGTTGAATTTTTACTACCTTGAGATAAATACTGTTAACTTTTTTATATTTATCAATTCACATAGAAATTTTATCTATCCATATGCACATGAATAAGAGATCATCTATCTATACATCTCTCTGCCAATTTGCCTATCTATCTAACAATGCAGAATTGTTATTTCTTTGCAACTTTTCCCACTTAATAATATATTTTAATGTCATCAGATTCTTGGGGAATTCTGTGAGTATTAAAGTTTATGTAGTGCCTTATTAGAAAATGTATTTTAAAGAGAGATATAAAAATAAACATAGATACTGATTCCTGAAAAAGGGTTCAATTTTTCATCATTGAGCTATTTCTAACTTTTGTTCAGAGCCTTGAATTCAGCTCTGTCTTCCTAACAGACAAATGTCTGTCTGAAGTAGTTCAGTGGACATCTGTTGTGACCGAGTCTCTATTTCCTTCTCAGAAATTCCAGCTTTGTCTTCATGACACAGGTGCACAGTCCCTTAGTCATAATCCCCAAATCCTCAAAGCTTTGAGAATCAGTTTTTCTTTTCTTATTCTCCTGCCCCACCACCCCAAATAGTTTGACCCAGCTCAATTGGCAGAAAAGCCTGTTGTGAATCTGTACGAGGCAATTTTGAGCTTTTTTTTCATTCATTTAGTATAAACATCTATGTAGTTTATCTCAGAAATGCTAATGGATTGACTAAGAGTTGATGCCCTCATCTTTGCTAGGAGAGTTTCATGCCATAGATCTCCATTACCTATCTAATAAATACAGAATATTCTAAGTTCAAAAATGCATCTGTCATATATAAAGGGTTTTGAATAAGAGATTGGAGTCCTGTCCTAATTTTATGAGATCTGCATTTCCTGCAACTTCTGAAATCAAAACTTTGTTTTCTTGATATGTATTCATTAAAAAAAATTGTGTGGCATATTCAGTAGTGGTTTTCAAAATTGTACAGCCATGTACCACTTAACAATGGGAACACAGTCTTAGACATGCATCCTTATGTGGTTTGATTGTGGTGTATATATCTTATTATATGTTTAATCAAACCTAGATGGTGTGGCCTAAAATGCACCAAGGCTATATGGTATAGTCTACTGTCCCTGCCTACCCGTGTGTCATTACTGTATTGTATAATGCAGCAGTTGTAACACAATGGTATTTATGTATCTAAACACATCTAACATGGAAAAGGTTTAGTAAAAATGCTAGACAATAGGAATTTTTAGTTCCTTCATTATTTTATGGGACCACTGTTTTGTATGTGGTCTGTTGTTGACTGAAAGGTCCATCTGTGGCATATGACTACATTTCTTCATCTCCAAACAGAGTATTACCTAAAAATCCAACTACAGTCAAGATAAAAGTCAAGTTGCTCTCAATAGAGGGGAAAAGCAGAGCTCAGGTTTGCTGGGTGCCTGTCCCCAACTTCCAAGGTCTCCTCTGCTCTGGTTTTGTGAAAATAGTAGCAGCAAAATAGTCAGCAGTTTCTTGGGTTTTGTGATACCCAGCAGGTCAGAGCTGCAGCCATTGTGAACCTGGCGAGGAGTACCAACATTTCATGACTGGGAAGGGTTTTGTTGATATTGTGGTTTTCTTTTTTGGTCAGATAAATAAGAGCTCACACGTAGCCCTTAAGAAGAGTAGTAGGGAGGTGACATAGAAGTCCAAGTTTGTTTCAAGGTTGAAGGTCTAGAGTTAAGGACCACTTGTCTTAAAGTTTACTAAGAAATCTCTATTTTAGGCATTGCATCATTTTCAGTTTCATTTAAGTTTTCACATGATAGTGAACATAACTGCACATACCTATTGTAAATGTGTTACTAGTTTCTTGTGATAAATTCTAAGAAATGCTACATATGCACTTTACAGCTTTTATAACATAGTATCAGACTGTACTCCAGAAATGTAGTGCCAATTTACAATCCATGAGATCCTTAAAGTTCTTTCACTTCTGATTTTAGGTTGTAATAAATCAATAATCATTTAACAAATATTTCCTTATTGACTGTGTAGTTATCTGACATGTTATAATTTTTAAGCACTAGAAAGATTTATGAAAATACATTTATTTGATAGTATTTGATTCAAATATTTCTTCAGATCTAAATCATCAATATTTAAAATAATTCTATAATAATGTTCTCATTTTATAGCTTTTTACTTTTTACTAGTGATGAGAGATTTATAGATCGGTTCTCAGAAGGGTAGTTGCTACTCAAGTTGGTCATCCTATATTGCAAAATCTATAACTGTTAAACAAATCTGCCCACCAAACTATTTTTCCCAATTCTGATTTTTTAAAGATGAACCTTTTTTTTTTTTATCCCCCACCCCCTTCATTTAGTGTGTTTTAAGTGTACATTATCAGGAAAGTGTTTACAAGTGAAATAATGAGAGTATGTTGTTGAATAAGGAATTTTCTATAGAAGAATTGAAATATGCAGACAAGGGTATTTCAGTGCCAGCAGGCACACTTTTACTGCTTCAATTATTAAAGATTTTTCTCCACAGTGACTGAATTTGAAGACATTTCAAATTGAATGAAGCTATAATTTTCATATCATATTCATGTAACAAGAAAAATGAGAGGAAAATACTGAAATCCAGGAAACTTTGAGAAGTCAGGTCAATAAATAAAAGGGGGGGATCTCCTTATGGTCCCTATCATTATGCCTGCATAAGAAGAGTGATGGCCTTCAATGTATTCACAACAAGCATATTTTGTGCAGCTGAACTCCCCTTGTCTTCATGGAACCTGAGTATTTCAATGTGAATAGAGAATTGAGTTCTTTTAAATACTAGCATAAGGGTGAAATTCTGGAAAAGTCTTCCTCCAAGTTCTTATCATCTAACAAGCCTGGCTTACAGGTGGGGCAGGCATCCAGGGCCTAGCCTAGCACATACCAGACACTGACTATTTGTAGCATGACCCAAGTTTGTTTTGTCACTTGTAATTCATATACATGCACCAAGAATCCATTTCTGTCAGGCAACATCCTTCTCCAGTTAGTAGGGATACAGTAGGGAACAGGAACTAAACTGAGGATGTTTACAATCTCCATCAGACCAGTGCTTATTTCAAAGATCTAACTACTAGAGAGGAACATAGAATTGATATGATCTTTTGGTTGAAGTTCTCAATACTTTCATAAAATAGTTGGAACTATTGCTACATTTTGTATGTGTCTGCATGTGTGTGTGTTATAGCCAGGGTGCCTATTAGCTTACTAACATTTTAATCTGTTAAAATAATAAGACAGAGTACTCTCATAAACTCCACAATATGATGTGCTAAGGACATCAACTCTGTGGTATTCTGGTCAAAAATGCATAGTCTCTGCACTATCCTGAGGGGGAAAAAAATCAGGCAAATCAAAATTGAGAGATATTAGACAAAGTAATGAATATTCTATTCTTCCCAATTGCCAAGAACATTAAAGACTGGGAAAGAGGGAAGAACTGCTATTCACTGGAGGAGCCTGAGGAGAAATCACAACTCAATACAAAGTGGGATCCTATGTAGCATCCTGGTACACACACACACACACACACACACACACACACACACACACACACACAAATTAGAAAAAGTCAGAAAATTGGTGATACTTAAAGTAAGATCATTAGTTTAGCTAACAGTATTATACTGTATTAATTTCCTGGTCCTCACTGTTATGCTATATTTATGTAAGATGATTCGTTTGTGATTTTTCTTTATTTTTTTTTGGGGGGGTGTATTGGAATCAAATCCAAGGCTTCACACATATTAAGCACACACTTTGCCACTACACCGCACCCTTGGCCCTTATGTGAGATATTTATATTTAGGGAGCTGATGAGGAGTATAAAGGGAATTTGATGCTGTTTTTTTTTTTTTTCTTAATAAAATTAGTTTAAAATCAGAAATTTTCCAAAAACATATTTTTCATAGTTTTGCTATTAGGTCTTGGTACTTCAGAGAATTAAATCTGAATTTAATCATTTGAATCATTTTTATAAGACTTTACATTTATCCTTAATAAAATTAGTCTCATCAATGCCAGTTAATTGCCACAGCTTGCAATGTTTAGAAACTCAAAGTTAGGAAGATGAGGTTTTGGATTCCAGCTCTGCATTTGTCAGAAGTGTAACTTTGGGAAGTTACTTAGATTTCATGGGCCTCAATTTTCTCCTCTATAAGATGGAATAATGATAGTGATATTGATGATAATGATGATATCAATACCTACCTCAGAAGATAATTGAGAGAATTACATGAAATAACATTTGTTTAGTCCAGTGGTAGGACACAGCAAGTCATTTATAAATATCAGTTGTTACCATTGTTTATATCTCCTTTCTTCTGTGCAACAGCAAAATGTAAACAATGTCTCAAGTCTGTTTTAAGGATTAAAAAAACTAACATATAGGAAACAGTAGGTGTCTCTGTTACCTGGTTAGTGCTAAATACATGGAGTTACTTCTGTCATCCATTAATGCATCCATCCATCCAGGCATCCAGGCAACCAGCCAAAGTTCATCCAGTATTTGTGAGGGTCTCTTTACTAGAGATTGGCATGTCTTTAAAGTGAAAAGTATTAATATGAACCTTTGAATGGGCAGAGTGATCATAGAGCATGCCTTATCCATTTATAACATATAACACATTGCAACCCATAAGGAATTTTCCCATACATTATTCCATTAGATGCCATCTGAAGCACTTGGCTGTAGTTCTCTTCTATTAATTTAGATTGATGGAGATGATGAAAATGAGTATCAGAGAGGTTATGATGCATCCAAGTTTATATAACTAGTCAAGGGTTGACAAACTGTATAAACAGTTTTATAGTAAATATTTTAGCTTCTTATGCCATATGGACTCTGTTGCAACTACTTAACTCCACCATTAAAGCTCAAAAGCAGCCATGGAACATAGGTAAACAAATGTGTGTGACTGTGTTCCAATAAAACTTTATTTATAAAATGTCAGCAGGAGACTGAACTTGTGGAACACCTGAATGAGTTAGCAAAGCAGTTACTAAACCAGAAATTCCTGACTCTGTTCCTAGGCTTTTCAGGGTGCTTTGTTGTAACTTTCCAGCACAGAAAATATCAGGCACACCCCTTGCCATCTCACCTAACGATTCCATCCCTATTTCTACATCCTGTTTCTTGGTTATCCGGAAATACTTTATTAAATACCCAGCAGAAATCCTGATTCACTTTGCTTTTATCCCAAAATGATATGAATGAAAGTTATTCTTAGGAAGTCTGTGTAACTTCTAGTGACTATAATTTCTGTTTTAAGGAGTCATATACCCTCTTTTAGAACATTGCGTTCTAGAAATCTTTTTAGGCTATACAGTGATTAGAATGAAAACAGATTTGTAAGTTCTTAATGCAGTTTTTTCCCTTTTATTTTAAAAGAAAAAATCCTGAAATATTCCCAAGGCACATATACACATTTTCCTGTTTTAATATGGGGCCCCTGTGACTCATCACGATTCCCTAAATATTGCCAACAATACTTCCACAGTCACATCTGAAGTCCTTTCATTACCCGGGATGTGATTTATTGCTGAGACTTGGATTTATGCAAAGCAGCTTGCTGATATCCCTCAGGATCTCCTCACTTATCTTGGGCATCTTGTTTTCCTCTTCTTTTCAGCATGGAGATCATTTGCCTTGAGAGCAAAGGTGGAGGCAACATGGGAGTTGAATGGTTCTGTGTTCTCTCCAGCTTCTATTAGCATTACATCACTTGCTTCAAGCTATAAGGCAATCCCATCCTTGTTCTCTTCTGGTTCTACACACAGCCTAACCTAACTCCTTGTACATTTCATCAGGTTTTGTAAGCCCTGGTGTACTCTGGACTTATTGACACTGTTTTTACAGATTTATGCTTCTCTCTATTCCTTGATTATTTTTCTTTCTTCCACACACTCCTTATGCTTATAGTTCTTACTTAAGTACAGAACCAAAATAAATTTCAAATCCAAAACTATAAAACCAATAAAATTCACAATATATGACGTGGATTCAGTGTGACAGATGGTGGTGTTTTGCCAAGACATTTGCTAGACTTATTTGCAACTTAAATGTGTGTGTGTGTTTCAAATGATTATCTAGGAGTAGGTCACATCCACCCCCAGTTTAGCACCCTGAACAGAGTTTTGATATATGGCAACCAATTGTCTTTCCGATATTCAACTCTTCAAGCCACAAGCTGTTCCTTAGTTTGATGTATAATTGTATTATTTTTGCTTTTTGTGTTGCAAGAATATTTTTGGCTTCCTCTGAAGACATTGGCAAGCATTCTCTAGTCATCCTTTTGTGGACTTCTATCTACTTTTCTTACCTCTGCTTTCTTCTTCTTAGATTTAATAATAGCATCATAAACTCAAGTGCAGAGAAGACACTGAACCACATGGCAGTATGGTCAAAGGCTGTTTATAGACACATTCAGAATATGATGAATACTCATTTGATCCCACTGAAATAAGATTAAAAAAATAAAGATATTTATTTATTGAAATGTTAATGAATCCATGAGAATATGACTTCCAGTACTGAGGAAATCTTAAGAGTCTATCTTATCTGCAGCTTTGTTTGAAGAATATTTTTTAAAATTTATTTTATTGTAAACAAATGGGATACCTCTTGTTTCTCTGTACATGAAGTAGAGGCATGCCATTATGTAATCATACATTTACATAGGGTAATGGTGTTTGATTCATTCTGTTATTTCCCCCCCATCCCTCCCACCCCTATTTTCCCTCTATACAGTCCCTCCTTCCTCCATTCTTGCCTCTCTCCCACCCCCCATTATGTGTCATTATCCGCTTATCAGTGAGATCATTTGTCCTTTGTTTTATTTTGAGATTGGCTTATCTCACTTAACATGATATTCTCCAATTTCATCCATTTGCCTGCAAATGCCATAATTTTATTGTTTTTATGGCTAACATTCCATTGTGTGTGTGTGTGTATATATATATATATATATATATATATATATATATATATATATATGCCGCCACAGTTTCTTTATCCTTTCATCAATTGAAGGGCATCTAGGTTGGTTCCACAATCTGGCTATTCACACTTTTAATTCAGGTAATGGTAAAAGAGAAATGTGCAGTGAAATCTCTTATGGATTTGAAATTCTACATAGAAAACTGAAGAATTTGAGAGTTGAAGCAGTCATATCCAGTTAAAGAATGAGTTCAAGGGGAGGAAAGATAATTTTGAGAAATCAGCAAATATTTCAAAGGAGTCTGAGGGCTTTAATTTTCTTGGTCAATATTCTTCAAACATCTAGGTGTTCTATCCAGGTGTTCTATCCTGGATGTTCTATCCAGGTGTTCCATCCTGGATGTTTGAAGAATATTGACCAAGAAAATTAAAGCCTTCAGACTCCTTTGAAATGTTTGCTGATTTCTCTCAAAATTAGTTTTCCTCCCTTTTACTCATTCTTTAACTGGATATGACTGCTTCAATTCTCAGATTCTTCAGTTTTCTATGTAGAATTTCAAATCCAGAAGAGATTTCACTGCACATTTCTCTTTTACCATTACCTGAATTAAAAGTGTGTTGGTTGTGTGATTTGGAGACTCTTCCCTCTCACCTCAGATGTTTGTTCTTAGAAGGGTCCTAAGTCCCAGTAAGCCATGGATATGGTCCCTTGACTTCCTCTGAAGATCTCAGCAAGTGCTTTCTAGTCACCTCCTGTTTGGGGTGACCATTGCTTTCCTGTACCTATCATGGCCGAGGTGGCTTCCCTATGAGCTGGCATTTTTTTAATTTCACAGGTCAACCGTCCAGCCATTTATTGGTTCAAGCTGCTGAGGCTGAGCTCCTTCACAGCTCTAATTTGACTTGCCAGGATCTTCAACTCCTCAGCCATTAAATATGGTTTTATTTTCCTTTCACATTCTCCCACCTTCCTTCATGAATGATTTTATTATTTCTGGAAACACCTCTCCATTCTGAGCTGTTGGGACATAGAGGACCATCCCTCAAGATCCATCAACGAATAGAGAAGTTAGAGAATGCAAATCTCAAATCAAAGGCAGACCAAATATAGAAATAATTCCTATGCAGTACTTTGAAAACACAACCAAGTTACCCATCTCCCAGATAACCAGTTCTGGAAAGAGTGCTTTGACACTATGTAGATGCTAACACATATCGGCAGCATTAATGGGTCTCAGCCTTGGGGAGGAAAACATTCCACTGTGTTACTATCAGGACAATGTAAGGATTCCCTGCCTGTCCAGAGTTAACAGGCACTCAACTGAACAGGAGTCCTCCTGAAACTCCTTGAGGAGCCCTGACATACTAAACTTCCTCCTTACCACGCCTGTTTGTGAAGGTGTCCTTTAAACACTTGCTTTGTGATGGCCTGAGAGAAGCTGCCATCATTATGTTTCTCCTTTCTTCTTTCCTCCTCTCACTCTTTTGTTCTTTCTCCTCTATGCCTTAATCCTTTGTGGTTAGTCAGCAGCCCTGATTTACACAGAGTAACAGCAGCAATTCTACTGTCAAAAGGGACACACAAATGGGGTACATCCCTTATTCCAGAGTGTCTCACTGGACCATAATCATCCTCCCTCCCTTCTCCTCCCTTGTTTTCTCTGTTCCAATAGCATTTGTGTGTAGATTCCCAGAGGAAAAATAATTATACTGAGTGAAAACCTGTAACATTACAGCATTATGTATGTATGCAGCTGCTGAATTCGGCAGGTCAGAACCGATAGACTATAAAGACACTCTCTTTCTATAAGGTAGCATTTATGTTAGTAATAATATGAAAACAAAGACAGCAAAAGTGATAGGTGCGGTGTGCGCATGCGTGGTGGGTGGGGGGCAAGAGAGGGGGAAACACCAACAACTGAAGTCCTGCAGCTGGGAACCCTGGGGTAGCTTTTCCGAGTCCCAACTGGGAAGTCCCTGGCAGAGTGTCTTCTCCATGGACTGGGCGAGACTCCAATCTTTTTGTCAGTGGGACTCCTTAAATACAAATTAGAACAAAGAAAGCTCTGTTCTAACAAACTGAATGATTTAGTGATCCCCTGAAGGACACCTCATCTCCCCAAGGACTGGCCCCATCCCCACTGGGAGGGAGGGTATTCTTGAGATAAGTGAATGACTCTGAGGTCTCCTGAGTAAGCCAGCCCACCAGCAAGTCAGCATTCTTTAGATGTTCCATCAGGGTATGCAAAGGCCATAGCAGGCACGTGGACAAAGAAGATACTTATTATTTTCCTTAGCCTTTTAAAACCATACCCTCTTTCCAGAATTGGTTATTTGGAAGACAGGCAACTTATTTATGTTTTCAAAGTGCTGCCTGGGAATTGTTTCTATGATTAGTCTGCCTTTGACTGAGGTCTACCTTCATGGTACTGTGCCTGTGAGGGAAAACTTGTGGAGTCTTCCCAGCTCTTTCCAACCTATAATTGACTTGGGAATGTTTCTCCCCATAAATCAGTCATGATCCAGAAATGTGCTTTGCTTATCTGGTGGCCAAAGAGAAATCTATGTGAGTTGTTCAGTGATAATTGATGTGATATTTCAGGTCATTGCCTATCCTAGACTGGTGATGGGGAGATTAGGCAAGAAGTACATAAAATTATGATCTTGTTATATGGTATGTCTGCTTTCTGTTTTTTGGTCACAGTCTTTACTCTGAATTGACTGTCATCAGTCATACCAAAAAACCCATTTTACTCTTAGTTCTCATTTCCAAAAGATCTGTGATATAGTATGACACATAGTATTTTTTTTAAATAAAGTTGCCATATATGCCCTTAACTTTGTACAACAGTCTAACATATTCTTCCAAATTATACTTTAAGATTTTGATATCACCAAATATATATGATATGATTAGTGACAGAATTTAAAGAAATGTGTGTATAGAACTTCTTTGAAGCACATTTCTCAAGGATGCAGTTAAGAATTCAATTAATATCCCAAAGTATGTCATATTAGAAGATCTTTCTAAATATGAGAAATTAAACTGACTGCAGTAAAGGGCTTCACCTTAATGATGGATTCAATAACTTCTGGTTATGTAATTTATGAAATGACTTCTGCTTATAGATATTCAAATATATGCAGTTGATTATAATCCCAGAGAAAATATGGTGGGGGGGGGGGATTCTTGAGTCAGTAATGTGAAGAATTATCTCAAACACAATAGATTTTACTCATGACAAATCACACAAAATCTCCATAGCAACCTCACATAATTATGCATAAGATTTCAGTGTAGTAAAAAAACTGAGTCCAGAAGAAATTATAGAGCAGTGATATAGGGTAAGACAGGTGTGGGGGTAGGTGGCACAAGGAAAATGGAAGGGACACCTCTCTAAGGTGTGAAAAATGCACAGAAGACTGAAAAGATTGCCTGCTTTGTGCATTAGAGAGTACTGATTAAGTCTCTGCATTATCTGGAAATTGGAGACTGGAAGCCACAATAACTGATAACACCAAGGTGCCTTTTAGAATCACCATTGTTAAGGAATGTCAGCGTTTCTTTATAAATTGGTTTCCTTTTTCTGAGCTTTTAAGAAAGTTTCTCTAGGCAACATATTGGCATATTAGATTGAAATGTAGAAATAATTTTATAATTAACTTTTTGATTTTATAAATTTGAGTGAGATCCTAAAATTTAGAAAAGCACCTTAGAAGTACTCCAAATATGCAAATAACATTAAGCTTAATTACTACTAAATAACTGAGATGCTTTAACACAAGCATTGCTTGCAATTTAAATAACTGTTTCTTATAAATATTAGTACAAGAAGTTGACTCATGCATGAGTAGTCTTCCCTGAGTTCCTAATTTCATGTTACTTATGAATGGATCAGTATCAGCAATATGACTGCTGTGTCTCCTCCTCCTCCTCCTTCTTTCTTCTTTTTTCTTTGCAGTACTGGAGATTGAATGCGGGGCTCACACATGCCAGGTAAATGCTCTACCACTGATCACATCTATGTTTGTTAATGGTCGTTTATGAAGAAACTTTCAGCTCTCTATTTTCAAAGGACATTAGTACCTTAGTTCAGCAATTTGTAATAGAAAAGAGGATGATCATTTCTGGAATTATCACAACTGATCTTTGAGAAATGAGCTTGATGGGAAAAAGAACACGATAATGATACATGATCATTGTGCTTCACTATATATTCAATGCACTGGTACTTTGATTTCAGAATGGATGCTGGAACCATGAAGATGACTAAGATACAGAGAGTGTAATGGGAATACATGGAGCCTAGATTAAGAGATAGACATGTATTTGGTCAATTTCCAAGTAAGTTTATTGAACTATGTGGTACCTTGTATTAGACCACAGCAGAGGGACACTTAACCAGACTTTTAGAGGAACCTAATAAGTTTTAGATAAGGGAGAATGTGTCAGTAAGAGGAAGAAAAGGAAAGCCTACCTACCAAGCAAAGAAAATGGCAGGAGCAAAGGTGTAGTGGTGTGAACTCATGCAGTGTGCTCAGTGAGGTGATGGCCGGCCCTTTGGTATTGGCAGAACATAGAACTTAAGGCAAGGAATATGGGAAATGGAACTACATCTGCAGAAGTGACACAATTCAGATTAGGGCTTTTATGTCAAGCGCATAACCAGAAAAAATCGCTCTTGAGGCAGTGGAAGCTACTGAAGTGCAGAAGTGTTTTAAGTAAGAAAGCTATGTGACAACATTTGTATTTTAGACAGCTTGATGTCATTTTGCAGGATGGAATTTGTGGAAACCAATAAAAACAAAGAGATTGATAAAGAGGTCATATTTGAAGCACAAATCTTTTTAGTGTCCTATTCCCTTCATTCCAGATATCAGGGGGTAAGTGCACGCTCCATGCAAGCCTATTTGTGCCTTCTCTAACCATGAAGATCTTTCCCTAAATGCATTGTTCCAAGGGTGATCTTTGCTATGTTGCTTTATTCTATTAACATTCAAATGTTAATTACATTGGTTTAATTTTGTGTTATTACTATTTTAGGATTAATTTAGACAATTTCTTTGCTTTCAAGCAGAACTTCTAAGTGATTATGGGCACAGAAAAATTGATTCTGTCTTAAAAGTTGTAAGGAAAAAAGTCTGTTTTCATATTTGAGTGTGTATGTGTGTTTGTGTGTGTGTATTAACATCAACTAATAAGATTAAATATTGGGTGGCTGTAATTTTGGAAGAATCTAGAATATATGACAATAAGATCAGAAAAGCATTCTTTCATTTATTATCCATCCATCCATCCATCTATCTATCCAATATATTTTAGGGCATACTTGATAATAAGGATTATTCTGAGTAAGAATTAAGCAGGGGGTGCAAAACAGACATGAGCCAAGGCTCATGTCTTTAATTCCTTAGGGAATTAAAATATAGCAGGGATGACAGATGTTAGTCAAATAAATGCATCTACACCAAATGAGTTAATATAAAAATATTCCATAGTGCCATTTATCTAAGTCTTGTTTTTCAAGTTGATCAAGAATCTTAGTTCCTCAGCATTTTCTATGTCTCCACCAGTTATCTTTAAATTGCATGAGAAGGCATGTTGGAAATGAGCTTGTGTCTGGATTTCATGGAAAAAAGTTAAAAGCCTCTTAAATATTATGCAAGTATTGTTTTATTATTTATAAATACTAATAAAACATGCAAAAGTCAGATTCTAACTTTACCTTAAAAAATAGGTATTTCTCAAGAAGTATAAATATTTAGCTTTGACTCCTGGATGAATGACTTTCTAGCATGCTGTATATAGGACTTTCTCAAAATTTCAAACTAAGCAAAGAAATTTCCAAGTGTGTGATATTGTTTTGGTTTGGTGCCCTCACCTACATCCTTTACTTTATGTCTCATTCATCTATAAAATCCTTTACCCCTAGGGAATTAGATGCATTATTCAGAAAATCAGAGTTCAGTTTTCAACATCATGTCATTGAATTTCCCCACATTCCTCTGACAGCTCCAGGAAAAGACAGCAAAGCTGCAGGGAAAGTGATGAAAATGGGGATTAAATGCTTTACATTGTTTCTGCCTTAAATAGTCAGTGTTTATCTTATATCGTTAACTCTGCACAGACCGGGACCAAATAGACAGAATATTTTCTGAGGACTTGTTGTATGGTACCCTAAGAGGTTGTTATTAAAAACACAAGTCACAGGTCTTACATGGGATTTTTGTGATGTAAGAATATTTCTCTTTTAAATGTGAAAAGCAAGATCATAGTTTTCACAAAAGATGGCTCAAAGAGTGAATTCAAAGAAGATAGGTTAAAAAGAAGGAAATTACAAATAAGTGATGTGGTGTGATTGTACCTCGTGTACAATATTTACAGAAGTGCTCTGCTTTGCCAGATAGAATTTAAGAAGACATCTAGGAAAACTGAACTCTGAGGTGTCCTTTGTAGTAATAACAATCCTCTTGCAGAGAATTTGATTTTTCCAAGTATGTAGGAATATGGAAAAAGGACTGATGACAAATCAAGGTCAGAGACAAACATGCAGAAAACTTTTTACAATAAGAAATTGCAATACTGTCTTTTAACTCAAATCTTTTAACTCAAAATAAACTCAGAATGCAAACCCCGAATCTGCTATAGCTATGATGAAAGACAATATTCCCAGCTGTCTGGACATTTTGAAAACAAAAATCAAAAATTTAGGGAATGAACTGTCTATTGTGTGTGATATGAACATTTCATCCAGAGTTCTGTCTGCTAATATGAATCATTATAAGATGATTTGTCAGTAGATACATGCAGAACTTTTTATACAAATCTCAGTGCATTTTATTTGCATATAAAGTGGCACATTTATACTCGACAATAACTAGCCCTGAAGGGGTGATATTTAATAGGCAAATGCAATTATCCCAGTCAGGCCATAAACATTTTCTTTAGGGCAATGGCTACTATCTACGATAGCCTCATAATCACTCATGTAAAGTACCACACTATCACCAAACCAAGCCAGAGAAAATTTAAGCTACGAAAAGATTGTGATTGCATTTGAATAAAATATCTGTTTTAACTTACCCACCATTTTACAAGTTATAAACATAAAGGTCAATGAGCTATTAAATTTTTATTTTTGATCATATGTGAAGACCTCAAACAATTATTTTAAATACAAATGTTAAGAATTGTAAATATGTTATTCCATACCATGTTAACCACACAGAATTGTTTTATTTTTCAGCTAAGCTGGCACCATTATGTAGAAACTAGTAAGAATGTATCTGGTTAATGAATCTGATCATTTAGAGCAGCATCTTCAAACTGTCTCTGTCTCTCTTTTATTTAAGTGGTACTGGGGATGGAACCCAGGACCTCACAGATGCTCGATAAGCACTCTACTACTGAGCTACATCCACAGTCCCAAAAAGTCTTGTATGCTTTATAAACTTGATGCTCTTTCAACCAAGCATCGTTTTCTAAGATTTCAGGACATTTCCTGTATGATTATAATTTCTTAATATCTTAGAAGTCATTTATAGTTTGCCCACACCTTGAAAAAATAGAAATAAATTTATTTTACGTATTCTCAAAATCTTAGTGAAAGTCTTCTCCTTCTCCTTCTTTTTTGGTACTGGGGATTGAACCCAGGGGTACTTTACAGAGCTAAGTCCCCAGCCCTTTATTTTATTTTATTTTTTTACTTTTATTTTGAGACAGGATCTCAAGTTTCTTAGGCCTTCCCTAAGTTCCTGAGGCTAGTTTTGAATTTGTGATCCTCCTGCCTCAGCCTCCTGAACTGTGCAGATTGCATGCCTGGTCCTACTACACCAAGCTGAGTGGAAGTATTCTGCTAGGAATCAAAGGGCTTGGGCTGTGAAATTGCTTCTGTCATTCATAAGCTGTATGATGTTGGACACTTCAACCATTATCTACAGAACTTTCTCATCTATTAATTGACATGTCATACCAACTGCTAATAACTCCCCAGGTCAAGACTGCTAGGGATTCTGTTCTTTACCCAGCAAGATATGTAATGATAACATCAAGGGACCTTGTAGGCAAGAATCAGAAAGAGAGCAGAGCTCATGGAGATGGAGGAGGAAATCTTGAGAAAAAGAAGCTGTGGGATGTATTCCATTGTGAGCATAGGGGAAAAGAATAGAGAAGTCGCGACATGCTAGAACAATTTGCAAATACACTCATGTTTGCAAACTGCACATTTTTAGATAAAATCGAACCTAGAAGTCCATGTAAGAGATTGGTAAGGGAAACCTAGAGCAGGAAACTATCAGCCTTAAAAACTGAGACAGTCTTCTCTCTTAGTAGGTGGTAATCCAGTTCTTCCTTGGGCAATTTCCTCATGCCTTTTGGTGATAGTAGCAGGATTCAGGCCTCAGGTTTGCAGGCTGATTTTAAAAAAAGGTCTCAATGCTTTTGTTGTTTTTGTTTTGAATGATCAAAGTTAACTTCTTTTGAGTTGGCGAGTAACTGCATTCTAATTGAGAACTCAGTGTCCACCACTCAGTCCAGCTCATTTGACTATGGCCCAAAGATGCTCTCAAGTCCCATCCACCCAAAGCCAAAGCTGAGGTTCAGTCTTCAGCTTCTAACAAGACAAGCTTGTCTGTTTGGCAAAATGCTGTGGAGTCATAAGAGAAGCATTGAACTTTAATTTCTTTTTGGCTTTTATTTCACCAACATCTGGACATTGGACTCTAAGCCAGTTTCTCAGCATATGTTCTGGAAATTTCATTCAGATTGACCATGGGAAATGAATTTGGCTAGTATCAAAACTGCCTTATTTGGGCCTCCAAGTCAGTGGGCTTTTTGGCCATAGTCTTCTCTGGGAGACATCCCTCTGGCTTAGGCAGTCCACATAAATGACTGTCTGGCAGGCCCTCCTGACCAGAGCATCCTCTGAATGTGAACACATGCACTGTTTTATATGCTCCTCCCATAGAGCACCCATGCTCATCCCTGGCATACAGGCACTAGCAGCCCCAAAGTGGTAAGGCTGATGTGATCACATCCAACACTCCATCAAGGTCAAGTTCAAGTCTGATTTAGCTGCCTGTCAGGAGGCCATGAGTACATCAGTAAATACTTAGGTAAGCTCTAGCTAACTTTCCCTCCTCCTTCTGTGCCTAACCAACATACTCCACAGAGGGTTGGTGCTTTATTCTATGCCTTATAACTTATGCCAAAGTGTCTGATTAGGACGGCTCTTGCCCTGAGAGATGCGAGTGTGACATGGGGAAGATGGGGGTGAGGAGGTGCCCATAGCATTTGTCCTCACTCTGCATGTTTTCTGAAACAGGAGACACAGGAGAAACCATGTGCTTAAATACTTTTATCCTAATAATAATAAGAGCTCACATTTACCTAGTGATATCTGAGTGTTAAGTCCTTCCTGTACATTTTCTTATTCACTGCTCACAAGACTCTTATAAAGCAGAAGATGTTTTACTTTTTATTATTGCTACTATTACTACAACCAGTACTACTTATAGATGAAAAAATTAAGACCCACAGAAGCTAAATTACTGGAATAAGGTTTCTTATTTATAGATGCCAAATTTCAAACTTGGTTCTCCAAAGGTGTTGTTAAGTCACCAAATGAGCCATCTGGTAGAAATCTGTAGGCGATGTACTGAGTGATCCCTCACTTTATCTTTTTTCCTAATGTTTTGCTTTCTTCATTTATGAATCTGTCTGCTGACCTTTTACCCATTCTGTTGGTAAGTCTGAAGTAATTGCCTACTCTGGGGATAAGATGTTGTACAAACACAAATATACCCCCTAAATTCTAACAGCTTACTCTTCATCTATAGATTCATTTGTAAAATTACAACTGTGATAAGCAATTCAAGAGATAAGTCCCATATGTGTGAGAGCATTTAATGGAGGAATGTGACCCTGTTTATAGAGGGAGTAATAATTTTGCTGAGCTAAGACAAGTAGGAGCTCACCAAGCAAAGGAGGAAGGAGATGGGAAGTGTTTCTGACAGACAGAACATGTGCAAAGGCCATTCAGCAGAAAGAGACATGTTATATCCCACATCCCATCCTGGAATTCTAAAGAAGGTCTGCATCACAGGAGCTCAGGAGCAAGAAGTACAGTGGTACAAAACAAATGCTAGAGGTCTATGTGGTTTGTAATGGGATGAACACATAATTTATCACCAAATCTCTACACTTCT
Organism: Sciurus vulgaris; assembly: GCF_902686455.1. Classification (NCBI taxonomy): domain Eukaryota; kingdom Metazoa; phylum Chordata; class Mammalia; order Rodentia; family Sciuridae; genus Sciurus; species Sciurus vulgaris. The sequence goes on along the minus strand of NC_136463.1, from coordinate 88,703,952 downwards.
GACAGTGCTGAAATACTAAATGGAATAGTTTATTGGCACAAGTGGGAATCAGTACCAACCTGGCCAAAGCAGAGATGACCAGACCATTTATGTACCAGGATAAGAATTTAGGTCTTTATTATGAAACTGACAGGAAGTCATAATAGGTTATAATAAAGTGGGAAGATTTGCATGATCAGATTTGCATTTATAAACAATCATTGGGAGTTCAGTTCATAGGAGTGTATCAATATATACTTTCTGCATGTTATGCTTATTGTTATGTAAAATGGTATCATTGGGAAAGCTAGGTGAAGGGTACAGGGAATTCTTTGTTCTGATTTTGCAACTTCTTATGAGTCTAAAATTATTTCAAAATGAGAAAAAGAATTAAGCTTACTTTGGTTGCTGAGAACAGACATGAAGAAGCTGGGCCAATTGGAAACAATTTGGAGAGGAGACTGGTTCTGTAGACCACACAAGAGCTGAGGGCAAGATCAAATGGAGGATTTGGAAGGAAGTGATCTAATGGAAGATATAAAGTCAGCAGGCTCTCTGAATGTCTTACTTTGTGTTAAGAGGTCCTACCAAGAGGATCCCTAGGTTGCCAAAAAACTGTGTGCTTGATGGTTTCAAAGTAGGAAAACCAGTTTCCATGATAAATGAACAAACAAAAAATAAGAGTGACAGACTAATAGCAATGATTTGCAGAGTTAGGGGAAAATGCTTCAAAACCATTTGTTCCCAGGAAGAATTTGCTTTATCCACCCTGTTAGGTGCCCTCCAGGGAGAAAGAGCTGGGTGAATCCCAGGAAGAAGGCTGCCTTGGTCCTTCATCTGGGAACTCAGGGAAGTCGGGAAGAGGGAGAAGGGACAGCTGAGGGTGTCCTGTTGCTGTGCAAGACAGAAGGCAGGGGCCCAGGCTCTGGCTCTTCTAACACAGTTTTCTTCCCCTTAACTGCTGATTCTCCTCCTCCAGGGCAGCCAGAGTAGTGGTGGGGAAAAGCATATCCTTCCACTGTGCTGTCATTATTTCTTCTCTTCTTTTTAGGGAAACAAAAGATGTTTTCCCTAAATCTAAATCCATCAAATGAAGAATTACAGGGTTTGAAATGACCACATATAAAAAATAAATAAAAATAAAAATAAAAAACAAAACTCTCCTCCCTTCTTGGAGGGAGAGAGAGAAGGCAACAAAAATGGAAGAGTTGACACCATATTTTCAGACTGCCAAGGGAAAAGAGATAGAGAAGGATGTGTACTTGAAATAAACTGCTTTAAAAATGTGCTTGAGAGTTATTTTTAGACGAGCCTATTTTATATTACTTAGCACAAGAGAGAAGACGCCGTTATTGGAAGAACTCTAACAAAAACTATTTTGATATTTACTTTTTTCTTATTTAATTGCATGTCTTTGGGAACTTTCTAAACTTTAGATCTTTATTATATGTCTTCCTATTTCTTGTAAATCCTTCCCAGTTGGGCAGCAGGTTGCCGTCATGATAAGATAAATCATCTTTGCTGGATATTAAACTGTCCTTCATTTATTAACCATTAACAGAAAATGTTGCCTGCATTGTTTTTTGTAGCATGGGTATAATAGGAGTCCCCTGCCCCCAAAGAGGCTCCTTTGCTTGGAGTAGGTCTTGAACCTGTATTTTCCATGATCATTAGCACACAATGCTGGGTGATGTGTGGGTTAATGGTGGCTACAGTGATGGTAGGGGGCCTCTGGGGATGTGGAGAAGTGGTGCTATTGCTGCAGTTTTATTTGTAGTTTCCAGGACTATACCTCTCCAAAATCTGAAATGCAGGTTTTGATTTTTTGTGTGTGTGACACTAGAGATTTCTAATGTTGAAATGATTTTGAAACTTTTTTTTTCCAAATAAAACCTTACACACATGTATGGAATAGTTCCCTCCTTATGCAATGGTTATATTCTGGAAGTCCCTGTTTAAAATCTGGATTTGAAATTTGAAATGTTTACTTCATTACTGGGTTCTTCCATTTTTAATTCAGCAATGAAATTAAATTAAGGAGAGAAAGGATGAGAGACAAGGAAGGTGTCCTTATCCTGATAGTTCTGGTTTAAAGCAAGAGGAGCCAACCTGTGTAGCAGACACAAAACAGTTTGAGCTTATTGGGATAATTGCATGTCTTGGAGAAGTTTGAAAACAGGTGTGCTTGTAGGAGCACACTACCCCTGCTCCATGCCCTGCTTCTCTCCACCTGCTACATATCATCCTCTCCTTCTGCAGGACAGTTTTTTGTCTCCTGCTGCATCACTAAAGGGGGCTGCCACGTAGCTCAAGGTTTTGTTCAAGCAAATTTCCAAACCCAATTCTGGTCTCTGTCACAATTTCAAATTCCCCAAAGAAAGAATCTGTCCTCTCTCAATTCAGTCAATTTGGTCAGAGGGCAGTGCTGTGCTGTTTTCACACACAAATGCCCCTGGCCTGGCCTCATGGATGAGGAAGATTCCAGAGAAAGGTGTTTGCTGAGAGTTGATAAATTCCCATAGAGGGTCCTAATACAAAGATCCTATCAGAGAGGATCACAAACCCAAAGCAGGAAGTTGAGGAAGGAGGACAGCAGCCAATAGATCTTTTAAAACAGTGCAGATTTCATGTTGAGTGACACCACTGGACATTTATACTTTATAAATAACTTGTAATTTTTAAAGTAGTGTAACCTCATAGAAGTCTAGGCAAAACATCAAAAAGGATAAAGAGAAAATTTTATATTATCCACAATGCCACTATATTCAGGGCCATTTCTTCTAGCCCTTTATATGTCTTGCAAGCTTTTTAATATATATGGTTTTAAACATCAGGAAATAAAATTATTTTTATTTCACATATGATAATCAGCCTGTGGTTTAGAAAATATGGTCATTTTATGAACAGGGCCTGTGGCAACAATTAAGCTAACTACAGCATAGAGTCCGTGATGAGCCTAAGAAATCATATTTTTCAGAACTCATATAAATTCACCCAGTCTTGTATTTGTCAAAGTCTTCTGACAAGCAGACTGTAGTTGAGTGTTATTACCCAGGATTTTTCACTTGGTACTACATACACTGCATAAAGGGGTGACTCCATTCTGCCATACAGCTGCCCTCCTGTCACATTGCTATCAGTGAGATAGAACTTTGTTATGTACATCCATTCACAAATTCTCCTCCTCAGGGTTTGTGAAGCAGCAGCCAAGTCTGATGTCCATGTTGCCCAGTGCTATTCGAGTGGCCCACCTTACCATCACACACTGTGGGGAGAGCAGCAGCCCTGGAAGCTGCCAGATGGCTAATTAGAATATTTCAGATCATCACCCTGGAGCTGTTCTCTAAGAGGCTGTGAGACTAATTACATCTTTCTAACATCTTTTTCCTTAGTCAACACCAGAAATTTAAGCATCACTGGGAATCCATTAATACCCCAAACTCTTAATCTCACACATCTCAAAAAATATTTATGTGGCCCAATTTCTCCTCCCATCTCACCCTCTGAAAATCCTTTTGAACTCGCAGTCTTTCATCATGAGACTCTCATCTCAGAATATTCCACTTGGTAACCTTCTCTAAATAGGGAAGGCTATTCTGAGGATTTTGCATCTTCTGCAGCTCTTTCAAATAGAATGTCTTTTTTCCACCTCCTTGTATGCCTGGAAGCTCGTGACTTGAATTTGGGGTTGGTATAGTCCCTGTGTCTCACTGTTATATTTGGGTCATTTTTTTCCTCCATGGATAGGTAAGAGGTCAAAGTGGCTTCAAGTGAAGTGGTAGAGGTAGGGGCAATAAAATTTTTATCCCAAATCTTTGCATTTGGGATTTATTTTAGATGGGAACCTACTAGAAGTCCTCAATTGGATGTGAGTCTTTCTTGCTCAGTCTTTCTGAATGAACATTTCCTTCTACTTCTTATTTCTATCATCTACCAGTTGCTCTGCTTGTCTCCTCACTGATAAAGAACCTTGACTTTCAGTCTACTCATCTTCTATCTCTACTCACCAACTCTAAACCTCTCAAAGATTTCCTAGCATGCTGGTCCTCAGTTATTTCTTTTCCTTTATCCCAGGGGTCTCTTGCTCTGCTCCATCTCAACTTCTTTGCCACATTCTGGAGTACCTGCAAAATCACAATTGCATTGTTCCACATGCAGGCCACAAATTCTTGTGTTGCTAGATGACTTTGCAGCTTTATGGAGACCTTTGGTTCTTTGGTTTTGTAGCCTTTCCTATCTGTTTTAGTCAGTTTTTAGGCTGCTGTGACTAAATGAGCAGAGTAGCACAAGTATAGAAGAGGAAAGGTTTATTTGAGGGCTTATGGTTTTGAAGGTCTAGTCCATAGAAGACCAGCTCCATTTAGGGGGATTGGGGTGAGACAGAACCTCATGGCAGAAAAGTGTGGCAGAGGGAAGCAGCTCGCATCATCAGAAAGCAGAGAGAGTGAGTCTGCACTCTCCAGATACAAAATATATACCCCAAAGCCAAGCTCCAATTTCAATTTCCTCCAGCCACACCCTACCACTTCAATTAATCCCATCAGGGATTAATTCATTGATTAGGTTAAGACTCTTACAACCCAATCATTTCTCCTCTGAACCTTCTCACATTGTCTCACACTTGAGCTTTTGGAAAACACCTCACATACAAACCTAATACTGTCCTATTAACTTTGCCCTAATATTTCCCTACCTTCTATCATTTTACAACCAAATCAGAATCACTGGGGTGAATTGCAGATGTTGGTATTTTTCATTGTTCCTTGGTAATTTTAATGTATAGCGAGAGTTAAGAATCATTTCTCCCTCCCTAATCACCAAAACACCCAGCTCTCTAGTTAACTGGACAGGTAGAAAAATCTCTTAGTTTGTTAATATGTATAAACATGCATTTTAATAGGTATACTCTGGGAATGGAGTATTCCTTAATGGCTGTAGTTTCAGGAACATGTAGAGCTTAGCAGTGGTGGGGGGGTTATATTTTGTCTATGTTACATGCATATCCCTGTATGAGGTAGCCTCCTCCATAAGAGTTCCATAGAGGCTGAATCTCTTCCATCCTCTAAGGCAGTGATTCTTAAATCATGTTCCGGTGTCACAGACAATAAGACACCAATAATTGTTCCAAAGTTATATCTTCATCCCTAACTTCTCCTCTGAGCTACTAACTTTTATATATTCTAATACTTACTTCACATCTACACTTGCATGTCAATCACCCTAACCTAAAGTGATCTAAAGAGAGATCATGTTTCCCTCTGCACTTGATCTTGCCTTGGTCTTCCCCGTCACAGCTAATGGTGGCATATATTAGCTAAACCTACTAGTTACATAGTGTCAAATCTAACTAGGAGTCATTTCTGAGATCATCTTTGACTTGAGACTACCTTTGATTTAATGTGACCCTATCACATTCAATCCATCATTGGCTTCTGGTCGGTCTGACTCACAAATCCCAAATATAGGTCTATGTAGAAATCCCCAATCTAAACATCTCTCACCACCTCCACTTCTATCATTCTACCTGTTCTTCTTGCCTAGACAACTATAAACCTATCCTAATTGGTCATCCTGTTTTCACTTTTGTAGGAAGCACTTTCCTGCAGTGCAGTGTTTCCTCTACAGCTGCTGGACCAATTCTTTTAAACTATAAATCAGCCTGGCTTATTACCAGGCTGAAAACTTTTTATTAACTCGCCATCTCATGCATTAAAAAAGGAGTGCACACAGGTCCTGGTTTAGCCTCTGCCAACCTGTTCCCTCACAAGGACCTTTCTGCTCTCTCCTTCCCCCCATTGTTTTTACTTAATACTATGAGCCCCTGAAATACTCCTTTGCTCTGAGCACTGGTTCTTCTTTCTCTTGTTTTTATCATAAGCAGATGTGTGCTTCCTTTTGCAGGCATAATGTATTTGTCATTTCTGTTGCTAATTTTTTCTTGCATTCATGTAAATGTCTATATTAAACATATGAGCATTTTTTATATTCTTCAGAATAGTTAAGTCTGGAAACCCAGGCAAATATACATAATGAATAATATGTTGATACTACATCACAGTGTATGATGTGTCAGTGGCATAACATGACAAGTTTAATGTGTTGTTCCTTGTGAGCTGTGCCTGACTCAACACACTGTGCAAATGGTAATGAATGCAGTCATTAGTACAGCATGCCCATCAACCACTGTACCTGCATGTGAGATGCATTGCCTCGAAGGACTTGTGTCTGATTTTCACTGAATAAACCTTCACCTCTAGTACCCCTTAGAAGAGAGAATCAAGGGACTTTAGATCTGTTGAGCCTGGCTTCCCTTCTACACAGTCATGTCTTTCCATCATCTTCCACAGTACCCCCACTGTTCTGACATGAAGAGATGGTGTACCATCCTGGGGGAACCACTCCAGTGACCTCCTAGCCTATCAAGTGTGGGCACTAATTAATCACAATACCATGACATCTGTCAAAAAGTCTACTGTGCTTGCATACTGTGTGGCCACCTGAACAAAGAATACAGTGACCTCTGAATGCTTTTGTCTCTGAGCACCATTTTCCTAAGGGAGGCATACTCAGGAATGCTAGGGCTAAGTGGTCCCATGTGCATGTCCACAAAGCCGAAGGGATGGGGTAGGCATAAACCTGCTCGGCACTCTTCAAAGATCAAAATGCCTTTAAAAAAGAATAGCAGCAGACGTGATGAGCTCAGCCATGAAGACTGTCCGGGACTCTCTGGCTCTGACTCACACAGCCAAGTCAGAGTGGGTTGGAGATAATTTGTAGAAAAAGAAGGAACTGGGGGCAGGCTTGTCTCTTGATTCCTCCTAATTGACCAGAGTTCTAACCCTGGAGGACCTGTCTCAAAAGAGAGCACCCGTTACAGTGTGCTCTGGATCATCTGCATAAGATAATCTGTGATATTACTTTAATGCTGATTCCTGGGCCCCAGCCCAGACCTACTGCAACACCAATCTCTATAAACATTGGTTTTCTTCCCTCCTCTATTTCCTTTCTGTAAAGCTATGAAAAATAATTAGGTCATTCTTTTCTTCAGAAAATTTTTATTATGGCTTACAATTATTAGACTGAATCTTAAGAAATTGTTAATATGTGCCCATGTTTGAAGGCAAAAGTGGCAATAATGTGGTTCCAGGCCCTGTTCCAGGTGCTGGAAATGTAAACACTAAAAATACAGTCCTTAACTCTGAGGAATGGGCCGTATGAGAGGAGAGACACATAGGAAAGAGACAATCATAGACTAGTGTGGATCAGTGTGCTTGGTGCTGTGCTGCTTAAGAGATGGCAGATTGGGGAGGACATGTGACCACCAGTAGTGTGTAATATAGATGACTTTAAAACCATTTAGATAAATTCTTAGATGACAGTTTCATAATAGGTTAGTGAAAGAAGTTATCCTACCACTCATTGAGATTCATTTCAAGGATAAACCTATGTACAGTCTAATAGCAATTTTCAATGGCATATATCTGAGAGTGAAGTCAATAAGATACCAAAATCACTGGAGGACCTGTTTTGAATTAAACATTTCTCTTCTCAAAGGAGCATCTGTAATAATCCTGAAAGGAAGAGTCTATATCTGCCCATACCTCACTGCTTAGAAGCACTGCCAGAGGAGTTCTTGCTAGTAGAGTCATATCCTTCAAGTGTATGGATATACAGAAAATAATTAATTTAAGAACTACTGCTCATTTCCAGGGTTATAAGGTTATGGGTACTGGGTCTGATATGGCTGGTCATTTCTTATATTTGGACTTGTATTTTCTTTTGTGATACCATAGAAAACCTACTGGCATTCTACCACTGAACTACATCTGCAACCAGAACACCCCCCAGTGTTTTTGAGACAGCATCTATCTAAGTTGCCCAGACTGTTCTCATACATGAGATCCTCTTGCATCACCCTTCCAAGTACCTAGAATTACAGGCATGTACAACACACCTGGCTATATTCTGACATCTTATATCCTTATGTCACCCTACTAAGTGTTCTTCTGTAAATGAATGTGGCATTAGGAGGCAGCAAGGAAGTCATTTGGCCCAATGGTCTTAGTGATTTCATTCAGAGTTAAATCGGGATTAACAGAATTGAATATTTTTTAATAGGTCATAGATTAATATTAAGAATCTGAGTGGAAAGACCTGTGAACACCTAAAATCATTTGTATGAAGTGACAATGGAATAGTTTCTAAGTAAAAATGTTTTGACAGTGTACCTTGGGTAGTATGGAAATGCCCCTGAGGATGCAAGCTGGCTGCTCAAATACAGAAGAAAAAAGGGGTGCAATAAGACCTGAGAAATGGAATGCTTAGGTGCTACGATGTCTTATCTTTTACCAAATATACTTTTAATATCAGTATTAATCCTCCATCCACAAAGAAATCCCAGTCTACTCTCATAGTAGGAATTATCACCATCTCTGAATTCTCACTGCCTTTACTATTTTGTGCCACTCAAGTTATGGTTATTAAGATCTGTTGTTTTGGATCATTCGATACCTCTTGCCTGGCATGTTAACTAGATTATAAAGATCTTTGAGAACTGGAACCATATCTCACTTTGTCTTTCTTTTTCTTTGATACTGGGGATTTAACACATGAGTGCTTTACTTCGAACTATATCCCTAAATCTTCTTTTATTTTCTGTTTTTCAGACAGGGTCTTGCTAAATTGCTGAGGGTCTCACTAAGCTGCTGAAACTAGCATTGAATTCCTGATCCTCCTGCCTCAGCCTTTGGAGTCCCCAGATTTGCAGGCATGCACAATCACATCCTTCTCACTTTTCTTTCTCCATGCTATGTCATCTGCGGTCCAGAGCTATTTTTTTTTAAGTCAAAAAATGTAATATTGTCAATTATGGAGGATCCAACTTAATTCAAAATGAAGTGTTTTTTGGGGGGGCCTTTTTGGTACTAGGGATTGAACCCAGGATGTTTTACCATTGAGCAATATCCCCAGAATTTTTTTATTATTTTTTTGAGACAGGAATTCACTGAATGCTAAAGTTGTTGAGGCTGGTCTTGAATTTATTATCCTCCTATCTAAGCCTCCTGAGTGGCTGGCCATGCCACAATAAAGTCTTAATAAATATGTTTGGAATGAAGAGAAAGGAAGAGGGAAAGAAGAAGACTAAGCATTCCAATATTTGAAATACCAGGAGACATTTTGGTAAAATTTATTTTGGCCAAAAGAAAGAACTTGTGGAGGGAAACGAATTCTTTGAATGTTCTTCAAGGTGAAGACACCAAATGCTTTTCATTCATTTGGAATGCTTTTCATTCCAAAACAAAAGGCTAACGCTAACCTTTAATCTGTAAATACATACATACATACTGGTCAACTCCAGATTGTTGTTGATATCAATGTTGATATCAATGTGTGTGTGATATCAATTGTTGTTGATATCAATGTGGTCTGATATTAAGTCTCAAATCCCTCCCATTTGCTCCACTAGCAGCCATCTTTTACATATACCATCTGGCATAATTTACAAATATAAAAATTTGCTGACCAGGGAACATGCATTTGGGAAATTTTAGTGAAGAGAAATTGTGAAGGGTATGGGAATGGGGATTAAATTTTCTAACATCACAAATAATAGCCTGATAATCATCAATGTGCATTGGATTTGTTCTTGAAATCATGTATTTAAAACCAAAGACCACACTAAGGTGTGTACAATCATAGCTGGTATCCACTGACATTGTTGTAAATTTTTTTTCAAAAAATTTATGGCCTACTTATGGGATGAGACAGAAAGAATAAATATCAGTGAAAACAATTTAAAAAGAAAGTGAGATTAAATAATGAGCTGTTCACCCCCAAAGTTAGCATGCAAAGCATTTTATCAGTTAATAATTACAAACTGAAGAATCACCTTGTCAAAAGGCAACCTATCTTTTTCACTCTGGCTCTAGCTTTTCTTAATTATTCCCCCCCAGTGGTATCAAGAAGAAGGCCATCTGTCTTGGTAGAAATAAATTAATGGCTGCTATTGAGTGTATTATGATGTTGGGGTAAAATATAGCTACTCCATCTCTGTTCCTGGCATCCCAGCCCACTTGTTCAATTAGCTCCCCTTCACATACGTAAAGATTCTCATATGTCAAAAGCCATGGAATTCTTTTCTCCTTGTACTAAAGTCCAGGCCTTCAAAGACTGAAGCAACCCACTGTATATGTGCTTAATCAAAAAATACCCCAGAAGTCTGTACCCACAGCCCAGGGGAACTGTTTCATAGAATTTTCTTTTCCCTGTGTCGCTTAGCCTTGAGTTCTTTTTAAAGATCAAAAGAGGAAAAATTCCATAATCTTATAATTATTTCTAAATTTTTTTTTTCTGGCAGACTCATTTTTAAAACTGTACACAACTTCTCCTTTCTCTGTATTACTTAAAGGATGAGAGAGGGGAACAGAGAATCAAGGAAGGTGGGAAATACATTCTCAAGAATTTGATTAGAGTGATTGTACTGAAATTTGTTTTTTTCCCTATATATAGCTATAGCAGGATCATATAGAATAGGAAAGTGGCTGTGCACCTTAAAAGAAAGATATCTGTCATAGCATCTTCTCTTGGAAAAAGTGACCAAGCCCTTTTGTTCTACAAGCAGGGTATACCTGGGCTTTAGTCTGAGACAAAGCCACTTAACAGGTTTTATGTTTCAGCAAATCAGCTGTTCCTCAATTTTCTTAAGTACCAAAGAGGAAACTGATATTCATTGCATTACCTTCCCTGGAAGGCTGTAAGATTTAAAAAATACTGATAAATGGTGGTTTAAAAAATCAACTCATAATGAGAGCTATGCTGTAAGAAAACTGGGGTGCATAATTCAGGTTGCTAGTATGTACACCAAGACCTCAGACTCTGAATGCCTATGTACTTTATTTCACTGTTAATGAGTTAGAATGCAGTGACAGAATTGTGTGCATGTATTCTTTTCCCAGGAGAATTCTCATTAAAATAACTGGTGTGTTCTTACAGGATTCCCACATCTCTGAACATTTATTGGCAGCCTTAGAATATAGCATGCTATTAGCACTCTGTATAGAACTTCACTCACTACCTCACAACATTATAAACCATGTGCCTGATGGTCAATTGGTGTATTTTTTTCTTAACCTAATTATTTAAATCTAGAAATTTGACTTCATCAAACAAAAAATTCAATAAGCCCACATAATACATTTTTTCCTGCAATCATGCTTGTTAAATATTCCAAACATCTTTATTATTACTGGCTGACATTAAAATCTAGACTTCTTAAAAAATTCAAACATATGTACTTGATGGAAAAAAATATGTTTAAGCATCTTAGTATAGCATTTGATATATCATTTATTTATAGTCTAAAGAATAAGTTATAACTTTGGGGGTAAAATGTTTAAGCATATGCCTTCTGTGCTATAGCATGACATCCATCATAAGAATGGCCCATACTATCTAAGGAGATGATTATTGCTATAATTAATGTATTAGTTTCCTAGGGGTGTCATAACAAATATCACAGATTGAGTGAATTAGAGAACAGAATTTTAGTTTCTGGTGATTTTGAAAGCTACAAGGCTGAGATCAAGATGTAGGCAGAGCTGGTTTCTTCTCTCCTTGGCTTGCAGGAGACCACTTTGTCTCTGTTCACTTTCCCAGTGTCTCTAATAGTGTGCAATCTCTTCTAAAGGACACCAGTTGTATTGAATTAGTGTTCCCCCCTAATGACCCAATTTTAATGTAACTAACTCTTCAAAGAACCTGTCTCCAAGTACAGCAGCATTCTGGGAGTTAGTATGAACTTGATGGCACACACTTCAATCAAAAACAATAAGGAACGTTTTTTCTTACATAAGTCTGATTAGGACTCCTTCCTATAACAGATATTTAACAAAGCTCCATGCAGAACAATGGTTACTGGTTATTCCTTCCATAAACCTGCATCTTAAACCAAGTTGCCCTGAATTTTGAGCATCGAGAACAGGAAATATCCCAAGTGAATGAGGATATTCACGAAAGCCACAGACATGCTGATGAAGTTCCAAAGGTATAACTAAGCAATGGCACAGCTCAGTTTAAAACCCTGGTATGTTAGTGTGGAAAATAACAATTGTCTATCATGTTGACATATTGGAAAGTTGTGCCCTTTATGATGATAAAATGAAGGTGAGGGAGAAGGGGCAGGAAGCACAATTGAAAACAGGCCTGGGATCTAGCTATGCCATAGGAAGTTTGTTGATTTGTGATGAAATCCTCTAAAGGATCTCACAATTTTAGTTGTTTGGCATTTATTACAAAAATGTCACTTACGTCTCTTTACTAGACACCTAAGGTCATGGGGACAAATCAGAGTGACAGTATTTAATGAGTGCCTGTTCTGTTCTTGGAGTATTGAGATCAGGTCCGGACGGATGGGCCTCCCCTTAACAGAACCCTGCTGTGCTATCATTTTAGAGAAGACATCAACCTTATGAGCCATTCTTGTAGCAAAAGAGAGATTGTTCCCTGAAAAATTTAACCCTTCCTTCTACAAACGAGATGTTTCAAGGCCCACATGATATGATGGGGTGCTTACTCAAGATCTCTCAGTTTTTATTAGCTGATCTGGAATCAGGACTACCATCTTGTTATCCCAAATTTGATTCTCTCTTTCCTCCAACTTACTAGCTCCAGTAAAGTATATTAAAACATTATTTAGCCTTTTGCTTCTAAAGTATGTTCATCCTGTGGTTCTATGCATGTCCCTGTACTAAAGTGTGAAGGCCAGGAGATGGCATTCACTTTCATTTGAAACATTACCAAAACATCTGTGCCAACGGGCCAAATCATCACTAAGCTCGATCTGGTGATAAAACCTATTCATTTAAAGTGTTCTCACTTGTCAGGGCAAAAGGGAAGAAAATGCACAGCCTTTTGAGCCAGCAGACTGAATTTCATGCCCCGTGAAACTTTCTAGGTTTTTTGATGGAGTGCATGTTAAATGCCTACTTTGAAATTTATTCCTTATTTGTAAAAATAATAACAACAATAACTACCTTACTACATAACTGTGAGAAATAGAAAACACATATATTTTACAGAGTTTCCTACCAGGCACACCCAAGATATTCAATAAATGCTCCCTATATATTCTTGCGAAGCTCTAAGAAATAATGACTATTTCAGTGGATGGAAGGTATGATTTTCCTCTGTACTGAGTGAAGGCTACACCTCTTTATTCTTAGAATCTCGGACACTTGAGATTCTGTAAGATAGAGAAACATATACCTACCTCAGTTCTGACAGACATAACAATCAAACAATTTGTTCTCAGGAGCAAAAGGTGTTGAAAAACACTAACTACTACAAAGTGTCAAATGTGAAGCCTGACTAGCCATTCATTTTGCTTATGAAATTTATATCCCAATTTCCATACTCTGATTAACATACAAAATCAATTTAAGTAGAAAATAAAATATCAGTTCTAATTACTTCACTTAGCAAAGTAATTCTTAAGGACGCAATAATTTTCATAATAGGCAATTGATTCCAATAGTAATGTGAGAAGTGAACAATTATTTAAATTTAACTTTTAATGGCCCTTTTAATGACCACATAGAATATGCAAAAGTGAAGATATGTATGCACAATCAATATATCATCAGGCTAAAATTTTTATTTAACTTTTTCATGGTTCCTTAGTCTATATATATATTTTTTTATAGAACAAGTGACAGATTTACAATGGAGATTTACAGTAAAGGTAAAATATATATAGGACTAAGGGCTTTGTGTAATTGCTTTTCTTTTGGTGACATACCTAGCCCCCACAGTGACTTCTAGCTCTCTCCCTACTTGAATGATAATATCCTCACTCTCTGCTTGCCTGTGTTTGTGCAACTAAACAAATGGAAAAGGAATACTCCTCCTACCTAGAATACTCAATTAATAGCCAAATAGGAAGAATTACTTGCACTCTAGGAATCAGAATTTGGCTTCCATTTCTGTTGTCAAGAATAGCAATTGGCTTGCTTAAAGCAAAATTTCTTGCTTCACTGAAGAATTAGAGGGGAAGGAACTGTCACACAGTGATGTAGCCCTGAAAGTAACTTGCCTACATTTGTATTACAGCTCCCCTGAGACAGTCTGCAGGTACCATGAAAAGCTGGGCAAGTGTGTGACTGCTCTGGTGTCTGGTTTGAGAATCTGCAAGATGGGAATGACAACAAGCTTCCACCACTGGGCCCTATGAAACTTGAGAAATACACTTTGTGCAAAACAGTTTTAACAATGCACACATATAACCAGCAATCAGCACTTGTTTGCCATCATTAAGGAAGGTAGTGAGTGACCTTAAGTAAATGGATGTGTTTGATTTACTCTTCCTTTTCCATTCACAGCATAGATAAAACTGAACCAGACAGTTTGAAGGAACCGATCTGATTCTTCTCATCAATGTTCAAAATCTAATATCAGTAAACTCTTTTCTGGACTGCACCAATGTGAGGGGCACATGCATTCAGGAATTTTGCTAACTACTTTCTAGGAAGGCATCTGGTGCTCTCCACACTCAATGAGCATGCACTACAATTCTATCTTTAAGATGTATGTCAGTCCTCTGAAGGGGGACTATTAGGACTGGAGAACAATCTACATGCACTCAATGGAAGGAAATTCTTTTTATGTGCAAATCCTGAGAAATAATCTTAGGTCATGCAAAGCGATAGGAGCATGAACTAGGAAACTGCGGAGTCACCGGCTTGACTCCACATTGCCCTTGGCCACCAGTGGAATGCAAGGCATTCAACTCTCATGAGCAATTATTTATAAAGTAGAGATGATGCTATCTACTGCCAGGATGATCCAATTAAATAAGAGTATGGGCATAGAGGTGCCCAAACTGGCATCTCTCACGTGGCTTGCACTCTATGACAGATTCTTTTAGTCACCACCACCATACGAATACTGGTGGGCCAATTCAGTTTGCAAGAAAAATACCTAACACTCGTATAGTGACAGCTTTACAAGTATAATTCATATGATCCTTTAAGAATTTCCATGACTAGGAAACATCATCATTACTATTATTCCCATTCTACAGATAAGGAAAATGAAACACAAGGTGGCTGAGAGATGTGACTAAGGTCAAGCAACCAGTGAGTTGCAAAGCTGGGTTTCAAAGCCAGCAGGATGGCTCCAGTGACCACACACATAAACCCTGAAATAAGCCATCCCTCAAGGGGATTGATAACTGGCCTTCCTCCCTGCCTTTCCTTCTCATTACTGTTGGGTCCTTCCTGTCACACTTATCTCACTGCCTTGTGCTAGATGCACACATCTGCCTACCTGCCTGAGATACTGCAGGTCCTTCTTTCTGTCTTACTTCTTTACAGCACCTGATGCAGTCTCTTACTGTGTTTGCAAGCAAAAACTAGTATAGAATGGAGGCAAAAGGGATTTAAGAAGTTTTCTGTAACAGGACAGCCTCATTTTAGCAATTCAGTTTGATTGGCAGTCAGGACCTCTTCAGACATGATTATTTAAAGGGTTGAAGGGCAAACTGGGGCAGTGATGCATGCCTATAATCCCAGTAGTTTGGGAGGCCAGGGCAGGAAAATTGCAAGTTCAAAGCCAGCCTCAGCCACTTAGTGAGATCCTAAGTAACTTAGTGAGACCCTGTCTCAAAATAAAAAATAAAAAGACCTGGAGATGTGGCTCAGTGGTTAAGCCCCCTGGGTTCAATCCTTGGTACTAAACAAAAATAAAAACAAAAACAAAACAAAAAATGTTGAAGGACAATGGGAAGAGTATAGGTTGCCATCATTCCTGGTTCTCCTAGTAATTCAGTGGTTGTTGGAAAGGTGACAAAGTGTGGCTAGTGTGGATAGTAATGGTAGAAATGGATGACCACTGAGAATTCCTGCCTGACCTTACCTCCATACTCTATTTGTTAAGTTCATCAAGGCCCTGGCTTGCCTAGTCATGGGAGGAAGGGGAGAGCATTAATGTTGGTTAGTAATGTATTCAGAACCCCAAGCAGAGTTTCAGATTCAGCCCTAGTAATGTCTCCATAACCTTTGCTGTTCCAGTCCACCATGTGCTAACTAATGGACCTCTCCAAATTCCAAGACCCCAGGATTTATCTTAAAAAAAAAAAAAAAAGGATCTAAACATCTAAACATTATCATCCTCTGCCTTTTTGCCTAGAGCTACTCTGAAATGAATTAACCACCAATTGCCTATAAAACTCTTGAAGCTGCTAGTCAGAGTAATAGAAATTGCACTTTCCGAGCAAAGTCTGGGAAGACTTAATTTATAAAGGCTTTGTGTTCCTTCTGCCAGGGAACATTAAAGGAAAATTCAGACGACCAATGGCGAATTTTAGATTCTTAAGTATTCCAAAAAATGAAGTGGCAAGGAGTCCCATTGCTGGGTAATGGAAGTTCTGGTTTTTTGAAACAAGAATTTTCCCTAGAAGGAGAACCTCTGAGAAAGTGATGTCAAGTGGTACAGCTCTACAATATGAATATACTCAAGGTGTGCTCTGCCCACAGCAGCTGTCTGCCCTGCACTGAGCATCAACATGCTATCTCACTCTGAGAGTGTTAGTTAGCCTCCCTCCTCCCAGAAGTAGAACCAACAACTGGGTAAAAGCAGCCCTTAAAATTTTTGCTCTGAGGTATTAGAGGCCAAGGGCATATGGGGGAATATAAATTTCTATTTATCATTAACTCCAAAATTCTTAAAATTTTTTCAGAACAGTTGAAAAATCTTTCTAAAATATAACAATCTTCAGCACAAGCATGCCAATAGTGATATCTGCATATGATGACTATGATTATTGTCTTAACTCCCATTCACTATATAAGAAACTAGAGAGAAGCTGAATCACTGAGATGAATCCAAGAAAAGAATGTAAATTTGTGTTATTTTTGTTGTTGTTGTTGTTGTTGTTGTGGATAAACCATCATATGCTCTTGAACACTGATTTATTTTCTTCTACAAATTCAACCTGATTCTGGTTAATTAAATATACCAGGTAGCTAGATTCTGGTTAATGGAAGTTTGCCATATTTAGTTAGAATGGGATGCTTCTTTTGGTGCTTAGTGCTATTTATAAGGAAATTAAAATTTTTAGTTGTTGATGGACCATTATTTTATTTATTTATATGTGATGCTGAGAAATTTTTAGCACAGTGAGGCAAAGATGCACTAAAAATTCAATAGGAGATGTTACATTGAGCATGTTTTGTTGGGGCACTTGACACAAGAGCCTAGGAGCAATTAAGACTTTCTCATTAGGTGCAAAGTGCCAAGGTGATGCTCTGAAGTTTCTCTGAGGGCACACTTTTCTCTCCCACCTGGCATCTCCTTTCTTGACTGTTCAGATGTCAGTGTTAGATAGGGTCAATACCTGTAACATATGAGCTAAACATAGCTGCTGGGAGAGGGAAAAGTGAAAAGACAAGCATTTGTGGAAATAGCATCCACTCCTACCAGGTGGAGATCATCTGAGAAACAGCCCTAACATGCCCAGATCACTGTCCTCAAACCTTGGAACCAGAAAGGGAGATTCAATACTCTATCCTCCAAGTCACTGTTTCTCCCTTTTGTGGGTTGGATGCTCTCTTGACAAAGAAGTCCTAGTTCCTGGAATGCATTCTTCTTTGGCAGCTTTCCACACCTTTAATGGGCACCTCAGGTGACATCAACTATAGCCCAGCTGCTGTTGCTAAGGTTGAGCCACTTAAAATTGGTCCTGCATTGGTTGTTTATGCACTTAAGTGGAAAAGCAGGACCCACGTTATCCCCAGATTTAGCGAAGACAATAATTGCTTTCCTTTCGATGGCAGGTGATGCATTTGCCACCGCGGACTAGAACCTGCTGCCGCTCTCAGTCATAATGGAGCAACAGGAGAGAAGCGCAGGAGGAAATAGAAAATGTCAAACAGCTCTAGGTTGGAAATTGCATTTTGCAGATGCCATTAAGCTCTGTCAGGAGAGAAGATGAAAATGCTAATTGACAGATTTAGTTATGTTTTATTGTCTTCAAGTTGCTGAGTAAGTCATCAGATGATGCTGTTTAATCATTAATGTAGTACTTTGGAGGGATCTGTCAATTGTTTGCTATTCATCTTTTACCCTCTTTACAGAGGTGTCTTAAACTACTGTACCCTTTCAGCAAAAAGAGAGAAGTATAAATATTTATATTCATCCAAGAACTGATAGAAGTCTTAATCGGCATACCATAAGAATATTAATTAGAGTGTAAAAATTTCTGTGTCAGTCAAGGACAATTAGTATATCTGCACTTTTTAAAATCTAAAACCACAACTCACACACACACACACACACACACACATGCACACATACACTTACTTATGCATGAATACTCACCTAAAATATCCTTATCCATAAACTAATAGCATATGCCTCATTGGTGTGTGTCTGTATCAAGAGTATATATATATGTGCTTGGTACAGAGTGTGTGCAGAATAATTTGTAGCTGTCACTAATACTATATGATGCAGAAAATCATATAGCAAGTAAAATTATAATTGAGAATAGAAAATCTCTTTTATTAATAAATATTTTGTTATTCACTTGCCAGAACATATACTGTTTTGAAATAAATTGATGGGAAATTTAGTAAGGAAAAAAAAAAAAAAAGAACTGGCTTTCTTCCCTGTGTTCCCTACCAAATCTGAAAAATAATGCCCAGTTTACTCTCTGCATTTTTCATAGTGTCTTAGCAATTAACCTCTGAGGTCATTGGTCAATACCCAATATTATCAGAAGAACTTTGTAAATCTCAGACTCCTCAGACCTGTTTCAAACTCATCAATCAGGAGACTCTCCCAGATCCTCTGCAATAAGAGACTCCACAGGTGATTTCATGAAGCTGGGCAAATCAGTGGGTTTGGATGAGTACTCCATATTTTATCTTTTTTCACATTTGGAGTAAATATTTGGGGGCCCTTTGGGGTTGTTTTTTGGTTTTGTTTTTGTTTGTTTTTTGAGTGTTTCCAAACTTCTGAGAATTCAAAATGTATATAATCTGGCCCAGCATTAGATATGATGAAATTAACTAATAAAGTAATTATCCAATGTATTATCATGTAAATATCCTCCCTCTTCACTAATGTAAAATTTGACAAATCCAGGGGCTTTATATATTCAGCCCATTTGCTCAGATAATCCTCATCTTTTGTTTCTGCCTTGCTTCTCTCTCACCTCCTCTTGTGAGAATTTTTATTTTTTCTGTATCTTAACCCTTGGATAGTCTTCAATAAAACTGATACTGTCTGTCTGGTAGGCAAATTCTACCTGGAGCCCATCTGCATTCATCAATTCTCTCTCTCTCTCTGCATTCATCAATTCTCTCTCTCTCTCTCTCTCTCTCTCTCTCTCTGCATTCATCAATTCTCTCTCTCTCTCTCTTTCTCTTTCTCTCTCTCTCTCTCTCTCTCTCTCTGTGTGTCTTGCTCTATTAACTGAAAGCCTGTGAAATATGGAAGGCATACCTGTCCTCCCTCTTCTTCCATGCTTTCTTGGGCTCCTACTTCCTTGCCCAGTGTCCATATGGCTGTCTCCTGGATTTTCCTTGTCCCCACATCCCACCTGTGGGCTATGGAGTGAGGTAGCTAACGCAGTGAGATAGGAAGGGCTCTGTCAAATCGGAGGGCTCCTGTCAGCAGAACATCTGGAGCATCTGGAACAGCCCAGGTGTTCCCTTTCTCATGCTTCTCCTTCAGCAATGTCATGGAAAATTTGACTCTACTTTCTAAAAGTTCTATGGAGAATAATTAATGACTGATATATGTGGGCAAAAGAAACAGTTAAAGGAAACTCTAAAGTCTTTTTTAAAACAAATTCCTATTTATTATGTTTCCTTTTATTTTAAGAGGTTCATTTTAACTATAGAGTATTTCCACATAAAGGGTATATGTAATCATTTGTCCTAAGATTATAGATACCCTCAGGGAACAAAATTTTCTATTAGAATTGTTGCAAATTTTTCTTTTTGTAAAAGTTACCAGCATTTCATGATATTTCAGAACTACTCATCTAAGGTTGAAAGGTAAGTTAATTTTTAATTAAACATGAAGGACTGTATGTAGTCTACTCTGCACTGTATCTGGTCTACTCTACAAATAGTATTATATCTATTGGCCATTTGTGCATGGGTGTTTAGACCTTATTTGATGGATTAGTTACTTTTATTCTTTGTTGCCAACACATTATAATTGAACAGGGTCTGATTTTTCCATGTTTCTATTATGGGTTCATTTTTCAATGATCTTAAATATTTAACAATTTAGCTATCAAAGTATGTCAAGGACTGGCCAGGCCATGGAAACTCCAGAGCCCACATCTAGTAGAAAGACAAGTCTGAAATTGTTAGTTGCTTTCAAAGTACCTCTAGTACTGGAGTTGAGTCTCAAATTTCTTTCTCTGAAAATATATTAAGCTTTAAATATCTTGATTCTCAGAAGAGCTTGGTTGTTCTGTTTAAAACAAAATAGATAAAAATCTCAATCTATGGTATATTATGCTCTCTCTGTTGCCCTACATCTCAATCCTCAATTTCCACCCAAAACTGGTATTATAAGTAAGAACAGGTATTCAGTGCATTTTGGAACTGAAAATAGAATTTGAAATTTGTGGCACCTCCTATAAATTAAGGTGAACAGATTACCCTGGTCTGCTGGCAGTTGGAGACAGTATAGTGTGGTGGGAACACAGCTTTGGAGATAGCAGAATATTGTTTCAAATCTTGGTTCTGCCAACTAAGTAACCTTTAACCAGATTTGGGTGGATGGAAAACAGGTTGGCAGTCATTAAGATGGGAATGGCGTTGAGTCTGTGTCAGAATTATTCAACCTGGGCAGTACTGGGGGGTGGATAATTCTCTGCTGTGGGGGCTGTCCTTGTCATTATAGGATGTTTAGTAGCATAATTGGCTTCTACCTGCTACCTGCTACTACCATGTTCTCCAAACCTCTATGACACCCAACAAGGACTCCTGAGGTACATAGTTATCTCCTACCATTAAGAATCATGGGTCCACCTGTTCACTGTTCACCTTCACAGGCGGAGCCCGTCAGGTATTAATATCCGTATGATTTTATAAGCATCCAAGGCAAAAGAAGAAATGTGTTTGAGCACTATCCAAAGGCCCTAAATATTTTAGGCAACCATATTAACTATATACCTGCCAGTTTATAAAAGATACAGAAAAACTTAAAAGCTATTTTCCTAGATCCTAGAGTATCATCATTTGCATTACTATGTCTTTGCATTTTGTGAGTCTTTAAAAAAGTGTTATTTACTCAAACCAATCAGTACATAAAGGCTATAACCTAACAGACCAGCCAGACTAAGAATCTACATTTTTATCTTCAAAACACAAAGAACATTAAACAGAACTGCCAAGTATCTGCCAAGAATTGGGATTTAAATCCTTCTGAGGTTCTTTCTTACCTAAAAAGGTAGAGAGAATGTAAAAAACAATTCCAGATGCTGAGGACATAGCATTTGGTAGCAAGCCTTTGGGAGGAAACAAAGGGAAAAAGAAATCATCCCATGAGAACAGCAGTGTGTTTCCATCTGTTAGGCCACAGATTCCGGTGCAGGAGAGCAGACAACTGAGAGCTCGGCCCTCTCAGTTAGATTCCCAGGGTTCCTAATGCTTGCCTTTCTTCAAGATTACCTGGGTGGCCTGGAAAACACCCAAGTCCCTTTTTTGGAGATTCTGATTCAGAGGGTTTGAGGTCGTGGCCAGAATTAGGTATGTTTAAGAAGCTCCTCTGCAAACCATATGATTAATAGGTTTAGGAACCTCAGACGTCTAAACCCTTGCTACTCAGAATGTGGTTCTCAAGCCTCTAGTAGCAGGCTCAACTGGACATTTGTCAGGACCAGGTTCTGAGCCAGACTGACTCAGTGAGTCTGAGGTTTGACCTGTACTACATTTCTAAGCAGTTCCCAGGAAAAACTGAAACGTGGGTGTTTGAACTCCACTTTGAGCAGCAAGGGCCCTGTTGACTTTAAGCAGGAAGAAGAATGAAGGGTGATTCATTATTAAATCCCACTCTGTGGGTGATGTCAGGGGTCCCAGATAGGTAGTAGAAATGGGGTAAACTTCAGGGGAGCTGGGGACATGGACTGACGGGATTCTTTATATTAACAAGCATCCTGACCAGAATCCTGTTTCTGAGAAGTATTTCCAGTGAAGACTGGAAAATATCTCCAAGGGAAGGCAGAAGTGCCATCTGCTGTTTCTGGACTCCTGCCCTCACTACCCCAATGTATCAGTTCTTCAGAAGGCTCTGTTGCTTACCAGCCTAGGGTATCCTGAGTGACTGCTCTTCCTCTGACAGAAATGCTGAGCAATTCATCCCTAAAGTGGTCCGACATCTAGGAGTTAAAGAAGAGAGCTGCGTGATTTTATTTATTTATTAATTGTGATTGCTGAAAGGCAGCACCGTTATTGGGTCCATTTGGATGGTTTCACCGATTGTGGCATGCACCATCAGCAGCTTTTTAAATTGATGAAATCAGGGAAAAGCACACATTTCAGTCATTTTTATGGGGAAAAGGTAGCCAAAGGCAACATGTGATGAGCTCTGGTGGTAGAGACAGCTATGACAAATGCTGAATCTGGAAGGCCAAGGCAGGGAAGATGCCTTTATATGTTAGTCCTAGCTAAGCCTCATTGGCTCTGATTGGAGCCCATTCCCATCCTTCAGCACATTGGTACCTCCAGGTTTTGTACAAAGTGGCTTTTGTTCAGATCAGAAGCTCCAATTGCAAGTAGAGTTAGAGTGCTACAGAGCAGGGAAAGAATGATTGCCCCCAAAGAAGGGGGCTTGGAATGATTGCCCCAAAGAATGGGGCTTGGTGTACTCCAAAATAATAAATGTCAGGTACCCTTACCCACCAGTAACTTTGAGCGAAGCAACATCTCTTAAGCAGTGTACAGTGTGCTTAGGGAAAGAAAGGGGTGAAGTAATAAAAGGGAGGTATAGTACACAGCTGATCCTCAGGAACCATCCTGTGAAAGGCCCTGTACTATGAAGGAAAGCCAGTTTCTGTTAGAGGAGTACCCAAGAGAGCTTATGAGGACACTTGGAGGGAATATATAAATGCTGTCTTCAAGGCTTGCATTTGGACTTATCCTTCCCCAACAGCTGGGGCATATGCTTTGGAGACACAAAGTCCCGGTTTGAGGGCTCTCCCCATCACTGGCTGTGTGATCAAAAGGACCTTATGTGATAAAGCTATGGTTCTGCATTTATAAGGTAAGATGGCAATGCCTCCCTCTGTTCCAGATAGTTGTAAAGGTGAAAAATGACAGTGATAGACACACCCATGTCTATTTTCTGCTAGGTTCTATCCATCAGCTCCTATTGCAACATGAAACAGCAGCAGAGTTTGCTGAGTGAATAACTGAGTTAAATTTTCATAGTGCCTGACATAACAATATGTGCTTTGAAATTTGTACTTTTTTCCACACTTGATAACAATTGAGACTTATATGTGACTCTGCAACATTTTATGTGTGTGTTGGGGGTGGGGGTTACTGTCAGGCCTTCTTAGTGACACCCAAGTGAGAGCTTGAGAAGAAATTTTGGAATTTTCTAATTGTGTCTTACTTACCACCTTGCTTGGTTTGAGAACATCTTCCAGCAGCACAATACATAGAGGGTAAAATCTCCACAAAATTTTCTGGTTCACTCTAAGCAACTGCGAAAACAAAATTTATTGGAATTTATTGGAATGGAGTGGGGGACTTTAAAATATATTTGTGTGTGTGTGTGTGTGTGTAATTCTAAGTAAGTATTTAAATTTTTTTTTTCTAAGTGAGTCTGTTTTGTTCTCACAAAATAAGCTTCAGAGAAACCTAAGTGCTATTCAGGCCTTCTGACCTCCCAAAGGAGAGAGTTTCCTCATTCCCCAAAACCATACCTGAGGTGGGTTGATCTGTTTGAACAGCAGGCCTGGTCCTCTTCTAATTTATACAGGGACATTTATAAGTGAAGCTTCATGCAGTCCAGGCTGCTTTTTAAAGATGTAATTTCAAACTTTGGTTGTAGTCTAGAAACCTCATGGAGTCAAAGAATGTATGTGAGATGAGCAGCTTTAGTAGCTGGAAATCAAGATTTCTGTTTGGAGTTCAGGATCTGCACAGCTACAGTGACTTTAGGCTGACTCTAAATTTAGGGAGTATCTTTGGGCATAACTTCAAATTGCTGATGCCAGTGCCAGGGTAAGATAAACACTTTCCACACTAAGAAGCTGAGCTAAGCTAAAGGTCTGATCTTGTAGAAAAGCATTAGGGATTGATTGATTGATTGATTGATTGAGCATATGCCCAAAGCTTGAGCCCCTTAAAAGCATGGTTGGAGATGGTCAGCAATTAGGTTTAACTCTGTCTATTGTCCAGACTATTGTGCTGGTTCTATCCATTTATATTGCTGCCAAGGCTGCTCCCCATCCCCTGTCCCAAGTAGTGAGGTGACATGGGAGAAACGTGTGCTGTGAGGCGGCTGGTAAAAACTGATGGGCGGGGCCTTGCTTTTAATTCGGTAACTCGCGTTAGGATTCAATTGTATGGTGTATAATCATTATCCCTGTCCTGTTAACCCGACATATCCCTTTGTCAGCATTATTTTGATCTGACCCTTGCTGCCTTCATAAGCAAGGTGAGGAAAACCCTGAAATGCTGAAATTGGAGAGAAGTGAGGGGCAAAAGGGAGATGTGATAAGTGGATTGTCTGGGTTTCTGTGATCCACGTAGCTAATGCATGCTGAGTTCTCCCTTTGTCAGGCACTAGGATCATAATTTAACATGTTTTTTCTTATTTAATCCACTTTTTTTTGTTTTACATGATTGCAGAAATGGGTTCAAATCTTCAAATGCCCCTAAGTTATATAATGTATCTTATTAAATCATTTCCAATACTTTCAGTCAAACCAGGAACTATTTGAAAAAACTGGTAATAAATCTTCACCAATTGTTTATTGAATGAATGGAAGGATTTTTTTTAGATAGATAAACACTTACTTACAGCTGGTGCAGATATAAGAATATTCTTTTCTTCCATTGTCAAAATCTGAGGGGTCTTAAAAGTGGTCCAGTGCAGGGGTTCTCAAAGTGGGTCCCAGGATAACATCCAACATCACCATCACTGGAAACTTATTAGAAATTCTGATTCCCAAGTTTCCCCTGATGACCCCAATGAGAAACTCTGGGGGTGGGCTGGGTATGGGGTGCACAGACTGATCCTACAAGCCCTGAAGGCGAGCTTGGTGCTTGCTGTTATTCACCAACCACTGATCTGGCCCCACCTCCTCATCTTAGCTTTGTATGAAACCTAGTGTCTCAGGACAGTCAGAGATGCAGCTATTTTAGAAGAATGTTCTGTCTGGGCATTGGAAATAGAAGAAAGAAAGGCAGTTTTCAATTTGTATTTCTGGTGATTTAATGTAACATTTTCCTTTCAACTACCCACTCAGATATTGTCACTGAAACTCTTTAAGCAGGTTCCTTATATGTACAATGGAGATAGAAATACTTAACTGGCATGTCGTAGAGGTTAATTAAACAAACTTTATGACAGTGTTGAAAATAAAGTTCTACGTAAAATGTAGTCTGCAAATTTTTTTCCCAACAGTCAAAACCTAAATACCCTTGTTTTGCCTGTCCCTGAATCTGTCACAGGATGCTAACCTTTTGTTGTAAAATGTCTGTTGTAGTAACTTTCCTACATCTATGCTTTTTTTCCATTCTTTGAGTCTGACAGTGGTGTCTTTGAGTATCATTTGCATAATAGTACTAAAATATTTGTTGAATATACTGGCTTATTTACAGACTTAGAAGGTTATATCTATTTAATCACATCTATTAACTTTCTGCTAAGCAAACTTTGTATATACGTGAAATGGGCCTTGTAAAAAATAAGGGATTAGGGGGTGATATTCACTTAACTAAAAAACACATGAAAACTTTCTGTCGTAGAATCAGTTGTACCAATACATTTGATAAAGTTTTCACTCAGTAAGTTTAATATTGGGCTAAGAAGATTAAAGTTGAGAAAGAAGTACTGACCTGTTGCAATCAGTTAAAAATTTTGTTTTGGAATTAAGACTTTTATCTAGCTGTTGTTCTGTGTTTTTTTTTTTTTTTTTTTTTTAAGTTGAAGTGGGAAAGCAAATATGTAACTAGGGAATATTTCTTTATGAAACTTAGGCTATCGGGAAAAGTTGGCTCAATTACAAAGAAGTCAGGTGCTTTTAACCAGTCAGGAAACAGAAAACTAGATGTTTCCAAATACTAACAACAAAGTACTTTTTCTTTTTATGCCTTTTTTGTAACCAAATATCTCTACCAGGTTTGTCATATTTTCATTCTAAAACTTAGATGTAGCATTCAAATATTTAAATTTTCTTTTAGCATCAGTACAGTTTTGGGGTTTCTCTTTTTGCTAAAAACATGCTACTAAAACCTTTTGTCATTCTATACTTAGTACTAATATAGAGAAGTGCTTACCAACTCTAGATTCTGGAGCAACAGTGCTGTGTTTAGTTCTTTTGATCATCTAAGGTAAAATGAGTGTTCAAAAAGCACATCATTCATTTCTAATGGATTGCAGAGTATACTTTAAAGTAGACTTCAACAATGAACCAGGAGGAGTAGATGTAAACCATGATTATAACTGAGTCTCAGCTGGTCAAAGGTCAGGTCTCACTGAATTTCCAATAATTGAACTCTAAACACAGTACAGAGTGGTTGAAACAAGTTTATAGTGCAAACTCTTGTAAGGGAGGTGATGGTGATAGAAGACCTCTGAGTCAATCCTTAGACAGGTGGTAACCCCTTTTTTCCAGAGCAGTCTACCTGGATAAAGCAAGCCTCTGGTCAATGATTGGGCTTCCTGGAAAAACATCCACTTTTTCAGTGGAATGGCAAAACTGATTCCTGGCATTAGGGCTAGTCAGTAGCCCTAGAGTTGAGCTCATTCCTAGTAAGAAATTTGAAGCATGTTCAGAAAAACCAAAGCCCAGTGGTGAGTAATGGGCACACAAGCTAGCAGAATTGGAGGAAAGTGTGATCACGGTAAGTGATGAATTCATTTTGGTTTGTCCAGGACATTTCACTGAAAGTTTAATACTTTGAGATGTTTCAATTCTGGACAAACAGGGATAGGTTGCAGCTCAAGCGGCCAGAAGAAATTTAGAGCCTAATTCCCTTATTTCCTAGGAAGTATTGCATACCCAGAGCTTTACCAGCAAGTGAAGGTCCAGAGAGTCTACCTACTAGAGGGGACGTTCACAGAGTGAGTCAGGGAAAGCCAGCATACTGGAATTCCCAGTTCTCTCCAGCTTGTCAGCCTGGGGCAGTCAGGGACTGAACAGTAATTAGATTTTAGAGAGATTCCAAAGAAGAAGTTTAGCTTTGTTATTCTGCTAAATATTAAATGATAGCACTGCATTCTTCCACAGTAATGACAGGCTAAATGAGAAATGAGAGCTGAAACAGTCTAATCCAAAAAGCAAACTACTGCATTGCTTTTACTTCTTGTGATTTTTGCATCCATAAGGGTGATTTCCAGGGTCAGGGAATCCTCCTGCTTCTTATTGCAGTTGGTTTTGTTTGACCTCCAAATGAATAACAATACTGAAGACTGGAATTAGGTTCACCTGCAGTTTACCCTCAATTTGCAGCCTTTCAGTCATAAAAATGAGGATTCTTTTCATGTTAAATAGCCTTATTCTTGAGTGTGATTGGTTATTATAGCAAACTTAATTTTGCATGAAAAGCATGATAAGTAATTATGTGACATTTGCATACTCAGAACAAATCCCCAAAAATATTTGCATAAATTTACTGATGTTTCTTGTGACTCTTTAACAACCTCATCATAGTAAATTGCCTTCCTAAACTGATTTAATACATCTGCCTTGTCTAAGTGTGGCTGATTTCATCAAAAGTAAGGATTAGAATAGGTAAATTATTTTTAAGTGAACTGTCAGTATTGCTACCCCAAATATGTATATTTAAAAAACAGTTACTCTCCTGGGCAACTGTCCCAGTACAAAGCACCTACATGAGCTTTGGTGTCTCCAGATCCCAAAGGTGCACATCCATTTATTGAATGGGTTTAGCAACTTAAAGCTTTGCAAGGATATAGTTTATATTTAAATAACAGCCCAGGTGCATCTGCATCATATTTATCATGGGTACTGCTCTCATGCTGATCTTTAAAATGGCTCCTACATGGTTAGTACAAATGTAAGCTTCACAGCATGGCAGCTATTGCTGGTTTTGCATTATTTTAATTAAACTGGGATTTCTCACCTGATGCAAGGAAGTGCATCACTTAATGTTTCCCCTGTCTCCTACCTCAAAATGAGATTTTGCAAAGAAACTCTAATTTGTTGCTGAATGCTGATGGCAACTCAAGAAATTAACTATAGCCTCAAATGGCTAATGAAAAATAGGAAGAGAGGAGGTAGCATGTGCATGGGCATGTGCTCAGGGAAAATGAGTGTTATGATGGTTAGTTATTTAACAATTGAATATAGGTTCTCAAAGTTCATTTAGATCAGAATCACCTGGAGAGCTTGCCAAAATGTTGGTTGCTGGACTTCTCCACCTCCAGAGATGGGTAGGTCTACAGAAAAGTCTAAGATTTGGTATTGCTAACAAGTTTGCTGCTGATGCTAATTATGATCGTTATGAGACCACACTGGAAGAACCACTGAAGCAGATCCTAATGATCAGAAGGGTGTTTCTATGAAGTGGGAATTAACTTTAAGCTAAAAGTGCCTTTTTGGTCAGACCTCCCAGAACCAAGAGTAGAAGGTCCATGGTGGTCAGAAGATGGAAAGTGATGAACTGCTGCTTTCAGCACTGCTTCCCTTCTGGAGGTGAACTGGCACATGGATGGGGGCTCTGAACAGGAAGCTTTTCTCTGCATTAGAATACTGTAATACATAGCAACTTTTCTCTTGATTTTCCAGTAGGAGAGTTTAGACACCTGTAACCATGTTCCGTCACATGTTTAATCTGTCTTGTCTCTCAAGAGACAAGAAACTTCTTTCTTCCTGAATCAGAGAGGCTTTCAACTGGCAGAGCAAAATGGCTTTCTGATTACCTTTCAGACAAGAGAACAGTGCTATTTACTTCAGGCTGTATCAACCCTCCAGGTTACCTCCAATAAAAACTCTTTTTAATCAGAGGAGTGGTAATCACGTTATACCACAAGAAATTTGGGGCTGTTCTGAGGATAATCTTAAATTGCTTCACATATAACAAGCTATAGAGATGAGGTTGGAAGATGCTAAAAAACAGGGTGTATTTATCTTTGGTCTCTGGAAATAAAGGAGTGTTTGCTACTGAGTTTATTTTTATTGCACAGGGAATGAATGCAATGATGGTGGGTTAGTTGACCATTCATTGAACACAGTTTCTCAAAGATTGGCAAGAACAAAAATACCTGGAGGTCTTGCTAAATAACGTAGGTTGTTGGGCCTCTCCACCTCCAAAGATTAGTAGGCCTGGAGAAAAGTGCAAAGTTGGCATTTCCAACAAGTTTGCAGGTGATACTTGTGAAATATCTTATGCTTGGAAAGTCCTTTCTCTTATCTAAAACCATGCTGAAATTTTCCCTGTATGACTGGCAGTTGATATTGCAGGCCTGGTTTTCCTGGAAGTGATTTATCACTTATTATGGTTCTCTAGTATCATACTAAGAATCACCTAAGGCATGGGTTGAATCTCTGGAAGTGAACTGGAGAAAATGCTCTGTATATTCAGTCTGTTTTTCTCACTGTTGATCTCTTCCATGTTCTTCCTTGACTGAAAGTGCAAATTAGGATTGGGGGAAAGAGTTTACAGCCCTTGTTGGGGGTCCCTGTTTTCAAATGGCAGAGGCCTATTGCCAAAAGATGGCTCTCAATCTTACTCTTATCTTTAAGTTCCCATTAAATATTTTCATGGTCAAAATTTAAGACCCAAAAATGAGGAGTGGCAGTCCAATGTGTCCAGCTTTGCCCCTATGCTAATTATTATACAAGTCTTGGTCTTGTTGTAGGAAACCTTATTGGCATACAGTTACCCAGTCCTAGGGGAGAGCAGTGTCTTTCTCTAGGATTGGTTTCTTTGTGGAGGACGTTGGACTAGTTCAAGTATTCTCAGCACAAAGGCTGCTAAGCAGAGGAAGGATGCGGGGCTCTCCACTTTGTTAGAAGTCCTCCAAGATGGTGCCTTGATTGAAACACAAGTCTATTGAGTCTGCAGCCACTCCTGATGGGGAACCAGTGAATTCAAGCTTTGCTTTGTTTCTTTCTTTTTGTGAGTGTGTGTGTGTGTGTGTGTGTGTGTGTGTGTGTGTGTGTGTGTGTGCACGCACACGTGCACATACTGGAAATGAATCCAAGGCGCACATGCACACACACACACACACACACACACACACACAAATCTCAAAGCTAAACTTATGCTCTACCACTGAGTTACATCCCCTAGACCTGCTTTGCTTCTTTCTCAGGGCCCCTGCATCTGCACAAGACCCAACCCCAACCCCCATCCTAGCCTCTTGGCCCTGCCTCTCCAGGTTGATATTTGCTCCTCAGTAAAGGAAAGTTCTTTCTGTTCCCCAATTCAATCTCTCTACTTACTTGTCTTTATGTATTGGGGAGGTGTGGCCACAGAGAACCACCTAAAATTCATCTCACACACTATTATTTAAGAGGTTCTTCCAATTGTTAATGCTTGGGCTGAGCTTGTAATTTTTTCAGTTCAATCCTTATCTTCATGGTAATTTTCTCTTGGGAAAAAGTTTGAGTTGTGGTTTTACAGCTTTTGTTGTCAGGTTTAAACTTGAGACACACAGAATTCTTTATAAATTTTGGTTCAATTTGTACTTTGCATGGATAATACACATTTATCCTTTTCATGTATGGGAACACCTGTACCCTGCAGACTGTTAGATTCAAAGAGGTGGCTCAGAGGATAATGTCTCTTCAGGGGCTCCATCCTGTATTTCCTGAGATGTGAGTCAAGGAAGCACCTATGCTTTCCCTTGATGTGTCACTTTATGTTATCATAGAGACCAAATTTAGGGATAAAAGGAGAACATGGTGATCCATTGTAGTAATTCAGTGTTGTGCTGCTCTTTTGTGGAAAACACAAAAGACAGAGCAAGTTGGAAAATGTTTAGATACCTCATAAAAACACTATCCTGCAGCTCAATGAGAACAAGGAAAACTCAGATCATGTTTGTTTTCACCATGAACATGGAGATGTAAATGTAGTCTATCTTTAATACTACCCATCCCCACCAGTAGTAGAGGTAGTAGCGAGTGTCTGAAATTGTACACTTGAAGGGCAATGTTCTTTCCTCCAATGTGATTTATGTTTATTGGTCACAAGTAGGGAATACAGCTTAACAGGGAACACACTCAAATCCACTAATGCCTTCTGTCCAGAAGATAAAACTTAAACAAGTTTCATGTGTTATTATAGAAATGCAAAATTCCCTCACCCTGAAGAACACTGACCATTTCTTAAGGAAAATCTGGTAAAGACAAATATGAGAACAAAGCAAAAAATATTAAAGTATTTTTATGACCCTCTGGTGTGGCAGAAGGCCCCTCCTGGGATAGGCGGCTCCTAGAAGAGGTTTCTGGATCCAACAGGGACAGAAACAGCTTCTTTTCTAAACATCTTCACGTTTACTATCTCCTTCCCTGATGACTGTGAATGTTCAGAGAATAGAGGGCCCTGACTTTCTTGATAAAATAAAGTATTGTAGGTATTTCAGGGAAGGTTTGGTTGATTTTTGGTTTGTTTGGTTTCATTAAGTCCTCAGAAGTGTACAAACCTCCATTTGGGACACCATGGCCCCAAAGAGACA
Source organism: Sciurus vulgaris (assembly GCF_902686455.1). Taxonomy (NCBI): domain Eukaryota; kingdom Metazoa; phylum Chordata; class Mammalia; order Rodentia; family Sciuridae; genus Sciurus; species Sciurus vulgaris. The sequence continues at coordinate 88,672,071 of NC_136463.1, read as the reverse complement.
CCAAGGAGAATCGACAACATCTTTTCCAATTTTGTTAAAATTGGCTCTCCAGACCCCAGCTTATTTCTAGACTTACTGAAACTGAATCTCAGGGGTGGAACCTAGAATTCAAGTGCCTCCAGAGTCTCCTAGGCACACTGATCTTTAAGAAACACAGGATATTTTCTGGAAAGCTTTATTCTTTCAATCCCTACAATCAGATTTCTCTTTCTTCCTCCCTGAACTTCTACCCACCACAGTGAGATACTTCCAATGGTCCCTCTACTTAAATCTGTCTTTCAGACCATTAGTAACTCCACATTGGCAAATTCGGTCAATTTGGGGGCCTGTTTGACTTGACCATTGACTATGTTGGGCACTCTTTTCTTCTTGGAACACTCTCTCCTGGATCACTTGCTCTTCTGTGCCTCCCTCACTGACCTCCTCCTTCACTGACCAGCTGCCTCTCCCAACCTCTAAATGCTGCATTCTTTTCCTCTTTCCTATGACTTCTTCCTCAGGTAACCTCCTTCAGTGTCATGTGCTACTACATACTGGAATCCCAATTCTGGCACACTAACAGATTTATCAGCATCTAATCACTCATATGCCTCAGACATCTCAATCTTAACTGCCCAAAGGAGAACAATTAGTCAAAACTCCTTGCACAAACATGTTCTTTTCATAATTATCTGTCAGTAAATGTCAGTGTCCCAATTGCTTAGTCAAAAATCAATATGTCTTTGTTTTCTTCATATCACACATTCAAGCCATCAAGTTACCTCTTCCATCTTCCAAACACATCTTGCATCCAAAAATTAGGCATGATTCTCCCTATGATGACTCCAGGTGAAGTGATTGTTATATATTCCACTAACCTCCAGCTGGTCTCCCCTTAACCCTGTGGTCAACAGCAACTAGGAGGATCCTTTTAAGATTTACATGAGATTGTTTAATGCCTCACTCCAATCCCACCACATTTGCTCTCTAGTTCTTTGAGAACAAATGACACAGTCCTTACCAGGACTGAGGCTATCACAATCTCTCTCTTTCCTCTACTGCAATCTACACTGCAGCTACTGGCTTCTGTGCTCTCCGTTTTATTTTATTTTATTTTATTTTATTTTATTGTAAACAAATGGATACATGTTGTTTCTCTGTTGTACATGGCGTAAAGGCATACCATTTGTGTAATCATAAATTTACATAGAGTAATGTTGTTTGATTCATCCTGTTATTTTTTCCCTTCCCCCCACCCCTCCCACCCCTCTTTTCCTTCTATACAGAGCTTCCTGCCTCCATACTTGCCCCCCTCCCTAACCCTAACTCTAAACCTAACACTAACCCTTCCCTCCCCCCATTATGTGTCATCATCCACTTATTAGCGATATCATTCGTCCTTTGGCTTTTTGAGATTGGCTTATCTCACTTAGCATGATATTCTCCAATTTCATCCATTTGCCTGCAAATGCCATAATTTTATCATTCTTTATGGCTGAGTAATATTCCATTGTATATATATACCACAGTTTCTTTATCCACTCATCAATTGAAGGGCATCTAGGTTGGTTCCACAGTCTGCCTATTGTGAATTGAGCAGCTATGAACATTGATGTGGCTGTATCTCTGTAGTATGCTGATTTTAAGTCCTTTGGGTATAGGCCAAGGAGTGGGATAGCTGGGTCAAATGGAGGGTCCATTCCAAGTTTTCTAAGGAATCTCCACACTGCTTTCCAGAGTGGCTGCACTAATTTGCAGTCCCACCAGCAATGTATGAGTGTACCTTTCTTCCCACATCCTCGCCAACACCTGTTGTTGCTCGTATTCTTGATAATCGCCATTCTAATTGGGGTGAGATGGAATCTTAGGGTGGTTTTGATTTGCATTTCTCTTATTACTAGAGATGTTGAGCATTTTTCCATATGTTTGTTGATTGCTTGTGGATCTTCTTCTGTGAAGTGTGTAGTCATTTCCTTAGCCCATTTGTCGACTGGATTATTTGAATTCTTGGAGTAGAGTTTTTTGAGTTCTTTATAGATTCTGGAGATTAGTGCTCTATCTGAAGTATGATTGGCAAAGATATTCTCCCACTCTGTAGGCTCTTTCTTCGCATTGCTGATAGTTTCCTTTGCTGAGAGAAAGCTTTTTAGTTTGAATCTATCCCAGTTATTGACTCTTGCTTTTATTTCTTGTGCTATGGGAGTCCTGTTAAGGAAGTCTGGTCCTAAGTCGACATGTTGAAGATCTGGACCTACTTTTTCTTCTATAATCTGCAGGGTCTCTGGTCTGATTCCGAGGTCCTTAATCCATTTTGAGTTTAGTTTCGTGCATGGTGAGAGATATGGGTTTAGTTTCATTCTGTTGCATATGGATTTCCAATTCTCCCAGCACCATTTGTTGAAGAGGCTATCTTTTCTCCATTGCATATTTTTGGCCCCTTTGTCTAGTATGAGAAAATTGTATTTATTTGGGTTTGTGTCCATGTCCTCTATTCTGTACCATTGATCTACCTGTCTATTTTGGTACCAATACCATGCCGTTTTTGTTACTATTGCTTTGTAGTAGAGTTGAAGATCTGGTATTGCAATACCCCCTGTTTCACTCTTCCTGCTAAGGATTGCTTAGCTATTCTGGGTTTCTTATTCTTCCAGATGAATTTCATAATTGCTTGCTCTATTTCTGTAAGGTACGTCATTGGGATTTTAATTGGAATTGCATTGAATCTGTATAGCACTTTAGGTAGTATGGCCATTTTGACAATATTAATTCTTCCTATCCAAGAACATGGAAGATCTTTCCATCTTCTAAGGTGTTCTTTAATTTCTTTCTTTAGTGTTGTATAGTTCTCATTGTAGAGGTCTTTCACCTCTTTTGTGAGATTGATTCCCAAGGATTTTATTTTTTTCGAAGCTATTGTGAATGGGGTACTTTTCCTAATTTCTCTTTCTGAAGATTCATCACTTATGTATAAAAATGCATTGGATTTATGAACATTGATCTTGTAACCTGCTACTTTACTGAATTCACTTATGAGTTCTAAGAGTTTTCTGGTGGAATTTCCAGGTTCCTCTAAATATATAATCATGTCATCAGCGAACAGGGATAGTTTGAGTTCTTCTTTTCCAATTCGTATCCCTTTAATTTCTTTGGTTTGTCTAATTGCTCTGGCTAGAGTCTCAAGAACGATGTTGAATAGAAGTGGTGAAAGAGGGCATCCCTGCCTTGTTCCAGTTTTTAGGGGGGAATGCTTTCAGTTTTTCACCATTTAGAATGATATTAGCCATGGGCTTAGCATAAATGGCCTTTACAATGTTAAGGAATGTTCCCACTATCCCTATTTTTTCTAGTGTTTTGAGCATGAAGGGGTGCTGTATTTTATCAAATGCTTTTTCTGCATCTATTGAAATAATCATGTGATTCTTGACTTTAAGTCTATTGATATGGTGAACTCCTCAAACTTTTGTATTTGTTCCGCCTAAAAATGAACCTCCCAAGGTTGTCACCTGTTCTAGTTCCCTTATTTTCTTCAGGTGTGTCTCCAAAGTCTCTTTACTGTGGCCTTCTTCCACCAGTCTGCCCCCACTCCTCTATTTCATCCATTTCTTTCCCTACTCTCTGATTATTCCATATGATCCTTTCCTCCACTTATTTACTGTTACTCACCCATAAAAATGTAAGCTCCAGGAGGGCAGGGACCTTCATACACTGGTTATACTCCCCAGATATGGAAGAGTATCTGCACATAATCATTATCCAGATGTTTGGAGATAAATTAAATTTGGCCATGTTTACATTTTTATTATTAATATTCAAGAGAACAGTAAATGGTAATAGGGTAATCAATAAACAAATCCCTGGTATTACATGCTGGTGATCTGCAGAGTAGTTCCCAGATTAGCAGCATCAGAATTGCTTGGGAGCTTGTTAGAGATGCACATTCTTTGGTTTCATCCCACATATATGCACTGAATCAAACTCTGGGACTGGGGCCCAACAACTGTGTTAATCAGACTTCCAGGTTGATTAGCGGAACCAGTGGGAACCATTAGTGGAGCAAGCAAGTGTTGTCTTCCCAGGGTGATACTATAAACCAGTTCAAGTGTACTAACCGGTAGACATACCTTCAGACTCTAATAGTGGGTAACTCTGCTGCTTTTCACCTCCTGACATCTATTATTTGTAGACCCTCTGCTAGGTGCTAGTACTGCAAAGAATTTGTATTGTAGCTGTGCAGAAAAAGCAAGGAGCCTGACTTCACTGGGTCCCAGTATAGCTTTGTGGAGTAATGAGAGATAAAATCAGAATATAACTGATCAGATTTTGAAGGTCATTGATAATAATAGACTCAGGAGGCCATGATGTACTGTAGTGAGTGAAATGGCCTTTTGTGATCCAATAGTTGGATGAAAAGAAATGTGTAAAAGTACAGAATATTGATGCAGTGGGTTCATTGGTTTTGATGTCATTTGAATTGAATTAGTTCATGACTTTCCATAACCAAATTATTCCACATAGAATAGCCAGGGTCATAACTCAGTCTTTCAACTTACATAAGATTGTCAGTATGCCTCCAACAAAGCAAAAAGGGAGGTTGAAATGAGGACTTGGCTAACTTGTCATTCATATGTGTACGGTATCTTCTTTATTTGTACGACCCTCTGATAGTAGGACAAATGACACATTACTGAATTATGTAACATGGGCAGATTGAATTAGTTTTCATTTCTAACTTGGGAGAAAAAAAAAATGACTTACCTAAGTGCAGCTTTGTTTTCTTTTTAACTTAAATGAAGTTCTTCATTTGGCCAATAAATATTTATCTCTAAAACTGCTATAAAATAATATTTAAGAAAATAAGTCTGTTTATAAATACAGTAATCACATTTTTTAAACTTAAAACCACATTTCTCTTGCTCTTTTACTCAAAAAAAGAGGAAATAAAAACAAAGCATCTTTGTCAGATTTAATATAATTAAAAGATGCTTACTTGTATAGATTCATCTAACTTATTAGAGCACTGAACATGAGCATACTTTCTGCCCTTGCCCTTTCAGTAGGCAGAGAAATCCAGGTGGAACCCAAAACAAATTTAAATGTACAACCAGTATGAATTTGGAAGTTTCCTGGTTGGCATTGTATTATGGTTTTGCATATAGTTAGGTGTTCCCCAAAATGTGGAAAGTGGTCCTCTTGAGCAGCAGCATGAGAATCACCCAAGAATTTGTTAGAGATGCACATTCTTGGGCTCCATCCTAAACCCACTGGATCAAACGCTGGGGTTGGGGACCAACAATCTGTGTTAATGAGCCAAAGGATGAAGAGGGTTGTGGTGAAGGAAGTCATTCTACAACAGGTCTCCATCTCACCCATATGAAATCCACTTTGAGGTACCACTTAAAAATCTACTTTGAGTTAGCTGTGAGAAGAGAATTTTGGAGGGCAGTATAAAATATGCTGAACTGAACAAAAGTAGACTATTTTCTAAGTCTGTTGCCATCTGACCCTAAACAAATTACTAAACTGTAATCTCAACATTATTTTTCTAAATTGAAATGTTGACCATAACTCAAAGATATTATAAAGATCTAATGAGGATGGATGTCAAAGCACTTTGGAAAACTCTAATAACCACAATTATATCAATTAATCAATAAAGTAATATTGAGATGTTAAATTGCTTAGTATCTCACTGCTTGTCATCTTTTCAAAAGAATTGGTGAATGCTTAGTTTATTACACACAGCACAGAATAAGCTCCCCAAAGTATGGGGTTTATAAATAGACTAGGAATTTTTTTTTTTTTATTTGAAAACCAAAGGCAGGCTGAAAGATTAGTGGACAGGTGCTCTAAAAATAATCACTTGCATCCTGGACATGTAGGTGATGTCTCTGGGCCAAAAGTTGTCATCATTTCTGGCCAGGAGTGAAAGAAGAGCGTATAGCAGCTGTGCAGCTTGTTTTTAGGTTAGCAATCCCTTGAATGTTGTACGTAGCATTGCTTGTTATATCCCATTGACTTGATTTTAGTCACATGTTCACCCCTTGTAGAAAAGGAGGTGGGAAACATTGTTAGCTAGGGAGTACTGTGTCTAACTGGTGAGTAATGCAAGAAGAAATAAGGGAAGCCTGGTGCACTGGTGTATGCCTGTAATCCCAGGGGCTCAGGAGGCTGAGGCAGGAGGATTGTGATTTCAAAGCCAGCCTCAGCAAAAAAGCAAGGTGCTAACAACTCAGTGAGACCCTGCCTCTAAATAAAATACAGAATAGAGCTGGGGATGTGGTTCAGTGGTTAAAATCCCCTGAGTTCAATCTCTGGTATAAATAAATAAATAAGGGAAAATAAAGGGGAAAGATATGCAGTACCAACAAATTAAATGTGTTTAACAATTAAAATATGCTAAGATGCGCTTATAGTTTGATTTGTAATAATTGGCCACCTTGATGCCAAATAGCAGGTAATAAAGCTTTTCAGTGGCCCCATGTGGCTTATAGGTCTATATTCTGTCGCTGGTAATTCATATTGATGAAATTTTCATCTATGATAGTCTATGGAGATATGTTTTCAGTCTGTGGGGTTTGCTAGTCATTATTTATCAGTTATCCTTCCATTTGATAGTAAACTTTGGTTGTGATTATTTTCATGTTTTGAAATATTTGACCACCACTGTCTGTTCTTCTATTGATGAGCAATATACCTAAATCTTCAGGATTACAAGATTAGAAGAGAATATATATATATATATATTTTTTTTTTTTTTGTAAAATTGTCAATAGCATGTCTTTGGGATGCAATTCTGGGTTTGCATTAATAGATGGAAGTTAGCGTACAGTAATTTTAGAAATTGCTTTGATAGTATGATAAAGTAAGAAATATATATTTGGCTATTGTCCCCCTATTCCTGGAAAACATGTCAAAATTTTGTAGCTAGTGGTACTAATAAAATCTTTTGTCCTGATATTTTGTTTTTGACCTCTGGCATTTGGCATGGAGCTCCTGAAACTCTTGGAGTTTCCAAATGAAGGTGATAGGGTGCATCTTATTCTAATAAGACACTCTCAGCAGTCTCAGAATAGGGACTGGTTGCTAGGAGAAACAATCTTGTGATTAGAGGGTTAGAACGTTTAGCCTGGCCCCACAACCTCAAGGGTGAGGAGAAGGATTAAAATTGAGTTAAAGCCAGGCACCATAGTGCATGCCTATAATCACAGCTTCTTGGGAGACTGAGACAGAAGAATCCCAAGTTCAAGGCCAGCCTTAGCAATTTAGCAACTAAGTGAGACACTGTCTTGAAATAAAAATAAATAAATAAATAAATAAGTATCTGAGAGTATGGTTCAGTGGTAAAGTGCCTTCAGGTTTAATTCCCAGTACAAAAAAAAAAAAAAAAAAAAGTTGATACCCATGGCAGATTGGTAGATCATTATAACCAATCATGCCTACATAATGAATCCTCCATTAAAAACCTGAAAGGATGAAGTTTGGGCAGCTCTAGATAGCTGAATATGTGGCAGTTCCTGGGGATAGCATGCCAGGAGAAGGTATGTATGAAAGATTCTCTCATATCTCATTATGCTTCTCTTCATCTGGCTGTTCATTTCTGTTCTTTAGGATGTCATTCATATTAGATAAACATAAGTAAAGTACTTCCCTGAGTTCTGTGAGCAGCTATACCAATTTAATTGAACCCAAAGTGGATGGTGGGAACCTGGATTTACATAGCTGACCAGAGAGAAGTTTGGGTGGCAGCTGTTACCTGTGATTGACATCTGATGTTTGGGACAGTCTATGAGACTAAATCCTCAACTTGTAGGATCTGATGCTATCTTGGAGTAGATTGTGCCAAAATTGAATTAAATTATAGGATACTCATCTGGTATCTCTTGGAGGATTGTTCAGTTGATGTGTAGGGGAAAATTCCCACACATCTGGTGTCAGAATTGTTTTGTTGAGTGATGTATGAGAATAGATGGATAAACACTATCTTCTGATATTTTTTTTAACTGTGTAATTTCTTTATGATTATTATAACCTTCTCAGTTAAAAATTTCTGAAGGACAAGACTCATAGCAAAATAATCTCAAACTCTCCTGTTTTAAGTGTGACAGAGTCCAGGTAATTATTTTACTTGGTCATTTATTTAGCACACCTGCTAGTGCTGTGATGTCTAAGTGCTATGATAGATGTTGGAGTACATACAAATGAAGGAAGATACTCTTTGAAGGGTTTTTTGGCATATCCACAGGGACATGTTTAGCAAAGCTAGACACGCTGGTTTGCACCTTGAGAAGGTGACCTAGCACAGAGACAAGTATTTGGTTGTCTGGATTATTAGTGGTGGGTGAAATTCTAGTGGTTGATGGAGTTTTCCACAGGAAAGTGAAAGAAAAGCTAGAATAAAAACTTATTCCTGATTCAGGATCACAAGAAGGAAAGAAGAAGACTCAGATCTCATTGTGGTAAGAGACAGTTTCAGGGAATACCAGGGTGGGGAGAATAAGATTTAAAATGTCAAGTGCTACAGGAACTGCTCATAAGATAAAAACCAAGCAAAATCATGACATCCCAGCTTGTGGAGGCCATCAGTAGTTCTCACAGAGAAATTGCACCTAAAGGTTTGCAGTGGAAGCAAGGTTGCAGTTGCTTGAATGAGAAAGAGAAATTAGAGGTGGCTAATGGAGAAAGAATGGCGGTGGAATTAATCTGTTAAAACCGGGGCTCCTGAATTGATTTGTTTATGGTGTTTAACAAGCAGAGTTGCCTGCTTGGATGAATTTATGTTGGCACAGATGCTAGTTAAGATTGAGACACCTTTCTATTTATTACATTGCTTGTATAATTCCCAATGTGGGTGTGTTTTGGTTTTTTATGTTTGCCATGCAGATGTACCTTTTCATTAAGATGACAAAATAATTTTTTGAGGGCAGCATCACTTGTTATGGTAGTTAGTCATTTCCTAATTGTGGAAATTCCTGTATCTAATGATGTTTCTGTTGATTTGAACAGCTGGCTGCCTTGTTGTTGCTTCTTTGCCGAAAGGTGAATTGGGAATTCTCCATTAGTAGTCACAAGATTGCTGTCAGGATTTCACAAGCTCTTCCATAGTTATGCTGATTATAATATGAGCATTATTTGGACAGATTTTGGGTATCTATAAGGTTTGATAGACTATTGTATTCCAAATTACACTTCAAATGAATGACACCTCAGAAATTGGCCTCATTAGGATTCATTTTTAATGGGCCTCTCTTAGAACTGACTTATTTTAGACAATAGGAGGTTCACTTTAAATGCTGTACCTACATGCAGTATTCAGTGTATCTATAAACCTTAATCGCTTTAAATGTTTCATACTGATTGCCCGAAATGCTTGCATTAAGAGAGGTAAAAGGCAAACTTTCTGAAATGTATTTTTAAAATGATTCTAATTTGCAGGAATTTTAGCCAAGGAACAGATGTCTCTTTAATGCTGTACCTTTTGTAAAATTTTAAAAACATATAAATGTGCCTTGGTATAACTTGGTGTTCCTTGCATCCTTAATCCCAGCTTTGGTGAAATGCTTTTTATCAGAACATGCACAAGGGCAGGAAGAAAGGGGTTCATTTTTTTCAAATACCAGCTTAGCAGTAGAATAATATAAAGGAAATTGCTTTATTGTGATAGTGTAGATCTGGTTTTCTAAAATTTCATTATAATCCAATGTTTGTGAACATTATTTCTGGGGCTGTATTTCTCCAAATGGCATTCATCATTTAAAAAAGTTCATAGGGAGCATATACTGTTTTAAAATTATAGAAAGTATACAGAATAAAGTTTAATTCATATTACAACACACTGTGTGTTTTTTAAAACCTTTATGTAAACTTTCTCAATTGTGATAAAAGGGATTATGTAGTTTTACATTCAACTTCCATTTGATATCGTATTGAATGTTTTGTTTTATATATTTCTACTTATTAAAGAATTATAATTCTTAAAAAGCATGCTTTATTTTAATAATTTCTTTAATCATTTTGGAAAAAGATACACCCAGGTTTTTCAAATTTCACATATATTTTGAACATCATTTCCTTTAATCTGATTATTTCCTCAGAATAATTTCTAGACCTAAACCACTAGATCAAAGGTACTTTAACATTTTAAATTCACAAAAAGCAAAACCAAACTGCTTTCCTCACCTGTACAATGTAGCTAAAACACATCCTTGTACTTACCCTTTTTTATTACCAATTCAAGCACAGAACAATAATTTTTCTCCCTATGTATGAAGAAATTTGTCTTTTTCCCCTCTGATCTGCCCTCTGCTCATCACACTTACAGATGTGTATTCTACATCTTCTGAAATATTTATGTTTAATTTTCTAATCTATTACACTGTTTAGACTACTATTGTTTCCTTAGAGTAATCTCCAAACAGATGGACAAAGTTCCCACTGGGAATACTATCATCATCTTATAGAATGATAATAATTTCTCATGATTAGCTAATTTTTCTAATTCAGGAGCCAGAAATGATAAATGTATAAGGGGACCTCCTAAGTTCTTTTAGGTAGGGGAGAAATGGTTTCACGTAGCAAAAAGTACACGTGAGCATCATCTTTATTCCCCTCTTACTTCTGTTAACCTTCTTTGTAGTGGGGTAATAAGAAATGCCCAAATATTTAAATAGATAAACTATATTGGGTGTTAGAAACGAGAGTGTTATAGATGAAAAGAAAGCTGAAATGGGGATGGAGAATCCATAAGGTTACTTCTCCATTATTAAGTGGCATAAAATTTGTCTTCATAGTTATTCTTATGAAAAACTGGTTAAAGCTAGTTTAAACAGAATCAGCTTATATTGTTATTTGAAATAGCTTGTAACCTGCAATCCAGTGACGACATTTAACGATTGGATATCCATATTATTTGACATAACAAGGCAAAACAAGACTTGGGAAACTGACTTTTTTTTTTTTTTGGTAGATAATGTGTTGCAAATACTGTTCAGTGACATGAGGAAGAATGTAGGTGAATTTTCTTTTCTAGATTACAGGAGGCTTAGTTTTCACTAACCCAATAATACACATATGAACTTAGTGCCATATAAATTAGTAATGGAAGAAGGGTTAGTCAACTCCATGTGAAACAGTAACTCTGTTTCTCAGGAAATAAGAAAACAGGTAACTCTGAGGCAAATATGAGCAGGAACATGGATTCAAGTTACCCTAAATGACATTTTGAACAGTGGAGGAGGATACATGAACTTTTATGGTTGCAGAACAAAAGTAAAGACATAAACCAGAACATTCACCAAATACATTAGTTGGGGCAGTAGATAGGTGGACTATAGCAAAGTAGGACAATCTCTTCTATGGCTTTCAAATGTTGCTTTACGGCATTCTTGATGTTAAGGCTGGTGCAGGACATAGGAATATATCCTGAGATTTTTTACCTAATAGTCTCAAGAATGTTAGGTCACATACAAAAGTTAAGGTGAATGACTATGAAAAGGCCTAAGATAGCCCAAGAAATTTTTGGCTCTTGACCTACAACATTCCTTCTTTTCACAGTCGTAATGTTGTAGTCAGTCAAGTTGGTCTGCAGGATTGATCTTTAATATAGATGCAGCTTCTTTAGAGAACTTCAGTTCACAAACTGTACATTTAAAATTCTTGGTGTTTGGCAAAAGAAGGAAAATAGGCAATAGCCTCATCCTGTAAAGTGATTTTTTTGAGAAGAGATGTATAGTAATTTGAATAAAGCTATGCATAGTTGCATATATTGATGGGATTTATTGTTACATACATGCACACAATATGATGCACCAATAAAAATGTGTAAAATAAAAAAAAAATACCTGCTAGTCCACAAAAAAATGCTATGCATATTATTTGGCAGGCATGATGATATATACTTTACACCATTTTATCCTTACAACACCTTCATAGCTCAAATCTGATTTATCCCTCTGATAAAGATAAAGAAATTAAGATATTCAAAGCTTAAATAATTTTCCCAGGGGAATATAGCTAGTAAGATCAGACCAGGATTTGAGCCTAAATCTCTTTGAGTCAAAGAACATTTTTGTCATCACTATACTTTTCAGATTCAACCGCTAACTTGAGCTAATCAGAATAACAAAACAACAAATGCAATGGTTTTAGTTCATACTGCTTTCCAGGAACTGTGCTTGATTTTGTTTCTACCTAACTCCAGCTTCATTTGGACTCTGCCCTCCATATTCCTATTCCCAGCCCCCCACTGGCATTTTTTCTGATCTTTAAATGGCACATTTGAGATCTTTGAATATGATGAACCCTTTGCTTGTGATGTTCAAGAGCCTTTGCCCTACATGGTTGCAACCTCCTCTAGCAAGTCTTAGCTAATAACAGTCTTATTTGAGCTCAGTCTTCTTATAGTGACTTCACCTGAAGTAGCTGTCCCTCCCATTTCAGTCTTTCTTATCGTCTGTTGATTTCCCGCACAGCATGTACCTGATCTGAAATCATCTGTTCGTTTGTTTGCTTGTCTCCTTTGTCAGAAAGTACATGCTCCTCCAGGAAGTGGTTTCTCCCTCTTAGTACTGTATTCTGTAGTATTTAGAATAGCCCTTGGCACATCATGAATGTTGAAAACTATTGAATGAAAAATGGGTAAATGACTTTGAAATTTATTTTTACTTGGTAAAAATGTCTTAATAATTTTTTTCAACTGAACATACTTAATAATTAATATCTTCAGTAATGATGAGCATTCTAAATCATGTTTTAGCTTTGATCAGGACACTTAAAACCATAACCATAAATGTTAAAACTTCTGCTTTGGTTTAAACATGCTTAATAGTTTTGTTTGACTAACTCTTCAGTGGTTACCTAAAAATAAATGTTTATTTGTTAGACATAAAATGCATTAGCTAATTATCTGTAACAGAATAATAATTTTTTAGAAGCATAAGATTTTTACCTAGACAAGAACTTAGTATGCCCTGAAATGTTTTATAGTTAGTGTACAGAGACGATTTAGAAAGGAAAATGTTCTTACAGACCCAGGATCAGAAACTCAGGACTAGCCTTTTCCATTCTATCTGATCACCCCTTAAGCTCTCTTCCCCCTTGCTAACCTCAAATTCCAGTAGGAACAGTAGATTATATATATCACTTAATAAAAAAACTATATTTCAGAAGTAAAAATATCAATATTAGTCAAACCTCCCAGTTTATTTCAGATGCATAGAAATAAAACAGTAGGTTTCCTGGGAGCCTTAATGTTGCCCACTAGTCCATTGCTGGCAGCTGTAGTATAGAAGCAGAAGCCTGTGAGCAGGATCTTCAAATAGAAATGGAAGAAGTAGCAGAATCAGAATGAAATGATATCATGAGAAGTTTTACACAGTGAATTTGCTCCAAGTCAGGAAGTGAACTTCTATTACATGTGAACCTCATATTTCAGAAGCCCCAAATTTTAAAACATCAGACTTAATAACCAATGGATTTTTTCTGTACAATTCTCATGTGAAAAAATAATTTGTGATTTTTCAGACATGTTTCTTGAAAATATGGTTCAATTTACACAGATCAGTTTATGTACACATTTCTATAGAATAAGATATACTTTATCTTTCTTCAAAGCCAAAGGTTTATCTTCAAAGGCTAAAAAGAAGCAAATACTGTTTTTTGTATTTATAAGGAAATGAAAGAAAGTAGACATGTCCATAGATGTACATGAAAGCATAGTGAATATGAGGCATTCTATATGAATTAAAAATGAATTTTACCAGAAAAATTAAGTCCTGTATTGTCCACTTTATTCTTATTCTTTTAAAGTTGACAGCAACACATTGGCTCATTTACTTTTATATGGTAGAATACATGGGCTCCAGTATAGATAATATGAAAAAAAGGATTTTTTGGGTAAATTAAAAAAAAAAGGCTGACTCAGTAAAACTTCATTCTCTGCATAGATTTGTTTATAAAAATTATCACATGATAATAAAAGGAAAATAGTATTCATCTTCAAACGACTATGCTTATAAATCACAGAAGCATAAACTCTGAGATCTTTGAGGGACTGAGGGCTTATCTTGTTGAAAATATCCTTTGTAGCACTAGGGATGGAGTCTTAGAATCTGGTGACTATTGTAATGGTGTTTTGTCTTGTTCTGTTGGTGCAGGAATACATGGACTCTAATAAATACATTGAGCATTTGCTAACTCAACTGGAGGAGCAACACAGAAGTCTCTGGAGGTGAGTGGAATTCATGTTCTTGTCTTCCTTGTTTGCTCAGGTAGTTGTTTCTATAGCATTGATAGCGACCATGAGGCAAGAGTTGGAAAAAAGAATTCCCTTCCACTTGGTGCCACAGGCACCTTGGTGTGCAAGAACCCTCAGAGGCTACTTAGAGAATGTTGGTTCTTTAATTAAAGTAAAGGAACAGTGCCAAAAGTTGTCCTTGAGTCGGATCTGCTCAGAGTTAGAAGGATGGTTGGAATCCTGAACTTTGTCAAGGTCAAGGAATTAAAGACATTTTCCCAGGACCTCATGGCAAACTTATAATGTGGTGGGAAATATAATACAAATTCACTGATTCTAAATGACTGAAAGATTAAGATTTTTCTCTAAAAGGTAAAAAATGTCTGCTTAAAATTCTGCTTCTCTTCATCTTAAAGGGAAATATTTCAGGAAATCAGTTGTGTAGTTCTTTGATATCTAGTTTTAGTTTTACCTGGTAGGTGCTGACTCTAGATAAGGAAGGCATGTTAGAAATAGAAATTGATAAAATAGAAGTCATGTTCCCAGGTCACATGTGCATTCCTTGGCATCTCTTGGGAATACACTGGCAAAGATGTTTGATGTCGCTATTTAGCTTTTTAGGGTCCATGTGGTCTGGTTGTCTATAGGTTCTGTTATGAAATTTGATTTTCTTTTCTTAAGCTCCTATAACTCTTGATTTTTGAAATATGCTAGTGCTTAATTACATGATGCTTCACATGATACTAGAATATTTTCATGTAATTACTTTGGTCTGGCTAAGGGTCAGCAAGCCTCTAGCCTCTTGAAGGAGGGTGGTTTCTCTGTACACTGAGATGGTAGAGTAAGTATTTTCTAACCCTGAGACTTTCTTACCAAACCTCATCCAAGTTCATCAGCACTGAACTCCATAATAGGTTACTCCCTCTTCATTCATCTTTCCTAAGTAGTTCTAGCTCTTGGGTAAAAGCACTATATATTTTAATTTGTTTTGCTCATATAGTTTGCCTACTGACTCTGATGATAGTAATAGAAAATATTGTTTGTATATGTAGAAAACCTGCTGATAGAATACAATGGATGTTCAGTTTTTAAGTTTGCCAATAACAGGCACAACATTTTTATATTAACTAATATAGTATTTTCTAGATTTGTTTATGAGAACCATAACCTGGTTTTGATCATTTTCTTTAGTGATCCAGTGTATTAATAAAATCTACAACTATGAATTTATGGTTGTGTGCTTTTCTAATTATATTCTCCATGGATCTATTAGAAAGCATATTTTTAAACTGATATGCAACTGGTATGTAATATTGTATTTCAAATACTTGTATAGAATAGTTTGTTTATTCTATCTTTCAAGAGAAGAATACACAAAAAGATGTCTGTCATCTGATCAAAGAAATTTAGAGTTTAATTTGGTTAGGAAGTGCATTTTAAATATATCATTGTGGAGCAGTAATGGTTTCATGGGCTCTTTGAACTAAATAAAAACTTGCATGAAAAAGACTATTTTTCCTGCTTTCTTGAGGTAGCCAATAAAAACCTTTTGGTCTTCTCAGATATGATTAAATTAAAATCCTATTTCAGGCATGGAGTTAGCCTAACATAAAGTAAGAGCTCAGAATTTTGTGTGCATTCACTTCCATTTTCCTTCAGAAATATTACTGTTGAAGAAGCAAAGCCTTCTATGTGGAGCTAGAGGATCTAATAAAACAGCTCCATTTGAATAACAATAGAGGGCAATAATGACATTTGAATAGTCAGAATAACTACCAGTGAAAAAATGGAAATAGTAGCATTGAAAAGAAAATGAAAACCAATAATAGTAGACTTACATACAATTTATTGAATCGTGAAATTACATTTGATTATGTTTTGCAAACAGATCCTGACTTGATTGACTTAAAGTGACAGGGTTTAAGATGGTTATTACAATATCATAACTGTAGCTGTAGCCAAATTGTTTTTGGTGAGTGATGAGGAGTAGCATGGAAAATTCTTTCTGGTTATAATTAAGTTATGTAAATGCATCATTCATGAGTTAGTGTAGAATCCATGATATGCAGAGGATCATGAGAATAACATACCATATACATAAAAACAACTAGATTGACTGAAGTTAAACAAATGTTCCCATACAGCAGTGTGACTTCTCTGATTTTATTATACTTATGATTTTTGGTTATCCTGGAGGGTGCTATTTGTTGTTGCTGCTAATATTAAATGATGAGCTTCCATTTACACTTGAACTAACTCATACCTCATGAGATAAGTTCTGAATATATTTAGATCATTCAGTAATAACTATGATCAGCATTATGTTATGGCTGCCCCTTTTGAGGATTGATCAAAATCACGGTGGACATAAAACATGTTCTTATTGCCACTTACTGAATGATAAGAGTTGGAAAAATGATAGAGGATTGGGTACAAGAATTACAAAAGTTTCCATATCTTCATGGGGGGTAACTAATCTTTACATTTTAGTTGTTTCTCAAAGCTTAACCATCTGCTGTAACAAAAATATATTGTAATCACATTCTAGTTAACTGGTTATTTGGGGGTCCTGTTTAGTATTCTACTGAAATAGACCTATAATCTATCTCTGAGTTTTCAATGTGCAAAAGAATTTGTAGAGTTTAAATATAGATATCCAGCAATGAGCAGTCATTTAGCTCAATTCTTTTGATACCAACATTTTTTCTGAAGAGGTAAACTTATAAGAATTTCTTTAATGAAAAGGACAAAGTCAGAATCTAGAATTGAATCTAAACTCACCCAGATTTACAGTTAAGTCTTAATTTACTCTGCATCTCTCTGCTTGATTTAAATAAACAAAAAATCCTTACGACATATACACTAGTGTTTAAACACAATCACCATTTCCTGCATCTTTATTGGCTCTGATATGGAAACTTGGTATTAGGAGATGATTGCTTTGCTCTTGATGATTTTCCTATCATGTGTTGCTATTTCTGATTTGGTTAAATATATCTGTGACTGACAGGGAAGATTGAAGAAAAAACTGCTGAGAATATCTTTCCCCTAACATTTGATAAAAATCTTTATCCATTTGCAGCCTCAAATTAAGAGTTTAGAATAAACACAGACAGTTGGAAAATACAAATCAAATTCATGAATATTTATGGCATTTTAATTATTCTTTCATGCCATGTGTGAAACTATATATGAAAAAATGGAAGCAACATCATACCATAAAAATGAAAAGAGGACTGGCCTGGAAATTTTGGGGACTTGTACTTCTGTCCCAGCCTGTCCAAATTAGCAGTTGATTAATATCTCTGTGACTGAGTTCCTTATCTTTAAAATGAAGGTGGTAATATAGCTACTATTTGAGATTACTGATTGCTGAAATTACACGAACCATAATGTCTAGAATAGTGTGTTGAATTTATTGGCCATATAAGGATGTATGTTTCTGATAATACTTAAACATTGTGAATTGATACTACATAATGTGTGTGTGTGTGTGTATGTATCATAGAAAACCTAAAAAGAACAAAGTAGACATGACTACAAAAAATGCCTAACAACCTTTCAGTAACTTACTCAGATAATGTCAATGTATTTATTTCAGATCTTCATAAGTCATATTGGAGCCTATAAGTTAATAAGGTGTAAGGAGATCTGCATGATCAAAATCACATGACTATTTGGTGAATGCAGAGTGCTAACTGCCAACCCACAGATTCTAGATGACCTAAGTCCCATATGAACAAGGTGTATCTGGGCTAGGTTTTCTCAGGCAAGGCACTGTTGACATTTGAAGACAGACAATTCTTAGTCATGGAGATAGGTTGCCCTGTGCACTGCAGGATGTTTAGGATCATCCCTAGCTTTTATCCGATATCTGCCAGTACTATCCCCAACTTGTGACAACCAAAAATGTCTCCAGATATTTTCTAAATATTCCCTGGAGGGCAACATCATTTCTTCTCCCCATAGAGAATCAGCAATCTAAATAATCTATGCAAGTGTTTTCCTAAGCGTATTCCAAGAAACACTAATACCCTGGGTCACTGTGTGATAGATATTTTGAGAAAAGTGAAAGTATACTGTGGCCAAATTTGAAAAAAAATACTAAATAAAACCAGGTTTTAAACTTTTAAATTCCGAACTTGTCAGAGCCATTAATATTGTTAATATGTGCTATATATGTATATATAAACATGATATAACATATAATTTTGACTTTTTAAAAAGTCCTCAAATACTATATATTTTGGAATATTACCTGTGACCAAGGTTCCAGGAGCATGCCTTGGGAAATGGTGGTCTATATACTTGATATCCAAATGTAGATGACCTTCCTTTCTCTTCCCCTTCCTCACAAGTCCTGGACTAGGTGATGTGGTGAATAGGCACCTATCTGTGTAAGGAGTCTAGCTCATCAGTCCAAGGAAGGGCAATATCTGGAAAAGCTAGTCCTGAGTTTTTCACCACCTCCCAGAAGGGTAACTCAGACCTCTAAGAATCTGTAAACTATTGAAAACAACTCTAGGGAAGCACTTAACTCTTGCTTCCCAGTGGGGAGGAGAGTGTCCCAGTGTCATTGGGGGAGTAAAATACTTAATTGAAAAACATGTACAGGTTTCTGATTGGAAGAAGAAACCATAAGGATCATTCCTTCCACCAATAAAATGACTTTAACATATCCAGAATTCTTTAAAAATAAAATTTCACTTTTGCTTTCTGGGTTTACAGGTGATTCTTGTTCTAAGGAAAGAAATAGCTAAAATGGGTAAAAACTTTTCTTTCTTCCTCATGATGATTTGAATGTTACTTACTTAAATATAATAAACAGTGAAATAATATGATCCTTACTCCATACAGATTATCCATATTTTTGATATATTTATACATTTTGAGGGTGGAGGTTATTGGTATTTCCAGCATTCCTCTTGGGAAAGAATTCCCTTTCACACTGTAAAAATAATATCACTTTTACCCCCAACACACATGTGTTTGTATATAAAAGAGTGATATTAAAATTGCCTGCTGAGAGTTCACATGCATACTCCTGATGAAAAAAAAAATGGTTGATAATGTGCTATCTGGAAATTGTGAAAAATCAGAGGTAAGAAACAAAAGCAGATACACCCCGAGTAGCATCAGGCTCAGAGTTTCACAGAGATTTACCTTCTGGATCGGAGGATGGTATTATCCAAGCTTCTAAAGAATTAGCACGCCTTTATCCTCATGGGGTTAATTTATGTAGACTAAGGAGATGCCAAGTATTAAACAGGTTGCTTGTGTTGTAATCAGAGGCCTCCGCTGGGAGATCTTAATTGGCAACAAGTAAAATTGCTCTGCATGAATTCTTAATGGTGGACACTGAATAAAATAAGAAGTATGATTTGTTTAAATCCCTTCAAGAGAAAAAAGGGCTATCTCTAGGGGTTAGAATGTGTAGCAAACAAAGAGAGAACTCAGTGCTCTGTAATAGCAATAAAAGCTCTGAAAGCAAAACGTCATGCTATGCCTACTCACTCTGCATCCCTGTCTCTCTCCACTGGGGTCAAAGGAGACCAGGGTTAGCAAGCTTTACATTATCTTCCCTGCCTCTCAACCCTTGGGCTGAATTTTTAAATGATGGCTGTATTCTCTGCAAAGCACAAGCCCCAGGGCCACCCTGGGAACTCATCAATGTCATTCCCCAATTACCCACCAGGGGTTGTTTCAGAGATGCAGACAGTCCCAGACCCCTGCCAGGATGAGTCTGGTCTCTAAGTCATGCCCTCTGCCCAGCACAAAGGAGAATAAATCAAGGCTGTGGAAATTGGGCGTTGGCACATACTTCAGTGGTTATATCATCCCTTGGCAGTGGAAGGGAGGGTAAGGGCTAAGTGTACAACAAGGGATATTTCCCATGGACCACCAGTTCTGCTTTAGAGGAGCAAAGGTGTGTTTGGGCTTCTGTTCATGTTCCTGAAATCCCTGATGATATAATATCACTCTCTTTCAGCAGCTGTTTTACAGTGGAAAGGGACTAGTGGAACTAAGTCCAGAAAGGCATCTGGACGATTTGAACCAGAAGATCACCAGGGTTCATGTCTGTTCTTGCACTTTCAGATCAATCAATGTTATAGTTTATTTAGGTGACTCTTGTGTGATCTGCATATCTGTTTGCTTATAGGGTGCCTGGAGTTTGAACCCAGGTCTTCTGGACCATGGAGACACAAAAAGGGTCAGGGTGCCAATCTATACTAACTTTGTATCCATGATTTTCTATTTCATATCAAGTCATCCTGTCTTTCTTTAAAAGGCCATCCTGATCTATCAGAGGACATATGTTTTGTTTATACTTAATAATAAATGTGTAAAATAGACTTAAAAACCCCGAGGGTTTTATCCCTTCTACTTCTCTCCAAATCTTGTCTGCAAGAGAAATTCACAAGTTTAAATCAAGGCTGCTCCACTGGGGCTGTTGTGGGGGTCTGTAAAAACACATTTTGGGAGACTCTCACTGAAGTTCAAAGAAGGCCTCCCAGAGGAAGTGGTGTTTCGATCCAAATTTTGGTAGGAGGAGAATTGATGGAGTGATGACAGATGAAAATGTAATTGTTGAATAAGTTGAATTTGGATTGCCTTTAAGATTTTAGGATGTAACTGTATAGAGGATGATGAGAAATTCAGGTTCAGAATTATTCACAGTTAATCAAATAAGTCACATTATAGAGTCACTAAATTAACTTACAGAGATGTGAAATTACCCTTGAATGTAACTGGGAAAATATCCTCTCTTAAAGGTCAGTTCACTGTAGGCACTGAGAACTTGGGTTGTGTGACGTGATACAAGTAGGCCTACTGATGATTTCAAAATACTTCTAAACAGGTTAATGTCCATTAAGACACACCCAATTACTTCAATCTCCAACACCAATAGGATCTGGGGGTCACTCAGAAGTTTACCACTATTTAATCTGTAGACTTGTAACTTAACGCACACTTGTTATTTTTAGATCCATGCTTATGTTAATATGACAGCCAGAAACCCCATGTGATTTATCTGAAATTAAAATAAAAAGCCTGCAGCAAAAGGCATCTTGTAGATTTATTTGGGGTAATAAAAATCACAAATATTCCCTACTAAGTTGTAAGAAAAACTCCAGCCAGCAGCAGTATAAATGACCCACTTGGCATAAACGCATATAGTAAGGCTGAAGTACACCCACAGTAAGAAATGACTAAGTGCCTGTTTTTTTTTTTTTTTTTTGTTTGTTTGTTTGTTTAAATCTGGAAGGAGAAATGAAATGGGTAATTTACCATGGCCCTCTATTTAATTTTAATGGAAAAATTTACTAAGTTGATAGTGTACGAGGCTACTTGTGATTTTTTTTTTAAAAGGAGATTGTTAGGATATCACTCTCCATATCATATCTCTATATAGGCAACTCTGAACATACAAGTAATAATTTTCCCCTTATCTCTCTACTCCCAGTCTTTTCATAAACAGACACTTGGGAGGGCATTCTAGTAATGACCTCTGTTCCCCAGCCCAGGAGAAAGGTGTCTGGGCCTCTCTGGAAAGAGAACATATAAAATGCATTTTCTTTCCTCAGGGTTTTTTACTATGGCATTCTGTATAATTGTATGTTACAAAATAAACCTTATACATCACCTCAAAAGAAGGGTGACCCGAGTCAAAGAATCAGGAACAGGTTAATGAGATGAGAAAGTTCTTGGTAGAAACACATTTTAATTATCTCATGACAGAGAAAACTTCTAAGAAGGCAAGCACCTATTGGAGGGTTGACTGAGGTTGGCTAACTGTGGCTGGTTCATGACCAGATACATGCACCAGTTTGCATTATGAGAAGTCATGGTTACTTGCTGCTTGGGCTCTGCCTTCTCATGAACACTCAATAAGTACATTCTAGATGGAGTCTCCATGGAAATAATCTAGGTTTTCACCAGATGTAGAATTCTACCTGACACAGAAGGTACTACAGCTCTCAACTCTGTGCTACAGTGATGGTCACATTTTATTGATAGGAGAGACCTCTCCCTTGAACCCTGTGTTAGTCAGCTACTCATCTCTGTGACAAGAACAATTTATAGGACAAAACATTTATTTGGGACTCATTGCTTCAGAAGTTCAGTAAATAGCAGGTCAGCCCCATTACTCTAAGACTCATGTGAGACAGAACATCATGGCAGAAAGGTGTGAGGGAAGCTGCTGAGCTCATGGCAGCCAGGAAGCAGGGAGAACTCGCCTCACCTGGGACAAAATACAGTTCCCAAGGGCATGCCCCATTGACCTGCTTCCACCTGCCTACAGTTACCACCCAATAGTTCATTTAGATTATTAATCCATCAAGTGTATTAATCCACTGATGTGGTTACAGCTCTCATAATCTAATAATTTCATCTCGGAACATTCCTGTATAGACACATGAGCTTTTCAGGGGATACCTCACACCCAAACCATAACAGTTTCCAGCACTGCTCTGATTCGCACCCCTCTCTTCCCTGTTGACAAGGACAACAGTACCTCTCTTTTTTTTCTCTCTCAGATAATGTTTATTTTGTTCCATTTGACTATTCAAAGTTTTTTCCAGGGGGATTTTGCATGCCAAATTCACAACTGGCTCACATCTCCCCCATGGTGTGAGGCCGACAGAGGTGGGTTTACATCAGTAGGCTAAGGGGGTCTGGGAACCTTCTCCCCCAGGAACTTCTGAAATGGGGTGAGGTCTCACGGTGGGCCTGGTGTAAGGGTGGTGGACTGCATGTCATGATTCTCACAAAGCTTACTGTTTTAAAGACTAGACTTGAATATTTTAATAGGTCACGGTCTCTGTGTGGAAAACAAAAGCAAGGAGAGAAAGATGAGGAATTAGGTGAATCCTCCTGGGGCTTCCTGGTTGAAGATCCCTAGCCCCATTCCATCCTCCTCTCCTTTGACTGATTCCACTCTTAGGCCGCCTTCTCCCCCATCCTCCTCTTGAGACAGCTGTGAATGGCACAAGATTCCTCTGACATAGAGTCAGGTGACCTTTGCTCAGGTGACTCTTCCTACCAGCTGTGTGGTTGTAGGCCTTAGGTTTTGTGGCCAATTCGCAAAACCTCTTTGATCTTTGGTGTATTAATAAAAACTATATAAGAAGTTTCTGTTAAAAAGTAACAGAAACTAAGTGAGAGTTGGCTTAAACCAAACAGAGAAGTCTGATTAAGGTACCTGAATATTCCAGAATAGCTTTGAAAGCCGTCTGCAGGCATGGCTGGATCCAGCAGCTCAGTCATGTCAGGAATCTGTGTCTCAGCTCTGCTTTCTTCTCAGTGGCTGTTTTCAGGCAGGCTTCCCCGCCTAGGAGGGAAGACAAATGCCTGAAGCTCCAAACGAACACTCTGCCACCTTAAGGCGCCCAAGACTTCCATGGGCCGTTCACTTTGGCCAGGGACGTGCCATGTTCTGATTGTTTAGGGTCAAATACTCACCCCTGAAGACTGAGCAGGGTCAGGTCAGGTCACTCAAACAGACTGATAGAAGCAGAACTCTTTCCCAGGAGAAAATCAGAATGCCATTGCCAGAAGAGGTAATGGATGCTGAATAGGGACAGTGCATCCAAACAAAGCCATTGTCATCATTTCAGTCCTTATTTGACACATTGCCAATTACAAGGTATGATCTTTATAATGCTAAACAGCTTTACGTGATTCAATTCTCAAAGCAACAGTACCTCTTTGACACTTAAACAAAATACTCCAAATGTGTACACTGACTCTACCCTCACCCATAATGGCCCGTATGCCAGTCCCACCCATGTAGGTCTCAATCACTCTCAATTATTTTTCTAATTTTCTTTTAAGGCCAGGTCTTTTACTCTTAGCATCTTGACCTGTAAGACCAAGTCTTCTCATTCCTCATGTTTCTCAAAGTACTTATCATGAAATGTGAAACTAAACTTAAAACTTCATCCCTCTTGAATGCATAGAGACAATTGGAGATGTGTTGTATTCATTTTGGTTCCTAAGTGACTTAGGACATTATAGGTGCTTAAAAACTTAAGATATTTAAGGGATTGGTGACAGCTCAGGAAGAGAAATGACTAAGGGCTTCTGAGCTCATTAGGGATGAGCCCATTTTTAATTGTAGATTCATGTAAGAAAGACAAGTCAAATAAGCATATCAGAAACTCATTGGTCTCAGTGGCATGCCAATGCTAAATGAGATACATAATTTGAAGATAGTTAATAACAAGTTAAAGATTAGGATATTTGATTAAGATGTAAACACAGTTAGTGATATCAAAGGCCAGAGTGTTTGTTCCATGAGACTTGTTACATGCATCTTCCAAAATACCATCATAAATTATGTCTGAAGGCCTGTAATAGCTCATCACACCATTGTACGTCATGATAAAGACTATAACAGGTGTCAATAATATTCAAATGTGTATCTTTGTCTTATCACTTTATTCCATTGCTCTACCAGTTATAATCTTGAGTTGCTTTCAACCCTATGAATAGAAGCACTGAAATAATATCTCATGATTTTGAAAAGAGACTATCATAGGTTTAAAAAAATCCATAATAAAAACCAAGACTTAAAAATTCATGATAAAAAAGAAGTCCTGCACACTTAGGATAAAGTGAGTGAGAGTAATTGTAGACATATAGGCCAAGTTGCTTTTACAAACATGAAAGGTTGGATATGTGACCTTTACAGAGAAGATCTTGAGAATTTTGGCAAGATAGAACATATACTTGAAGTCAGCAGATCTGAGCATGAATAATAGTGATGGAGGTTGCCAAATGGAGGGTAAGTTTTCAAAGGATTAGTGGCCATGAAAAGAAATGTGAAAAGGTAAGAGAAGACCCAATGACTTAAAGTAAATTATTAGCTCCTTTTGATAACCTATTTATAAATAAGGCATTTTTTTTCTCTTTTTCCCTTACAATATTATTGATGTCAACACTGGTCCAGGGAGACTGGTACTTGGTAGCCTACCAGTACAATCAGGAGCTCTGTTCTGATTGTTTGGAGGGTGTGTCACACTGTTGCTCAGTTTGAAACATATACCATCTCTGGTTCCTCTCTGACAGCACAGTTTAAGTTCTGGTTCTGCTGCTCACTGTGTGGCCCTGCAGAAAGCATTTAGGCATTTTAGGCTTTGGTGTCCATTCATGAGAAAGGTTTCAGATTAATAATTTCTTCAGTCATTTCTTAAGGAGTTAATAGTAAATTTTTTTCCAGTATTTTGGGTAGACAGGTTGAAGATAGAAAAGAAGCGATAAGTTCATATGAAATCAATGATGTTGGAAGTGGTAGTTTTCTTTCCTGAAAGTAGGCAGATAATAATTATTTCTTGGGAACCTCATTCTCTTCAGGTGCAAACTCCTGTGCTATCTCTTGGCCCTGAACCTTCCAGAGATAATAACACAGCATGCTGGCAGAGGCAGGGCACCAGAGTAAGGTCAGAGTCTGACCACTTTCAAAAGGCTTTCCAGGAAATCGTTTCATTGAATAATGTTTAAGTTTCCAAAAAAAAGTTATGAGCACAGTATGGTGCAAAAGAAAAAAGTCAATTGCACAATATTAAAGAAGCAGCAGCTGCACCGTAGGGTTATGGTCCCTATTAAGGAAATTGCATTGTCTGATGCTATCTCTTCAGTATTCTATGGAAATTCAGACTCACTGCTAATTGAAAGTCAAAAGTATTTACCAGGACTTATTCACTTGTAACTTTTAGTTGATTTTGCTGTTTCTATGCTTTGGAAATAGAAATATGAATGAGGTCAGTTGCAGAAGGCTACTCTGGAAGATAAATTCTTTGATGCCATATCTGAGTAAAGTTCAGTTCTCATAGTTACATCAGAATTGCACTTTAAGACTTGTGCTTTTGGGACCATTTGCCCCAAGATGATATAATTTTAAATACACCAAAAGTTAGATCTATCCAAAGTTATCTTTGTCACTGGACTGACTAAAATTCCCATGCTCAGAATAAAGGAAATGTGTTATCTAGGCAATCACTGCTAAAATCTGCAGCTGCCACCTAAGGACAATCCTAGCATTACTCTCAGCTCTTCATAGTATCTTATCAAGGTTTCATTGGCTACATTAATATCTGTAGAAGTTTGAGTACTGGAAATGTTGAGCTAAACCAAATGTTTAGAATGGAAGACAGGAAGTTATACTAGGAATGTCATAGTGCAAATCTAAGTATTTCTGTTTCTAACCACACAATTCCCTACCACTCCTGACCACTGTTATTCAGTATTTCTACACACATCCTATTTTCTTGACTTTCTCCCCATTCCAAACAGAATGTCTCTACCCATCTTTCAAAGAGCAATTTGGGTTCTTATGCTCCACATCTCCCCACATGGATTCCTCAACCCACCTAGAGTCCATCATCCCCTCATGCCAAAATTGAAGCTATACCACATATGTATATATAACAATGTACATTTTATAAAAACTCTGAAATTATTCTATGTACCTTAATTTTGACTTTGATGATTTGTTACCTATCAAATAGGTTGAATGTAACAGGCATTCAACTAACACATACCAATTTTTTTTTATTAGAAGAAAGGGAAATTAAAAGTTTCATGTGCTAATTTTGCTGGTTAGATGATATCAAGACTACCTGCTTCATATGTCTGTCACAGACACTACAAACAAAGGAGTGTCCACAAAGCCAGTGATTAACATGATATGAGATGCAAAGCACTGAATACTGTTGGAAGGAATTGGAGATGTTTAGTTAGGCAAATAGATGACTAAGGGATGAACTCGATCATTGTTTGAAAAATGCAATGAATTGTCTTATGGAAAAGGGATTAGAAATATCCTAGGAGTATTCCAGAGGATGGAACTAGGAACCAGTTGTCTAAAGGTCTTAGTCTGTTTTCTGTTGCTCTAACAGAATACCTGAGATTGAGTAATATACAATAAAAGCACACTTATTTAGCTTCAGAATTCTCAATACTGAACAATAGGGTTTTTTGTTTGTTTGTTTTTGTTTTGTACATTGGCACTGGGCATCAAACCTAGAGCCTCACACATGCTAGGAAAAAGTGCTTGACCACTGAGCCACATCCCCAGCCCCTAATTCTGGAGGCGGGAAGTCCAAGATTAGGCAAGTGAATCTGACAAAGTTCTTATGATCTCTCCTAACATGGTGTGAAAACAGAAAAGCAAGTGTGTAAGTGCAGAAAAAGAAATCAGGAGGGTTGGCCTCACTATAACAACTAGTTCTTGCAATAAATAACTCACTCCAGGGAAAATGAACCCATTCCCAAGATAAAGGAATTAATGCCAACACCTCTTAAATATCTGCCAACCTCTCAACACTGTTACAGTAGGGACCAAATTTCAATGTGAGTTTGGGAGATGACAAACCACATCCAAATCATAGCATTGTTACAACTTGACAATGGGGCACTAGAGAAGAATATTACAACATATATGTTGCCATCTTATATGGAGGAGGACACTTTTGAGATGGTGACCTCTATATAAGTGCAAGTATCAAAGCAAAACCTGGCAGCTGCAATACAAAAAGAATTCTCCATTGGTTGAGAAGAGACTAGACACTCATTGAAACAAGATGACACAACATCTAGCTTTCACACCCTGGTCCTAATGCGGTATCAGTGGCTCCACTTACAATGTATACTCCATATTCTCTGTAGCATCCCTTTTAAAGAATTCATTCAAAGACAGTTTTTCAGTCAGGTGCAGAGGCACATGCCTGTAATCCCAGTGGCTCAGGAGGCTGAGACAGGAGGATCACAAGTTCAAACCCAGCCTCAGCAAAGGTGAGGCACTAAGCAACTCAGTGAGACCCTGTCCCTAAATAAAATACAAAATAGGGCTGAGTGGCTCAGTGGTTGAGTGCCCCTGAGTTCAATCCCCAGTATGCGCCCCCCAAAAAAAGAGCTATTTATGTTTCTCCTCAATCTTCACTTTTTCAAAGGAAACAAGGCAAATTCATTTATTCTTCCTCATACAAATGATTGTTCAGATTCCCTCTTAATCATGATCTTCTACTTGACATACTGGAATCCATCAATTGTCTCTCTCTTTCTCTTTTTTCCCCCTCTTTTGTAGTGATGGGAACCAAGTAAAGTTCAGGGCTGAGCACATCCAAGGCTAAAGTTCTACTTCTGAGCTAAACCTTCAGCCCTTCAGTTCTCCTTTTAGCATGTGGGCTTCTAATATAAACATGATATATTTTATTATGAACAGATTACAAGTCCAGTTTTAGTTATCCTTTGAGAGCAGGTTGTTTTTCTAACTTTATGATTTTTCCCCTAGTGGTACTAATTGTTAATAACCTTTAGGCAAAAATACCTAAAATTCCAGAATTGCATCATGCATATCCAATTACTCTCTTGTGGACTCCGAGAATATAAATCATTATTTCACGAAAGGGCAGAGTGTTTTAAATTTAGAAAATTCACTTTTCCCTGCTACTCCTTTATTTCCCCAACCCCCATTTTTAATTGCCTTATCCTGTTTTGGATCTTCATTTTTTTTCCATAGCCAAAGCTTTATTTATGGGTAAGAGTTCTTAGCATATTTCCCAATTACGAGTCAATTAGGTCATCACTGACCTTGGTAGAACTTTTATGAGACAATTATTCTGGCCTTCAGAAGGAGGAAGGGAGTAAGTTTCAGATTATCACTGAAATGGAGAACTAGTAATTTAACTTTTTTTGTTCTAATGTTAAGGAATATTGGGGAAATCATGTTAGAAAGAAGAAACAAAGACCATCAGCAAATATTTATCTAGAGCACAGCTAAAGTGAACAGGGCCATCAGATGTTCTGTTCTACTGAAGACAGGCTACCTTTAGCCGTTATATATTGGTTGTAGTTTAGATTCTTCCAGTTTCTGCCACATCATGACAGTGGTGTGTGCATGTTACAAAAAATATGTCTTCAAATGGTGGTAGGAGTTTCAGATCATTTATTTCAGAAATTCATTTCCACTAAGTATGGACCCTACCACCACCAAATCACTGGGAGGTTTATTTCTCTCCCACTTACTCTGTTAGCAAGAGAGCTTATTTTTCTGGTCAATCCTAAGTCATTGTTATAGCATAAGAGTTCTATTTCCAGGCAGTTTAAAAACTGAACCATGTCCTTCCTTCTCATAATTATATTTGAAAATCACTTTCATTGTTGCATAACAGCTGAAAAATGATTATGTAAAGTTTGCATTTGTCTTTGTCACATTGGTGAGGTTTTGCAGTAAAAACAATTAAGATTATTTTTCCTGTGAAACAGTTGCTAGACATTGGAGTACATTAATTAGCTGGGACCATTGTCAGCTAATGGAATGTCCTAATACTTTCACTGGAGAAGACATGAGCTGAGTGTGGGTGAAAAGCAAAAACAGATTTGTTTCTCAGCAGGGAACAATATTTGGAGGACATCAGTTAGGATGGCTTGGAAAGTCCATTTTGGAAACCAGATACATAACTATACAAATTATAATAAGATATAGGATAGAGGTCTTCAAACACTTCTGGGCTAATCAAATATTTTTCCTAAGGAACATACAATTAGCATTGCATTCTAGAGTGGACTGGGAATGGGCAACCTATAGATACAGAAATAATTTAAGTCCATGCTGAGATGCAGTGGGAAGAGATTTTTGAATTGCTGCATCGACTTTTGTGTATGTTGATGGACAAACCACAAAAAGTTCACGGGTTCAGGATGTCTGGAAGGTTTCCTGCTTCTCATCTCAGCAAACCAAAGAGGAAAGTATGGATAAATCCTTGTGAAAACTTTCTCGTGGGATCTCAGAGACCTGATGAGTCTTCATGTACACTAAGAATGTGAAAATGTCCCTTATACTTCTTTGTGAGAATAAGCAGCATTGGAGTTGTCTTGGTTAATGTATAGTGAAAGGTTTGTTTCTTGAATGTCCATCTTCAATTTACAACCCCACAGGCTTGCAGTTTCTCATGACATCCCAAAGAAGTGTTTGGAGATGTTCACAAAAGGAAGCAACAATTGCCAGGGAGCCTCATGGCCATGTGCCATCTGTCTTTGCCAGAGTTGGCAAAGCAAGTGCCTCTTTGATGTCAACTTCAAACATTCATAACATGACCCACACATACTATTTTTACTCATTAGCTGTGATGAGCCTGTCGTTAATTTATTTAAGCCATTTAAGATCTATTTATATTTCTAACTTCTCACACCTCTGATTGTATAATGAATTTCATAAACTTCACCCTTACTCTTTGGTGTTGAGCTTCCTTGTATTTTGTTTCAGTGGGCGTTTCGGGGCTTGGTAAATGATTTCATGTTTACTCTATTTACATACTTTCCAATCTTACTGAGATCACTCACTTTGCTTCTGACAGAATCTTTACAGACCACAAGAAGCAATCCTGGATTCACTTTTGTTTTCCTGATTCTTTTGTCATTGAAGGCAACATACATGTTCAGTATTAGGATATGAATTTCGGTCTTGAGGATGTTACCCTGTCCTATAGATATGACACTTGGTCACTAGGCTTGTCATCTATAAAACAAAACTTTGGGCCTTACAGCTCTGTGTGATCTTTTGAATGTGTGATCATCAACGAAAATGTGAACCGTGGAGCTTACATTTGAAGGTCATGAAATGGAATTAAAATCAAGTAGTCACTTAAAAATTACAATTAATATTGTGGAACTAGGGATTTTTATAAATACAAATTATGGAATGAAACATGCTAATGTGTGCTACTGAATTATTACTTGCAGGTGAGAAAAAAAAAAGACAAAGTTCTTTTCTTTATTAAAGACAAGTAATTCCTTCTCTACTTCCTCCAAATGGTGAATCTTACCCATTTTCATGGCTTCTTGTGATTTTACCTTATCATGTTATTGTCAGTCCTGCGTTTCATTCCTGTTGGTAGCAGCGTGCATGAGCATGGGGGAGGGAACTTCATTCTGATCCACAGTCTTTGTGGATGAATACCTTTTGTCTCCTTGTTAAACAGTAAGCTCCTGGAAGAGCAAAACTGTGTCCATTCATTTTGGCATTCCCTTGATGCTCAACTCAGTCCAGAATAGTTTGAATGCATATAGATTTTCATGGATGCCATGAATTCAGAGCAACTGTACTGTGCCAGTGCTGAGATAATAGGGGGTTCTGATAGGCATGCATGAGTTCATCACTTGCTATGCTTCTGCATGGGAGAGGTGCCAGCTCACTACACTTTCTGGACTCTAATTCTTGGTTGACTTTCTCTTTGCTCCTGTTCTTCTTTTATGGTTGTCTTAGCTCTTTCTAGTGGGAGTCTCCTTCAACTCTTATACTTGGCTTGGTGTCAATTAAAGCATAGATTCGAAGGGATTCATTCACATACTGTATTACTGAAGTATAAATGCTAGCTCCACCCAGCATCTTCCACTCACTGCATCAATTTTCTATAGTCACACTCTAAATTCATCCTGTGACTGTCATATGTCATAAAACCAATTGTGAGTTTAGGTGTCTTAATCCCTCTGGTCTTCCAACTTCTACTAAAACTCAACTGTGACTTGACTCAGCTAAAGGCTTGTCTCTGACTTTTGGATCAGTGTTACTTAGGATGAAGATCTAGCATCTTTGGACTCCTTTATTTGTTCATTTTCTCTAAAATACTTCTTGTAAGCATCCCTGCTGGATCTAGGTTGGCATTCCTCAGACTCTCCACTTCTGATTTTGCCTTCATCTCTGAGGCTCTGGAGAACAGTGTGGAAAGTACAAAAGTTGGGATGAGATAATAGTAACTCTTTAATATATGCAGTACTATTTGCTTCACAAATATGACATCATTTGATCTTCACTCTTCTATGAGACTTAGTATTCCTAATTTACAAATGAAGAAAAGAAAGCACTGACATGAATTAACTAGGTTTGCCTAAGAACTGGGTCCTTAATCATTACCCCATATATTCAGTGACTTGTCAACAAATACTTCTAGCTGCCTTCCTGACAGGCACATGACAGGATTGCAGCTTGCCCTTCCTTGTGGGTGGGAGAGATCAAGTGACTTGTTCTTGCCAGTGAGTTGTTAGTACTAGAGATGTTCCAAGTAGAAGAACTTTATTGTGGATGTGCAATCCACCAGCAGGGCCTCTCCTTCTGGTGTGACAACCAGAGCTTCTCAAGAAGTTGGGCTCTCTAAAGCTAGGCTTAGAGAATGATTACCATGAGCAGTCTCCTGACAACATGCCGCTAGAGGAAGAAATCAGCCTTTCTCAAGCCACTGAAATCTGGGGAGTTGGAACCATAGTATAACCTAGGCTACCCTATATCTACGATGGGCTAAAATAGTATAAAGGCAGAACAGATTCTTTATATACCTAGAATGTATTTTCTAAAAGTGAATAACATTATGGTACTTTAAAAAGTACCCATTCAGCTGAAATTGTTTGTCTTGTCTAATTCACAGTATTTCCCCAAAATATCTCTCAGAATTTTATTCCTTCCATAAGAAATTCTGGAAACCATTCTTCTTAACATTTTTAAAGGTTGATTATAAATGACCAAATAGTAGGTTTGTAATTTTAAGATTTTATGATATTCTAGAAACCTGATAACTGATACATTCACCCTTCATAAAAATAGATTCAAAATTTCATGTTTTCATTTTGACAAAACATGATCTTGAATGCACAAAGGAAAATGTGAAATTATATAAGCAACCATAACTATATTGTAAAGAAAGTTATAGTAGGTATCTATTCATTAGTAACTCTCTATTTTAATTATCTGGCAATAATCTTGATATAATTATTGCTGACTATAAAAAGTTAATTTAGGCTTAATTTTAAAAGTTAATTAGCTAAAATCACTCCAGTTCTTAAGAATGGAATATCTCAGTCAGCATAAAAGTATATGCTGTAGAACAACTTATATGTGAAACTTAGCACTTGTTATAATTCACAACATATATTTTTGTATCTATGAATAAATCAAAATAATAGTCATTACATTGAGTATCTCTGAAATGATTGGAACTGGAAGTGTTTTAGATGTCAGTTTTTTTTTTTCAGATTATGGAATATTTGTGCATACAAAATATGGTGCAGTAGGGATGGGACCTGAGTCTGAACACAAATTTCATTTATGTTTTATATACCGCTTATGCACATAGTCTGGAGATAATACTTTGAATGCACCTGTGTTTTGACTGAGACTCATCACATGAGATAAAGAACAGCATTTTCTACTTATGATCTCATGTCACAAGATGACATTCAGAAAGTTTCAGATTATGGAGCATTTTGAATTTCTGGGTTAGAGATGCTCAACCTATAATAGTTTTTTTGAAGTATTTACTCATGTTTTTAATAACTTGTAACTTCCTTTGCTTTTGGTACCAGGGGTTGAACCCAGGGGTGCTTAACCAATGAGCCATACCCCCAGCTATTTTTATTTTTTTTTTTATCTTGAGATAGGGTCTCACTAAGTTGCTGAAGCTGGATTTGAACTTGTGATCTTTCTACTTCATGTTCCCAAGCTGCTAGGATTACAGGTGTGTGCCACCATACCTGGAGAGGGCAATGGTTTCTAGAGTAAGGACCAGAAGACTTTTCTGTTAAGGACCACATAGCAAGCATTTTTAGCTTTATGTGCATTGCCCATGTAGTCACTGTCTCAACTCCTCAACTTGAAAATTATAGCTCAAAAACTGTTACATACAATACATAAGGGACAGTAGAATAATTGTGTTCTAATAAAACTTTAATAATAAAAACAGGCAAAGTTTGGTCCATGAATATCAACCCTTGAGTTGGAGTGAACTTTAAAAAACTTTGTGTTGTTTCATAACCCCTAATATACTAACTCCTGAACTAGTAAAGAAGGGTCATCACTAATCTAATTTACTACCTTGTGGTCTTTCTAAGGTATACTTTAGAGTTGCTTTAAGCCCTCTGGCACGAAGGGCTCTCCTGGTCCAGTGGAAAAGTGGATTGGGAAACTTCACAGTCAACACATAGTTCTCTCTGTGTGTCCCTGTGTGGTCCTGAATATTTTATGTAAGCTGAACTTCCTCATCTATGGAGAATAGTGATATGAGGTCATTTCTAGATTTCATATACTTTTTATGAATATAATATAATATAAAAACATTAAACAATTCAAAGCTGTTAATCATTAAGTATGAGAGTAATATCCTTATAAGATTCTTCCAGAACCTAGCGAGATATACCGTGTTGCTACTTTGTTAAATTCCTCCTCCACATATGTTCATACTTATTATTTTCAAAAGACTGTATTCTGTAGGTTGTTGAAAACTGTAGCTTTCCCCATGCTAGGGTAGAGATGTGGCTAATAAATTTCCTTAATTTGAGTTTGAGTAAATTCTATCCCTTCTCTAATGGTAGCAATTTTCAGGTGTGGATGCTAATCTGAGCCATAATTTTGATGGATTTGGACAAACTTATAATAAATGGGTGTATGTAAGGAGTTTTTACATATGAGGTAAAAACATATGAGGTATGTGAGGGTGCATGTGAGGAGTTTTACATCTTTGCACTTAGTTTACTATTTTGCTTGTAGGTGATGAGACTTATGCTAATATATGTATATATACCTACATGTCAAGGTATCTATACATATGCACATATACTAACTTCAACAGACAGTAGAAAGAGAAGTTCTGCATGCAATCAAATAAATACCCTGAGGATACACTATTAAAAATTGAGATCATAATTCTTTTCTGGTACTTATTCATTAAGAACCTGGCACGGTGTTTACCTCATTGCCAAATAAATGTGGTTGAGTGAATAGCAATAGTAATAAAAGGATACTAGTCTTTATCAATGAATACTATTGCATGGGTGTGTCTTTGGTTACCAAGTCCTAGGAGAATCAGTAAGCACTACTTAAGTGCATTTTATATACAAATTTCACTGGTAACAACAGTACTATTATGGAACAGTGGGCTTCCCAGTCGCGGTGAGAGATGTGCAAAGTCCAGTGGAAATGGCTTGCTCTATTCAGCTGGCCGTAGCCACAGACATTCAATTACTGACGGAATCAAATTTTCTTACATAAGACTAGCTGTGATAGAACAAAAGACTTAGTAAGAACCATGAAAAGAAGTATATTGGACAATAATCTGAGCTATATCTAAAATTAATAAGCCATGTGATATTAGTTAAGCTTTTTTTTTTTTTTCAAAATAAAACTTCATGTAACAAAATGTTTGTTTAGACCTAATGATTTTCAAATCAGCAAACATCCATTCAGTGCTACTATGCAGAGAAGAGTATAGAAACTGCCCAATGAAGGCCTGCATAGCTGAATAGTGACGTACAGTCCAAAACCAACAGATGAAACAAGCGGTAAAATAAGGAGAAGGAGGAAGACATGGAGAGCAAGGACAAGTTAGAAACATTTTAAATAATGTATGGTCAACACAGTGCAGGGATGAGTTGCCACGTGCCTGTGTTTTTGTATCATTGGAGGTGTACTTCCAGGTCAATTACAGAAGAGAATGAGCACTGGGTCAATGCACGTGGGGTTTTGCAATGTGTGAGATAGCTTGTTTTCCTGGTCTCACAGACAGTTGAGTCGTAACATCTAAATGTTCTCCAGTGAGACGTGGCATCAGTATAAATTTGCCTTTTTCTAGTTATGAATCAGACCATCTTTTCATATGTTTTAAAGGACACTTTTCCTGTTCTTTGGTGAATTGTCTATGATTTGCTAATTTTTCTATTATAGTTTCAGCATTTCCTCCTCATTTTTAAGAATTCTTTGTATTCGGTGGTATTAATCCTTATTTGAGATGTATTTTCTCTCATCTTGTTAGTAGTATCTCAGTTTTTAAAATTCTTGTTTGCTATATGTGGCAGGCAAACTAATGGCCCAGAAGGATGTACGTGTCTGAACCCCCAGACCTGTATATATTTTGCCTGGGCAAAAGGGATCTAATGGTTGTGATGAAGTGAAGAACTCAGGTGGCGAGATTACCCTGGGTTATTCAGGTGGTCCCAGTACAATCACAAGGTCCATAAAAACTAAGGTCCACTCCTGGCTTTGGTGAGAAAGAGGTAACATAACAGAAAAAGAGATCATAATGATGCAGTTACTGGCCCTGAAGATGACGGAAACGGTCAAGGAATGTAGGTGGCATGAAGAGCTGGAAAAGGCAAGGGTGTGAGTTGACCCGGAGAGGCTCTAGAGCACCCTGCAGCCCTGGACTCCAGACCAGAGAGGCATGTCAGGCTCTGGTCTATATGTTCATAGCTGCTCAATTCACAATAGCCAGACTGTGGAACCAACCTAGATGCCCTTCAATTGATGAATGGATAAAGAAACTGTGGTATATATATACAATGGGATATTACTCAACCATCAAGAATAATAAAATTATGGCATTTGCAGGCAAATGAATGGACTGGAGAATTTCATGCTAAGTGAGATAAGCCAATCTCAAAAAACCAAAGGATAAATGATCTCACTGATAAGCAGATGATGACACATAATAGGGGGTGGGAGGGGGGCGAGAATGGAGGAAGGAGGGACTGTATACAAAGAAAAGTGGGGTGAGAGGGGTGGGGAGGAAGGAAAACAATAACAGAATGAATAAAAAACTATTACCTTAGGTAAACGTATGATTACAGAAATGGTATGTCTCAACTTCATGTACAAACAGAAATAAGATGTATCCCATTTTTGTAAAATAAAAAAAAAAAAAAGAATTGTGAGGTAGTAACTTTTTGTTATTTTAAGCCACTAAGTTTGTGATAATTTGTGGCAGCAGCAGAAGAAAACTAGTATGCCATGCCATTTTAAAATAGACGACCAAATTTATTAATCTGGCATAGCATTCGGAGTGAAAGTCATAAGTTTGCAAGCATTCCTTTCATCCAGGGTGCAAAGGAATTCACCTGTGCTGTCTTGTGTATTTGTATAGTTTCATTTCTTATACTTAGATTCCTGATTGATTACAAGTTTGGAGTTTTTCCTTGTGTATGGTTTGCAGTATGAACCTAATGTCTTTTACAAATGGCCAACCAGATGTCCTAGCTGTTTCTATAAGCCCCCTCCTATGAATTGAGACCACCTTTAACGTAGAGAGAGAGACTGTCCACAGTACTCCAGATTGTTCCTGGACTTGAGTCAGTTCCTGCCCTGATTGTCTATTCACACACCAGCACCACACCTTCTATTTCAGGAACTTAATGGTACAGTTGCTGTATGGGGGAACTGTTTCCCCTTCCCTGCTCTTCCTTAGAGGTGTTCTGTCCATTCTTGCAAATTTTTTCTTATGAACTTTAGTGTTAACTAGTCCCACTCTCAAAGAACCTTGTTGATATTTTTATTGAAATTGTGTTAATTTTATGAAGTAACCTCACACTGATATCTTTATAATGTTGAGTCATTTTGTTATAGAGCAGCTAATGATTTAGATTTCTTCAAATCTGTTTTGGCGGCTTGCAGGAGTTTTAACATTTGCCTTGTAGGTTGTACACATTTCTATTTTTGTTCCCTCCGTATTCTTTGTCTCTGATGCTAATGTAAATGAGGTTTTCTCCAACAGGTTACTAGGTGACTGACTTCTGTTTATTATGTTTCAATGAATCTGAATTTTGAGATAATTTCATCATTTTCCAAGCATACTACAATGCCATCTGCAAATTTTTATTTTTGTTTTCCCAATTTTTATAACTTTGTTTGATTTATGTTGTATATTTACATTGACTCTAATAAAATATTTCATAGCATTGAAGGTAGTCAGCATCCGGCCTTATCCAAGTATTTCCCTATTAAGTAAAATACTGTTGTTGAGATGTGTGTCTATGGGTGTTTTATCATGTTAATATACACCAGTTCCCATCTTCTTGGATTTTCATCAAGAAGAGTGTTAACTCTTCTTAAAGACATTTAAAACATGTATGCTGAGAATCATGCAATTTTTTTATTAGACTTATTAATATGGTATTTTTTACTAACATTAATATTGAGTCAAATTTGCATTCCTGGATTAAAAGTCACTTGCTCACTGTATTTTTTAAAATGTGGTTATACTATTTTGCTTACATTTATTTAGTAATTTTATACTGATATAGTGACATTAGTGTGTATTTTTTTCTTTTAACTGTTATGTTAAACTGTTAATGTGATCTGCTTCATAAAAACAAATAGAAAAATTTTCTTCATTTTTCAAGTTTGGAAGCAATTACCAAATATTGGAATGGTCTGATCTTGGGTTTGTTAGGATTCTCTGGGCCTAGAGAGTTTTGTGGGATAATATGTTACTTTTTCTGTAGATGTTGTTATGATTAATCTTTCTATCTCTAATAGAACCATTTTTGCAAAATGTGTTTTCCAAAGGATTTTTTCTTTTTTTTTTCAAATTTATTTGCATAGAGATGAGATCTATAAAGTAGCTTGTTAAATGTTTTACTGTTTCAGTAGTTATTTCCCACTTGTTATTTCTTAGTTTGTGTATTTGTGCACATATGCCTCCTCTTCCTTTCTTAAATTATGTAGTGGCTTGTAGAAAAACAAAGCAACCTCAACTTTGATTTCTTATGTAAGGTTACTGTATTTCTGTTCTCTGTTCATTGCATTTTGCTCTCATCCTTATTTACTTCCTCATGCTTTCTTTTAGTCATTATGCAACTTTTGGTCTTTAAACCTGGAATTTATTTATATGAGTTGAACATCCCTAAAATGGAAATCTAAAATCCAACATGCTTCCAA
Organism: Sciurus vulgaris; assembly: GCF_902686455.1. Classification (NCBI taxonomy): domain Eukaryota; kingdom Metazoa; phylum Chordata; class Mammalia; order Rodentia; family Sciuridae; genus Sciurus; species Sciurus vulgaris. The sequence goes on along the minus strand of NC_136463.1, from coordinate 88,633,162 downwards.
ATTCAGAACTTTTTGAGCACTGACATAATGCTACAAGTGGAAATTACACAGCTAACCTTGTGTGATGTAGGTGTACTAAGACTATCACTTAAAATTTCCTTTAGGGTATGCATGTAAGTAATGTCAGTGAAATTACTGGTTACACTTGGATCCCATCCCTAAGAGATCTTATTATATATGAGCAAATATTCTAAATTCTGGAAAAATTTGAAAGCCAAAACACTGCTGTTCTCAAGCATTTCAGATGAGGGTACTCAACACATATTCTTTGATTTTCATTGTAAGTGTGCTTATGACGGTTAATTTCTCTGAGATCATGCTGTAAATGCATCTAATTGGGATGTTTTTTCATTTAAAAAAATTGGTTTGTATTTTCTTTCATTCAGGAATTGATTAAAAGTTTTTCAGTTTCCGGGATGGGAAGAATTTTTTAAAAAAACTTCGTTAATAATTAGTTTTACTGTATTATTAGCAATGGGTAGTATTTGTAATATATCTACTTTATAGAACTTGCTGATGTAAACTTAATTATATAATGGATTTTGCATATGTTCTATGGTGTTTTACCATGGAAGTGAGCCTTTCTCTTGAGTATACACATCATCATAGGGTTGCAGTGTCTTAGAGCCTGAGTAACTTCAACTTTACTATGTAGATTCAGATAGTCCCCACTATAATGTGCAAGTGCTCCTGTTTCTACACATCTTCACCAAGAGATACGGTAAGCAGACTTATTTTCTATAATTGTGGTAGGTATGAGATAGGACTCACTTGAGGTTCTTTACAAATTTGGGGCAGTATTTTTTTTTTTTTTTTTTAGGATATGAATGTTTCAGAAAGATTCTTCTAATCAGTCCCTAGACTTTTTGTCTTATTGATGCTCTTTTGTTTCTCATATAGATTAAGAATTTTAATGCAGTGAGATACTCAATTATACTTAGCAGACTGATGATATGAAAATATTCTCCATAATATTCTTCAAAATGTCTTAAAAATTTGCCTTTCCATCTTTAGTTTTTAATCAGAGTTCATTATTGGTAAATGGCCTGATACAGGTTCTCACTGAGTCTTTTCTGTTCAGATAGAAAGTTGGTATGTTACCATATTTTTTTCTAAAAGTCAATTCTTTAACAGTCATTTGTAAAATGATGCTATTTCTATCATGTGCTTTGATTCCACACCTGAGCCTCTTTCTTGCCTTTGGACCATTTATCTATTTCTCCTCAATTTTATAATAAGATACCTCACCTCGTATGGAACGCTAGAGGTTCTATCCTTAAGATATTTGATTATTTGGGTTCTTTTTCTTTTTTCTAAAAATTTCATTATCAGCTGGTAAAGTTTGGTGTGTAAACCTGTTGAGATTTTGATTAATAATTTTTCACATTCAAAGGTGAAGGCAGAAGATAGAATCTTCAAATGTATCATTATGTTTTTCTATTTGCTAAGTTCTTCTTTTATGCCCTTTAACAAAGTATTCTCTATAAAGATGCTTCACATCTTTAGATTTATTTCCATGTACAGTCCAAGTATTTTTTTTTTTACTTTTATTATTTTTTAATAGGAATCTCCTAAAATTTTTTTACCCTTCTAATAATTTTATTAATGAACTGATTTGCCTCTGGGCTCACTTTAATTTCCTATGGAGATAATATTGTTGATAAATAATGATGAATTTTGTTACTTTCCAGATTGTATTCTTTTGTTTCTCTTTGTCATTGCTCTAAAACTATGAGAAAATGTTGACTAGAAATCATGATGGGGCATCATTGTCTAGAGGAAAATTATAGAAGTATTCTTTTTTTATTTATTTATTTTAATTAAAATCATAAATTTACATAGGGCAATGTTTGATTCATTGTTATTTTTTCCTTTCCCCTCCATCCCTCCCACCCCCCTTTTTTCCCTCTATACAGTCCTTCCTTCCTCCATTCTTACCACCCTCCTTATCCCTAACTCTAAAACTACCCCTAACCCTAACGCTAACCCCTCCTACCCCCCCTTATATGTCCTCATCCGCTTATCAGTGAGATCATTTGTCCTTTAGTTTTTTGAGATTGGCTTATCTCACTTAGCATGATATCCTCCAATTTCATCCATTTGCCTGCAAATGCCATAATTTTATCATTCTTCATGGCAGAGTAATATTCCATTGCATATATATATATATATATATATATATATATATATGCCACAGTTTCTTTATCCATTCATCAACTGAAGGGCATCTAGGTTGGTTCCACAATCTGGCTATAGTGAATTGAGCAGCAATGAACATTGATGTGGCTGTATCTCTGTAGTATGCTGATTTTAAGTCCTTTGGGTATAGGCCAAGGAGTGGGATAGCTGGGTCAAATGGTGGTTCCATTCCAAGCTTTCTGAGGAATCTCCATACTGCTTTCCAGAGTGGCTGCACTAATTTGCAACCACACCAGCAATGTATGAGTGTACCTTTCTCCCCACATCCTCGCCAACACCTGTTGTTGCTCGTATTCTTGATAATCGCCATTCTAATTGGGGTGAGATGGAATCTTAGGGTGGTTTTGATTTGCATTTCTCTTATTACTAGAGATGTTGAGCATTTTTCCATATGTTTGTTGATTGCTTGTAGATCTTCTTCTGTGAAGTGTGTATTCATTTCCTTAGCCCATTTGTCGACTGGATTATTTGAATTCTTGGAGTAGAGTTTTTTGAGTTCTTTATAGATTCTGGAGATTAGTGCTCTATCTGAAGTATGATTGGCAAAGATATTCTCCCACTCTGTAGGCCCTTTCTTCGCATTGCTGATAGTTTCCTTTGCTGAGAGAAAGCTTTTTAGTTTGAATCTATCCCAGTGGTTGATTCTAGCTTTTATTTCTTGTGCTATAGGAATCCTGTTAAGGAAGTCTGATCCTAAGCCAAAAAGTTGAAGGTTTGGACCTACTTTTTCTTCTGTAATCTGCAGGGTCTCTGGTCTGATTCCGAGGTCCTTGATCCATTGTGAGTTGAGTTTTGTGCAGGGTGAGAGATAGGGATTTAGTTTCATTCTGTTGCATATGGATTTCCAGTTTTCCCAGCACCATTTGTTGAAGAGGCTATCTTTTCTCCATTGCATATTTTTGGCCCCTTTGTCTAGTATGAGAAAATTGTATTTATTTGGGTTTGTGTCCGTGTCCTCTATTCTGTACCATTGATCTACCTGTCTATTTTGGTACCAATACCATGCTGTTTTTGTTACTATTGCTTTGTAATAGAGTTGAAGATCTGGTATTGTGATACCCCCTGCTTTGCTCTTTCTACTGAGGATTGCTTTAGCTATTCTGGGTTTCTTATTCTTCCAGATGAATTTCATAATTGCTTGCTCTATTTCTGTGAGGTACATCATTGGGATTTTAATTGGAATTGCATTGAATCTGTATAGCACTTTTGGTAGTATGGCCATTTTGACAATATTAATTCTGCCTATCCAAGAACATGGAAGATCTTTCCATCTTCTAAGGTTTTCTTTAATTTCTTCCTTTAGTGTTGTAGTTCTCATTGTAGAGGTCTTTCACCTCTTTTGTGAGATTGATTCCCAAGGATTTTATTTTTTTCAATGCTATTGTGAATGGGGTAGTTTTCCTAATTTCTCTTTCTGAAAATTCATCACTTATGTATAAAAATGCATTGGATTTATGAACATTGATCTTGTAACCTGCTACTTTACTGAATTCACTTATGAGTTCTAAGAGTTTTCTGGTGGAATTTCCAGGTTCCTCTAAATATATAATCATGTCATCAGCGAACAGGGATAGTTTGAGTTCCTCTTTTCCAATTCGTATCCCTTTAATTTCTTTGGTTTGTCTAATTGCTCTGGCTAGAGTCTCAAGAACGATATTGAATAGAAGTGGTGAAAGAGGGCATCCCTGCCTTGTTCCAGTTTTTAGGGGGAATACTTTCAGTTTTTCACCATTTAGCGTAGATGGCCTTTACAATGTTAAGGAATGTTCCCACTACCCCAATTTTCTCTAGTGTTTTGAGCATGAATGAACAAGGAAATATCACAACAGACACAAGTGAAATATAAAGCATAATTAGAAGCTATTTTGAAAATCTATACTCTAACAAAACAGAAAACCTCGAAGACATCAACAAGTCTCTAGAGACATATGAATTACCTAAACTGAACGAGGAGGACTACACAACTTAAATAAATCAATTTCAAGCAATGAAATAGAAGAGGTCATCAAAAGCTACCAAAAAAGAAAAGTCCGGGACCAGATGGGTTCTCAGCCGAGTTCTACAAAACCTTTAAAGAAGAGCTCATTCCAATACTTCTCAAAGTATTCCATAAAATAGAAGAGGAGGGAACCTCCCAAACTCGTTCTATGAAGCCAATATCACCCTGATACCTAAACCAGACAGAGACACATCAAGGAAAGAAATTTCAGACTAATATCCTTAATGAACATTGATGCTAAAATTCTCAACAAAATTTTAGCAAATTGCATAGAAAAATATATTAAAAAGATAGTGCACCATGATCGAGTGGGTTTTATCCCAGGGATGCAAAGTTGGTTCAACATCCGGAAATCAATAAATGTCATTCACCATATCAACAGACTAAAAGTTAAGAATCTCATGATTATTTCAATAGATGCAGAAAAATCATTCGATAAAATACAACATCCCTTCATGCTCAAAACACTAGAAGTATTCTTAAATCTCATTTAATATTTGTGCTGTAGATTTTTGGTAGACCCCTTTATCAGATTAGGGAATTCCCTTCTATTACCAGGTAGTAGAAACTCCTATTAATTCATTTTATCTTTTAGAATCATCAGTAAATATGGGATGTTAATAATTTCCAGTATTTACTAAAATTATTGTATCTTTTTTACATTTTTTCCTGAAAGAGATTATTTGGATATTAATCGATATTTTTCCTAAGGTCAAATCATCTTTGCACTATAGGAGAAGTATATTTGGTCATGCTATTTTGTTATTGCCATTAATATTGCTACTATAATTTTCTGTGTTGATGAATTCATTTTTATTTAGGGTTTTTGGTAAAGTCCCCTTTCACATTTTTTTTTTTTGCTTATGTTTACTTTGAGTAGGTAGTCACTCTGCCCTCCTCCTCTGTCCTCCTCTTTTCTCATTTTTCTTTCCCCTATTTCTCCTTTTTCCTCCTCCTCCTCTTCTTTCTTTCTCTTTTCTTGTGACCTGTAATTCTTTCTCCAAATTATGAATTATGAGTTTTCATGCTTTTTCAAGTTTTGTAAAAATCACCTTAAGATCTCTGAGTCCATGATTCTGCAAGAGAAAGACACCCCAATTTAAGATTGAAGAAAGACACTGAAATTTCCCTAAAGAAGATACACAAGTGAACAATAAGCACATGAAAATATACTGACCATCTTAAACATCAGGAAAATGTAAATACACATCACATGAAATATACTTTCACACCCACTATGATGGTTATAATCAAAGAAAGATAATAGTGTAGGAGAGGATGTAGAAATTGGCACATTCATCTGGAGCTAGTGGGAATATAAAATGATATAGCTGCTTTGGAAAGCACTTTGGCAGTTTTTCAAAATGTTAAATATTGAGTTACTATAGAATCCAGCCAATTCCACTGCCATGGTATATACCCAGAAGAAAAACTTGTGCATGGATATTTACTGCAATATTATTTATAATCAAAGACAGGAACAACCCAAATGTCCTTAATTGATGAAAAGATAAATACAATATGGTATCTGTATACAGTGGAATGTTATTTGGTAATAAGGAATGATGCACCAATACTTGCTACAATGTAGATGATTCCTGAAATTATGCTAAGCAAAGGAAGTCCAATACAAAAGATATTGTATGACTCCATTCCATGAAATGTTCATGATACACAAATCTAGAAGACTGAAAGCAGGTTCTTGGTTGCCTTCGGCAAGAGAATGAGTAGTGACTGACAACCAGTGGGTACTACTGATTTCTTTCTGGGATGAAGAAAATGTTCTAAACAGAGGATGGTGATGGCTTGTGTATATGCTAAAGTTGAATAAATTGTATGCTTTACTTCATTGAATTTTATCACAGTGAAGATGTTTTAAAATTTAGACTTGTGTTTTTATGGAATATTTTTTCCCAATTATTGATTCAGTATACTTCATTGTTGAAGAATCTGTGGATCAGTGAGTCTTACTAAGTTTTTATTTTAGAATATTGATCACTTTGCCTGTTTCCATACTTAGTGCTGTAAAGTTGCTCATAGTGAAGTAGTCTTATATTTTTTAGAGCTGAATTGTCCTTAATTATGTAGCCTTTTTAATTCTGAAGCTTTATGTCTTTACTGTTTTTCTTTTATCTAATCAGATTTGCTTTATTGATCCTAGAGTAATGATCTGTTTTCCTATAGACTATGATTTTATTTTTATTTCTTTCATTCTATTTGTTCTTTTCCAAAGTTCTTTGGATGCTTTAAACATTAATTCCATATTTTTCTTTATTTATAGGATGTGCACTAAAATTATTTACTTCTTCTATGTCTGTTTTAGTTCCATCTTGCAATTTAGTATTTTTAAGACATCAAGTTCCAAATTTTTCTAATTTCCTTATAATTAACTCTTGATCCATGGATTTTTACAAGTATAGTTTTTTGAATTGTTACTGTGAAAAATATCAAACACAGAAAAGTTGGAAGATCGGGGTGACAGAACAGTGATCCACACACAACATGAACAAATACAAGCATTTCTTTGTAAAATATGTAATAGCCAATTGTGAATTACTATTGATCAGTACATACAAATGTGTTGAAATCATATTGTATCTGTTAAATATGTACATTTATTAAATGTTACCAAAAGTTAACATTTTTGCTTCATATTTTTTTCTGAAGTGAGTGCTAAACACTGTAATACTTAAGCCTTAAGTATTTTAGCATATATCTTTTGAAAATAAGGACCATTACACCTTTATAACCACAATCATTTTTACCCTTAGTAAAATTAAAATTTCCTTCTATTTTTATACTATCTTATTTAAATTTCTCTAACGCTTCCTCAAGTGTATTTCATAGCTCTCTGTTTTGCACCAAGACATAACCCCAATAGCTGCATCATTATATCATGTTTATTTCAATCTATGCAGGCCCTGTGCTTTTTCCCACCCATACACGTTGTATATGAAGAGTTTGACCATGCTTCACATTCTGTACATGTCTCATAGTTTCCTTCTGGTATCATTTTTTCTGTTGTTCTTCTTCTTTATTTCCTGAAGCAGGAAATTATGGCAAAAGACCTTGCCTAGATTCAGGCTAAATATATAAATATATATATATATTTAAATATATATATATATTTAAATATATATATAAATTTATATATAAATTTATATATAAATATATATATATTTATTTATATTTTTTTTTTCAAAAATACTCCACAGGTGATGCTATGCAGTTCTCATATACCATTACACAACAAAGAACATGTCAGGTGATTGTTCTCTTGTGTAACACAACTTTTTTTCCTTTTGCAGTTAACAAAAATCAGGAAGTGATATTTGCACTATTTGACTATTCCACTTCCCATAAAACATACTTTTAATGGTTTTAGCCTCTCTTGGTGACATTTATTTGGATTAGTTATCTCATTAGAGATACATAATGGTGATATTTCTGAGGTAAAATTCTGTCTCAGATGGGAAAGCACTATAATCTCTCTATTTTAAAAAAAAAGATTCAATTATTTATTCTCATAAAAAAACATTTTAAAGCTTAATGTTCAAACAGTAAAATTCACTGATTTGTGCAATTTATTTTGACAAAATATACAACTTTGAAACCTCCATCATAATGATCTAGAATATTTCCTACATTCAAATAGTTCCCTGTCACTCAATAGTTGATCTCCTTTCTATATACATTTTCTAAGAATAAAATGGAATTAAACAAAAGAAAGCTATGAAATATGACTTTCTTCCACTTAGCTAATGCCTTTGAGACTGAAGCATTTTGTTACATTTATCAATAGTTGAGTCTTTTTTATTGCTGAGTAGTACTTCATGGTATGGCTGGATCGTCTACAGGTTGTTCATCTATATAGAAGTGCAAATTAGTGCAGCCACTCTCGAAAGCAGTATGGAGATTCCTCAGAAAGCTTGGAGTGGAACCACCATTTGACCCAGCTATCCCACTCCTTAGCCTGTACCTAAAGGACTTAAAATCAGCATACTACAGAGATGCAGGCACATCAATGTTCATTGCCGCTCAATTCACAATAGCCAGATTGTGGAACCAACCTAGTTGTCCTTCAATTGATGAATGAATAAAGAAACTGTGAATAAATAAATAAATAAATAAATATATAAATATATATATTTATATATATATACATACACACAATGGAATATTACTCAGCCGTAAAGAATGATAAAATTATGGCATTTGCAGGCAAATAGATAAAATTGGAGAATATCATGCTAAGTGAGATAAGCCAATCTCAAAAAACCAAAGGATGAATGATCTCGCTGATAAGCGGATAATGACACATAATGGGGGGTAGGAGGGAGGCAAGAATGGAGGAAGGAGGGACTGTATAGAGGGAAAACAGGGGTGGGAGGGGTGGGGGGGAGGAAAAAATAACAGAATGAATCAAACAGCATTACCCTATGTAAATGTATGATTACACAAATGGTATGCCTTTACTTCATGTACAACCAGAGAAACAACATGTACCCCATTTGTTTACAATAATAAAAAAAAAAACCTGAAAAAAAATGTGAATACTTTCAATAAAAAAGGAAGTAGATGGAAGTTTATGTTGTTTCCAAATGGGACATATTAGAAATAAATCTGTTATAAATATTTATGTGCAAGTATTAAGGTCAAAACATTTTCATTTTTTTGAGGTAAAATAAAAAGAATAGAATTCCTGCATGGTCCTTTAGGTGTCTGTTTAACTTTATGCCAACTGATATTCTAAGTTTGTCTTACTATTTTATTTCCCACCAGTAATGCATGAGAATTTCAGTTGTTCTGCATCCTTGTTAACACTTGAGATTGTCTATCTTTTCAATTTTGTCAATTCTAGTGGGTGTGGATAAATCTCATTGTGATTTTAATCTACTGTTCTCCAATGACTAATGCTGTTGAATATCTTTTCATGGATTTTTTTTTTTTTTTTTTTTTTTGCTATTTTTTCAACTTTGCTGCAGTGTATGTTTAAGTCTTGTTCATTCTAATTGGGTTACTGTCTTATTAAGTGCTAGGAATTCTTAGAGAAGTATTTTTCTAAATTTCCATTTTGTGAGTTATTTTTTTCTAAGTAATTTTAATTTTATTGAATATGGTATGAGAAAAATGCTCTAGATGAGACTTGATTGTGAACTTGTAGTCTGTTGTCTATTGACAGTGCTTGATATAAAGGAAACAATGATTCTCAAGTCCCTTTCCTCTGAGAAATCTTGTCCTACATCAGTATTTCTTGAATTTAAGAATAGAAGCACTTGCAACAACATTCATTGACCACACATTTTTAAGTACATTGCAGTGTGCTTCATTCCTTCATTGATTCATTACTTGATACAATGTACACCGAATACCTAGCATGTGAGTGATCTTTAGCTACATGCTGGGACATCATGAATGTTGTACTATAAACTGACAGCAGAAAATTAAATCATCCAGTAACCATAATAAACTCTTATAGTATTATTGTATGTTGATTTGGTTTTCTATAAAGAGACAAATCATATTTGGGAACTTGGACTAGTAGATCACTTCCTCCTTGAAATCCCCTCTCTACTCAGTTCCTGCTGGGGTGCTCAGTCTCCTGGTTTGCCTTCGACCTCACCGGCTGCCACTCTGGTTGGTTTTCTTTTCTGGTTCCTTATCATTTTCTTGACTGTTTAAAGTTGAAGTGCCTCATGATTCAATACTTGAACATCTCCACTGGACTCACAGCCCTGATGACGCACTGATTTGATGGGTTTAAATTAGCCATCTATGGTGTGTACAACTCCAAAATTTACATTTCCACCCTGGATTTGTATCCTGAACATTATACATTGATATTCATTAAAATGTCTACTCAATATCTCATTTTGGTTGACAACATCAATAATAATAACCACCAGCACCAATGTCAACTCCCTGGAACCCAAGTTCCATCACCCCAAACACTTATGCGGTGCCTAAAAACCAGGAACTATTCTAGGAGCTTTATGCAAATTAACTATTTTGAAATTAATAGACATCCCAATCTTAACACATCCAAAACCAAACTCCTGATTCTTCCAACAAAATTTGCTCCTAGTTTCTTCATTTCAATTAATAGCAACTCCATCCTCTTGGATGCTAAGGTCAAATGGCTTGGAGTGATTTATTCCTTCCTTTCTTTCAAAGGCAGATGATCATGTCCCTTCTTATGTTACTGTGTCCTCCCATATCATCTCTGTAAAAAACAAGTCCTTACATTGGCCTGTTCATTCCCACCAATGATCTGTCCTCCATGCCCACCCCCGTTAACTCCCTCCTGCTCTCTTGTATCCCTATGGTCTTTTTAATGTTATTAGACCTTACTAGGTATAATCATACTTAAGGGCTACTTATACTGGCTCTTTCCACCTCATAAGCCTGTCTCCCCAAATATCTGTATGGTTTGTCTTTTTCTCAACATACTTTAGTCACTAACTCAAGCTCAGTCTTCTCAATGAGATCTTCAGTGTACTCACTACTTAAGCTTGTATTCCCCCCAGCTCACCCTGCTTTATTTTTCTCCAAAGTGCTGATTACCTTCTAACTGGATATACCGTACTTACATATTCTATTCTAATGTCTGTCTTCCACTTCATAATCTGAGATCCACAAGGTCACAGTTTGTCTGATTTCTCACTCATATATTCATTCCAGCACTGACCTTAGCAATCACCCAGTAAATAATTGAGAAAACTGAACAGGTTATCTTTGAAGTTAGTACCTAGGATTTGATAAATTGGAGCAGGGTATTAGATTAAAGGCTATCACTTACCCCTGATGCACTTGAAAACACAAGTGGGAGGATACACAGTAGAACTCATAAAATTTCTTGTGTTGGATGGTTTCTGAAACCAAGTATCTAAATCTCAGCTGTAGTCGTCGTCCGTCCCCGCCCCCCCAGTACAAATTAGCTGAACAGGGTTACTTGGTCACCAGCATAATTCATGCTAATGGAGAAGAACCTTTTTGAAATACTTATTTCTTGTACCATGTTAATCTTTTAAGAATTTTTATTTAATAAATGCATTGACAATGCAAAAACTATAGTTTTAAACATTAGTAAAAATATCTTAAAATCTGACCAGTATCATTACCCTCAACTTATTTATTTACAGGGTAACACTTGAACCCCACTTTACCTCAGTATGTCTATGATTTTTAATTCTGATCTGAAAACTGAAATTCAAACTATCAGTATTCATAGAGTGCCCATAGCTGTATAGTGTCGTTGTAAGCACCACTGAGCTATAAAATAAGTGGAAGACACAGTCTCTGCCTAGATAAGTGGGTGCTTAATGTGGCTTGCACACATTTTTCAAGTACAGCATAAAGCAAAAGAATGATTTGAGCACTAATTTAAAACTCCATTCAATTTTCACAGTAAAGTATATTTATTTTTGCCCAGCTCTTAAACCTATCTGAATAAGTGGCTTAAAATTTCTCCTTTGCAACTTTTCCACTGATGATTTGTTTATCTAACAAATTATTACCCCAACAAATACTGTCATTCAAGGTAATTGAACATTTCCCAGCACTTGAGATAAATGTACAAAACCAGGTATAATCCCATTGGTAGTATTCTTTCATGTTTTAAGACTTGTTTATGTGTTTCTAGGACTATTGTTATTTTTATTACACTTAAAAAGAAACTCTTGAGGTAGGCCTTGTGAATCTATCACCAGTACAAATGTATGTGGTTATATTAAAATGGCATATTTAAATAGCTCAAAGTATATTAAAAAGAGCATCTCATTTTATCTGCAGAAGAAACTTTTATTTTGGAAAAATATCGATTTTAGGAGTCATTATTTTCTAATAAAATACCATTTCTTGAAAAGTAGCAGTTTCATGAGAAAATGGAAAATTTACGAGATTCTTTAAAGGCAAAATGGGTCTAAACTGAGTTCAGCATTTTCTGGCCCAAAATAAATTTCCCTTTATCTCCAGAAATGCCAACAGGATTTCTTCCTCCATAGGCTTTATTCCCAAATGTACTTGGGAGCTAACTTCTGACTCCAGACAAATGGCTGTTAGTTCCAGTTCTTACCTGCCAATTAACAATACTTTGGATATCTGTGCCAGTCTCTGGGTCAGCTCCATGATAAGATTAAGGGACCTGTTTGTTTGGTTCATTAGCAGAAATTCGTTCCACCCAGACAGAGGGAGGGTTGTGGGTGGGGGCGGGTAGAAAGCCAGGGCCCTCCTGAAATGGATCTTTTCTTTCTTTTCTTCTTTTTCTTTTCTTTCATTTTACACTAGAAACTGGGAAATGGAAACAGTTTCCCCTTCTGGATCTCTACTTCCCGTTTTCAGTTCCTTGGTTGGGGCAGTAGGGCGGACAATAGAAGCCTCCAGGCCTCCTCTCCTCTTCAGCGCTGGGTCCCAGTTGCCCCTCTCCCTCGCCTCTCCTCCCCGCCCCTCACCCACCGGCTCCCCCAACTCCGGCTCCAGGCGGAGATTTGTCAGAACCGTTCGGTTGAGACTGATTATGATTGCAGCAGATGGGCTGGATTTGACAGCGCTGAATCTAAGCAGCTTCTAACTGGGGGTTGGAGGGGGGGCGTGAAGGGGCGGGGAGGGGGAGAAGACTGGGGGTGGGAATCCCTGGGCCGGAGCCTCCTGGTAGGAGCGCACGCCGTGCAACCCCGCCAGGCGCTCCGGGGCAGCTCTTTGACAACACGCCTCACAGGAAAGTGGCACTGCCGACTGGAGGAGGAACGAACGCCAAGGAAAGGTCCCGTGGCTAAGAGGGCGCTGGGACACAGGAAAGCAGGCACAGGGGCACTGGCAGCCGAGCACAACAAAGCAGAAGAGCGCGAGGTGCCCCGGCTGTGGACCGTGCGTGGCCCAGGCTTGCCATGGCAAGTTTGTCAACTCCGGACTCTGTGGTCAGTGCTTTGCTGCCCGCGAAGTGATGGCAATGCAGGGTCTCCCCCAAGGGGGAAAGCGCCCGCCCTGCCCACAGTCCGCTGCAAAATGCTCCAACGCAGGCCAGGTAAGGAGACACCAACCCGCACCCCTTCCAGAGGTGTCCCCAGCGCACGGCCTCCCGTGATGCACAAGCCCCCTGTCCTTCAGCTCCTTTGGCTCTCCCTGGTCTCTGGACCGGTGCTTCTGAGTGTCCCTCCTTGGTCTCCTCGTTCCACCTCTGCCCTCCATCGCCTTCTGTCACCGGTCGCCCGCCCTTTCCCCTTTACCGGATCCCAACAGCAGGGGGAGAAGTTCGGGAAGGTGGCAATGAGGGTAAGGGTTCTTTCTCTCTTCTCTGAAATCCCAAAGCTGGCGCCAGGACGTGAGAGGCAGGGCAGGCAGGAAGGTGGGTGGAATTCGGGTCTGTGAGTATGCGCGCATCCGCCACCCTGCTCCCATAAAACCCAAGCCCAAGCCCAGCGCAGCGCGCGCGCGCGCACACGCACATATCAGATTTTCCACCTGTGGGGCCCCGTTTTGGGGTCGGGAGCGCAAATGAAAACACGCACACGTGCAGCCACACTTCCACGTCTGCATACTCCGGGGACTCCCAAAGGGCCGGGTGTAGGCTGGCACAGAAGGGTCTTGAGGGTCTTGAGTACCCTGGCCTACTCCAGTGCACGGGGCCCATATCCAGGTGCTAGCAGAGTTGGCGCACCAGGGAGGCCCGAGTCTGGTGATTTGGGCATAAAGTGTTACTGTGGCACGAGAAACCCACTCTCCTCTGGGAATATGTGGTGTGGGTCACTGCCTGGCCAGCCTCCAGTAGGGTACATCCGCCCCCACCTAGCACTGCCGCTGCCCCTCCCTCCTTATGCACCTGGTCCCTGACCTTGTCTGCCCAGCCCAGGACCTTTCGTCCAGGTGGCTCCTTTCTCCCTGCCTCTATCTGCCTCTGCTCACTAGGAGCGTGTGCCCTGTTGCTACTGGCAACTGCTTGTGCCGAAAGCTCAGCCCATAAGCTGCTTAATGTTGATTGATGGGCAGAAATACGATATTTTCTGGAGTGGAGCTGAGCGGTTGCGGGTCTACTGGCCCTCTTGCCTCAGAGCCCTGCAGTTGGCCTGGGAGGTGGACCCTCCTCTAGGCCCCACCCCCATCGAGCTCCCAGGAGAAAAAGGGCTGTTAGGTTATTCTCATCTCTTCAGAGTAAACACAGAGCCGGTGTTTGCTTTTCTTCTGAGTAACCGGTAGATACCCTGGCATTTCTTCCCATCCTTGAGGCTTCTGTTAAGTTGGATAAAATAAGAGATCCCTTTTCATGGCCGTTGTCGCTTCCTTCTTAATGCTCCTCCTCAGCTACTCCTATACCCCTCTTTACACATAAGTATCCAAGTACTGAGAGCTATTCTTTCAAATGTTCACAGAAGCATTTTTCGGTATTTATTTCCAGAAATGAAAAAAAAAAAAAAAAAAACATTGTGTATAAATACTTCCTCTTTAGTTGCTTTTTTCTTGCTCTGTGTCTCTTCCCTCCTAAGTCACACAGTTTGTTATTTCCACACCTAAGACACAGTTTAGGAAAACAGTCTGCTCTTATAATGCTTTATTCAGAGGTGACCAATGCCTATTTTGTGATTTTTTTTTTTTTTTTTTTTCATTTTAATCCTACTCACACTGCAGCACCCCTTCCCTTTTCTGGTTTGGCAGCCTCCTTCTCCAAGCTATTATGATTATACAGATTTTCTGGACTGATATGAATTCCTGTCTGCATCTACTCCATTGTCTCCTCGCCTACAAAGGATTAGATTTCATTATCAAAGGAATTATTTTTAAGAAAAAAATTTGTCCTGCAGTATTTCTTCCTAACACCACATTTTTTTGTCTGAGTATTTTAAGTTGCCCTGCTTTGTTGCTGTTGTTATTATTATTATTGTCTGTGCAGGTATTTTTGGAAATCATGGGGGTGTTTTTGAATCATTCATTTATTCATTCGAACACTTTCTTTGAGGGGTTTCCATATATTGAACATCAATATAGGCCCTGGGGTGGAAATGAAGCAAAGAGGAGGCCCAAATGTGTACTAGTATTAAAGCCACCATTACAGCTGCGTTGTGATTATGGCTATGATGGTTAATATAATAACAGCACACTCCATTTGATTAGGACTTTACAGTTTACAAAGAGCTTTCATAGGCATTATCTCCTTTAATCCCAGCAGCAAGAATTTTAAATAGCAGGGATTCCACCCAAAGGTCCAGTAATGCTCACCAATCCTGCTTAACCAAAAAGAAAGAGAATGTTGCAAATCATCCCAACAGCTGATGGAGCTTTAAAACACAGAATAAACAATTCGGAAGAAGCTTATGAAGCTTAGTTACTGGAATGTAACTTGGAGAAGATAAGTGAAATGCGTGTACAGGGTATATTAGCAGGAAGGCATCCTGGGAAAAGACTCCATCCCGCAACCTTGGTGGCCCAGTGAGCTGCTGGCTCTTGGAGGTGGAGGCTTTCCAGGGCTCTGGACTGCTGCCTTATCCTAGGATCTAAAATGGGATGAAAGTGTTAGCACAGAGTTGCTGAGAGACTAGCAAATTAAGCAAAATGAGTAGGCAATGATGTTACTTTCTTTAGCTACAAAGCATTCTTGAGATATCCGCAAGTTTCTAGCATATATTTACTTGAGAAGTGAAGCAATTTTCTGTACTTAGAGCATAAAAAAATGAGTTTGTGTGCCTTGTCTGAGCCATAATGAAGACAATTGAGGTTTTGAGCATTTTTACCCATTACTTTGAAAACCAGGCATATCTCACATGGATAAATGGCAGTTTCTGGGTTTTTTTTTTTTTTTTTGATACATAATTTATAGGGAGCTAGTACAGTAGACCTTCATGTAGGTTTGTTCCCTTTCTCTGCTTCTTGAACATGCAGGGTGCAGGGCAGCCGTTCTCTGACTTCATTGTGAATATCATTTGTGACTTACCTTCAGAAATAGTTTCTAGAATGACAGATGGTAGTTAAATATTTGGGTCGTTTATCATTCTGAAGTTTTGTTAACAGGGTAGCATAAGTTGTTAGGCTCTGGGTATGCTGGATAACACAAAAGCCAAGGACATAACCCAGGGTAAGGTTTTTCATGATGAAGGTTGGAGATATTCAGAGGTTTTTATTGTTTCATATCATGGGATTTCTTGGTAACTTGTAGGTGTGTATGATTTTTGCTAGAGTTTGTTTACTCAAAACTATTGTATATTGAATATCTCTTACTTTATGTGTTAGTTTTGCATAAATGTGACCAAAACACCTGAAAAGTACAACTTAGAATAGGAAAAGTTTATTTTGGTTCATGGTTCCAGATTTTTTTCCATGGTCAGCAGAGTCTATTGCTCTGGGCCCAAGGTGAGGCAGAATATCACGTTGGGTAGAAGGACCTCGAGCAGGAGCACAGCTTTATTTCTGGCAGCCAAGCAAAGAGAAAAAAGGGAACACCTCTCAATGATCCACCTTCTTCAGCCATATCCTGCCTACCTATACTTACCACTCAGTCCATTCAAAGTAGGATGGACTGACTAGGTTACAGGTCCCATAATTCAATAATTCGCCTTAACATTCCTACATCAACACAGGAACTTTTGGAGAACACCTCATATCTAAACACTGGAAATAATCGGGATCAGAAGTGTTTAGGATGTTCAGTTTGTTTTTAAAGAGTACTTGCATATACAAAATGAAATATCTTTGGGCTTGGGCCCAAATATAAATATGAAAAGAATTTGTTTTACATATAATGTATACATATAACCTGAAGGTGATTTCATAGAATATTTTTAGTGCATCTATGTTTTGACTGCACAAACTCACAGGAGGTCAAGTATAAATTTTTGTCCCTGTTGGAATTAACAGAACATTTTGAATTTTGTAGCATTTTGGATTTTCAGATTGGTGATACTCCACCTATATTCTGTATTTGACATTCCTGGGTATTAGGTTTCATTTATAGATGTTACACAATTTTGTTTATCTATGTCTCTATATTGGTTTTATGCCAAGAAAAAGGACATAATAAAAACATCTGTTGTTTATTTAGGAAGTAAAATTGGACATAGTGAGGGTGGTGAGCCCTTTTCTAAGGGCACGTCAGTAACTGGCTTCTGAAATGATTTTTAAAGAGACGTGGAGTTGATTCCAGCCTTAGGCATACTTTGATTTGTAATTTAACATGAGAGATTTTAGCAAGGAAAAGTTGTGGGCACTACACTGATAGCTGGTGTCCTTCTGGCACAGGGTTGCCTGTCTTCTCCACTGTCCTTTAACCTAGTGTCCCATTAATTATTCATTCATTTGATAAATTTTTGCTGAGGTGCTGTTTCAGAGACTAAGCCTCCTTGCTTCTAAGACATAACTATGCCATTTCTTGCTTACCCATAGTCTCCTTTCAGATACCTGAAAGTTTACCATTTGGGGTATCTGTAGGTTTGGTTTAAAGGCAGGATGCAGGTGTTTGAGAGAGTTTCCTATTGCAGAGTAGTACAGTGTTGCTGGCAGGGGCAGCTGTGAGGGCTGGGATTGTATCCTAGGAATACAGTGTTCTGCCCTCTTTTTTAAGAGAAACTGAGAAAGTTTTCTAAGGTAAACTCAGTTTTCATGTGTCCCTTTAGCTCAGACAGTAGGTAGCAATGCATTAAATAAACAGCCCCTATAAATTTGTCACTCAGCTATGAGTGTGGCTCTTTCATATTAGTAGACATGACATGACAAGGTGCTTCAAGGAGGATGCCAGTACTTAGATTTTCGGTAACCTGGCAGGTGGGCAGAGGTGATAGGGAGGGAAAGAAACGAATCATTTTTTATTGACTTGGAAGGTATTGAACATAAGTCAGAGTCTGTAGTGCTATGAGTAAAACTGGCATCTCTGTAGATGGATGTTTACGAACTCAGTTTTGCTAAGACAGTCAGTAATGTGGCTGGTGGTTGTGAGTTCAAACTTGGGATTCATAGAGACCTGGACTCACAGCCTGATTTTATCATTCACAATTGATTTGGGCCAGGGTTGTTAATAACTTTAACCTATTTCCCATCTGTAAAATACAAAAAAGAAAGTTATGTGCATTTATAAAATGTTAAGAGTTAATCTAACAAATATTAAGGGCTTAGCAGTGCTTAACAAACAAGAAACCCCACAGATCTTGGTGGCTATGGTCTTCTAATATTTTCATGTTGCTTTGGGATGGATAAGGTGGCCTTTTTCATCTTAATCTTATCTCTGAACCTCCTCTCAGCATCATGCAGAGAACAATCATTGTGAGGAAGTATAGTTTAAAGCAATTATAGCGACTTTCAGAGGGAACATGAGCCCTCCACTGTGTGACAGGAGATGATACCTGCCCTTGAGAAGCAACAGGTGTCAGTCAATAAAATAAACATTTTAGTTTACAAGGTAAGCCTAGAAAGTTTGAGTTAACTTTCAATTCACTAAATGTCTGTGAAAGGCTCTGCTGGTCTGTAAGGGATGCAGAAATGAAGGTTGATATAAGAAGTAACAGCATAACAGTGAGGAACACTGAAATGTGCCTGTCGCTTATTAAATCCCTGGTATGTGTCAGACAAATGCCATAATTACATCTTCAGACATTTTCACATCTTTGGACTTCATATCAAGTCTTTATCTGTGAGATATGTATTATTATCTCCATTATAGATATATATAAAGTATAAACTTAATAATTATACTAATATATTTAATATGTTAAAGATGCAAAGTGCAGCATTATCCTTCCAGATAAACCTACCTAAGGTGGGTTTCTTTTTAGTTTTGAGTGAATTGTTTGAAGATCTTGAATGTGATTCTTTATTAACTATGCTATCCAGGGTTGTATTAGGTTCCACAATCTCTTGAACCCCCTACTCTGTTCACAGCATTATAGAAGTGAGAAAGAGGAAAGATCAGGCCTTGTTAACCACTGAGAAATTTGTTCTTCCTTTTTCCATTCTTCGTTCATTTTCTTTGCAAATGCCTCCAGGGAAAAATATCTCTTCTCCTTGTAAGACTCTCTTAGTCTAAAGACCATATTATCTTCAATTTTGTGATTTTATTTTCCTATGTCATAAAATGTAAGCTACCAACATTTTTTCCTTAATTTAATTCCTAGCAACTTTTGCATGTGGGCACATGTTAAGTAGTAAATGCAGCATTATGAGTAAAAATAAATTAGCTCAGCTGACTGGCATTGTGGTCAGACTGAGCATACAACACACAGTTCACCTGATGCAAATTTGGGTGAACTTTACATCTCCCAGATTGTGCTCTGAAACCCCCAACTCCTGTGGTTTTCATGTTAGTCACTGCTTGGATTCTTGTTGTTATTTATTTTTAAGTTGCATTTGTTTGGCTTTTAACACTGTACTGTCACTCTCTCTACCTTCTCCTAAGTGACAGGTGATCTAACTCAACTATTACTCTCTTCACCTATTTTTCTATTGAGATTGTATAAAATAGACTGTTAATTCAAAAATCTGTCCTGGTGCTTTTATCATAGGAGCTTTAATTGGGCTAAATTAGTACTACATGAAAAGGGAATCACATAGGGCTATCTAAATACTTTGTTTTGCATGTGAATTGTAATCTTTAGGATCTCTAAGGAAAATGTTTATTAACTCAAGAAGGCATAGATGGAGATTGATAGCCCACCCTCTACTGTGTTCCATTGTAAAGGAATTACAGCATAAAAAGTTCCAGACAAACATCTTTAGTATATTCAGGTAGAAGGTCTCCTTTCCTGCCTTCTTTCATTGATTTCTGCATTCAGTAGTTGATTCAAGAGACTTATTAGGTGCCCACCATGTGTTAGGCAGTGCATTGGGATTAGAAGGTGATTGTGACCAGCATTCAATAGTCTTAAATATCGAACTCAATTTAGCAAAACAAAATCATTGGTTCTCAAACCAGTAAACCAAAAAAGTCAAACATTGTGTGTTCTGCACTCTTACTGCTCTTGACACCCTTTAAATAAGACTTATTTTAAGCTGTCTCATCCTTGTGTTCATAAACTATATAAAATTGCTCTTTCTTTTTCCTAGAACTTCGAGAAGGTAGAGCCTTTTTTTCTTCTGTACCTCAGTTTATCCTAATTTTTCCCTGAGCTGTTTCCAGTTTTTTTTTTTTTTTTTTCTTGGTATTTGACACCTAGTAAGAATTTACTACATAACTGGTGACTAGAAGGAAGGAAGGAAGGAAAGAGAAGAAACTTACTGTACTGGGATTTAGCAAATTATTTGACTTTTCTTCTCTTTCTGTGAACCCCTGTATTCTATCTTTGATCTTATCAGGGACAATCTTTTTTTTTTTTTTCCATTGGGTAATTCCCTTTGAATTGGGTTTGGTGCACATGGCCTTGTGATTACTCATTTGTTGTTTTGGTGTTGGGAGTGCATCCTTGAATCCTGGTGCAGCATTGTAGACACCCCTCACCTACTCTGCTAAATTACTGCTACTCTGATAATTTCATTCTATGTTAACATGCCTCCCCCTTCCTTTCCCTACACTGACACAATTGGAGCAACCCACCTTATTTTCATTAAAAGATATTTAGCACCTGCACAGAGTAAGATCTTATTTTAGGTTTCATGAATCTATAGTAATTAGATATAAAATGTGAGTCGTTGTGAACTAGTTATAAAAGTAGTTATCTAATCCACATTCCCCTAGAGCTTATAATTTAGGTGGAGAAAGGGGGTGCCATCATTCAAAATACCCCAACACTTAATGCGGAGCTGGTATAGAAAAATAAGTGTAGCAGGATGTTGAAAGATGGGATGATGGATGGGTCAGTGAGGTTAGGATAGGCCTGGGAAGGAGGATAGGAGCTGACCCTGATGGAACTTAGACATAAGAGCAGGAGAGAGTGATCCATCAGTCATCAGATGGCTTGAGCCGAGCAGGGACATGAACAGCTCTGAAAGAGGGTTTCCAGCAGTAGCAGGGCCCCTTGATATAGGTTGTAGCCTGTACGATAAGTAGTTTGGACTTTGTGCTCTGGGCCAGCATTTTCCAAGATGCATCTTTCTGGAACACTAATTCTACTGGATGTTGTAGGGTACTAGTCAAAACAAGTTTCTGTGGTTGAAAGAATAAAAAAACTGGGATAATTTTTTTGAAGTTATTTCCTGTGGAATTTCTTAGTGGTTTTAATATGCTAACCTACATTATTTATGCCTAAGAGCTTCCCCAAATAGTTTTGATCCCTCAATCTGTTTTAAATGGAGCTCCTTGGGAGGGGAGTTATCTGTGAAGCCTATTTGGGAAATGTTAGAAGTCATTGATTTTGAATCAGGGGCAATACTGGGTTACTGGTGTTGGAACATGAGTTTGCAAATGATGCATAGGATGGATCTGAACAGAGAATGGTTAGGGGACTCTGGCTCTGTCTAGATGGATGTGATGAGGCTTGAATTTGTTGGTGAGGCATGTGAATGGGAAGGAAGGGAAAGATTTGATGACCTATTAGATATTAGGATACAAGAACCTCCACTCATCTGTAAATGACCAGACGAACAAAGTATTGCAAAAATAGAAGGATCTAGGGCTGGGGATATAGTTTGGTTGGTAGAATGCTTACCTCACAAGCACAAGGTCCTGGGTTCAAATCCCCAGCACCACCAAAAAAAAAAAAAAAAAGAAGAATCTAGAATGGCTCACATTTTGAGATGTGTTTACATTAGGAGTCTCAGGTAGCAAACTCTGTATGGTTTTCTGAACTTCTTTATCCTCTGCATGATCATCAAAGATCATGAGGTATTCCAAAAGTACTCAGAACTCAAAGAGACAGGGATGACTTTGTCGACATGTCCCTTTTATAAAACACTGAAAACACAATGCTCAGCTATGTCAAGCAACATGTCAGATGTAATATTGGCCTAAGTGTCCCTGTGCAGCCCTGAGCACTATCTGCACTGTGGTGTGGCCAATATACGCCCAGGAAGGAAGTGTCTGCAACATGAAACTGACTCTACACCCTGCTATGGAGAATCTGGCTCTTTAACTTAAGTGTACTTTTTCCTGTTTAACTCATCCTGAGGAACTTTATCAGAAAGGACAGTGGGCACAGTATAAAGATTACACAGATGTTTCTGCCAGCTTTCATGAGTTTATTCATCCTTAGAGATACAAAGGATTTCAGCACTGCATGTTGGAATCTATCATTTGTCTGTCTCCACTGCAAGGACTGGCCTATGGATTTGTTCATGATCTTTATATTCTGCTTTATCTATGGGCATGAAGTTCTGCTTCTTCAGTCATTCATGTAATTTATGTAGAATAATGATTTCTTTTTCCATAATTACTTTCTGTCATTTTGAGTAGTGTTCTTAACACTTTTAAAAATAGACAGTGGAATGAAGCAGTACTGTAAAATGAGAAGCTGAGCTGTTTTCCCTCTTGAATTGTTCATCAGGGTACTTATGGTAAGTTTCCCAGTTTTCTTACATATTTACGAATATAAATGAATTGAACTGCTTAATTAATAACTCATGTAACCTATATATTTGCTTCTTTCCATGCCTACACTTGCCACAACTCTGTTCATGTATTTGGTAGCTTACAAATGATTCAAAGTAGTAGTGGTCATTAGTGTGACTATTTCTGAATATTTTTCTCCTTTATTGTTTGTACTTCCATAAAATATCTTAATCCTTTTTATTCTCCTGCCATATTGCTTATCTGCATTTTACATGGCCTTGAAAACCCTGAGTTGTGTTTCTTCGTGCTTTTACTTGAAAGATTTCTGCCTACTGGTGTCTTATTAAATTAACTTGTGCTACAAAGATATATGCCATTGTCCTTGAATGTGTTGACTACTTCAGGCTGAAGAAGTTCATGTTGATGCATAAATTCTTTGTTTGACTGCCTACCTTGGATAAATTTGCTAAATCATTGCAAAATTGCTCCTTTTTAAAAGTAGTTGTCATGTGTATGCCATGTCTCATATACTAACACCTATGGATGGAACCATTCTGGTGGATCCAGCATGGGTATCTTACTGCGGTTATTTGGTTAGCCAGCATTCAAGGACCTCGTGTTGCTGCATAATCTAAGGAGGCATGGCAATGAAGCCACAGCTGGGGAGGAGATTCTTATCGGGCACATTAAGAAATGGCTTCTAGCATGCTTGATTAAAACAAGAAATTTTAACTGTGCAGTGTATTTTTCTTCCATTAATTGTAGACTAATAACTGATGGATGGGAAATAATGTTATGTCTCTACCAGTTCATGTGGCCACGTTTATTTTTTGTTTAGATGGTTACAATGCAGTCAACATATTCTACCAGATAGTTTATCCTTTTTTTAAGCCACAAAATGAATATGCTTGTGAAAATATTGGCTGTTCCTTTCAACATGTGGATTGAAGAGTATTTTTCAGAGTTTTATGAGTGTTATTTGATTAAAAATACAAACATAAACAGTATATTATTAATATTCATAATTATAAAACACTTGTAACAGCCTTTTGGAAAGACTGGAAGAAAGACCTGCCAAGTCAACCATCATCATGCTAGAGTGTTCGTTACTTTGGGGGCACAGTTTTTCCTAACAGGATTGCTAATTCCAATAAAGGGTTTAATCTAGATGCCTACTCATAGTTTCTGTTTTTATGTAATTAGGTTCAGAAGATTGGATAAGGTTCTCATTTGTCCAGTGAACAAATGACAACATGCCACATAACTAAGCATACACATGCATTGTATGCTTTTATTTAGCAGGGATTAGTACAGTTGTCAGAAATTGAGTTGTGAATTCAGAATCAAATAGATCAGATTTTATTTCTAATTCTATCCTTATATTTTTTTAAAAATGTTTACTGCATTAAGTAGGTTGTTTTACTTGTCTTAATTTAGCCACTGTTCCTTCCACTTTGAAATGTGAACAGCAATATTTAGTTTATTCATATAGTAAAAAAATGTATAGGCTTTGGGGCCTTGGAAAAGAATCCTTTGGAATCTTTAAGAGAAAGCATGTACTTGCCTACTTATCATTTCACACTCAGGAGTTGGCACCTAACTGACTCTTTATTAAAACTTTTTTAATTCTATGATCTAAGTTTTATACACTTATCATCTTATTCTGCTTATAAATGTTACTTATAATGAGAGAATCTTATGTAAAGTGGTGAATACACCCAGGCTTCTAAGTGATGACTTTGGAGGACTGTTCTCATGGTCTTAGCTGCCGGCCACTGCCCACCCAAGAGGAAAGAGCTCTGTTTATGAGAAATCTTGTATCCTGTATCATTCAAAAGAATAAACAACTTTGGATAATTACCTGTGCTAGTCTATGTAACTAATTACCTCCTTCCTACAAACTGGGTGGAAATAAAGAATGAATCTAAACACTGGGAGCCTTCCCTTTGCCTACCTCAGGGCTGTGAGTATACGCATTCCCTACAGTGATCACTCATGCTTTCTTTCCCTCTTCAAGAACAAAACTACCATCAGTTAGTGGATGGAGAATGAAGAAGTGTAGCTATTCCCTAAAAACTAGAGGTTTTATACTTTTTGTAGATTTTCCTTCAAAATATTAATGAGGATGTGTTGTATTAAATAGTTGAGTTTATTTTGCGTTTTTTTTTTTTTTTTTTTTCAAAAAGTGAGGTGCTCTGAAGTTTTTGAGGCAAAGCATTATTTATATAAACATTTTTCCTGGAATGAGACATAAAAATACACATAATTTGTAAGTGGCTGCTTTTGTGGTAACTATAGAGTGGTGAAAATTCAAGTTCACTGAACATTTCTTCGCATTCATATGGTACATTTTTCCTCCTTTGCAAAAGTCCTTTTATCGTATATTTCATTTTGAATCCACAACAACCCTAAAAATGTAAGAATATATGTCCTTTCTTAATGAAAGGAAATCATGGGGATAAATTATGGGGATTTAGATTTCTTTTTCAACTTCATATAGCTGGTGATGAGGTCAGGAGTCAAATTCAAATTTCCAGGCTCCTAGTCCGAAGCACTTTTAATTGTAACACAGTGCTTCCATTTATATTGTTTAAAATAAGTAATTAATGAGTAGAACTTGTTCTCCCTTGTTCAACCTAATTCTAAACTGTTTGGCAGAGACTAGTATGTCCAGATCCAGGCTTTTATATAAATCAGCATCCTTATGCCCATCTCAAATAGTTGTAGTGAAGATTAAACTAGATAATGTACATTAAGGGTGATGTATATAGTAGAATTCCAAGATGATAGCTATCCCTTTTCTTTCTTCCTCCTTTGTTCCTATATAACAAACAATCTTTAGACTTAATGTTTAAAATGACTACCATGGTATGACCTCTCTTTTCTGTGAGTTGACTATGTTGATCTGGGTCAGTCTGCTCCTCATGATCTTTTCTGGGGCTGTAGTCATCTGAAGGCTCAGTGGCTGACTCAATGTCTGATGCTCCCAGGAGATTGGCTAGAAGGCTGGGCCCAGCTGGGGTGCTGAGCAGCTGGGTTTCTCTCTCTCTCCTTATCATTTCTCCACATGGTCCTTCCATCAGGATTGTTTACGTGGTTACTCAGGGTAAACAGGGAAACTTTGAGACCCTCTTACGTCTTAGTTCTGGAACAGTGTGTCACTTCTGCCATGTTCTATAGGTTACAGTGAGTCATAGGACTATCCTATTTTCACTGTGGAAAGAGGCTACTTAAGGCATGAATAGTGGGCAGTATGGGTCATTATAGGTTGTCCTTGTTCAACTACTCTAGTTGTAGCTAAAAGTTTTTCAGTAGATCTAGGGCTTTTGCTGTGGAGAAATGAATGAAACAATGCCAGTGTGTGAAAAGGATTTCTGTTCCTCTTTATTCCTCCCAGAGTTGAAGGAAAGCAAAAACCTGGCTACTCTTTAAACAGTATGCTGGAGTCCAGTTCCCTCTTATACTCTGAGGTCCACATGGTCAAGGAAGTGGTCAAAGACATAAGGTCTTTCAATGGTTTTGTGATGATACTGCCTCACATTGAAATTTATAATTTTCAGGTGCCTTTGCTTATATTTTCTCTTTATTCTCATCTTATTGTCATGCACAGTTTCAGCATGTGATGACACATTTAAATGACTTTTCCAGTGGCACATAACTTAAAAAGGCAGAAATAGAGTTCTAACCCAGAACTTCCTCAGCCGGGACACTGCCTCCCCATCTTGATTCCATTCTAAGGATACACATGATGAAAAGGGGGACAGGAAGTCCAGTGGGTGGAAGGTGCTGGAGGAAAGCAGGGGTGGTAGTCAGGGCACAGCTCTTGGTGCAATTCCTACTTCTGCCACTTTCTATCTTTGTGGACACCAGTGTTTACCTCATTTTATGTCTTTCATTTACTTCATTTGTGGGAAATACTATCTCTACCATGGGATAGGGACAAATAATTCTTGCCTGAGCTCCATATGGGCTTATCATCGGTATTAATTAAATTATATAAAGGGTCCAGCAGAGTGCCTGGCATATAGTAGGTATATAAGACATACTAATTTTCTTTTCCTCTCTCCATTTCTTAAGTAATGCTTTCTGAGGCATGAAGCTGAACCTGGATTATATTTTGAAATGCATTTAGCATTTGCAGTACACTTTGTATCATTACCAATGAATGGAAAAGTTGAGGATTGCTTGCCTGGCTGCCCAGCAGGAACCCTGTAATGCTTACTTCTGAGAGAGGCAACTTTGGCAAGGTTGGCATCTCTGCCCGGAAACACAGGGCTTGTTATTCTGTCAGAGAACTAGTGACCTGATTGAACAAAACTTTCCAGATCCTTACCCATGTCCCATAAAAGTTGCTGTTGCAGACCCCCTTCCTTGGAGCTCGTCACCTGCTTGAGAAGATGGTAAAGTGTGCTGGCTTTGTTTTTGTAAATGACTGTTTCCGTAGATGATTCTAGATGTGGGATGAATTCCACCGGCAGCAAGTAAGTCACAAATTTAAATTTGTAGGCATTGTGCTCTAGCACTTCAAAGGCCTTCCAGACCCTGTTTTTGGTTGGCATGGAATGAAAGCTTTCTGTGTTTGTATTGGTTGGTGCATCTGAGAAACCTGGCTCTGGCCTCAAGAACCCTTGCTTCAAAATGGGGTTGCTGACCTCTCTTCCCTGGTGATGGAGGAAAATCTTAGTGTACTTCTTTTACTTAAATCCATGACAGGGTAGAAGAATTGTGTCCTTGGAGTTTAAAGGTGACCATTTCACAGCAGCAAAGCAGTATGCTATGGTCTCTTGTGATCTGATCTGACAGTTCATGTGTAGCGGAAAGGAACCCAGCCTTGGTCCGTGGCAGCATGTCTATGAGTTTGTGACATTGTTGGGAGATTATGCTTTTGTGTGTCTGCTTGGTTGTGACTAGAAAGAGAGCCCTGTTGTGACAATGGAAACTCAAAGTGTCTTTTTTTCTCTGCAACTTCTTCCAGGCATGGTTACATCAAACCAATAGAAGCGGATACATTTTTTTAAGACTTCTGGGAAAAGTGATTTTACAGTTTTTCTAAGTAATTTTTATTGTCAGGAACTCTTGCCTTATTTCTTATACATGTCTTTCCCATCTGAAAATGAAGCTTCTGGTCTCTTGTTTGTTTAATCAGGAGATATGGGGATTAGAATGTCACTGTCCTATGACTAAGGATATCCCTGGTATTAGGAGGACATTATTAACTCACCATAGTTAACCCCTCCCCTATTGCATGCACTCTTCTATTCTTGAGTGAAATTTAGGTTCATCACATACTGTTTTTCTATGAAATTGAAATAATACTTTAGTGAGCTATGGCCATACCTGACATTGAGAAAATTCCATATAGTCTCACAGGCACAAAACCTTGATTTCAAAGAACCACTGAAACTCACAAAATGTAGTTGATGGTTTATGGGGCAGAAACATGCATTTGTATCTGTTCTGCATTGCTATGAAAAGGAATAGGCTTTGACAAGTAATTTTTGAGTGTTCATACTTCTTTATATATACTGATTTAATTTGCAGTTTCTAAACTTCATATCTATAGTAAAATTTCAAGTAGTAAACTTCTGCTTTGGGTTAAAGTTGGGTAGAGTGCCTTGTGGAGTCAATAATGAATTAATTTATGTGCTTTTTCTTTGGCGTCTGTTATGTGCTAGCAGGTGTGTCATTCTCCTTAAAATCTATGTGCCTGGTAAGGCCACAGCTGCATCACCAAACATGACCAGCACATTCATACAAGACCTGACCTGTCTTTGGGAGAGTGCAATGACAGCTTCAGGGTCTGGGTCAAAATACGTTTGTTAGTTTTCAGTTTCACTTTTTGATAGGGACTAGCAGCAGATGTTTGCTTTAAAGGCTAATAAAAGGGGCTGGGGATATAGCTCAGTTGGTAGAGTGTTTGCCTCCCAAGCACAAGGCCCTGGGTTCAATCCCCAGTACCGTGCAAAAAATAAATAAAAATTTTAAAAAAGGCTAATAAAAGTAAATCTGAGAGAATTTGTTTCCAATTTAGGTTCTTCTCCATGAGAAAGTAACCAGCAGTGAGATGTGCAGGAGGGAAGCGCCTGCCTGAGGAGCCAGGGGCCTTGTCCTCAGCTGCCCCTCCGTGTTTCAGGAGGCATGTCTGGCACCCTTCCCTGCATGCCTAAAGCAGTAGTGTGAGCCCAGGCTGTCTGCTTTTTGAGTACCAGGGTAAGGCTGAGAGCTCAGCCATCTAAAGACCCGTCGGTGGCAAATATGAATTGGGTTATTCCAGCCTGCTGGTCCCTGCATGCACAAGACCTGGGCTGTTGGCCAGCAGCCTCACTCTCAGGCTAAGGACCTACTGGGCTCAGTCGCTTGAGGCTGTCCCAGTCCACTGCTTGCTCCGTTCTCCAGGCATTTTTCTCAGCCTTGCCTCTCTTCCTTGTGGAACTGCTCAGTGGTCAGCTTACTGAGAGATGAAATTGTTTCTGATAAACCTGATCACATAACTGTAGATTAATATGTACTTTTTCCTGAGGAATATTGGCACATTTAATCAGAACCTCAAAGGCTTGAACCCAGTATTTGTCCTTGTGTCCCAAAGTCACTTCCCTGATGTTGTCTCAGGAACCAGGCATTTTCAGATATGCTTGTTGTGCTTAAACCTCTCTCTTTAAGCTGAAGTGAAAAATAGCAAAACATTGCCATGGCCCAGAAGTTGTGCCTGCCTGGGCCCTGCCTTCTCCTCTGGTTTCCCTCTTCACCCACCTTCTTTTCACTACTCTAAAAGCACACTGCTGGCGGCTGGTCTCTTTTCTGCAGCCTAATAACTCCTCATCTTTCAGGTCTTAGCTTAAACTTCCTCCCTTCACAGAGTAGGTTAGGGTCTTTCCCACCATCTGCCCATGGGCATCCTGTACTTCCTGTGTAGGTCTCATCACATTTGTACCTATAATTTCAGGTCTGAATTTCTTGTTGGGGTGTCAGTTTCATGACCAAAGAGATGATGTTTGTGTTGCTCATTTTTCAGTACCCATAGTAGAGCTGGCATGTGAAGATTCTCATTAAACACTGACTGGAAGGAACAAGGAAAGACAAGAAGAAGGGTATCTGGCATTAAGCAGCCTGGGGAGGGTGGTGCCTAGAGCAGCCTGAGAAAGTGATGTGAGTTTCTGTGGCTGCTGGAACAGTTTGCCACTTAGTGACTTGAAAAAACACACATAGTATCTCTCAGTTCTGGAAGTCGGGAGTCCTAAAATCAAGTTGTTGGCAGGACTGCATTACTTTTGGAGGCTCTAGAGATGGAACGAAGCCTTTCCCACTTTTCAAACCTACTTGCATGACTTGGTTTGTGGCTGTCTTCCAGCAATGGTATCACTCCAACCCTTGCTTCTGTCATCATACCTCCTTCTGTAATCTGGACTCTTTTGGTCCCTTGTGTAGAAATCCTACTGATGATTCTGAGCCCACCCAGAGAATCTAAGATAATCTCCCCATCTCAAGATCTTTAATTACACCTACAAAGTTCCTTCTTTCAGATAAACAACAGATTGACAGGTTCTGGAACTGAGGATGCAGATGTGGATTAAGGTAGAGGTAGCGGCCTCATTTTGCCAACCACTATTGCCTTAGCTGTTCAAGCTAAGGTGTTAGGGGGACATAATATAGATTGTGGACTAGGAGAGGAAAATGACAAAAGCTCAGGCATAGTTCAGGACAAATAAATTTAATTGCATCTCTGAGGGAGAATAAAAATCAGAAAATAAGATAATGGGCAGCATCCAGGGATAATGCCAATCTAAAATTGGGTAGCAAAGGGGGGTTGTTTTTTTCAAGGCAGAGAAATTGGAATTTAGGAAGGAAGGAATAGACTTTCTCAAGGACCAGGGCAGGTTCTGATGACCTGGCAGGAGAATAAACTACAGTAGCCCAGCATTGAATAGGCACTCTGGGCTGGATCTGTCTGAGCAAAGGATATTGCCATAATCTGTACAGAAGAGAATTTTCTTGGGTCTTGTTGCCACATGTTACAAGTTAGGAAGCTAAGGCCTAAGAAGTTCAAGTGGGTTGACCAAGGACACCTGGCTCCAATTTTGCCTTTCTTCTACCTGACAAGTTCCTCCTCTGAAATTGTCTCACATGATCCTGTCCTATGTTCATTGTCCACGTGGAGGAGAGACATGAGAGAAAAGTGTGCGCTAGGACACATATCCAATGTCCCTGTCTAACAACAGCAGGTTGCCTTTTGGTGAAGCCCTGGGCAGGTGGTTTGTTGATAAGGTGGACTAAAGGAAACCCTTTCTGAGTAGCATATAGAAGGAAGCAGAACTTGCAGATTTAGTAATAATCACTAGCCAGTGTAGCTCAACAGGCCACATGTCACCAACAGAGCATCATCCCACCATCTTCTCATAGTATCTGTAATGGAATCCGGGGAGCTTGACCAGGAAGGCTGATATGAAAGCAATGGCACTGATCACTTCCATTTCCCCTTTTAATGCAGATGGAACCCATTTTCTTCCTTGGCAATAGCAATAGTTACTCCAGAAAATCCACAGAGCTATTTGGGATAAGTTTCTCAGCTGCTTTGAACACATCATCAATAATATGATTGGCCAATTAGTAAGCAATTAACACATGACCTTACTGGCAAAGAGACTACAGATAATCTGACAGGACTTTAAAGTTTTCAGTTCCCTTTTCCTGGTATAGTAACCCATTTCAAAATACTTCAGAGTAATTCTGGAACATGTAACCTGAGACAAACATGACTTAAACTAGTCACAGCAGAAAATAGGATGTGGTAGGGGAAGGTAGGGGAGGGTGTCGGAAATCATAAAACCACTGAGAAGGGGGAAAGCAGACATAGGCAGAACAGGAAGGGAATATACACCTGAGATGTTCTGTGCCTTCCTCCATCAGGTCGCCAGATTTCAGAATGAATGGAGGTCTTCTCTGCTCCTAGGATACATTTTAGTAAAGAAAACATATATTCATGTATTTAAGTGGGTCTTTAACTGTTAATGGATATCGTCCCACAATAAAGGCTTTGTGAGGCTGATTGGAATGCTTTTACCGCATACAACTCTGGGTTCCTAGGGGATTTTCCTTTTAATTTAAAGTGATGAGGGTGGGTCCATAGGTGGAGGCTGCTTATTGGATTTTAATTTAATGCTATAAAATTTGAAGGGGTTGGGAAATTTTATGTGATTATAAATGAATGGTACAAAACATTAATGGGGAAGGAAATTAACATAGAACAAAATTGCTACATGTCAAGTATTTTTACTGTTTCTTAGTTTTTATGTCAACATCATTAATGAGACTATCATAAAACTATCATAAATCCATTAGTCTCACTAGAGCTAGATTTGTACAGCAAAAATTAAGAGAAACATGACAATTACTAAGATAATTGATTTATTTTAGAATAATATTTGGTATAGACTTAAGTGGTACAGTGTGATAATTCAATGCACATATACCATATAGAATGATCAAATCAGAGTGGTTTCCATCTTCTTTAACATTCTTAAAAATTTTCTGATTTACACATAATAGTACATTTATGGGGTACAGTGTGATATTTCAATACATGTTTATTACATGTACTGATCAAATCAAGGTAATTAATGTTTCCACCTCCTTATCATTACTTTGCATTTGTAGCTTTCAAACTTTTCTACTTCTTCATAAAATATATAACAGATTCATGAGTGATAATCACTCTACTGAATATGTACTTATCACTCCTATCTAACTATTTAGGTATCTGTTATCCAGCCTACCAATTTCCCCTCCACTAATGTCCTTCCCAGCCCCAACTAGTTGCTATTGACAGTCCCTCTGATTTTTTTTTAACATCCAAATATGAGAAAGAACATGCAGAACTTATCTTTCTGTGTCATCTGACATCTCATTTAATAAAATGGCCTCCAGTTCTATCCTGCAAATGATAGGATAATTTAAAGAATAGACACCTCACAGTGCTTCCCAAAATTTCATTATTTGACTCTTCTTAGGCAGGGCTAGGTAGGTAGCATGTGTTTATGTGTCATGGTTTATGGAACACAGTTTTAAAAGCTAACATTACTTTAAACAGTAGGTAGAATATAAATGATTCCATTTACAAGGCCTCAAATTTTTTGTTAGGTTCATGTTGGGGGCTGTGCCATGTTGACGGCGCCAGAATGGCGCCTGATCACATCGACAGTGAGGAGGTTAATTGACATAAGCACACTCAGGTGACTTATCGTCCACGCACACAATGTATGCGCATGTGTTCTCAAGCACTCCTAATTGTGCCTGCTGGGACATCTAGCGTCTTGCTAATCTTTGCGTAAGGGGCGTGGCCCTGCTCTTGGCCTCCTGGAGGTGATATAAGCGTAGGCGGAGCGAGACAGCTAAACACAGCAGCTAGTAGAAAGAAGAGCGGCAGAAGCTAGCAGAAAGGAGCGCAGAGAAGCCATTAGCAGAAAGGAAGAAGAAGAAGCGCAGCAGCTAGCAGATAGAAACAGCAGCTAGCAGAAAGCGGCTGAAGGCAGATCTAGAGCGGAGAACTGAGACGCATCACTAAAGCACCTTAGGTAGACGCACCCTTAGTTCACAGGATGCAGGACGCACCAGTAAGAAGCAGTAGACCTTAAGTAAGGCGTAGCAAGTCTCTCTTCCTCTAAGCTCTAAGCAAATCCTGTCCTTCTCTCAAAGTCTCTCTCTTAAGCAAAGTCTCTCTTTCTCTCTGATAAGCAAAGTCTCTTTCTCCTCTCAAAGCAAGTAAGACTCATTTCCTCTATCCTCTATAAACAAGCAAGCAAGGAAGCAGCCCAGAGATAGAAGTGGCTCAGTTTCCAGTCCACCACCCATAAGACCCGTGCAAATTGTTGCTGCAGGCGGTGACAAATATCCGCGGATTTGGTACCGCAAAGAGCCAGCGACAGATTCATCCTGCTGAAAGTATTGAAATTAGAAAATGGTTAAATTCCGACCTCATTTGGTATCATTCAAAGGAATGGTGGATTGAGGAACCTCTGGGAAACAGGGTATCCAGAGAGAAGTAAATAACTAGGACTTAAAGCACAGATCAGGGAGGTTCTCTATGTCCTCTGGGTGCAGACTTAGCCTTGACTGACTGCTCACTCATTTGCTCTGCACCTCCTTGGCATTTCATGTTCTTTGGCACAGACTTAATTAACCCTTCCTTTGTTCAAATAAATTCTGTAGAACCCCACTTCTAGAAGAGTATTTTTCCAACATTTTTGACTAGACTACAAAAAAAATGCATTTTATATTTCGACCCAGTACACATATACACACAAATATATACACACACCAGTATCAGAGATTTCGTGAAACAGCGCTAAACCAAAATGAAATGAAGGGCAAGCGTGAAGAGTTGACCACTGTACCGTTGCCTCACCTCATCTCCGCCATGCTTCCCCCACTAATCCCAGCCAGGATTATTGCAGTAATTATGTAAGTTTCTGCTAAGGTCTGTACAGTGCACGCTGGTATTTTCTAATCTGTTTCATTCTTAAGGAATATCAGTTTCAGTACAAGGGAAGCTTTTGTTCCTTGCTAATGTATTGTGACCCACTTGAAAGAGTTTGCAGAGAAAAGCAATAGATATTATTATATTGAAGGAATGAATGTCTTTTTCTTTTTTTTTTTTTTTGGGGGGGGGGGTCCTGGAGATTGAACCCAAGGGTGCTAAACCACTGAGCCATATCCCCAGCCATTTTTATTTACTTTTTATTTTTTATTTTGAGACAGAGTCATGCTAAGTTGCTGAGGCTGGCCTTGAACTTGTGATCCTCCTGCTTCAGCCTCCTGAGCCACTGGGATTACAGGTGTGCCCTACAGTGCCTTGCTTAATAAATATGTCTTTTTTTAAAACAAGCATTTTTCATGTTGTTATACTAAGGATGGATGGTGATTTTTTTTTCCCCTCTAGAATACATCTTGATTTTCAGTGTTTTTTTTTCAAAGACTCTTCCTTACCAACTTACACAGTAAAATGTAGTCTGTTCACTGTCACCAGGCATTGTACCCAATAGTCTCCTTATCAGAAACATTCCCATTGCTCTTTCCTGAGAATATGGCTTCAGGTGCTGTTCTCTTTTCCATTTTTCAACTCACATTTGCCATTTCCTCCAGGTCTTTCTTGATGACATCAGACCTGGATCATCTTGCTTCTCATTCCCTGTAGCTCACCTGTTGGAACATGCCAGAGTTGGCTGCCTCAGCATTATAATCATTTCATGTCTGCTATTTCTCTTCTTGTTAAATTAAATTAAATCTTTGCTCTTCTTTCTCTGAGTTACAAACACCTGAAGAGCAGGGGAAATTTTTCTATATTTAAAAATGGTTTCATTACTCCTAAAATATTGGCCCCAGTGAAGGAAACAGCTGAAAGCAGCAATTAAAACTAATTGTGATGTGTTGCCCATTAACATTCTCACGTTTTCCCTCTAGATTCTGACTTTAATACTATCATATATTCATTGAAAGTAGGCATGGTTTTAATTTGCATTTCTCTAATTGCTAGAGATCTTGCACATATTTTCATATGTTTGTTGACCATTCCTATTTCTTCTTCTGTGAAGTGTCTCTTCAGTTCTTTTGCCCATTTATTGATTGGGTTATTTGATTTTTGGTGTTAAGTTTTTTGAGTTCTTTATATATCCTGGAGATTAATGCTCTATCTGAGGTGTAGATGGCAAGATTTTCTTTCATTCTGTAGGCTCTCTCTTAACATTCTTGTTTCCTTTTCTGTGAAGAAGTTTTTAGTTTGATACTATTCCATTTATTGGTTCTTAATTTTACTTCTTGTGCTTTAGGAGTCTTGTTGAGGAAGTCATTTCCTAAGCTGACATGATGGAGAGTTGAGCCTACATTTTCTTCTAGTAGGCACAGAGTCTCTGGTCTTGATCCACTGTGCGTTGAGTTTTGAGCCAGTGAGAGATAGGGGTTTAATTTCATCCTGCTACATAGGCATTTCCAGTTTTCCTAGCACCGTTTATGGATGAGACTCTTTTCTCCACGGTGTGTTTATGGCACCTTTGTCTAATATGAGATGATGGTATTCATGTGGGTTTGTCTCTTTGTCTTCTATTCTGTACCATTGGTCTCTGTGCCTATTTTGGTGCCAACACCATGCCACTTTTTGTTGATGGGCACCTAAGTTGAGTAGCAATTATCAAGAAATCAAGTAACAATAAATGTTGGTGAGGATATGAGGGAAAAGGTATACTCATACATTGCTGGTGGAACTGCAAACTGGTGCAACCACTGTGGAAAGCAGTATGGAGATTCCTCCAAAAATTAGGAATTGAACTACCATTTTACCCAATTATACCACTCTCCAGTATATATGCAAAGGAGTTAAAATCAGTATACTGTAGTGATGCAGCCACATCAACGTTTATAGCATCTAAATTCACAGTACCTAAATTATGGAACTAACCTAGCTGCTCTTCAACAGATGAATGGTTAAAGAATATATGTGGTATACATACACAGTGGAATATTACTCAGCTGTAAAGAAGAATGAAATTATGACATTTGCCAGTAAATGGATGGGACTGGAGACTATCATGCTAAGACAAATAAGCCAGTCCCCCCAAACCAAAGGCCAAATGTTCTCTCTGATATGTAGATGCTAACAGAATGGGGGTTAGAGAATAGAAGTTCATTGGATTAACCACAAAGGGAATGAATAGGGGTGGTGGTGGGAATAAGGAAGACAGTGGAATGAACTGGACATAACTTTCCTATGTTCATGTGTGAACACATCGCCAGTGAAGCTCCACGTCACATCCCACCACAGGAAGGGGATCCTGATTAGAATGTTGTACTCCATGTATATATATCAAAACATACTCTACTGTCATGTATATCTAGAAAGAACAAATAAAAAATAAATTTAAAAAAGTAGGGATGGTGCCTTCGATTTTTTGATATGATTTACTGAAGTGTAACCTGCATTGAAATGAGCACACGAGTCAAAAGCATGACGATTTTAAACAAGGTGAACACACCCACGTAATAGTGTACAGGTCAAGAAAAGAACCCAAGAATACACTTTGTATCCTGTTGTAGTCACCAGCAAATACTATCCTGATCTATTGCTATACATTTGTTTTTCCCTGTTTGACGTTTATATAAGTAGAGCTATTCAATACACTTATTTTCATTTCTGTGGCTTTTTCATTCAATGTTATCATTGTGATGGTTTACCTATATTATGCAAGTAGTTTTAAATTGTTACTGTGCAGTGTTCCATTAACTGCATACACCACGGCTTATTTATGAGTGTTGTTTGGCATTTGAGTATTTCCTGGTTTAGGGTTTCTGTGGAGCATATTGCTATTGAACATCTTGTACATATTTTTGGCAGATATATTCTTGGCTCTTCAGTATATATATACTTAGATGCACTAGATACTACAGAACAGTTCACCAAACTGTCTGTGCCAATTTAGATCCCACCAGCAGGGTTTCGTATTCTCCATGTCCTTGATAACGGGCATTTGTTATTTTTAAGTCCTTACATGGGCATGGGTATTAAAAACACATATTTCCCATTTTGTGGCTTTCTTATTTTTTGGACTGTATTTTTGTCCTGAAGAAGAGAAGCCAGTTTACCAGGGACCCCTTCATGCTTATACTTGCTGTGTCCTCAGAAACCTTTGCTTATTCTGAGTAGTGGAGATTTTTTTGCTTTTCATAGTTGTTTTGCTGCTTTCTACCTTATATGTATATTTGTAGTCCCTCAGGAATTGACTTTTGGTTGGTGGTATGGGTTAAAAGTGAGCAGTCATGTTACCCTATGGATATCCAGAATCATGTAGTAAAAAGACCTTTCTTCCCCAAGTATGTTCCCTTGTCACTTTTGTCTTATATAATCACACATGAGTCTGTTTCTGGCTTTCACTTCTGTTCCATGGGTCTTTTTGTTTATTCTTTTGCTTCAAAGACACCGTATTAATTCTTCCTTTGCAACAGTTCTTAATGTGCAGTGTAAGTCCTGTAACATTTGTTGTCCATCTTTAGGATTGTCTTGGGCATCATAGATTTTAATGTTTTGAGTGTCATGCTAACCGTGCATAAAATAACACTCTATAAAGAGTACACTGTCAATAAATTTTATGAGACCAATGGGAGGTTAAAGAGAAAGGTGACACTGAAAACCAATGAGAGAAATCCATGCCTGTTGGAAGATGTTATTCTGTTCAGATTTTGCAAACTTCCAAATTCCCAAATTTGATGAGGGAAGGTCTTATACAGAGAAATAGATTCTGAGGGGATTTGACTAGGGGGTGGGAAGACTGTAAAAATGAATTAAGGTGATAGTTGAAGTAGGAAAATGAATACAAAGAAAAACATCTTTATTAAGTTGTGCACCAAAAGAAAAGCTTAAATAGAGTTAAGGATATGAAATAATAAAAAATAAACTGAGAAAAAATTAGAACTTGATCTCTGGAGGAGGTTCCACTTTTGAATGGAGTGTGAATAAAATTTATGTTAAAAATAAAGACTATAGTCTTGCTTAATTTTTTAACTTGTAAACAATTTTTCTACTGAGGGAGCCACAAAAGACAAATCTTAAATAGAAGGAAACTTTTTTTTTGGTGGCAGGGTACTGGGGGTTGAAATGAGGGGCACTTGACCACTGAGCCATATCCCCAGTCCTATTTTGTATTTTAGTTAGAGACAGAGTCTCACTGAATTGCTTAGTGCCTCCCTTTTGTTAGGCTGGTTTCGAACTTAAAATCCTCTTGCTTCAGCATCCCTTGCTGCTGGGATTATAGGCATGTACCACCACAACGGGCTAGAAGGAAACTCTTGACCCGAAATTGTACTTCCTTGTCTAAGGTGCATGTGTGGACACAGACACATGGACCAATGACAATGTAAGTGGTGGTGATTATGTGCATTTCTACCTCAGAAGAGAGAGGGGAATATAAAGAGGCAAATATTGTATTTCTTGCAGCATATCAAGCAGGTTTCACATTTACTTCTTGTTATCTGGGCATTATGACTCTGTAATGGTTAATTTGAATTGTCAACTCAATTAAGATTAAGAGGGTTCTGGGTGTGCCAATGAAGGTGTGTCTAGAAATGATTGGCATGTGGGATAGCCAACTGAAGTGGAGAGCTTCCCTAAGAGTGGGCAGCACCATCCACTATGATGGTGGCTTGGAGGAAATAAGTTGGAGGAACAAGGAAACAGCAGTAGATGCAAGCTCCATTTTTTTTCTTGGGGGACAGGTACTGGAGATTGAACTGAGGGGCCCTCAACCACTGAGCCACATCCCCCGCCCTATTTTTTTGTGTTTTATTTAGAGACAGGGTCTCACTGAATTGCTTAGTGCCCTGCTTTTGCTGAGACTGACCCTGAACTAGCCATCCTCCTGCCTCAGCCTCCTTAGCTGCTGGAATCCATTTTGCTTGAAGGGGTTCTTGATTGCTGCTGTGATAGCCTGATGATAATCAGACTCTCGCTTCTTGACTCTTCCCAAAGCAGACTGCCAGTGATTCTCCAGGGAAATTCCTGGAAGCGTCAGTCTTGGACTAGGGTAGCATCCTTGATCCCTCTTGTTCTGAGGCTTCAGCCTCTTGGACTTTGCAGTCTCTGGTTCCTCCAGCACTACAGCTTACAGATGCCATTGTGGATTATCCAGCTTCTGGTTGGGTAAGCCAATCTAATAAAACCCTTTTTATAATCACACTTCCTGTTGATTCTGTTTCTCTAAAGAACCCTAATACAGATTCCTTGAAACCTTGTTTAGAAATACCACCATGTGTTGCCTAATTTAAATCCAGGGTGCCCATTAAATATCATAGCTTTAGCTGAGCTAAAGCCGGAGAGGGCTTCCATAAGTTGACCATATTGAAAAATGGAACTTCTGATGGTGGAGTCCACGAGGGTAAGGAAGAATTTGATTTTATGTGATTTCCAGGGAAAAGGACCAATTGGCCTTTGAAATGTAGTTTCCATAGCTACTGGGTGGAATCAAAAGCAAATGCTGTGGTGGCGTATTTCCCTATGCTACTTTTACTGCTTAAGCTAACTTCTAAGGCAAGCTGTTCTGGAGATGAAATGCTGGGAAGTGCTACAGTGAGTGTCTGTTAGGGGCAGGATTTCTTTGTGGGAATCTTCTCAAATTTTCTGAGATTTGACTAGATCTGCCTTTCTGTTCAAAAAAGACTCATAGTAGAGGTCATCTCTCCAGGTACAACTTTATTGAGCAGTGTCCTACTAATTGTGACTTTAAAAATTTAGGCTACACTTAAATGATAGAAGAATTCAGGATTTGCTATTCCTGAACTTTTTTTCTTTTGAGTACAAAACATGATTTTTCACAGAACCCTTAAAGTGTTTATTTTGAACTTTTCCATATAATATGGTCAGTTAAAAATGGCAAGCACTTAGCATGTAAAAAACATTATGACAGAGTTTGCTTTTTTTTTATTTTGGGACATAAAATATACATTGATGCTTATCATGTTAACCTAGTTTAATGATCACCAAACATTTGTATGAACAACAAAAAAGACATTTATTCCTTCAGTATTACCTTCAATATTAAAGTATCTGGTCTTTTATACAGAATACTATATCTCATAAACCTGTTATAAAAACAAAAACAAAAAAAGTCACAAAAATGACTCAAAGGTATGAGAGGAAGATAAATAGACATTCACTTTTGCTTTATTGTTTACATGTCTCTGAATTTGAATGTAGGTATACTTGTCTTGATTTTCAGAAATATTTTCCCATTTATTTATATTTCTTTTAAAGTTAATTGATTGAAGTGACTATTAAGAAAGTTCTGGCTGATATTGCATGCAGGGGCAGTATTCTTTTCAAGGCTGCTTTGAAGATTGCATCGACATGGCTAAAAGTTATTTGTCTCTTAGCTGTCTACCCCGAACCTTCAATAAATCCACACTCTGAGTAAGAAGTACGATCTGGCTCAACAAATGCAGTTTGGGGACCCATATGTTCCTGCCTTAGTCCCAACAGGCTGCTTCTCCCAAAACCCAGCTTCTAGAAGATCTAGGACCATTTCTGTTTGTGTCTGGTTATTTTCTTCCAGCTAGAGCTAGTTTCTTGCTTTTAAAGCACTTTTAGTATTAAAGTTTTTATTGGTGTATTATAATCATACATAATAGTAGTATCATTGTGCCGTGTTCATATATGCACATAATCTGATCAATCTCATTTCTGAATACCTTCCTTTTCCCTTCCCTCTTCCCTCCCCAACCCACTCGTTCTACTCAACTGATTTCCCTTCTATTACTTTTTTTTAAAATGACATGCCCTTTCCCTTTTGTTGTAGTAGAGCATAATTCCAGGGGTAGGTCAGAGTTCATTTTTATAAATACTCTATCTAATGTTTTTATTGTTTAGAAAAAGAAAGCAGGGCATTTAACCAAGTTAGTTTATGACAGCATTTATTCTTTTTAGAAAATGGGATTAAGATGTTTTAAAATAGAGATTGGGTTGTTTTTGTCCTGATCATTTTATTTTTAATATCTAAAACATCTCTATATCCAGATCATTTATCTCATCCTGAAATTTAGAAGACTAGCCTGGGGAAGACCTTTGATCAAACCACATTCCTGGGGTCTTTGAAAGACAGAGACCTGAGAGAGTAGATAAAAGTAGGAGAGGGAAAAAAAAGCCACTTACTTCTTGGAAACAGGAGAAAAGATCACCATGGACAGCCATATCTAATATCTCTAGGAACTTTTTTTGGAAAGAAAAGTCAATCCCAGGGATACAACTTGTGTCAATAGCTGAGCACCAGATAAAATGCCTGAATTTATAAATACAAATTATATTTTGCAAACTTGATGTAAATAAACCTTCTTGGGGAAGATCCAGAAGTCAGTTTCCAGAGCTGAAAGTCATCAGTGATTTCGATAATGTCTCTAAGATACTTTAAGCCTCTCAAAGTATGAAATATATGTCTGTATGTGTGAATTTCTGTTTATTATTGCTGAGTAGCACTGTTGACCCTAAAAGAAAAACCAAAAGAGGGCAGGGAAGAGAGTTCTCTGACATTTACAAGCAAACAATTTCTGGAATGAAGTTCCAGAAAACATCAATAATTGTTTATATGCACTGTGTGGGAATCTTCCACACAGAGCATGTGAGCTTACTAGAACTTCCAACTTGCTCTCTAAAAAGCCAGTTTTCTTTGCCTGCTAGTTCCAGACTTGAAACAGAAAGCAAACCCTATGTTATGGATTAAAATTTAGAATAAGAAAATGGTAAGGTAAGAAAGCTTCAAAATTCATGATTCTTCTTAATGTATATCAAAATTTTGCCAAAATTGCCTGTTTTTCAAGTCAGCATTGTGGGAGGGTGGAAGCAAAGGAGAAAAATGTAATGTACCAAAACGCTTTTTTATGAAATAAGCTTAATATCCTATCCTGAAGGAAAATAGAGGCAGAAGACAGCCTTCCAATGAGTGCTTTGTGAATCAGATTATCAGAGCCTGCTTAGAACATTCACCTAGTATTTCATGTGGAGGTGGTTGGTGGAGCTGCCATATGCTAGCTTGGGTCTGGGCCAGAGACGCACACAGGAGAGCTTTTGCATTCTAGCCGTCCACTCCCGCCTGGCAAAAAGCACTTTTTGTATGTGGTGTAAGTGGCCAAGTTATTTGTACACAATGGGAAGCTGAAATTTCATTTCCACATGAAATTAGTGAATAATGGCTTTCAAGACTCACTGAATAAGCATGCCCAAGACACAGTCAGCATTTGAAGTCTGTTCCGGACGCCAGCCATCTGGATGAAAAATAAATCAGTTATGCTGCTTCTTTGAGGGTGTCAGAGGTGGGGTGTGGCAAAGGCAAAGTGTCTGGGTACTGTACTGAAGCTTTTGCTGTTCATCAGGAGTTTGGTGTGATCAAGGTTTGTCACTTCTGTGAGTCCATGTCACTTTTGCACTGGCCTAGTATCCTGAGCCATAAATTCTTATGCTTTGATCTCCAATTGAAATATATTTGGCCACCCTGTGCCTACTAAATGTTTTTATATTACTATGATTTTTATTATACCAATTCTCAAAATATTCTTACACATTAAGTTTGGATTTAGCCTCTAAGAGAGTAGGTATTCTGTGTGCATGGCTAACTTTATGGAGTGTACAACTCTAGACTGAATTAAGTGATGGTGAGATTTAGATTTTTCCCAAATGGTCATGGAAAGGTTTCCTTTTGTACGGATTTGAAGACTAGTTGTTGAAAGATGATTTGAGAAAATATGATTTCATTTTTGGCAGAGTATGATTTTATAAAATAAATCCACAGTTGTTTAAGAAGTAAGATATTGGTAACTTGCCCACATACTATAATTAAAGCTAAGACATGGAAACCAAACTGAGGGAAGCGGATGGAACCATCCCATAGGTAAGTATGAATGTTTGTTTGCAAAAATGAAACAAGTGTGCCAGCAAGCTGTGCAATAATTTTCCTTCAATTATACCTGATTTTAATTTTTTAAAAAATGTTGACAAAGCAGTGTTTCAGCTTTATTTAATGTGGCTTTAGTTTTCTTAAAAAAATCTTTGCAATTAGCACATGAACAGGGATGAAATGCAGCAGGGTTTGATGGAAATTGGTTAATGAGTTGTACAATAATTGCTTGCTTTGAGAATTTTGGGGGAGGTTTGGAAAAATCAGAATGTAGTTGGTGGAATCAAATAACTTTAATTTTTTCAGCAGCCTGGTTCTATGATAGAAAAGATTTAGAGTCTATAGGAAAAAATAAGTATCATTAGGGGGTCCTTAATTTGCTAGAATTCCTGGTATTGACTTCATAGAATGCAATATTTAAAATATACACTATGATCAGAACTGTTTGTTTCATTGTCTTAAAGTTTGTTGATTCACATACTGCTCTAAATAGGCCATCAGCTGGGGTTTGGCTATCCTTTGCAATTTGAGCTATTCACTGAAACTGTATTAGTTGTAATGGGATTTGGCTTGTAACTTTATAGTGTAAAGCTATACACATTAATTAATTTTGAGGCAGCTGCTCATTAAAAATTCTTTCTAGTAAACATAATAAGAAAATGTATTTTGGAGGATGCCAGCACATGATGTATTAAATGGATTTTGATAAGTGAATTTGGCTGATTTGATTGGCAGGTATGAAAAACTATTTATGGGAATCTAGCACGACTTTTTTAAAGCAATCTTAATTTTTTTTTATTTTTGACTGTACATATTTATGGGCTACAGTGTGGTGTTTTGATACATGTATACAATATGTAGTCAAATCAGGGCAATTAGCATATCTGTCACCTCAAACATTTATCATTTCTTTGTGTTGGGAATATGGTGTTCTCTTCTAGCCATTTTGAAACATATAATAAATTATTGTCAACTGCATATAATCATCCTACTGGACCATAAAACACTAGGACTTATTCTAACTGTAATTTTTATGGGTTAATCAACCCCTCTCCTTTCCCTTCTCAGATTCTGTAACTAATATTCTACTCTCTGTATGAGATCAACTTTTCTAGCTCCCACACATGAATGATAATATGTAGTATTTTCCTTCTGTGTCTGACTTATTTCAGTTAATGTAATATCCTTCATGTTCATCTGTGTTGTTGCAAATGACAGGGTTTTATTTTTCATGGTGGAATAATAGT
This sequence comes from Sciurus vulgaris, assembly GCF_902686455.1. Taxonomy (NCBI): domain Eukaryota; kingdom Metazoa; phylum Chordata; class Mammalia; order Rodentia; family Sciuridae; genus Sciurus; species Sciurus vulgaris. The sequence goes on along the minus strand of NC_136463.1, from coordinate 88,588,912 downwards.
CCGTTATGTATATATGCCACATTTTCCTTACTGATTCATTTGTCAGTGGACACCTGGGTTGATTCCATTACTTGGTTGTTTTAAACATTGCTGCAACAAACATGGGAATGAATATCAACATACAATTTCTTTGGGATATATGCATAGTAGTGAGTTTTCTGGGATCATAAGGTAGTTCTATTTTTAATTTTTTGAGCAATCTCCACACTGTGTATTCCATTATCATTGACTATAAAATAGTATTTTAAAATCCTGATTAACTATGGATTTTGTGTTGAACATAAGGACCTCATAAAATAAAGCAATTGGCTTTGGTTATTAACCTGAATAGAAAATGTATTACAAGGCAACACTCAAACTAAGAGAGCTGAAAGAGTAATTGGAGACTCTTTTTTCTTTTTTTCATAGCTTTTTTGGCATATTATAGTACTTCAAAATGGTGGGCTTTTTTTGTTACATATGTGTACATGTACACAATAGGGGGGCACTCTTTTATTCATTTCTCTTGCTTTTTAATGAGAACACTGAGACCTGATAGTTTGTGATCTTCTGAAACCAGTTACAAGGTAGAAGAACTAAAAGCAAGACCTTGGTCCCTTGTACTTTAAATTTTCTGCCAAACCACCTGGCATTGAACCATGTCCAGAGAAGAATGAGATAAGTTACTGCAAAACTATCTCACTTGGAAATAATAATGTTTTTCTTTGACATGTACCTAGTTGAGGCTGCTTCTATTTTCTAGAAGTTGTTTAAAGAGATACTGGACAAGTATAAGTGCTTGATAGTAGAGATACTGAGCTGACTGAAGTGGGGAGGTTCAGACAAGAAAATTTCTTGTCAGAATTATGATTTACACCTTGCTTCATGTGGTCTAGGTTTTCCCATTCAATATGATTTTGATTAAATTATGCAATAACTTCCCCCACTCTGAGGCCTAAGCTAAAAAATGTATTTCAGTATCTGAGGTGCCAGAACTCCAAAATACTTCCAAATTTATTTCTTTGGTCTTATGAAAGTACCTTTTGAATCATAGCCTTGTAATGGAGTAGTGGAAAGATTTGATAACTAAATTTTTAAAAATATAGCATCTCATTTCTATTTCTTTTTCTGGGAGGAATGGATTTTTTCATTGTGAATTCAGAATAATGGACTGCAGTATGCATAATTTAGGAAAAGTTATTAAGGTGGTGAGTCAATTTCTTTTTTAAAAAATGTTTTTTAAAAAGTATTTTTAGTTACAGGTGGACACAATACATTTATTTTATTTATTTTTATGTGGTACTGAGGATCAAACCCAGTACCTCACACATACTAGGCAAGTACTCTACCACTGAGGTACAACCCCAGCTCCTTTTGTCAATTTCTACTAGCAGTGTGCTCAGTGCACGCTGTGTGGGCAAACTGTGCGGACGGACATGTTTTCAAATAAACCTTCTCTCTGACTCAAGTGGCTTCATCCCCATGCTAAGAGAGAAAGGATGACAAGCATAGGAATAGAAGTGGGAGAGAAAGATGCAGTGGAGACATGTTAGAATGTATTTTCTAAGTTGTGATAACATGTGTCTCATTGTTTACCAAAGAGTGAGGTACTCTCAACTGTGTAATGGAAACAAGAGGCTTGGTTATGGTAAAAAATAAACTCTTGAACAATAAAAGTGTATTAAGAGTCAGTGAAAATGTTCTTATCCATTCACTTATTCAAGGGCCCAGGCTGATGGAAGCTCCACCATTTAAAACTGAGATTTCCAAGATTACTCTTGGTTCTTCCCCATACATCCTGGTGTCCAGAAGAGGAAAACGGCATGGAAGCATCTGTGGAAAGTCCCTAAGGGCCAAATGTAGAGTTGCATTTCACTGTATTAGGATTTCATTGGATGAAATTGTAACTGTAGAGGAGACATGGGAATGTAGTTTATCTCTGTGTGCAGAAGAAGAAGAAATGGATTTAGATAAATAGTTGGCAATCATATACAGACATACATTTGTATATATGATGTAAAATTTAGTATTAGTATTGCATATAGTTTTATTATGTATATCATATATAATAGACATGCTGTATGCTCTTGTGTATGCAGTAAGATGTCATACATATAAACAATATACATATGCATGCATGTTCACATAAATAAATAGTTATGTTTGAAATCAGTCCTGAGATTGAACAAGTGTTTTCTGTCAACTCCTTCACCTGCTTTATTTTTGAGTGATTAAACTTCTTTATTTTCTCTTTCTGCTCATGCTTTGGTGTCAGGATCCAGTTCGTTTATCTTGAAGCTTAGGTTCAGAGATGACTAAGCCTTTGTGTTGTTTTTGGTGCTCATCAGTACCTCCCTAGTGCCCAGAGGGGAGGGTCTCTGACTAGAGAGAACTAAGGGAAGAGACCTGGTTAGAGATAGACCTTCAAGGTTATGTTAAACACAGATGGTCAGAGTGGGCATCTGGGCCTCATTGGCTTTGGGCAGTACATGTGAGGGGCTTCTCCTGACTGACCTTAATGTCACTCCTTGCCTGACTGCTACCCACATCCTGCCTCATTCTGTCCTGGAATCTCTGCTTTCCATGCCACCTCTTGACTTCTCATTAAGCTCTCGCCTTCCTAGAAGCATGGGGATGAGACTGTATTCAAATAGTAGGGCCATGGAGTTAAACAACCTTAGCTTCCTTCTCTTTATTACTGTGCTCTTCTAAGGAATAAATCACATCATGCATGTAAGACATTTAATTCTGTTGGTGTATAATGTTAAAAATAAAAGCTGTAATGATTTTTACTACAAAAAAAAAAAATGATCCTGTCTGAGGGACTCTATCTGCTCCATCACATTTGATTTCTAATGATCTTGGAAGAACTGTGAATCTGCCTGTTAGAACAGGGATACTAATGATTTCATGAGAAGGATGTCCTTTTTTTCTCCTACAAGACTATGAGAGCATTCTGCAGTCGGCCAGGGAAACATTCCATCCAGATTGTGCTGTTGTGAGGAGACTCTGGCAATGAGGCCTTGGCAAATGGGCTGCATGCGTGCAGGTGGTGGTAAGTTCTCCCAACTGGCCCTGTTTCTCTTCAGGAACGTCCAACAGATGAACTATTCAGATTCTAAACCTAGGAAAGGACATTAAATCACAGAAATTTAATATTATAAACAGAGGAAGATCAGAAAGGAATAAAAGTACCTGGTAATAAAATGGAATTGTCCCTTTTCTGAGGAAAGATGAAGTGAGTGAACTGTCTATCATTTGACTAAGCAAATCAATCTGAAGACATGAACTCCTATTCTTTCTTACGTGAGCACATGGTAGGATTTCATGGGCTAGTGAGGGAACACTCTGACATCCATGGAGGATGCCTGCCTCCATTTTGTGGTTACCTTAGTTACTTTCAATTAGTTGACGTCTGGATGATAAAAGGGACTGAGGATGAGTGTGAGAGGTGCTGGTCACCCCCAGTCTACAGGAGTAGCCCTCCCTCTCATCTCCAGGGATTTGTAATTGCATTGTTTTTCAAGTTTTCATGTGAACTAGAACTGAGTTGAAAAAGGGACCTCAGGAGGACCCTTAACTGTGGAGATTAAGGCCCCCCACTTTGCATTTTTAACTATTTTTATTCTTTTTAGTAATATATAACATTAGGATTCATTTTGATATGATTATAAAAGGATGAAGTATAATTTGTTCTAAGTCAGTCCCCAGCAGAGACCCCTTTTTAGGGACTATTTTCAGGCCTGCCTCAGCTGGGTAAGGTTTTCCCTCCCTTGAAGTTTCAGCCTCAGTTGTATTTATCCCCTTGCAGACTTCTGCCTGCAGGACAGGCCCTCACCTACCAGACAGCAAGCTTCAGAAGGCTGTTCCTGCTGTTCCTGTCTTCTTGTTCTGGGGATTTCTGGTGGCTGGTCCAGAGTAAAACTCTCTAGATGTATACAGGATTAATGAATACTCGATGAATAAATAAGTCAATTAAATTGATGCTTTTAATTTCTTAATATTTTTTCTAAATTCTTAATATATTTAAAAAATTTGGACTCTCTTACTATCATTTATCCTTTTTTCCTAAAATTTGTGGAAAAAAATCAATATCTTTCTCAGCTCTTGATTCTGAATTTGTAAAATCTAAATTACAATGGTCTTAACCAACAGTTACTTTGTTATAATTGTGTACGGAATTTTAGAAATCTGTCTCTGCTTGGGAATATCATAATTTGTTAGAGTTAATGAAGGTACCACTTTTTTTTTTTTTTAACTGAGTAATACACTCATGTTTCCTAAATAAATTCCCTAGTTTCATCATTTCTCAGTGAGTTTCTGCTCTTGCCTGGACTTCATGTTAAGCCCTGTCTGGGCTGCTTGGACAGCTTTGTAATTGAAACCTGCAGGGTAATAAGACTTGTCACCAATATGCTCAAGTTCGAGCTGCCATTGTAATTGGATTTGTTGGAAGTGTTTATGAATAAAAGACTGATTTTCTAGTTGGCAGAGTGAATAGAAAACTTTCTGTCAATGATAACTGGATCTAGAACCCAGATGCCTTTTGACTGATGGTAAATGATATCTTTTCCCACTTCCAATATATTGACTTAAGTGATATGTTGAAATTAGATTAAATATTTCCTATTCTTCTCTGTGTAATATACTGGATCTGAGATTGACATTTTGAATTGTGTTCCTTATCAGACACCTAAGAACTCTGGTTTTGCTTTTGGGTAGTTAAGAGTCCTCAAATGGCCACTTTTGCTACTCGCTTTACCAGGTTGTTAACCTACATTTCTTTGGAATGTGAAAATAACAACAACAACAACCGGCAGGGCATGTATGCTCAATTTTCATTCATGGTTGTTACAATTGATAGTCTCCTTGAACACTGAATTATCAATACTGAATCATTGCCTCTAGAGGAAGAGCACAGATTCCCGTGAGCCTCTGGTCACGATATTTTGATCAACTGGTAAACATGTAGTCTTGTGTTTGTTTTATGTGTGTTTCTCCTTAAAGATAACTTATTGTATATATATCCACTCATTAACATTGAACTCTCATCATGGTAGTTCATCCCTGAATGAAGATGGTATAATACACACATTTTTGTCTATAAAACACATCACAGCCTTTTTGTACCTAAGAACACTGGATAGCTCTTCAGCACTATGCTTAGAGAGGCATTTAAACTCGTGAAGTCAAAAAAACAGAAAGCACAAAGGGGATCATGGGACATTGAGAACTGTAGAGTGTCCCTTTGTTTGACCTCAGTTGGGAACATGAACACTGGTACCACACATTTTGCCCCTCTGTGCAAGTCTGCAAAAGACTGTGAATGTAACATGAGTATTGATTTTGGGGTTGGAAATTTGTTTTAGTGAGGAGCCAATTTGTAAATGTGGCATGTATGGATAATGAGGGTACACTGGATTATCACCTGAGATTTAAAATGAAGATATGAGACTCAGATGTGAAGTAATGCAGTTAAGTGAGCATCTACTAAGGATCCAGTGCACATTGACACCATATTGAATTGAATGGCACCATCCATCATTCTAGATTAATGTCCTTAGTTATTACTTAGCCTTAAGGATTTATTTCTATATTCATTTAAATGTTTTCTTAACAATGAATGGCTTACTGTGTCTGTGTTTATCACTTTGTTCTTTCCAACATTTGACATCCTTCTAAAACACAGGGTCAGTCTTTAAAACTTTGAATAAACATTTGAAAAGTAAACTTGACATCAAGTCCTCTTTTGCGTTCCTCTAAGGGAAACTGCTATACTGCTATTTTTGTTATGAGTATCAGTGCCTGGAAAATTGGAATGGATGCATCTATTTAAAGTTGTCCCTTCTTTTAATAGCCAACAACCAACTGTAGCATGTGGTTGGAAGGATTACTGTGCAGTGGGTTAGAGGCTGGATTGTGGAGTTGCATGTTCTGATTCCTCATTTATCAGAAGGAGAAATTTGACAATACAGTGCATATAAAAGCATATAGGACAATAGCTGCCACATGGTAACAGCTTAATAAGTACTACTTAACAAGTTAGGTACTAACTGCAAATGTTCTAGTGCTCTACTCTACCAAATAATTGACATAGATTTAAATGTAGTTAAGTGTGCATATTATGCAAATTTATGAAATAGGAAACATTCATATTCAACAAATTGCATCTTTTTATAAACATTTAAATTTATTTCAACATAATATATGTGTATCTGCAAAAAAAATAAAATAAAATAAAAAATAACAGGGATGCTGTCCAGCATTTGAAAGTAACTTCATTTGTAGAGTTGATACTATTTTATGCTTACAAAACATGAACATTTGTACAATCATGGAACAGAGTAGTGTTTAACAAGTTGTAGCTCTTGGAAAACAGGGACCATATGCCCTGTACACTTTTGTCTCTGGATTGACCTATATGTATTAGGCCAATAGCTATAATGTTGAATGAAGAATTACAAAGAGTTTTATTGTCAGCCTTTCCTGTTTTTCTGTAAAGTTGATTCTTTAATGTTTTATTTCCCCCAGTCTCACACTGGCATGGGCTGATTCTCACAGCCCTGCAGGTTTTCCCAGTGAGCAGTAGTTATCCATTCTTGGACTCACATAACAGAGAAACTAGCTGGTTGAATGGATTCAGTGTGGCTCCTTCTGCAAGTGCTTATCTTGTTCACTGGTTGCTTTGTAATTGTTATTAGTTGAAAAAGCATTTCTTTTTCATCTGTACACTCAGATTATATAGGAGATGTTTTTGCCATTGAGGTATATTCTTATCAGGATGTTTTTCTTCCATTTCAAAAATAATGGTATTATTAGACATAGGATGAAGCTCTCTAGCTGTCGGTGCCAAAGGAAACAATACAATAGGCATGTGCAGTGGGGGGTTCGCTAGAGAGCAGCTATCTTGTTTTTCTTGCTTGCCTTTAATCAATGCTGGTATTCTCTTAAAACTTTCTTATCCATCCTTTGTGGGCACTGTGAATTTCCTTCCTTTCTTCCTTTTCTTTCTGTGACAGTGTTTCTGTTTCTTTAATTTATCAAGGTGTCACACACAGCAGTCTGATTGTATTGTGGCTAAAGACGGTTTCCATTTGCCAGAGTCTGCCTGGTGCTGGTTTTTTCTTTTTTTCTTTTTCCCTTTGGACTAGGATATTGCTAGTTGTTTTGTTTTTGGTTTTTGAATGTGTTTTAGTTCTCAATTTTGTTTTTATTTTCCTTCTAAATGAATCAAGCCCTTCTCCAAAGCAGACATAGTGTTTTCCTGTGATGGAATTCCCATCTATGACAATCTGTTCTTTATTGTGACTTTAGACTATTGCAACTTTCTTATATATAGGTGACTGCAGAATGCTTTTCTCTTTGTTTTGTTTTCTCTTTTGTCCTTTAGACCAGCGAACTTGGTCAAGGAGCAGAAAACACAGGCTTTTGTCATCAAGAATGATATAAACTACAAATCTCAGTTTTATCATTGTCTACTAAAAAAGTTCATTTTTGTTACTTATTTAGTTATAGGGAGAATGGTTTTTCTAGAAACCATATGAAGCTTTAGGTAATGTCTTTCTTATGGACTTGGGAAAATAGCTAGAATCGAATTAAACAAATCCCTTAGTTGTTTACATGTTCCATTTGTTTTCTTCTAAGACTCAATGATGTCTTAAACATTTTTTAAAAGTTTGTTACAGAAACAAATTTAGAGGTGACTAAAGTGATATGGGCTGGAAATAACTTTTTGATTTTATTTGCCAGCAATAGCAGTCAAAAGCAGCCATGGGTATCTTTATTATCTTTCTTTTGGATCCTTTCCCCTTGCATTTCTTTCTCCCTCCCTCCCTTCCTTTCTCTCTTTCTTCCAACTGACCCTGCCTGTTTCATTCCTTTATTGGATATGATAGCCATTCTAATCATTATTGTTTGGAGCAATTATCTTGTGAATTATTTATACAGCAGGTGAGTACCAAAGAAAGCTTTTAGATAGAAGAGTAACTGGTTCTGTTTCATATCTTAGCTTAGATAAATTTTGACACTGATTAAGCCCCATCATCCTGCTTCAGATATGAGCTTGGCATTGCCTAATTAATACTGTTGTCTTTTGTGAATGTGCCAGATCAAAACTCAGTAATGATGCTAAGAAACATGGAATGAATTTGTGGGTTGGTTACTTAACATGTTGATTGGTTATTCTCCTGTTTCCATGTTTTCTTTTTAAAAGCAATAAACCTTGGAAATAGAACTAGTGTGACCCCAAGGATGATGATCCTGTTTTATTTGGGTTTATCAATGAACTCATGTATTTTTCTCAGCAAGATGCTCAAACTTTGTGCCTCCATTTCCTCATCTCTGCAATGAGGGCATGGGTGTCAGAGATGCCTTTGAGCCCCCACTAAGATGATTAGGAAGGAGTATCACACTGTCTTTCCCTTGCACATCAGAGGTCTCAATATCTCCGCCTGTTACAACATATCTATGGTAGCCTTCTGCAGCATCCCCTGAAGGCAGTCTGTGGAACATAAATTGGCTTTACTATAAAGATCTGTGTTTTAGTAAATGGAAACCTGTCCAAACTCAAGAAAGAAATTTCTCAAAGTGATCTAATTCCTTCCTCCATAAAAACAAACAGGATCTATTAAAATCCCACAAAAATTGTTTGCCACAGATCAGAAACTGATGTCTAACTGCGTTTCAAAAAAGATAACTAAGAGGAAAGAAGGAAAATTCAGAGGAAAAGCTTCATGGTCAAAGCAACTGCCTAAATTTTGTGGAAGGAAAACCATTTTAAGTTTTGGGGTCAGTAATATTAAAGTCCTGAATAATTTAAAAAAAAATAGGAGATTACTGCATTAAGAGGAGGACATCAAAGAGGTGGTAAGTTTGCAAAAATCTCCAAGGACAACCAGTCTAGTATTAGAGCTAAGTTGTAAAGATTTGAAAACTAGAAAAGCATTTGATTTGATCCGTATTGCAAATGCCTGTTTATTTCTCTAGGTATACTCTTTTAGGTGAGTACCTGGTTCACTGATGTGTATTCCATTGCTGATGTGAGAAGATAATCATAAGGGTGTGCACTTCTGTGAAGCTTGTCAGTGGCAGCACAGAAATGGTGCTTGTGCTTTGTAGTAATCACTCATTTAATTCTTAGAAACTGGGAGGGCATCTAGGCTCAGAGTACATGGGTTTGCAGAGGCAGTTATATTAAAAAATTAGCCCCCAAATCATGGTGGGCTAGAACAAGGGTGTCATTCTTGACCATCAGATGTCTAGGTGGGTCCAGGCCAGCCTTCTTGGACATTGTTGATAATGAGAGAAGAGAACATGGCACACCTTGTCCTGGCTCTGAGAGTTTCTGCCCAGAAGTTCTAGGTTTCTTCTATTTATATTTCATTGACCAAAGCAAGTCATAGGCCAAGCCTGGTTTCAGTGGAGTGGGAAAGCAGAACTGTCCCTCAGCTAGGGGCATTGTGTGCTTGTAAACACAGGTGCCCTCTAATTCAGAGAGGGCAAGTGATCTCCTCCAGTTCAATGAGCAGGGAACCGGAGGACTGGGATTCTGAGTGCAAACCTTCTGGCTCCAGAGATGCTTGTGTTATCTACAATTCTCTTCTGCCTTTTCAGTTATCTTATTCCCAAGAGAATTAACATGAATTTTGATTGCTTTCTAGGAAATTCATTTAGACTTTTTAGTGTTCATATTATTGAACAAAGATATGCAATGTAGAAATAAGAACTCCAGCTAGAATCACATTGACAGTGTACCTTTTTGGTTAAGAATGAGGACTTTAGAGCAGAGTGCCCGTGTCTAAATTGTGGCATCATCAGTTACTAGCTTTGGGACTCTGGGGATGATATTTATCTCTCTATGTTGGGTTCATTATCTATAAAATGGGGATAATAATAGTGTCTACCTCAAGGTTGGGGTAAGAATTAAATGAATCAGCAACTAATTATAGTACTTGGAATATAACCACTATGTGAGAATTAATTATTGTTATGATTATTCTTCTCTATCTTAAATATAACCAGAATGTATTCAAAGCTTTTTCCAGCCATCATCTGCCTCCAGGAAAGGCGTCTGTCATCCCTCAGAAAGTGGATTTTGTTGGCTCTTTATTTGGATATCTCATTACTTACCTATTCCTTCTCCTTTTAAAATACAAAAGACAAACTTTTATTTCTTTATTTATTTCACACATGGTGTCAGCAAATCAGATGATAATTATAAATGCTTAGACTTTTTAATGTATAAACAGAAAGTTTACAATAACCTGTCTTGACAGGATTAATTTTCCTTCCCGGTTGTTGTGCTATTATTATTTTGCAAAATCATCTGCTGCTGTTTGTTCACCAGTTGCTCTCCTGTTTTCTAAAACACTTTTTTTTCACCACAGAGTGTCCTCAAGGGTTATGTATCTTGGGAACTATTTTCTTCCCCCTCAGAGTTTTGTTTATTATGATTTGTAGAGGTTGAACCTTTTTAATCCAGAAATCTGAAATGTAAAATGTTTCAAAATTTTGAGCCTAGCACAGTTTTAGATTTTGTAGTAAGGCTGCTCAACTAGAAAAGTCTGATCTGAAAAACTCATAAATCTTAAAGATCACTGATCCTCCAAACCAAGCATTTTGGATAAGGGCTGCTTAACCTCTATTATTAAATGATTTTGCAGGCTGATATCTGTTCATTTCTCATCTCTTAGATTTTAGGCTCTGTGTGTTTTTCTTCTTAGTTTCTTTTTTCCCTTTAAAGATTTTTAATATTGGCCAGGCATGGTGGTACATGCCTGTAATCCCAATGACTCGGGAGGCTGAGGCAGGAAAATTGCAGGTTCAAGGCCAGTCTCAGAAATTTAGTAAGGCCCTACGCAATTTAGTGAGACCCTGCCTCCAAATAAAAAAATGGACTAGGGTTGTAGGGCAATAGTTAAGCACCCCTGGGTTCAATCCCTGATGCCAAAAAAAAAAAAAAAAAAAAAAAAAGATGATTCTCAATATTGACTGTTTTTGTTGTTCATTTCTCTGCTTGACTGCTATACATAAACTCAGATATTAATTGAATATGATGCATATTTGGCCATGATTAGTTACATTATTTACAAAGAATACAGGTAGGCATGACTTTTTCTTTTATTCTCTAGAGTCTTTTAAAAGTTTCTGTTTTTGAAATTCTTTCATTGGTATCTGGAACAGTCTGGCTGTACTGGTGTGAAGGACAGGAGCAGCAGGGGGAGCTTTTGCTGATGTGGGTGTGTCCTGAGAGGCTGCCCTCTGGCACTGCTTCACATACTGTGTGAACCTGTGCAGTCTCTTGGTTGATCGCCTCTCTGTGAGCATGCTCAATGTAAGTTAAGTGTGCCCCCAGTGAAGGCACCAAGGCCGTTTACAGAAAGCAGCATGTAGAGCTAATGCCAAATAAGTGTTCTGGAAGGAAGAATGAGGAATGAGTTCAGTATAATGTTATAAGTTACAACAACAGTGGAGGGGGGTCAAGATGGTATGGTGTGAAGAGAGCAAGATAAATCCTCACTCCTACTTAAATATTTTAACAGGATGTTCACAGTGGAGCTAATCTAATAGAAATGACTGTAAAATTGAGTTAAAACATTTTAGATGTTCATTTTTGCTATAGGTTCATGTAAGGATGAAAAAATATGCAACAACCTTTTCCAAAGAAAGGAAATTATAAAAATATAAAGTGCAAGCCCATCTGTTGGCTCTTACAATTATTTCTTCCCTGAGAACAGACCTGATGCATGAGTAGCAGCATGTCTATCACTGGGCTGTGTGACCAAAGCTGTTCAATCCAAGGTGTGTACCTTGCTCAAACTGTGTCTAATAGGCTCTCACTCTGTAAATGTGTGGTTTGGAATTGATGGAAAAAGAAAACAGGAGTTCCCAGGGATCAGTCCAGAGCATCATGGCAACGTCTAGAAAAGAAGCATATAAATTCTTGCTGCAGAAGTCCCTGGAAGTGACCTGGTTCCTGCCTTTCCTAGGATTTTGGTGGTTCAGTTCCTTCTGAAACATCTGATGTCTCATCATTCCTACTGTAGCCATGTTGTATTTCTGGTACTTGAAACCAGGAAACCCAACTCACACAGTCCATATAGAAAAATGAGAAAAGCCCAATATAACCAGTACACAAGCTTGATGGTGAAAATTATTTTGAAAGGAAAATGAGCTTGGTTGTGATAAGTTAGGAAATGGCAGATGACCAAAGCATCAGAAATTACTATAAGTACTTTGGATAAGGCTATTAAGTTGATTGGTTTATAAAGATCAGTAAGTTTATGGTGTTCCTGAAGGTTAAATTACTCAGTTGGTAGAGACCTGAGTTGATGAGGATCTGACATAGGTACTATCTCTGGGCAGACCAGTCCCAAGGTCACAGGTCACCTAACTCTTCACTGCCCATAAGGGACCAACATATGCCCCTGTAATAGGGCAACCAGAGAATGTGTACATGCATTTGCAAATCCTAGTTGCCCCAGAAGACAAAGTGAGTATTCTCCCAGTAAAGCATATGCTAGAACCATATCTTATGCTGGACATCACAGTAGACTTTGTAAAAGGAGTATGACAATGAAAATACTTAAAAATGTCCCTGTCCGACATCATTTATACTTGTGGAAGTTTAACTGTGAAGTGTGTCATTTGAATCCTTTCATGTCGTTATCTTGCATTCTTTTGAGAAATGGCATTAAAAGAAGTGAGTTCCTTAGATAAACAAAAAACAGCTTTTCAGTAAATAGTTCATAATTCTACTGTAAAGTCCCCTGCTTGGCCAGTTTGTTTATAAAGAATTCCTTGATTTTTTTTCTGGACAAAAGTAAACACTTCCTTTTCTGACAATAGATTGCATTTTGTTTGGGGCTCGCATTCTATTGTACCAAGCTGTGTGGATGTGTATGTGAGGACAAGTTGAATATCTCTAATCTGAAATGCCTGGGAACAGAAGTGTTTCAGATACTGGAATTTGGGGTATGTGCATGGACTTTAATAGTTGAGAATTTTTAATCTGAACCATATCATGGTGCTTACAAAGTTTTAGGTTCTGGATTTTTGGATTATGTATATTCGGCCTCTATATAGAGAGATGGGTTATGTACAGGCATACGTGATTGACAGATTTTATGATCTTTATATAGCTAGGGCTACAATAACAAAGTACCCAAACCAGGTTAGTTGAAACAAAAATTTATTGTCTCATAGTTTCAGAGATCAGAGGACCAAAATCATGGTGGCCCCCAGATTAGTACTGAGGGCTTTGCTATCCCATGCCTCCTGTCCCATGCCTTCTGCCTTGTTGCCGATGTTTTGCTAGTGATCTCAGTTGTGCATTGGCTAGAAGCATCACCCTACTCCCTGTTTTTATCCTTTCATGATGTTCCTCCTTTGTGTCTATCTTCAAATTTTTCCCCATCCTTTTTATATTTTTTGGGTACTAGGTATTAAACTCATGGGCTCTCGACCTCTGAGCCACATCCCCGGCCCTATTTTGTATTTTATTTAGAGACAGGGGTCACTGAATTGCTGAGCACCTCAATTTTGCTGAGGCTGGCTTTGAATTCCAGATCCTCCTGCCTCACCTGCCCCAGCTGCTGGGATTACAGTCGTGCGCCAAGGCACCCGGCAAGTATTCCCTTTTTGTAAGAACTCTAGTCATATTGGATTAAGGCCTACTCTAGTGACCCCCATCTTAACTTGATCACATTAGAACAGATCCTCTGTCTCCAAATAAGGTCACATTTTTTTTCAATTTTATTTTTATTTATTTTTTAATTTATTTTGCTTTTAATTTTTTTAGAGACTGCATTTTGATTCATTGTACACAAATGGGGTACATTATTTCATTTCTATGGTTGTACACAATGTAGATTTATACCATTAGTGTAATCATACATGTACATAGCGTAATGATGTCTGTCTCATTCCACCATTTTTCATATCCGCCTCCCTCTCAGTTTCTTTTACATATTCTAAAGTTCCCCCATTCTTCTCTCATTCCCCACCCCCAACCCCCATTATATATCATTGTCCTGGGTTTATACCCAAAGGACCTAAAATCAGCAGACTACAGTAACACAGCCACATCAATGTTTATAGTAGCCCAGTTCACAATAGCTAGATTGTGGAACCAACCTAGATGCCCTTCAACTGATGAATGGATAAAGAAACACTGGTATATATTATATACATAATGGAATACTATTCAGCCATAAAGAAGAATAATATTATGGCATTTGCAAATAAATGAATGGAATTGGAGAATAAGGTCACATTTTAAGGTATAGGGGTTAGGACTTCAACACCTGAATTTGAGGGGGAGGTACACTTATATCCATAATACTAAGTATAGATGAGTATATTTTGTGTATTCTGGGATAGAATGCTCCCTACTGTGATTGAATTTTACATACCCAGGTGTCTTCCACAAAGCCTAGCAAAGTTCCTCCAACATAGTAGGTAGCATAATGTTTGCAGAATGAATTGTTGGCATTACTAACCTGTCCTAAAAGTTGTTTTGTTGACTAGAGTTCATTCTTGTGTATTTGAATCATTGTACGAAGAACAGAAGTTTTAGTTTAAAAACGGAGCTACTTTTTCCTTTTGAGACTGACCAGCCTCCTTTTTCTGAGCCTAGACAGATGGCTTGAGTCTCTCCAAAGACACTGTCTTGGGACCTTCATCCAAATACAGAATGAATGAGATTTCAGGGCCATTGATAATTGAGAGCCATAGAAAACTAAATTAGTTGTCACATAAGGGCTCTTTTCACATTAGAAGATGGTTAGTGTGTGTTTTCTGTAAGCATTCCGTTTCTATATTAAGCTATATATAGCCAGTCAGTTTTGCACATTACAAAAACTAATGGAAGAAAATTGAACATTATGGAACATAGTTTTGTTAATAATGTTTTTCTTAACTTCCAGCCCTAATTCAGACCTAAATTTCTTTTTGTGAAATTTGTAATAGTAGAAGATGAAATATAGGGGATACACAAAAACTTAGGGAATTCCACATTTCTTATAAATATGGAAAAAAAATCCTGGCTTTTTAGAAGTAAAATTTGAGACTGAGAAATTAAGTGGTTCTTCAGTGACTCATAAAAGTATATATCTCCAAGAAATCTTTTTTGAAGTCTTTGAACCTAACTTTCCACTTTAGAAGTTACTGCAAAAATTAAGAATAGCAATTCCTAGCAATTGAAGTTAGGGAATTTTTTTTTTTTAATCTTATATGAATTTTAGAGACATGGTAGGTAGGACAGCATTGGTATTTCATTCTGTTCTAAAGAGAAGTGGAGGAGAAAGTGAGTTGCTTTAATTCAGTATTGTATTAAATTCATGTTCTTGTGACTTTATTGAAAATATAGGGATGACAGCACATACTATTCCAGTGAAAGCTAAGAGTTCTAAGTGTAAAAGAAAAAAAAAAAAAGGAAAAGAAAATTCAGACAAGTTCATTTCTGATTTCTTCATTGTTGTTTTTAATTTATTAGCAAGAGTACATGGAATGTTTAAAATATACAAAATGCCTCATTTATAACTGTAGTAGCAGGGTTCACAGGTGACTTTTGTGATCTTACTGGCACATTTTGTTAAGCTCTGGATCATAGGACTAACTTCTGATATCAAATAAGCATGAAGGCAGCTTGTCATCTTGCCTTAAGTCTGCTAGACTGTTTTTGCTTCAAGTCTGGTCTTTCATTTACTGAGGATGTGTTTCATGCCCAGGACACACAAAGATCTTAAAGTCCTCAGCCTTTACGGGTCTTAGAGCCTAGTAGGGAGAAAAACAGGTAAGCAGTCAGCTACAACATAGTGGCTTGCATGAGTGATTGTATGAATGAATCAATAAATGAACAAGTGGGTGTCATTTGAGGCACTCTTCTTGAGAGTAGAAAAACAATTTTGAGAATACAAATATGGGGATATGGGGTAAGGAATTAGCAAGTTAATTTACTTTTTTTTTTATTTAAGGCAAGCAACTAAACAGGGCTTTTGTTCACCTTTGCTTTTCAAAGTATTTTTGTATTCTAACACACTGAATTCTTTAAAAATTCTCTTGATATTTTTTTTTGGGGGGGAAGGTGGGGGAAGGGAGCATTCCTTAACCAGAATAACACAATGTGATTGAATAACCACTCTTTCCCAAAGTCAGTGGGATGTGTATGCCAACTGTTCTGAGTTTCCTGCAGAGTGACTTTTCTTAGTTGCTTATGCACAAAACCGTGCAAAGGTCAAAACATAGAATGTACTCTCAACTTACTGACTTTAATGCATTATGGATGCTAATAGATTCCCCTAAAGCATGAAATGAAAGAGTGATTTTTGGTGAATTAAAGTTGTGGGGATTGGGAAGAAGTTTCTTTCATCAGTGTATGGCTCTAAAAGTTTGTATAAAATCTGATCTTGCACTGAATATCTGAGAGGGTAAGTAATTAAATGATGTGCTTTGGAAAGGGTAATTAATTTAGCCATGACTCAGGGACTGCTGCCACCGGTCTCCCCATCTGCCCATGCGACAGGTGCACCTGGCCCTCAGCATTGTCATGGTCCCTGCAGTGGATGACTCCCCAGGAGGCCTGTGTGTGCGGAGAGAATGATCCTGGGCCTCCTCCAGGGAGTGAACCTGTTCTTCCCACACACATACCAGATCGCCACCAGACTCTCATTCTTGGGGCGCACTCAAAATGGGAAAGGCTGATGATTAATTGAACCTTTTCTGCTGGGATGTTAGTGTATGACTCTCTGCCCCAAGGCATAAATGAGAGTAATCTATCTAATTTCCTTCTAGGCATTTGGTGGTATCTTCATGGGGAAAAATAGGAAAGGATGTTAATAGAAAAAGATCTATGCTTCTGAGTTTAATTTGTACTTTTCTTCTACTCTGTGAAGAATATTACCACTTGAAGTTCAGTGCCTTGTTCAAAAATTATATTAGTATTTTTCTCATCAGTTCACATTAAATTGGTTCAAAACATGTTACATCCTTGGGGATCCCAATCATTACTTCAATTATTTGTGATTAGGTCCTAGCAGTATAGACAGTGCTTGTATAGCATGATAGATACAGAAGTCCGAGTTCCAACAAATACAATTTGAATTAAATGTGTATTCTTGTCACTAAACATATTTGGAAAAAAACTAGTGGTTATATTTAAATTTTTCAGCAATGGGTTGATTAGCATGTTTTCCAGCCTACTTAAGCAGCTTCCATTTCCCCATAGAAGACAGATTTTTTTTTTTTTTTTTTTTTTTTTTTTTTTTAGTGCTGGGGATTGAACCCAGGGCCTTGTGCTTGCGAGGCAGGCACTCTACCAACTGAGCTATATCCCCAGCCGGAAGACAGGTATTTCTACCCATTAATAATATTCAAACTGTGGCTTGAGAGCCTCCCAGGACCTATGACCTTTTAGTAGATCTATAATGTCAAAATTATTTTTATAAGAATACTAAGATTTTATTTGCCTTTTGAACTCTCATTCTCTCCAAAGCATACAGTGGTTGCTAGAAGCTGTCTCACATGTGACAAGGCAGCATATTGACTGTAGAAGCATATGTAAGAGAATCTAAATGTCTCACTTCTGTTAGTCAGATATTTACAAAAGTATAAAAGAGTGGCACCCATTTTACTGTAGTTTGCTTTGAAATCTGTAGTCATATTTCACAATTATATTTTCATGTAACCTATAACAGAATTATTACTTCTGTTTTAAGTGAATTAACATATATATTTTTGAAGCTTCGGTTTAAATTGTGAATATGGGAAGTCTTGGTGTAGATAAAACTCAAAAGAACAAAAGTTCTTTGGGATCCTCAGTGAGTTTTTTTTTTTTTTTTCTGAGTGTAAAAATTGTATTCAATTCTGAAAGTTTGAGAAGTCTTGCTCTGTATAATGAAGATGATAATACTGACCTCATGATATTGTTTGAGGTTTAAATATTTCACATAACTTATTTAGCATAGTGCCTGACAGTGCAACTACTCAATGCCAGCTATTATAATTCTCTTTATAATTGAAAAAATTGGGTGAATGCCTCTCAAAGAAGTGACCTGGAATAAAATACTGTGGCAGATCTTGGAGTCGAACATGAGTCCAACAACACTGTATTCAAAGACCTAAGGAATTAGAGAATAACATACACTATGTACTAGAAATTCTTTATAATGAAATTAGTTAAGAGGACAGACCTGTTTTATATGACTTGTTGCTGAAAAGCATACTTATCTTAGGAAAAAACTTATCTTAGAAAGAGCAGAATGTACCTTTCTATTTAAAAGAAGTTTAATTTCAATCTTTTGGTAAAAATGGTTATCTAACATTCATTTTTAAATATAGCTGTGAGTACAGAGAACCTATGTTGGTGTGCTTATTGCATCTCAGACTTGCTATCTATAGGCCTTGAACTCTGAATTTGAAACTGTCTTATGTTTTCTGAGACTCTATCAGGCCTAGGCTAAGTGTACATAAAGTGTTTGCTGAATGATTTAGAGTTCTTGTGTTGATATAGTTTTTTTACTTGGTGAAATATTCTAAGTAAATTAAAATAGAGATAGATATGCATATTACATGCTGCAAATATTACTAAACTTTAAATACTTTGAAAATTGGAACTTGAACTAAAAACTATAACTAATATAAACTTAGATTTTTTGGGGGAAAGAGACAGTATCATAGGATTCCTTAATACTACAATATCTTTATCACAGTAAAGTAAACTGACTTTGAATTTTCAAGATAACCCAAAATATTTTTTTATATGTGTGTGAACATACTTAGGTGTTAAACACTTCATTTTTCTAGAAAAGTCAAGTAGAGATCACACCAATTACCTGGCATTTTAATAGAAATACAGAGTACACAACATATTGACTGCTTCCTTGATGTGAGGTACAGTTGTCTCTTCAGATTATCACCTTGCACTTGGCATCCTTAGAGTGGTTTGGGGCCATGAGACTTAACATGAGTAGAGACAGTTCTTCACATTTCTACCAGGTGCCCTTGTTTCTCCTCAGGACTTTCCCACAGGAGTACCATCTGCCCAGGGAGAGCAAGGTGCACAGCAGCTACACTCTCTCCATTCAGCTGACTTGGGGTCTTAGGCTGCATGTAAGAGTGACTGGGGAAACTTTGATCTGTCTCTAGCTAGGCCAGTCTTTCCCTCTTGGGTCACAGATGGCTCTGCAGCACCCTGCAGTCTGAGGTCTCCACACATCCCAAATTGAACATATTCCCCCTTATGAGACCTTGTCTTTGGGGAATGTTTTCCAAACACATGTGCCTTGCAGGTATTTTCTGGATTTAAAAATGCCAACATTCTCTTGGATTCATTGAGGACACTCTTTCATGGGCTTAACTTGCAGATGTGTTGGTGGTATTCTGATACCTATGTTTCATGTCACAAAACACTTGTTCTTAATATCTTTAGTTGAGAAAGTCTAGAGCTGTACTGAAGGAATTATAAGCATGTTTATAAAACTGAGACTAATTCTCCATTTGGGTGTAAATGAGATGAGAGGAGGGACTCTTTCATTTTTCTTGAAGAGAAAAAAATTCTCTTTGCCTTTAACTGAAGGAAGTATTGTGGCCTCTTTTCTTGCATGTGTATTTGTTATATTCTTCTTTATCCCTATTCTGTAAATAAGGATCCACAGCTTTTGATAAAATATCCCAGGGCATTTGTTTTGTAATCATAAAGTCAATACCCCCTTCCTAATGAGCTACTGGCTTTGCCACAGACACAAAAAGTAATGCACAGTTGTTTGCAGCATATGAACTGGCACAAGGGCCTTCGTTTATGTGAGTGTATTTAATTTGCATTGGGTAGCTTGCAAGTCAAGTATTCTTTATATTTTTCCACAAAGCAGTTGGTAAGAACTTTTAATTTGCATGAAAAAGATGCTAGTCCCAATTGGTTTCACACATACTGGGACCATGGAGGTTTGAAGATAGGGTTTGCCAGGGACTAAACCCAAAGGCGAACGAGATTACCATTAAAAAAACAGACAAAGCCATTTATTTTTGATAGTTTCAGTTGATAATCTGATCCCAGACATGTTAACATCTAGAAATCCTGAGTATTTTATTATGATGATTTCTCCTATTCATTAGCTTACTATCACTGTCTTAATTTTGAAAGAATAGCAACTCTTTTTATACAAAAACAAAATAGAATTACTACTAAAAACTGATATAAAATGTATATAGTTGGAAGACCAAGGACCTGAAATATCTAGAATATAAAAATTATTGAGGCTTAAAGAAAGAATCCTTCATTTTGTTTTTTTTTTTTTTTTTTGCCTTGAACCCCTCTTTTTAAAGGGAATATCATTCAGAAGCCACCATTCATAAACTAGCAGAGTTGGAGTGTTCTTTCTATAGGAGGACTGAACTTCCCTGACTGTACCTACTTGCGCAGTACGAACCTTGAACTATTGGAACCACGATGGGTCCTGCTTCGTGGCATTATATGTTGTATTTCTGCATAAATGATTTAAAACAAGTACAGAGCATGGTCCCAAAGAGATGTTTGCATTTAATCTTCTTGCAAATTCTGCCCCTTTCCCACCTAGTTACTCTAAGTTGGAGTAGCACTGAATTGTCTAAACTGGAGCAAGTGTCTCACTTTTAGATGAGGAAAACTGGGGAGCAGGGTTGGGGTCAAGATTGTTTTTCCTGTGATCCAGGTTACTCTGAAACTTCCCGTTTTTCTCACCCTGTGTCTCTTGTGTGTTTAGGTCAAAACTGAAGTAGGTGCTTCTAGGTTCGACATAATTTACTGTTTCACCAAATCACATGGCTAATGTGCAGCCCTTTAGAGATGGCCCTGTCATGGTCGTTCATTCACTCTTTACTGAATGCCTAAAAATATATGTGGGCAGTCTACAAAATTTCATGATATATTACTACTGTTCTTTTAAAATGCTGTGTGATAGCTAAAGCCATTGAAGTATTCTTTCAAATTGAATTTAATACGATTACATAAATGTCTGTATAGTGTGACAACCTCTGATAGTTGTTATGAAGGCCACCTCTTTTAGGCATAAAACAGTGATATTCCTAACCTTTATACTGTGTTAAGACTCTCATTTAGTAGGATGATAGTGATAAGATAGACTCTTGGTCTGTTCCTAGAAGTCGCTCTTTTATGTTAAACCACTCTTGTGAAAAATTAACATGCTATTAGCATATATATTAAAGCACCCTCTGAGGATTCAGCAATCAAGAATGATGACTCAAGGCAATTTTCCAGAACATTCCTCCATTCCTGATTATGTATCTTTTAGTTGATGTTCTCAAAGTATGATCCTGGGACCAAGACCTTTCAATGGATCTATAAGTTTAAACTATTTTTATAGTAACTCTAAGGTGATATTGCCTTTCTCATTCACCTTCTTTCCTGCGTAGAGTTTTCTAGAAGCTAAAGCAGTGTCACTCTTGGGAAATTTATGTTTGCTTTGGAATATAGGGTTCTTTTTTTCCCCATAAAGCTATTTTGTTAATGTTAGTATGGGCTTGTTTATTTTTGTTAATTAATATTTTAAAAAATTATCAGTTTTGGGCTGGGGATGTAGCTCAGTTGGTAGAGTGCTTGCCTTGCAAGCACAAGGTCCTGGGTTCAATCCCCAGCACCGCAAAAAAAAAAAAAAAAAAAGAAAGAAAATTATCAGTTTTCATTTTTGTGTGGTAAATATCAAAAGATATAATCCATATGAACAAAAGCTTTTGACTCAGATTTTGGAATACTGCTCTACTTGTTCCTTGTTCAGGGTCTTAAATAGAAATTTACTTTGTTGAGACTAACTCAGATATTTACCTGATGGCCTGTGGAAGGTGTGCTTTTCATAACTTCAGAATATATTTTAAAAGGCTTTTGTGACCACCCCACCAGAAGGTTGGAATCATTATGTGTGGGCATGGACCTGTGACCCGTGCCATCTAAGTGCCAAGTGGCAGTATTATGCCAGGTAACCTGGTATTAGATTCTGTGACTGATACACCATTTAGTCAGTCACAAACAGTTATTTTTTTTCCTACTAACTGGACCTTAGCAGATGTTAGAGAGATGAAGTACCTATGAGCACTGCATTCAGTCAACTAGCTATTACTGTAAGATATTAACTGCAGCACAACTGCAAGAACATGGACATGTTCACTTTGTATAAATTTCTTAATTTTTAAGTGAACTTAACTGGGTACTTATGATTTCTTATTTTTGTGTATATTTCTTTTTTAATTTTTTTTTTAGTTGAAGATGGACACGATACCTTTATTTTATTTATTTTCTTATGTGGTGCCAAGGATCGAACCCAGTGCCTCTTACATGCTAGGCAAGCACTCTCCCACTGAGCCACAACCTCAGCCCATGTTTGTGTATATTTCCTGCACTTGAATTTATCTATTGATCAGTTTTAGAAATGGTATATTTTCTTCCTGTCATGAAGGTAAGGATTTAAGGAAAATATTGAAGAGAAGGGGAAGTGTGGAAAGACAAGAGCAGGGTTGGGGTCAAGATTGTTTTTCCTGTGATCCAGGTTACTCCTTAAATTAATAATATAATTTACTTCATTATAAACATAAAATAATGTAAATGCCACTTGTGGACAAGTCTAAATTCTAGTATTGCATATCTAGAGTAACTGTACTTTTTCCTAGAATTAATATTTGCTAGTTCCTGAGTTAGACTTGGTTTCTGTTTTCATCTCTGATTCTTAACCAGTTGTGCATTAGAACTCAAAATCCTGGGACTAGGGACTTGACTCAGTGGTAGAGCACTTGCCTTGCATGTGTGAGGCCCTGGGTTCAACCCTCCAGCACAACACACAAAAATAATTAGGTAAATAAAATAAAACTCAAACTCTCCTCAATATTTACGAGCACATGGGTAGTTTATTTGGATTCATCTTTACTTCTCTTCCTGGAGTCATACTTCTGGGCTCTCCATTCTCTTGCTGAATTCAGGTTTGGCAATTCTCTGGATGCCTACGTAGGTACTTCTTTTTAACAAAATCAACAAAGTCAATAAAAATGAATTCCTTTTTCTTCTTTTCTCTATGAGATTCCTTTTTTTTTTTTTTTCTTTTTTCTTTTTGTCACTTCTTTATCTTTATTTGCTTTGGTAGAGTGACAGAATGTATAGATCAATGTATGCATTTTGACACTGTAGGCATGTTAAGCCCTCTACTCCATGAATGTGGTATCTATTTCTGTTTATTAGTGTCTTTTCAGACTGCTCTTAACAGTGTTCTGTAGGTTACAGGATGATAGTCTTGCAAGTCTTGGCAAGTGTATTTTCTAAATACTTTGTTTTTTACAATATTTTAAATAGATGATCTTAAATTTTTATTTTCTAATTGATTGGTGCTAGAATATAATTGATTTTTTTTACATTGCCCTCTCTTCTGTGACTTTGCTACTTTCATATATCAGTTATATAATTGTTTTCAAACTAACTTAGAATATTTTTAATATAGAAATCTGTCATCTATGCATACAGACAGTTTTACCTCTTGCATTTTGATAGTCATGTCTTTTTTTCTTGCCTTATTGGACTGGATAGAAATTCTGTGTTCTGAAGCAGAACACGTACGCTCTTGGACACTTGCTTCTTTAGCTTATATTTACGATAACTCTATATATTATTATGATTAGCTATAGATTATTCCTTCTCAGGCTGTATAGTATTCCAGTGTATGACTGTGCTAATTTACTTGTCCACTCTGTTGTTAATGTGTAAGGAAAAATGCAGCTCAGCTCAGGTCCCAAGGCAACTCCGGCCCTTAAATCCAACGGAGCAGGTGCTCCTGATGCCCAGTCTGAGTTGTGGTCCAGCAACAGCACCCAGAAATCCACTCCAGACATGAGACTGCATGCAAGAGATTTTATTATGCAGACAACTACAGCGTCCGCTTGGGGCTGGAAGGAAAGCAAAGGCGCTTCTCTGAGATATTGGAATCTCCCAGGCTGGAAGGGGCCAATAGCGGAGGAGAATACTTGCAAGCTGACTTTGAACCAATGACTCGCTAGGATGTTCAGACTGACAAGTTAGGATGTAACTTGGGAAGCAGGAAATGGCTGTAGCTTAGGCCGGAAATTCCTTGCAGAGTAAGGGGCAGGCAGAGCAGCTCTCAGACTGACAAGTTAGGTTGTGGTACAGTGGAAGGGGCAGGAGATCAGCTTTGTATTACATAGTGGGAGTATGTTAAGGCTGTTACAAATAGTTCTTCTATGAACATTCTAGTCTGTGGCTCTGAGGAAACATGCATTTGCATTTCTATTGGATTTGTAGTAGTCAGAGTAGTCTTGCTGTGTCATTCACTATGGGTGTGTTTTCCCTGTTTCCTTCACTTACAAAGTGTTTTACTATTGCTACTCCTTTACTGCATTTTTAATGATTTCCAGGGAAAGAGGAGACAAATGCATGAATTTAATTTTCATATCAAATTAAATGTCAGTTATATTCATCCCTTTCAACTGCTCATCCGAACTTGAGTCAGAACACACATGGACTCCCAGATAGGGCCTATGACCTACATTTCTGTATTGCTTTCCTGTCTACTTTGTTACCCTTTCTCACAGGCATGCAATCCACAGGTCTTGCCCTGTGGTTCCCAAACTTGTATCTTTGGAACATCTCCCGTTTCTTGTTTCCTTTCGTCAAGTTCCAACTGGAAGCTTGCTTGCCCTTAACAAAACTAAGGCACATGCTCTCTTGGCAGTCAGAGACATTTCAAAGACCAAGGCAATTAAGAAATCCTCTCACTCCTCTGGGACTCCAGCAGCTTCCTCTGTATTTGCTTGGAGCTGATCCTGTGCAGAGGGCAGACTAATGGATGAAATATCACTCAAATAGTTTTACATATTGATGGTGTTCAAAGGATTTCGGGAGAAATCCTTGATAAAACTAATATTTGGGGATTTTCAGGAGAAGTCACTTCCCTCTATATTATCTGCTGTTTAAGAAGATCCCCCCAATTGCAAGTGTCTATCACTTTATAGAAAGAGTCTTAATTTTGGTGAATATTCAATATATTGTAAGTAAACTCAGAATTTCAATTATAAGGAATATAAAATGAACCCCATTGTTAAGTAGAGAAATTTTAAATTAACTGGTTTTTAAATCTACACTTTTCATATTTCCTAGACCCTGAAGAATGATTTGCATAATTTTTATTTAGTCTTTTAAGTAAGGAAGCCTAAACGTTTTTCCTAAAACTATTACATGATAGGTGGGGCTTCAGGTTTTTACACAGCCTCTCTTACCCTCAGTTTCCTCATTTACAAAACTAGGCTAATAAAATATAGGGTAGTTGTCAGGCTCATATGAGAACAGGTAAAATGCCTAGCATAGTGTGTGTTACATAGTAAGTCTGCAGGATATTTTTTGGGGGGTGGGAGTGGGTACCAGGGATTGAATCAGGGACACTCGATCACTGAGCTACATTCCCAGTCCTATTTTGTACTTTATTTGGAGGCACGGTCTCTCTGATTTGTTTAGTACTTCACTTTTGCTGAGGCTGACTTTGAACTCCCCATCCTCCTGCCTCATCCTCCTGAGCTGCTGGGATTACAGGCATGAGCCACCCCATTGGTCCTACAGATGATTTTCTATTATTATTTTAAGAACAGCATAGAGTTAGGTTCTCTTTGCTTTTGAAATGTGGTATTGGTGTAGAGAAACAAAACAAAGAAAATTAAAAATATATAAGCAAAGTTGATACAGAAAGAACAATTGAAGAATTTCAGTCTGTGAAAATGTATGTATAAATCATAAATGTTGATGAACTTAGAGCAAAGCTTTTACTCAGTATTCAACATTAATTTGGTTAATATAAATCTAAGGCAAAAAATACCTCTTTCATAACACTGGATGAGAGCAAAATACTAATGACCAATTGCTTTAAATATTTATAGAAAGTATCATGAAGGATGTAAGGGAAAGGAAGGAGGGAGTTCCTCTGGGGATCTCCGAGGAATGCTTCACAGTCATGCCGGAATAGCCTCTATCCTGGGAATGGTCAACTCATCTTGTACTTTCGTTTCTCCAGGGAGAAGTTGGCTGTGGCCCGACTACAGCGAGAAGTTGCCCAGAGAACAAGTGAGGGGGCCATGGTGAGTCCTGACTGGTCTCTCTTCATTCTGAATCCTTTCTGTCCAGAGGTCTCTGGCTTCAAGGTCATTTTGTCCCATTAAAGATATCTAAGCAAAATATTTATTGCAGCACACTTAATGATTTTTTTTTTTTTTTTTTTTTTTGGTAAATGATGTATTTATAATGCAGCTTAGACAGCTCTATCATTTGCAGAGAAAGAGAGATTAATTGACCAAAAAACTACTTGGGCTTTGAAAAAAGTTCAAATATTCAAAGGCTTGTAATGCCTCATTTCGAAAAGCTTCAGCTGTGAGCACAAAGTCCATAAATGAGTAATCTTAGATTTTTAGGTAAGGATGTTTAACATAATTCAACCCTCTTTGTTCTCTGACCTTAAACAAATAACCTAAAAAAGCACCAAGATGCTTGCTAATGTGATTGTCCTTTATTCTATTCTTTCTCTTCACTATTTGCAATATATTTCTCCCTGTCGTTTTCAGCTTGTACCATTTAGAAAAGTGATGTTTCCTTGTGTTTTGAACTGTACTAAAAATCAATATGGTTGTTTTGGTCCCTAGCAACTTCATTTTATAGACTGTCTTTGCCAAAGTATTTGTCCGAGCGACACTATAACATCTGAGACAATTGTCTCCGTACCCAGGGAATGCATGTGTGTGGATTAACTGCTGTCGCTACCTCTGAGGAGAAAATATGACACCAAACTTATTTTTCCCCACTTATGACAAAGCAATGATTTGTGTGTAATTTTTCAGTAGATGAATTCTGTATTTTTTTTTTTTTAAAGAATGGACACATTTTCAGCCCCTGAAGGCTGTTTCCATTTGATTTTGGGGGAGTTAATGGATAATGCATCCACTGAAAAGAGTAAGAAGTTTGTGAAATATACTGGCTTCACACTTCTCCCACCAGGGAATACAAAGGGCTGGAGTGAGAGGCTGAAAATGCTGAGTGGGGTCTTTAGGTGCAGTGTCTGGAGAACATACCCAAATCCTAGGGAAGGTGATTGCATTGCTTGTTTTGCAAAAAGAATCTTGAACATTTAGACAATTTGAAGCAATCACTGACTAACATTTTTGAGCAATGAAATGGAAACAGTTTGGGAAAAATAAAGGCCTAGGTAAATGGTGAACTGAACATTTCCAATCCAGAGTTCTGGAGGCGTTTGGAAATGTTCACGGGGGAGGTCATTCTGTAATTCTTCAGTCCTCTGGGATAAGCTCCTGCTCACCACTTACCAGCTATTCTTAAACTGAATGTGAGGGGGTGGCTTTCCTAGGTCTCAGTTTTCTCATCTTGAAAATGAGGAGATTGAAATTTTATGATTCCATTAGCCTTGTGGATCATGCTTTCAAACATTTGCCCATGTAAAGATTTTATGATGCACAGGCTTTTCTGGTAATAACCAAATATTATTGAAGCTCATAAGAACAAAGACCTTGGAAGAATGAATTTTCACTCTTTCTGACTCTGACATTGAGTGTGCCTAGGTTGAAATGATCTCTAGATGGATAATTTCCTACTTTTGTACAAAAACAAAACCTTGTTTTAAAACATGATAGAAGTAATGGTTCAATGTAAAACTAAAACAAAACAAAACAAACCAGAAAATCCAGATGCAGATAGGCAAAAATTGACTTTGGAAAAGTTACCAGTTACCCATGTTTTCTTACTCTATTTTATTGTTACTGAAAATGACATTTTCGTATTGATTGATTAGAAAAATAATTATTGAGCAACTACTATATGCCTGGTACTATCAAAAACAGTAGTGAATACAACAGGAAAAAATCTGGTTATTGTAGTCCAGTGGTTGATATTCAATATGACTGAAATGTTAGCTGGTGGGAGGAGTTAAAACAGCAAAGCAGGGGAGATCCTGGGGTCTAGGGGCTTATTTTAAACAGAACGTGCATAGTAATGAATCACTGAAAAGTAACATTTGAGCAAATCTTGAAGAGGAAGTGGAGTTTTCCCCTAGGGCTATCTGAAGAAGGGCATTCCAGGCAGGGAGCTTAGCAAACACAAAGGTGGGCAGAGCCCAAGGAACCATGTGGGCAAGGTTGGCTGGAAGGCTGTGAAAGAGAGGGGAAAGTAAAGGGTAAATCAGAAGAGATGGGAGCAGAGGAGTGGGTCCCTCCGGTCCCCATGGATCACTGACTCGTGTTATCTGTGATAGGAATCACTGGGCGACTTGGGACAAGGCTGTGACATGCTGTGGATTGATACCATTCATTTCCCTGCCATCCCCATTCCATCATTTATCATTCCTCAGTTCCAGAGACACCATAATCTCTGATTTTCATTACTTTTATTTCATTTTCTCCTCCTTTCTCGTTTTCTCTCCCTTTTCCTTAGTCAATTTTTGAGTTTTGTACTTAATTATGTTTCAGCTTTTTTGCTCCTAAAATCCATTAATTTCTAAAGTCTTGATTTTTAAAGTATCTGAGAGCTCCTAAAATAAGGCAGTTGTGTTAATCCTTTAAATTTAATTCTTGCTCCTAGAAGTTTTTCTGCAGACCTTCTGTCACATCTTTAGCAGAAGTGGAGAGAAGTTCATCTGAACCAGATCACCTTATACGTTCAGAAACTACTGTTCCACATTTTCTATGTGTATCCACATGAAAAATGGTATGGGAGAAATTATGTAAAAGGTTAATTTAAAAAGCCATGTGATTGAATTGAGGAAGATATTTATTTTTAGAAATCATCAATAAATTTATTATAATCAAAGTCTTCAATGCCAAGTATGCCCTTTTTTAAAGCTTGATTTTATGTAATTCCACATATAAGTTCCCTTGTAAGTTTTCAGACTGTTGCCAAGGCACTATTTTGAGAAATTATTTTTTGATAATCTCCTTATTTTAAAATAATTTTAGATTTACAAAGCAGTGTGCACTTGCCTACTGTTTCCCATAACATTGACACCTTACATAATTGTGGGATAAATGTCAAAACTAGGTGATTAACACTGGCATATACTATCATCCAAAATCTCTATTGGAGTTTCACCAGTTTTCCCACAAATGTCCCCCTTTCTGATCTAAGATCCCATCCTGGGTTACACATTGCAGGTAGAAAGGATTGTTTTTAGTGACTAGCTGAACACGTGTAGAATTAAGATAGGAGCTTGGGGCTGAGGCAGGTCTGGATTCAGTGTCCATCCCAATGGTAGGTGGTAATGTTGCCTTGGATACATTGCTACTTTTCATCATTTCTGTTTGTGATTCTGTTCTACTGTCTCAGATCTTAATTTTAGGAGACTTTCAGCATATTGAATTGTGTATTTTTTTCCTTCATTCTTACTTTCAGGAAATAATGCTCACCATTATCTTTCATACTTACATTATTTTTTCATAAACTCTCTAAGATCATTTGTCTTCCTTCTGTGAGATTATTCCAGCTTGTGGTCCATTCCACTGGCTCAGTGTACTACAGGTTCTATCCTGTCTTTAAACTTCAATGTCATCTTAACTTTTGTTATGGGTAAAAAAGATCCATCCCACCCATTATGGTTTAGATATGAGGGGTCCCTAAAAAACTCATGTGTAGGCAATGCAAGAAAGTGTAGAGAAGAACTGATTGGGTTATGAGAGCCTTAACCTAATTTGTGCATTAATCCCTTGATAGAGATTAGCTAGGTGGTAACTGTAGGCAGGTAGGGTGTGGCTGGAGGAGGTCGGTCCCTGAGGGTGTGCCTGTGGGGTTCAAATTTTGTCCCTGCTGAGCAGAGTTTTCCCTCTGCTTCCTGATTGCCAAATCCTGAGATACGTATCTCCACCACATCCTTCCACCATAAAGGTCTGTCTCATTTCTGGCCGGAGCTTTAGAGTTGACCATCTATGGACCAAGAACTCTCAAACTGTGAGCTAAATAAACTTTTCCTCCTCTCATTGTTCTTGACAGACCTTTTAGTCAATAGTAAAAAAGTTGACTAAAACACCACAGCAAGAGTATAAATGTATTCATTCTCATTATCTGTTAGAATGTTTTTAACTTTCTTATATATGTAAATCTTTGCAAATTATAGGTAGAAAATGTTTTGGCATGACGTAAGAGTCAAAAAGATTTTTTTCCTAATTGATAACTAATTTTCTAGCATCCTTTATGAAACAATGTAACCTTTACTATCATTAACCTTATCTTATTTTCCTGATGTGAATTTCAGGAATCAACCTAGGTCAGCAATGGTAATGCTTATATTTTTCCATTTAAAGTACTATTATACAAACTGGTCACAAAAAAAATAAATAAATAAAATAAAATAAAGACTATCTCTACCTCACTTTTTAAAACTAAACTTCATTACAGAAAAAATTGAAGACAGTATAGAGCATTCCCATATACCCTATATCTTGTTTTCCCTATTACATTAGTACATTTGTCACGATTAATGAACCACTATGATACATTGTGTTAATAAACTACATACTTCACTCAGAGTTCCATCATTCTAATGTTTTTCTTTTGTTCCAGGGTCTCAGCCAATGATGTATGTAACATTTATTTTCATGTCTTCCTAAGCTTCTCTTGGTTTTGACAATTTCTCAGACTTTCCTCATTTTGGATGACCTTGACAGTTTTAAGAATAATGGTTAGGGTTTTCTTTTTTTTTCCTGGTCATCTGTTTCACTGGGATTTGTCAGATGTTTTTCTCATGATTTGGTTTATATTTTGAAGAAGTAGTTCACATGTTAAAGTACCCTTTTTAGTCATATCATATTCAGAGTAGACACTACCATCATAAGATTTCATTGTTAACATGCACCTTGCTTGGTCTAGTGGCTGAGGTAGGTTTCGTTGGCTTTCCCTACTGTAAGTTACTTTTCCCCCATTGTCTATAGTGTACTCTTTGGAACTAAGTCACCATGTTTAGCCCATACATAGGAGTACAGAGTTACCCTACCTGCTTGAGGGTGTAATAGCCACATAAATTATTTTGAATTCTTTTCATGGTACATTTCTCTTCTTCCCCATGACTTTATTCCATCCTTTATTTATATATGCATGAATGCATTGATGCTTATTTTATACTTTGGGTTATGAATCAGTATCATTTTATTGTTTTACTAAAATGATTCCAACTTTGACTATTATGAGCTCTTTTATTGGTTTCTTGAGTCTCTCTGACAGGTTCCCATCATTGTGTTGATTTTTTAAAAATCCTTAGCATTCTCTTTCTATAATTATAACATTCTGTAGACTCACTTTGTATGTTTCATGCCCCTGTCATAGCATCAGTATTTCTCCAAGGAAATGTGGCTCCTTTTAATAGACAAGTGAATTTAAAACCATGGATAATGAGTGCCAACTCACATATTTTATAAGGCTTGTGTAAGGTAATATTTATTCCAGGAATGTAACTCTGCTTAACATCAGAAACATCATTAATACAGATGGCAAAAATAATAGATTAGGAGGAAAACAGAATTCCAGTAGATTCAGAACAAAACATTAGATAAAATGCAATACAAGCATTTTATTTCCTTAAGTTGATAAAAGATGCCCAGTGAAAATCTTCAGTAAACATTGTTCTTAATAATGAAGTATTCAAACATTCCTTTTAAAAATCCATAACCAGACTAGGATGTCTCCTGTCACTGCTTCTATTTAAGTTCTTGTCCTGGCTAGCACAGTAAGACAAGACAAATAATTGGTATAAGGGTTGAGGGGCCGTTTGTACTATTTGCAAATAGTGATTGTGTAAAGAGAAAAAAATCTAAGGAAGCTTTGCAGAAGCTTTTAGAAGATTGTTGAATGTAAAATGAATTTAAAAAATTAATAGATTTTCTCTCCTACATCAATCCTTATAAAGTGTATTTTTGAAAGAAAATAAAACACTGAATAAAGGGATGAAGTAATAAATCTCAGGCAAAATGTATGAGATACTGATGGAGAAAAATTATTAAATTGCTTACAAGGAGACAAATATTCGTGGAAAATTATGTCATATTTGTGAAAAGGAGGAGTCAATACCATGAAGACACCAACCTGAATGATGTACACTTTCAATGCGAGGACAATCAGAATCCCAGCAGGGTCCTCATAGAATTTATCAAGTGAATACAGATACATGAAAAAAGTCTAAACAGATATGATATGATTTTAAAGAAAAATAATGAGTATATTGTGTTTTATCATGCATGAAGATCTATTGCTGAAACAGTGCGATGTTGGGGGAAAGATATTCAAATAAACCCTAGAATAGAATGGAGACCCTTGAATTACACCTACAAATAGAGGAGATAATGAAAGTAGAATTACAAACTAGTAAGAAGAAATGGGCAATTTAAAAAGGCCACTCTGATAATTTATGTGGCAGATGGTATAATTTAGTTGCTACCAAACACCATGGAGAAAAGTGAATTTTGTATATATCAAAAATTGAAACACTGAAAGTGAAAATTTACAACTTCTCCTAAGTTAATGTAGGGAGATATCATATATTGAAATGAGGAAGGATGTTGGTTTTTAAAAAGACAAAATGCATAAGCCATAATGGGCAAAGGTAGACACATCTGAATACATTTGAAATAAAAATGTTTGCTTAAAAAAGATGTCATTAACAAAGTGAAAAATAAAAGATATGTAAGAGAAGCTGCAGAGAAGTATCATGATCAGTAAACATTGAAAGTTTCATGTTCAGAAAAATGCAGATGATAAATTTATGACATCCTTTGCTTATCTATTTGGAAAGACTTTTGAAGTCTGAGACCTCAAGGATATGTAGATATTGATTCTTCTGTACTGTTGGAGGGACTGTAACTAAATTAAACATTTAGGAGATCTATTTTGTGTTATCGAGTAAAGCTGAAGTTCAAACTGCTTGTGACTTGGCAATTCTACATTTATGCTTCTTTACTAGAGAAATTCTAACACATATACAAAGTGGTTCATAGAAAGATGTACACTTTAGCATCATTTTATGTGAAAAAGTCAAGACAATGTCAAGACCTTTCAGTAGAACAGGGCAGTAAACAGATTTCTTCAGAGAAATAATATGCAGCTATTAAAATGAACTAGGTTTGTATGTGTGCACATGGACAAATGCCAGAAACATAATATTAGAAAAAAGTTTAAGATGTATGGGAATACTACACTCCAAATTTATCATCATGGATACCTTAGGGAGGAGAGGTGTTAGGTTGTATCAACTTATTTAGTTTATTTAACTAAAGCACATACCATATTTTTTTTTAAATCTGATAACTCTGGATGGAATAAAGTGATGTTTCATTTTCTGAAATACTTTCTGAATTTTAAAAATATTTTATCACTAATGAGCTTATGTGAATTTAGATTAAAACATTGAAATAAAAATGGCATCATCCTCAGAGTGATGGGAGCAATTAAAAGATATTATAAAATGTGTTATTTCTATGACCTGGACATGTCTGAGCATAACTATGGGGTCATAAGCTGAAGGTAAAAGATGGAGATTAGACATAGAAGATAACTTTCTGGCATGCAAAAAGTTAAATAACAAGAAATTAAATATTTATATTGCAAAAGAGAAAACAGAATAAAAAGAGAAAATACTAGGAATTTATGGAGAAACCCTCAGAATAATGTTGTGGATTATGTGACTGAATTATGTGGATTATGTGCAATATTAAACCATGCTTGAAAAGTTGGATGGCTCAGCAACCTTTAGATTGTCTGGGAACCTTTAGACTGTCCCAAGATTCATTCAAGGACACATACAGTTAGTTCCCCAAGATAGTATTACTGTGTAGCACTCCCCTGTTCAGGTGACACCTGGAATACCCCAGGTCCACAGTCATATTTAGGTAAATTTCTACCTTTTTTCCAAGTCAGCTTTTAGAATCTTCTAGGAAATATGGAAACTTTATTTGAATTTGTTCCATTCATTTTCTAATAGGATGGAAGTTTCAGAAGATAACTTATTTCAGCCGAGTCTCAGTTCTTCATGGGTTTGTTTTGTTTTTGATTCAGGGTGAAGGTGAGAAAGGACACCATGAAACATGACACTTTATTTTTGTTATCCTTTAAAAAAACTGAAGTAAATGTTCAAAGTCAGATGCAGGTGTCTTAACTATCTAATTTGTTGAGTTTAGATTCACTGTGAAACCCAAGCCTAATTGAGGTGGAGAATATGTTCATCACCAAAGTTACCTTTTCACTCTTGTCAACCCCACCCCAACCCCTGCATAATCAATCATTGATATACTTTATGTAATACCTGTACTCATTCTGCCTTCCCTTGATTTCTATGTAAATGGTACCATACAATATGTATTCTTTTATGTCTGGATGTTGTACTTCAACATAATGTTTTTGAGATTCATGCATGTTTTTGTTTATTATTAGTTTTTTTTTTAAAGAGTAGGGTAGTACTTCAGTGTATGAAAATATCACAGTTTGTTTATTGGCTTTTCTTTTGACAGATATTTGAGTTATTTCCACCCTTTTTGAATAAGGTAACTATGAAATTCTTGTGTAATATTTTTGTGGCTCTATCAGTCCGTTATTGAATATATGATTTGTAAATATTTTCTTCTATTCTGTAGGCTTTCTTTTCACCTTTTTGATGGTGTCCTTTTAAAACAGTGATTTTTTTTTTTAATTTTGAAGAGCTTCCATTTCTTTTCTTGCTTTTACTTATGATATTTTATTGAAGAAGACATTTCCCAACAAAGGGTCACAAAGATCTTCCTATAAGGTTATGGTTTCAATCCTTGTATGCACATCTGTGGTCCATTTGGAGTTTAGTGTTTGGTTTGAAGGGGTCCATCCTCATTCTTTTGCATGCGGTTGTCTGCTTGGTCTAGCAACATTTGTTAGAAACACTGGTTTTCTCCTTTGAATTATATTGGTAGTCATGTTGAAAATCAATCGAGATGAATAAGAAGTTCTGTTTCATAGGTTTCTACTGATCTGTCAATCTCTCCTTGTGCCATTAGCACATGGCCTGGATTTTGATGGTAACCAATTAACACAAGTACCAGTGTGTAGTAAGTCTTGAAATTGAGATATGTGTGTCCTCCAACTTTGTTCTTCCCTCCCCCAAGATTTGGTGGCTAGTCTAGGCCCTTTGCATTTCCATGTGAGTTTTACTCTCAGCTTGTTAATTTAATGGGGAAAAAGTTAATTGGAGTTTTGACAGGAATTGCATTGAATCAATCCTGTTAATTTTGATCCAGTCAGTTTTGTTGGTTTTGGCGTTTCAGGTGAATGAAATCTAAAGTACATGCTCTTTTATGTCTTAATTCTTCCACATAGCATAATGTTGATATTTATTCACATCATTATATGTATTCATGGTTCATCCCTTTACTTTGCCGAATAGAGTTGCATTTTTAATCTATTCTATTGATATATGTCCTCTTGAGTATTTTCCAGTTTCTAGTTATTTTGAATTAAGCTACTATGAATATTTTATGCAGGTAGTCATGGGCATATACTGTGTTGATGGTGGGGCACTGGAGATCAAACCCAGGGTCTCCCACATGCTAGGCAAATGCTCTACCATGAATTACACTCCCTGCTCAAATTATTGAATCTTAGGGTAAACATACATCTAACTTTAAAAGTAACAGCTATTCTTTTTTACATTTCTACCAGCAACATGTAAGAGATTTTGTTGATTTCATTGCCAACTTTTGAAATTATCAGGCCATTTGATTTTGGCCATCATAGTTGGTGTTGGTTTGTAAGGCAATCCCATTGTGTTTGAACTTGCAATGCTTTTATGATAAAATATATGAGCACTTTTCATCCACTTACTGTTCATTTAAAGTGAAAATATCACAATTTATTTATCCATTTTCCTTTTGACAGATATTTTTGTTGTTTCTACTCCTCATGACTAAAGTAGCTGTGAAATTCTTCTACCATACTTTTGTGGCTATTGCAGTCCATTATTAGATATATGATTTGTAATTATGTTCTCCCATTTGGTAGATTTTCTTTTCACTTTTTTTTTTTTTTTTGATGATGTCCTTTTAAAAAACTGAAGATTTGAAATCTTAGGGTAGTTTTGATTTGCATTTCTCTTATTACTAAAGATGTTGAACAGTTTTTCATATGTTTGTTGATTGCTTGTAGATCTTCTGTGAAGTGTCTATTCATTTCCTTAGCCCATTTGTTGATTGGATTATTTGCATTCTTGGTGTAGAGTTTTTTGAGTTCTTTATAGATTCTGGAGATTAGTGCTCTATCTGAAGTATGAGTGGCAAAGATTTTCTCCCACTCTGTAGGCTCTCTCTTCACATTACTTATAGTTTCCTTTGCTGAGAGAAAGCTTTTTAGTTTGAATCTATCCCAGTGGTTGATTCTAGCTTTGATTTCTTGTGCTATGGGAATCCTGTTAAGGAAGTCTGATCCTAAGCCAAAAAGTTGAAGGTTTGGACCTACTTTTTCTTCTATAAGATGCAGGGTCTCTGGTCTGATTCCGAGGTCCCTGATCCATTTTGAGTTGAGTTTTATGTAGGGTGAGAGATAGGGATTTAGTTTCATTCTGTTGCATATGGATTTCCAGTTTTCCCAGCACCATTTGTTGAAGAGGCTATCTTTTCTCCATTGCATATTTTTGGCACCTTTGTCTCGATTTCATCTCACCCCAATTAGAATGGCGATTATCAAGAACACAAGCAACAATAGGTGTTGGCGAGGATGTGGGGAAAAAGGTACACTCATACATTGCTGGTGGGATTGCAAATTAGTGCAGCCACTCTGGAAAGCAGTATGGAGATTCCTCAGAAAGCTTGGAATGGAACCACCATTTGACCCAGCTATCCCACTCCTTGGCCTATACCCAAAGGACTTAAAATCAACATACTATAGAGATACAGCCACATCAATGTTCATAGCTGCTCAATTTCACTATAGCCAGATTGTGGAACCAACTAGATGCCCTTCAGTTGATGAATGGATAAAGAAACTGTGGCATATATATACAATGGAATATTACTCTGCCATGAAGAATGATAAAATTATGGCATTTGCAGGCAAATGGATGAAATTGGAGAATATCATGCTGAGATAAGCCAATCTCAAAAAACTAAAGGACGAATGATCTCGCTGATAAGCGGATGAGGACATATAAGGGGGGTAGGAGGTATTAGCGTTAGGGTTAGGGTTAGGTTTAGGGTTAGGGATAAGGAGGGTGGTAAGAATGGAGGAAGGAAGGACTGCATAGAGGGAAAAGAGGGGTGGGAGGGGTGGGGGGGGAAGGGAAAAAAGTAACAGAATGAATCAAACAATATTGCCCTATGTAAATTTATGATTTTTAATTAAAATAAATAATAATAAAAAAAACTGAAGATTTAGTTTTGATTTTGAAAAGCCCAATTTATTTTTTTCCATCGTTTTACTTTTGATAAATTATTTTAGAAGATATTGTCTAACACAGGGTCACAAAGATCTTCCTTTTAGGTTATGGTTTATATATACATCTATGGTCCATTTTGAGTGTTTAGTTTGTGATTCTGTTAAATTCTTTTGCATGGGTAGGGGAGTGCTTCTCTTTTTGAGTTTCATGTGTTTTTATATATTTTCGGTAAAAGTTTCTGGTGAAGATACGTGTTGCTAACTTCTTTCTGTTTTTTGGCTTGCCTATTCATTTTAAATAATGGTGTATTTTGATGTCCTGAAGTACTTAAATATTGAAAATATATTACTTGTTCTTTGATAACTAGTGCTTTCTGTATTTTATGAATTTTTACCTACCCTATGTTTATAAATATATTATTTTCCATTTTTTTCTAGAAGCTTTATAGTTTTGGGTGTTATATTTAGGTGCATAATCCTTTGGGACTTAATATTTTTCTATATATGTACAGATTTGTCATTATTAAAAATACAGATACATAAGTTTGCATACTATAAAAAAATTCCTTTATTGAAAACCATTTTGCCCCTGTATGTATAAAATTTATATTTGGACTCTCACTTCTTATTCTTTGTATCTATTTCTCTATCCTATACAAATAACACACTCTTTGATTATTGATTATTGTGATTTCATAAGTTTTCAAATAAGGTAGTGTAAGTCTTTTAATTCTGTTCTTTTCCAAGACAATTTTAGTGTTCTAATTTCCTTTGATTTTCATGTCAATATTAGAATCAGGTTGTCAATTTCCTCAAAATGCCTCCTGTGATTTTGTTTATAATAGTATTGAATATTCAGATCAATATGGGCAAAAATGACATCTTAAAGTACTGAATCTTTCAATCCTTAAATATGATGTAAACCTCCATCTATTTAGACCTTTTTCTGAGCAATATTTTAAGGTTGTCTAGAGAACTTGGACTTCATATTTTTAAACTTAACCCTAATTATTTTCTGTCTTTGATTCTAATGAGATGAAACTTGCTGTAAATTTTATTTTCAATTTTTTGTTGGTAGTTCTTTTCAGAACATCAAAAAATGTTCCACTTCCTTGTAGCTTTTGTGACTTCTAATGAGAAACCACAGTCATTGGAATTGTTCCTCAATTTCTTTCTCTGACTATTCTTAGGATTATTATTATTTTGTCTTTAGTTTTCTGCATTGTGATTATGATGTGCTTGAATGTAGATTTCTTTGAAATTATCCTGTTTTGGGGTTCCCTGAACTCTTGAATCAGAGTTTGTCTTTCAATTTATTTCTTTAAGTATATATATATTTATACCACACATTTTCTCCTTTCTAAAATTCTAATGTTACGAAAGCTAGACTTTTAATATTGCACTAAAATTCTCTGAGTCTCTTGATTCTTTTTTCTTTCTTTGGGGCACATTGGATAATTTTTATTAATACTCTCATATTCTTTGATTCTTGATCATTCACATTCCACTACTGAATCAGACCAGTAACTATTTGATTTTGATTTTTTTTCTATTTTTCAGTTTTAATGATTTCCTTTGTTCTGTTTCTTTGCTAAGACCTTCTTTGCTAAGAGTTTGTGTTTCTTGTTAAAATAAGTTATAATTTCTTCTCTAAAATCCTTTATTTTAAAATATTCTAGCATTTCTGCGTGGTATCTTTGATTGACTTTTTTCCCTCGTGAGTTAAGATTTCCAGAGTTCTTCAATGATGAGTAGTTTTGTGCTGTATGCCAGAGGTTTTGAATATTACATCATGAGATTTTACATTAGAGATTTCTGAGTTGTTGTTTTAGTTGGCAGATGAGGAGGTTGGACTTAACCTCAGGTTCTGACCTGCCCTCTGTGGGTCATGTTCCTGGGTTCACCTTTCACTATGTTCACAGTACTGACTGGATTCCCACCAGGTGAGCACTGCCCAGACGCCAGTCTGGGATTTGACTTGTCCTTGTATCTCAATCTTCACAACTGGTGTACACTGTTTAGATCAAATCTGTGCATTTGTAGCTGAGAGGTAAGCATATGTGTTTATCACAGTTTTGTACAATTAGTTCCTGGGCTCTTCCTTCTTCATGTGACCTGACATTTTTTTTTTTTTTTTTTCTTTTTTAACCCTCCTGGAACCTCCCTTCCTAATCTCATTCAGAAACCTGGGGCTTTAGTTTGCCTTCTCTTCTTCTCACCAACCATGACTGCACCTATGTGTGTAGCTCAGCAGTCAGAAGATAGGGGAGAAGAGTGATAGGAATGCAACTCCCACTCTTGAGATCACAGCTTTCTGGAAAGCACCTTCAGAGCTTTAAGTAGTATTAATCTGCTGTCTTAGTGACCCTCCTTTTGCCAGCACTATCAATGCAGAGTGGGCTGATGAAGCGGGGACGGGGAACAAACTACTAGTTACAGTATGTCCTCAGTGTTTATGATTCCTTCAGCTCTCTCACTTGCTTTTCGGAGTAGATAGGGAGCTTCTCTTGGAGCTGGTTCTGTCCACATCTGGTGTATAATTCTGAGACTTGGTCTATATTTGAGTCCAGGCAAGGTGATATCAGAGAGATGGTGGACTCATGGCTAGCTCATGGAATTCTTAATTCTGTTTTCCTTCTTGAATATACCTGCTACTATTCACTTCCAGAGGTCGTAGAAGGGCCAGGGATAGAGCTCAGTGGTAGAGTGCTTGCCTAGCATGTATGAGGACCTAGGTTCAATCTCCAGCACAGCAAAACAAAGCAGAGTCCTTAGAAAGCTGTTCAGTGCATCCTGTCAAGGATTTATATTTGCATTCAGTGGGAGAGACTATGAAGTGTTCTTGCTTCATCGGTTCTGGAAGCGAACCCTCAAGTGCTTCCTAGGCAGGATCAGGACCTCCCCTTCAGCAAGGCTTGGAATCTGAACACTATGAAGATCCTGAAGAACGCCTTTGCTTTATCCCCAAGACCACATCTGGAAACATGGGAGCCCTCATAAGCTCTGTTTTACAAGTACAACTGATGGCATTTTGAGAATTCACCGTGGAGTTCTCTTTGCTTTCAATCCCACTGCCAGATTTTCTGTGCCTCAAGGATTATTCCCTGATGCCCTGCAAGCAGCCTTAGAGGCCGTAGAAGTGTCATCTGTGAGGGGGTCGGGCGCTGTGTGCCCAGGCTCCTTAGAAAGCCCTACGCGTACGCACCTCACAGCAGTTCTCTCTCGGGTCTGGGTCTCCCTGATCCTTGCTCTGTGGCTTCCCATTCCTTCCTACTATCTACTGGAAGCCTCAAGTACTTGAGGGGGTTTTTATAGCTTGCCCTTAGCTTTCCATGGCCACAGTGCTCACACAATGGTGGGATTCTCTTAACTCCTCTCTGACTCATTACTTCCAGGTGAAGAGTCTGCAAAAAAAAATGGACAGACAGATGCTTAGTTGGAGCTTCTGAGGGATTCTAAACAAAAATACCAGCATATTCAACCTTGAAGCTTTTTAAAAAGGTTTATCTGGTGTTTCTCAACTCCTGTTAATTGTAGCTTTCTCTTCTATTGTCCTACCCAGGATTAAAGTAGTAGCCCTGGTTCTCTTACTTTTCTAGGGCAGGGATCAGGATTAATCAGTTTCTGGGTTTCACATCATTTATGTTTCTTAATGGCTTTAGTTCTGTAATGTAGTTTTAAAATTCATAATATTGACCATATCAGGCTCGTTTTCATTGCTTCAATGGATGCAATGTTTTCTTGAGGCTTTCTATATCCTAAGCTAAATTTGACTTTATCCCTCTCAGTATTTTACATCTGTTTGAGCATTATTTGTTGAGCAGAGCTCCCTATCAGTGTTCACTTACCTTAGCACATTTGCTAAGAATTCTTTTTTTCCCTTATGTTACTAAATATGTGTGAGTCTTGTGGTATTCCAAGGAGCAGTGATAAAACCACCATTTAAGTATGATTGTGTTGATTTCCACACTGGTTAGTTTCTACCCTCCTCTTCTCCACTCTTCAGAGGCTCAGAGGAAGAATGTGTCCCCCTAAGATTTATGGGGAACTGTGTTCAGATGCCTTTGGTTAGTGGTTGATAGTGGTTCAAGTGGAGGACAATATGAAGGAAGAGCAAAGCGTGACACATTTGTGCCAGTTTTCATCCTTGTTCTTTAGAGACTTTGCTGTCAAGGAGGCTGCACTGTAAATGATTCCAGTTCATTTATTCTCTGGACGTTCCAGCAAAGTGCTTTCACTGGATCCTTGGAACTCTGTGTCATCCAATAACCACACCTTCTGAAACTTCCTATTGTGTTATTTAGACAGCAACATTTTTCAGAAGGACTTAGTTTCTTTTAGCTCCTCACCTGAGAGTGTCTTGATTTAAACGAATCACTTGTGTTATCCTGGTACTCAGCTCTCACACACACAGCTGGAGAGGAAATAGTTTGAGGCAGTTTTGTACTGTCATTCACTGCTTTGAAATTAGCCTTCAGCTCTTAGTATCTGGAGTGTACAATGTGAACAGCAAGAGTTTAAGTAAACTGGAAACCTCAGAATCTTGTATACCTTTCCTAGTAATATGATGTACATATACTTATATTAAAAGCTCTGAAGAGTCTTGTCCAATAGCTATATATCTTTGCTTAACAAATAAAAAACTTAATGGTGAAGAATGCTTTTTTTCACACATACCAGTTAACAAGCAGATGTCTACCACCTGTCCATACTTCAGTGATCTCTTTTACATGATAACTACCTCTTTATTATCTGGGTTCGTGGGCACATTCTTTAGAAATATATACTTCTGCACAGTATTGGCATATGAACCTAGTTATAAAGTTGAATTTTAGTATTGGCATAAAAATGAATGAAATTCAAGATGTGGAGAGTGGAGGAGAATGTGGGGAAAGGTATGAAATCACTGGAAGCGCAGGAGAGAAGTTAACCTGGAAATTCAAGAAATAAAAGTCTTCACATTGGAGACATTGGCATGGTAATTGTGCTTGATAAATGTAGAATCAAAGAGGGGTAGATGCACATCCTGTATATAATGCAGAGTTACAGGCCCCAAAGCTGGAGGACTGATTTGCAGGTCCCTGATGTTAAATACTTTCCCTGTCTTTCACAGGCTGACTACTCTTAACCAAAACATTTGGGACCAAAATGTTTAAGATTTTGGAGATTTTAGTAGTTTGAATCATTTATATCCCTAAATTGAAAATCAAAAATACTCTAAAAACCAAAATACTCTATATTCTCTAGAAATTTTGGAATATTTCAGATTTCAGATTTGTGGGTTAAGGTACTCAACCTATATGTAGGAAAAGGATGCATTTTAAAGGATTGTAATGGAGGAAAATATTATTTCAATCATTAGGTAAAAAGTTTATTTTATTAGAATTACAACTTTATATTTGCTGGACCAGCAGTTTGTTGCTTGAATATATGTAGTCTGAGCTGTACAGCTGTAAATTTTGATCAATCTTAGGCATAGGATAACTACATTCAAACCATTTTTAATCAGAGAGAGATTGTGGTCTTTAGTTTCCATTGGAGCAGGGTAGGGGTAATAAAAAAAGGAACCTGAGAAATTGTCATTTTCTTTTTACCTGAGTAGATGCTGAGAATGTCATCTATGTGCATGTGTATGGGAATTGTGCATATGTGCATTTGTACAAAAATGTGTATTAAGTTTAAAAACAGTGAATTCACTGTCAGGCTGTCCTTAGCAACTGTAATTTAGTCACCAACCCAATTTTAAGTAGGAAATCCTGGGTCCTTAATTTTTTACTGAAATATACTAATATTTTATAGAAAACATCTTTGCAAATGAAATTTGGACTTAAACTAGAAATTCCCTTTTTATACTGAAGGATGAAATACATCCAAGTGACCAGGAATGCTATGACATGTGGCACTTGTTTCTTCTATTTCTTTTTTGAGGAAGATTCATGCTGTTTTCTGTAATGGCTTTGCCTATTCGCTCTCCCACCAACAGTGTGCAAGGGCTCACTTATAACTACACTGTCACTAATAGTGGTTATCTTTTCAAAGTAGCCCTCCTCACAGGTGCAAGGTAGTATTTTCTCATGATTTTGGTCTACTTTTTGTTAATGATTGGTGTTGTTTAACCTTTTTTCTCCTCCTGTATCTTGGGACTAAGGGGTTTACCTTTTTATGTCATCTTTGAAGAAAGTCTATTCAGACCCTTTCCCAGGGTTTAGTTGTTTTTGTTGTTTTATTTTGTTTTGCTGTTGAGTTCAGTTTATTTTATTTTATATTATTGATTAATTTATATTTGGGTATTTGTCCTAAACTGGCTATATGGTATATAAATATTTTATCTCGAGATGGAGACTGCCATTTCATTTACTCAATTATTTGTTTGTTGTGAAGAAGTGTTTTAGTTCATGTCATTTCACTTGTTTATTTTTGTTTTTATTGCCTGAGATTTTGACATGATACTAAAACCAGCAAACAAAAATTTCATTGCCAATGCCAATATTAATGAGAATTTTCCCCCAGTGTTTTCTTCTAAGAGTTCTGTTATTTCAGATCTTACATTTAGGGTCTTTTAAAATTTTTTATTTGATTTATTTTCTAATCATTCTTTTCAGTTTAGGGATTTTCTTTAACCATTCCCTTAGGATAGGTCTGACAAATTTTCCTCAGTTTTCCTTTGTCTGAGAATGTGTAGATTTCCCTTCATTCCCGAGGGATATTTTGACTGGTTTTGTGATTTTGAGTTGACAGTTCTGTTTTTACAGCACTTGAAAAATATTGTCTCACTTACTTCTGGCTACCTAGGTTTCTAATGAGAAACCTGTTATCCCCCTAATTATTTTATCTATGTGTATCTTACCATTTTTTTTTTTTTCTCACTACTGTCAATGTTTTTTTCTTTGTTTTTCATTTTTGGAGGTCTGACCGTGATGTGTCTTGGTTACAGACTTCTTTGGATATGTCTGTCTGGGGTTAACTCTGTTTTTTAAGCCTCTAGGCTTATGTTTTGCCAAATTTGAGTTTTCATTCATTATTTCTTCCAGTTTTTTTTCTTTTTTTTTTTTTTTTTTTGGTACTGGGATTGAACTCAGGGGCACTCAACCACTGAGCCACATCTGCAGCCCTATTTTATATATTATTTAGAGACAGGGTCCCACTGAGTTGCTTAGCGCCTCACTTTTGTGAGGCTGGATTTGAACTTGGATCCTACTGCCTCAGACTGCTGAGCTACTGGGATTAGAGTCGTGTGCCACCACGCCTGGCTCTCTGAATATTTCTTTGGCCTTCTGTTCTCTCTTTCATGAGCTCTGAGCCATGACTGTGACATGACTGTTTTAGTCCCATAAACTGTGAGGCTCTGCTGATTTTTTTTTTTTTGAAGTATGATTTTTTTTGCCATTCAGATTGTATATTATGTATTACTCTGTGTTCAGATAA
The DNA here is from genome assembly GCF_902686455.1 of Sciurus vulgaris. Classification (NCBI taxonomy): domain Eukaryota; kingdom Metazoa; phylum Chordata; class Mammalia; order Rodentia; family Sciuridae; genus Sciurus; species Sciurus vulgaris. The sequence goes on along the minus strand of NC_136463.1, from coordinate 88,544,109 downwards.
ACTGATTCTTTCCCTTTTCCTCCATTCTGCTCTTGAACCCATTCATTGACTTTTTTAGATCTTGAATTTTTCAGCACTAGATTTCCATTTCTTTCTCATAAATTTATATCTTTAATTTCTTTGTTGAGACTTCATATTTCTTTGCTAATAAGGACTTCTAATTTCCATCTGATTATGAGCATAACTACTCACCAAAACATTTTTTTCATGACCACTTCAAAATATTTGTCAGATAATTCTAACATTTCTCTCTTCTTAGAGTTGGCATTGATTTTTTTTTTTTTTTTTTCACATTCAGTTTGAGATCTTAGGTTTTTTTGCATGATGAGTGTTTTGTTTTGCTTTTGCTTTTGGATTGACACCCGGATCTTTGGAATGTTAAGATACATTGGTTCTTATTTAAACTCTTTGTTTTTCCTGGCTTCTGCACACACTTCTTCAACAAGGAGATGGAGGGGAGGACAAGTCTCATTTCTGTAGGTTGGGGGAACTACTCCAGGTTCCCCATCAGTCTCCATTGAAAGGAGGTAGGAGACTTCTCATTATTGCTGGGAAAGTGTAGGAGTCCAAATTCCTTATGAGGATCTCTATTATTACTCTGTTGCATAGGAGGGAAAGGAGTGTTTTGTTGTTGTGGCCCTTATGGTCTCCACTGACATGGTCTCCATTGACATAAGGGGTGAATATCCTCATTACCCCTGAGTGATGGTAAAAATCTTGTATGATCTGACACTGCCCTAGCAGGGGGTTGTGGGTGTGAGTCTGTGCCCCATTACTATTATTTAGAGGTAGAAGTCCAGGCTTCCCAGCTTGTCTCTATTTATAGTGTGGGACTTAGGGGACCTTCTGTGGTGTTTTATATCTCTTCTATGGTTGTATTGAAATATCTCATATTAGCCACACCAAGTATGGAAATTTAGAGCAGAAAATACTGGACATAGCATTGGAGACTTCAAATATTCACCACTCTTAAAAACTCATAGCATGAAACCAGCCAAAATATGTGTGTGATAGCTGGACATTGGGTATAGGATCAAAGGAAAAGTGTTCTTTGTTTTATTTTAAAACATGGCTGGACTATCGCATGTTTACATTCTGAGGACATCTGTGTTGTTTAAGAGGGTAAAGTGAGGCTGCACTCGAATTACTTGGGCTCTGCATTCTGGATATCCACCCACTGCATTCATCTTCACAGTTTGATTCGGGGGCTTCCAGAATAGGAGATGTGATTAAATCCCTGTTCTTTGGCACCCATAGTTACTTTCTTCATTTTCTTTTCTTCGTTTGCCATGGCAATGAACCCTGCAGGGCCTGAACCATTATAAGCCTAACCAAATGCTGTGATTGTAGGTAGGTGGCAAGCACTCCGTGGAAGCTTCTTGTATCATATATGCAGGGAAAAACCTCTTGTGTCACTAAAATTCTTAGAATATTGACTCTGGTGTTTCTAAACTTAAATCATCTACAACCTGGGTTGTTTAGTTTCAATCCATAAAAACTTTTGAGATATTGAGTTTATACTGGAACATTTTGGTGTCATATTTTAAAAATACTGTTTTCTTAATATCTTTAGTGGTGGAACTTTATGTAATAACAAATTTTCAGCTCAAATAGAAATTCATTATAAAATATTACCTATATAGATGTAGATGTAATTGATTTACAATGGAAACTTCAGAACCTTGAGGTTGGGAATGTGGGATGGAGTCTGAGCAGGCTAGATGAACAAAGAAATTATTACAGAGACCTAACCACACATTTTTTTATAGATTTTAAAAATAGATTGTGTTTACACATAAGTCCACTCATGATTTCCATAGAGATGTAGATAGATGTTATTGTGACAAAATACAAAATCATTTAAAAGTGAATCCATGCTTCTTTTGTTTACCAGGTGTTTGCTAATCACAAGACACAAAAAAACCAAAACCACTAGTGCATGAAAATGTTTAAAGATTGGGAATCTTGTCAAGCAATTCTAGAGTCGCTTCAAAAAATATAAGTGGTGTGTTTAACTGAAGGGATATGAGTGATGTTCCATCCAAAGTACACAACCCTGTGTGAGTGCAAACCTCAGTGCAAGTGTATTTAATAAAAGTCACCAGTGATCCAAAGGTTCCTCTAAGTGATGTTTAGCTGATTAAAAAAGAAAAAAAAAAAAAAATGGTTCCATCTGTTACTTTCTATTCCTAACAAAAGAAAGAGAAAAAAAAAAAAAAAAAAAGAGATCATTTTGATCAATGTCCGTTTAATTCTTAGACTTGGTATAAAATAAATCACAGCGTTATGGCAATTCATTTATAGAGGTTAAAGTGATATGATGTGGCTTTTCATGGTAACATGGATTTCACTTGCTGAGCGCCTGGGACTTTGATTTGCCATATTACCTGCTGTGGCTTAAGTGATGCAAAATAATTATTGGGGCTTCCTTGTCACATTGGCCTATTCCACACCTGCACCCTTTTGTTGGGAGCCCGACAGGGATGCTGGATGTGAGGTCTCCAATGAATAGACATCCTCTCTGAGTAGTCCTCCTACACAGGATTGATTTATGGACATATCAGGCTCTTTGTTAGCATGTAAACCCCTAATTAATTTAAAGCCCTCTGTAGAGAAATTAAACTCCTAGTTAAGATTTTTAACAGACTCAGATGTTACTAATAATGGAGAAGCAAATCCTATGAATGGATTTACCATGGTCACTGGTGTTCATCCTTCACAATGAGAGTTGGTGTATGGAGTTGAGCATGTACCTCAAATAAAGAATGGGCTGTCAGAAAATCATTCTGTTGTGGCTCCTAACCCAATTAGGCTTATCATTTGAGTTCTAGCTTCCCATCTGTGGGAAAGGAAGACAGACAGAGGCAGACACAGAACAAGAGAGAAGATGAGGGAAAGAGGAAAACCTGTATGGATTACGCAGTCCTCAAAAGTTTCCTTTCATCTAGTGACTCCAAGTTAAATATCTACTTACTGGAGTTAGTCTTGGTGTAGGTAAGAGTAGGCAGATCATGGCAGTTGTTAGAGTTATTTTTGTGTAAAACTGGATAAGAGGCCTGAACACTGGAAATCACCACCACAAAATTCAGTTACTTCAAGTTGTTTTAAACAATACATTCAAAATAGATTAGAGATCTAAATGTAATAAATGAACCTATTTGAGTATCAGAAGTGAACAGTGATACATTCTTCTTTAAGACTTTCTGATATGATTCAAAATCCAAGGGCAGTAAAAGACTGGTAAATTTCATGTGAAAATTAAATTTTTTTCATGAAGAAAATATACAAAGGTGAAAGACAACAGGTATACTCCAGGAAAAAATGTTCGCAACATGTTAGTAGAATTAATCAGACATTATTACCCTATGTACATATATAACTATACAATTGGTGGGATTCTACATCATGTATAGCCAGAAAAATGAGAAATTATACTCCATTATATATGATGTATCAAAGTACACTCTACTGTAATATGTAACTAATTAAAACAAATTTAAAAAATTAAAAAGAATATTTTCAACATGTATCAGAGCCAAGCAGTAATATACCTACCATGGCAAAAGAAAAATAATATTTAAAGTTGAAGGGCAAAAGACCAAGAAATTCCAATAAAAAGAAATGGGAAGTGTATTTGCACATACGATTCCCCAAATGGTATTAAAATGACCATTGAGCATATGGAAAAATATACAAGCTCAAGCATAATAAAAGAATGACAAATTAAAATACCACTGAGATACCATTGACAGCAGAGATACCATTTCTCTGCTCTCAGACTGGCGAAAGAAAGATAATGCTGCAATTCACACTACTGGTGAAGTTGCAAGGAAACAATCTCAGATTGATGTGATTCTTTGGGGGAAATTTGGTACTATCTAACAAAATTGCATATGCACTTACCTTTGGATTTAGCAACCTCAATTCCAGAAATCTACACTGATGATACATCTGAAAAGAATGTAGTAAGAATGAATAAGTTGGTTTTTGTAGCACTTTTTATAATTACAAAATATTGGAATGAACCCAAATGCCCATACATAGGAGACTGGTTGAATAAACTATACTCTATCCAAACAATGGAATCAAATGCAGTTGATGAAAAGAGTGTATAAACGTTTTGTTCAGTTCTGACTTCTAGAATCATAAGTTTCACATACCCTCTGCATACCCCAAAAATCAAATAAGCCAATCTAATCAGGATATATGGGAAACCCAAAATGAAATACAAATAATAAGACATTATAACTAATGATGATTTATATAATATTAGTGTAGATTCATAATTAACTGAAGGGAGTAGGGAAGAATCACCCAAAGTAACTAAAAACAGTACTTTGGATATTGCTAAGGCTAATGACAAAAAAATGTATATTAATGCTTAATCTAGTAGTAAAGGTGTTTCTCAAGAACATAAGATAGGAATTGAGATGCTCCTTCATGTATTATAGTTAAATGACCATATTGTAGATAGTTATAGATTATGGGGCATGGTTTTGTTTGTTATGTGAACAGGGATGGAAAACAGAGACTTGTGCATAGTAGACAGGTAAGTGCTGAATGACTGTGCTATACCCCAGCCCTGAGAGCCGGGTTTTTATTGTTGGAAAAAAGAATTTTAAATGAAGAAAGAGAAGAATGCTAAATTGAACTCTGTGGTGTCAGGTTGGGATCAGAGCTGTGGGTAAGAACTCATGTATATGCTTATGCATATACACATACAGATACACACAATTATATATTCAATACACAATACCTGTGTAAACACCTGTTGATATATACAGAAATAAAGATATGTGTATGTGTAGGTTACTACATATACGCAGATTTCCTAGCTTCCTCTTCTGAAAGGTTTTAAAGTAGTGACAATCCAGTCACAGTGAGAACAGCTAGAACTCAGGTCTTGGCTTCTAAACACCATTATACAATGAAATGATTGCGACTCTTTTAAGAAATGGTTGATTCCAAAACCAGGAAAGAAAGGAAGGAAGAGGAAGAAGTTGGAATATTTTATTGTGCTAGAGAGTCAGGATATGCCCCCAAATAGATGGAAAGAAGACAAAATCCAACCAAAAGGAGCTCTTAATTGATCAAATCTGGAACAATCTGAGCAACAAAAAAATCCTCTAGTATTAGATTTTAATAAATTGAATAAAACAAATAGCCACGAGTTCATACTGATAGAGATGCTAAACTTAGCAGTTTGAAAAATAGAATTTGCCTATTCTCAAAGTGTTTCATCCAAGATAATATACTAAATATAGTAACTTTATCATAGAGAAACCTGGCATACCCTACCTCAACTCAGTGATCAAAATTAACATTTCAGGTATTAAAGCATGATAGCATGATGAACCTTTTGATATGATGTGCTGCTTTTTTTTCTTTGTAGTATACTTGCCTAAAATGTATAATTTTGTTCCAGTAACTAGAAAAAATACTAAAAATGGATCAGACATTAAGGAAGAAAGATGGAGGAACAATTACAGCTTATAAGACACCAAGGAGATGTGACCGTAAATGTAGTGTGATACTATGGGTCTGATCATGGAAAAATGAGGGAAAATGAATAGAAAAATGGGTGAAATTCAAATGTGCTATTTAGTTATGTATGTATGTTTTCCCCTGTGGTGATGAAACTCAGGGCCTTGTATATGTTAGGTTAGTGTTGTACCATCGAGCTTCATCCCCAACCTCCTCCTCTTTAGTTAATTGGTATTGTAGCAAGGTTAATACCAATATATATTTTTTAGTCACTGGGGAAAAACATCATTTGTATTTTCTTCTCTGCAGTCACTTTACCCTTTATGCTGGTTCCTAGACTGTTGGTATATATGTCATATCTATGCTGGTGTCTTAATTTTTGACAAATCAGTCATATGTTGGATATTGCAAAGAAAAGCTAGAACTAGGGGCTGGGATTATAGCTCAGTGGTAAAGTGCTTGCCTAGCATGTGTTTGGTGCCTAGGGTTTGATGCTCAGTACCACATAAAATAAATAAGTAAATAAATAAAATGAAGTTATTATATTCATCTACAACTAAAACATTAAAAAAAAAAAAAAAAAAAAAAAGGAAAACAGGAGTTACACAGTGGAGAGAGTGGTAGAAACGAATTTTATCCAGGACGGTCGCAGTGTAGGAAAAGAGACTTCAGTGGAGAACTGGATTCATTTCTTAATGCAACAAGGAATGAGGGCGATTTATAGCCAAGGAGCAGGGTTTGAGGTTAGGGATTAGGAGGATAAGTATAAGGGAGGAGTCTAAACCAACCTTACTGGATTCTTGTGAGAGGCAGACCAGAGTGAAGACTTCACCTGGGGGATGGCAGAAGATGAGGAACCCCATCAGATATGGAGGGTGATAAGATATTGGGGATGGGGATTCTGTCTAAACTGACTTAGCAGGATTTTTAGTAAAATTAATGCAGGGATGAGCGTAGCAGTCCACAAGTCAGGGTTTAGTTAACAAGAAAATCAGAATAACTTGAATAAGGTCTAGTGAAGGAGAGACTCTTTGTCAGTATGAATAATATTTCCAAATCCCTTTCCTTTCTTCCAGCTCTCCCCAGAGTTGTAGTATGCCTCTTTAAATGAAAGAATAGAATGATCACTACCCAGATTGTCTTTGGCAATATCTTACCTAAAATTTCTGCCATCTCCAAATCTAGAATGTTTCTCTAATCTTCATAGGAGAGGGAGTTCTCAGAAACGAAATAGTAGCAACTGGGCTTCATCTGGTTGCTTCTGGCATAAGGGTGCAACCTTCAGCTTTCCTGAACCTTATGTATAGCAACACAGTTCATCGTGCCCTGTTCCCGAAGCCCTCTCTAAAGATATGATAAATCTGGGCTACAGCCTCTAGCAAGTGGCAGGATTTGTGATGCAGAAACATCAGGGTCATTCAGGAGTGAATATAACTTAGCAATCAATGAAGCGTTAAGACCCAAAATGTGGCAGTCTAAATGGGATCTTCTGTTTGGACTAGGAGGGTTGTTTTTTGTTTTCTTTTGTTTAACCATTTCTCTATAATCTTCAGCCTATTAGGACTGATTTAGAAAGCAGCACATGTGTGCATCACCAATATAAAAATTTGTTCTCCTATTGAGTTACTGAAGCATAGCTATGTGACACCATCCTTAAGATTGTCTACATCTTTGGCTTAATGACAAATACATAGTTGGAGCTCAAGCCCCTGCTCCCTTTTTCTAGTAAACAAATATTTTCAAAGGGTTCAGAGTCTTCTTAGGACTCACAGGTATGTAGTAGAAAATACCTTAATGCTGAAAGTTTGACCTCATGAAAAATCAAGATGTTCGATAAACATGTTTTATTTACTTATTACATGTTTTTTGTTGATCATAATTTTCAAAGTAGTTTTTAGTTTTTCTCTCTGTTCCTGTATCCATATACACACTTATCCAAATGACTTCTTTTTGAGAGATTCAGCGATCAGAGAACAATTTCTATTATTTAAAGAGTGAGTTATTTTAACCCCAAAAGCCTTCTTTAAACATAATCCTTAGAGAATGTCTTTGTTAGTGTTTTTCTTTATTTCAATGCAGGCTTTCTCTTTTTCATCTCTTGTTACTGTATTTAGGTTCTTAATCTTTTCATCAGTTAGCCTTAGTGGCAGCATACAAAAACCACGGTGGATCTGTTGTAGAGTTCACTTGTTAGAAGTATTGCATTGATGTGTACTGCTGGAATTGGGAGAGCACAGAGGCTAAGCAACTGGTCTCCTGTACAGTTGATTTTATTATTGATTTAGGATTTCCACCAGAAGAGGGAGCCACATTCATTAAAATAACATCCATGATCCAAGTCGCATTCTTTCTTTTCTCAGCAAGTTCCAGAAGGAACGCATGTGACATCATGCTCCAAGTGTGCTGGAACCAGGCCTTTATTTGGGGTGGGAGGAAGGCTGCCACAGAAACCAACACAAAGGCTTAAGGCATGAGGATACATTAGGCTCTGTAATGGGTCAGCATGTTCTAATGATTTTTACTATGAAAACAACAAAAGCAAACAGAAACAAAAATCAAAACTCCTTATGCTTATTCTCCAGACCCCACATTTCCACTCAGTTGGGGATCATATTTGTGCTGGATTAAAAGGATCGGATCTTTAATTAAGTGTGTAATAGCTTACTTCTATTTGTCATGCCACAAAAACAACTGTCTCTGTTTTGTAGGATTAATGCCACAGTATGAAAAATAGGTTGTTACTTTTATATTATAATTTAAAGATATCTTCATAAGCTCCCTACCTCAGATGCTCCTTTTATCTCTCTACGTATCTGCTCAAGTGTCTAGAAGTCCAGCATGAACACTTAATTCATTTGGATTGTTACATTTAGCTTCACAAAGTCTTAAGGTCTTGAGTATCTCCAGCATGATTATGTGTTGGTTTGTCATGAGTCATTTAACTACATGTCCTAGGTGAGCTTATTAGACTAGCAAGCCTGTCACCTGAGTGACTAAACAAAGAGATGATTGTTTAGAATTGGATTGGGGAGCTTATTCCTATGGCATGCCTGAGAAAGTGAATCTGCATATAGAATACATTGTTAAGTATCTTGGGTCCAAAAAAGCATAAATAAAGTAAGTCCTCACCAAGGACAACATGGAAAGGAAATACAGACAAGAATACAGATGACTTTACCTACTGCACCATTGCTCTCAACAGAATCCTATCTATAGCTTGCATAAAATTATTGCCAAAACAAGGACACAATTTCTAGAGTGGGATATTAGCAATTCCTTCTTCATCTTTCCTTCCTGATATAAAAATATGTAGACGATGCTAAATACAGAAATCCACAAAGGTAGATGTAATCAAAGGTAAGAGTGATGCTAGATGCCACTGAGCAAATTATCTTGTTCTGTTCAGTCATTGTGGATTTTTGTTTTGTTTTGTTTTTGGTTTTGGTTTTGTTTTTGTTTTCTTGGTACTGGAGATTGAACCCAGGGTCACTTAACCACTGAACAACATTCCCAACCATTTTTATTTATTTATTTTTAATTCGAGTCAGGGTCTCACTAAGTTGCTTAGGGTCTTGCTAAATTGCTGCGGCTGGCTTTGAACTTGCAATCTTCCTGTTTCAGCCTACCAAGTTTCTGAGATTATAGGCATATGCCACCATGCCCAGCAATTGTGTTTTTTTTTAACCCATGAATAAGAGCATCCACAATATCCTATGGCTGATGATAAGCCTTCATATTTGTGGAATACAATGTCTGCACAAGCTCTTTGCAGTGACTCATGGAGTTAGCTATTATTAACACCTCATTGTATTAGTTCAGGAAAGCTAAATAACTTGTCCAAGTCTCAAAATATTACACATTTTCCTTTTAAAAATGACTCTCCTGGCTGCAAAGTGGTACATACTTGTAATCCCAGAAGCTTGGGAGACTGAGGTAGGAGTATCACAAGTTCACAGCTGGCCTCAGCAACTTTGCAAGACCTTATCTCAAAATTAAAAAAAAAAAAAAAAAAAAAAAGAGCTGGGGATGTAGCTCAGTGGTTGAGTGCTCTTGGTTCAATCCCTGGTTATATATATATATATATATATATATATATATATATATATATATATATATATAAATGTGTGTGTGTGTGTGTGTGTGTGTGTACAAATATAAATGACTGTCCTTCTAACCATTTTTAAAAGATTTGCTTTTGTATAGGTCACTGAGAATTACAGAATACAGAATATAATATTATTCCCATAATATTATTATTTTAAAATGTATCTTATAGGGTAAAAAACAATTGTCAAAGCCAGGGACTGATTGTTGCTATTTCTTTGTGCTGTAGGGTGGAAATACAGTGAACTTTTGGCATTTGCAGTTTGGCATTTGCAATTTGAATTTGGCAAAGTTGCACAGTGACCCCTTATGCCTTATGCTTAAAACCCTTTTAATGACTATTTGTGGTAGCCACATCTAGATATTTTCTATTACTTTCACCTTTGCTAGGTTCATTTCATATCAGATGGGTTCTTCAACTTTAGAAATTCAATTGCAGTTTTTAAACTGGAAACAGATGAATTTCCATTGCTTGAGGTAGGTCTGTTGTAGGGAGCTATCCTCAGGTGTGTGCAGTCAATGGGCTGGCCACACACACTAATAACCATGAATGGGAACCACTTTTATGTAAGCACATTGGGCTCAGCAATCCTGATAACTCTCATCAGAAGTCCCTGCAGGCGGCAAGTGGAGTCTGCATGCTTACAGCTGCAGTCCTGGGTTAATATTGTCACAAAAGGGAAGCTGTGTATAAGCACTGATAAAAGATGGCAGAAACACTCTGTGAGAGGAAAAGATACGACAGACCCTCTAGCTGTTATGTCAGTAAAGCTCCACCATCCCCTGGGTGAGCTTCCTTGAAAGGCAAACAATTGTCTGTGCAATTGGACCTAATTGGGAAAGAAAAGATTTCCATTTTGATTAGTAGGAGGAAGATTTACTGTAGTATGTCTCATTGGAGGTTTGAAGACTGGGGTGCTAGTGAAATTCTAGAAACAGAGCTGCAAACAGGAACAGGGTTTGAAATGTTGCCCTCCCATTTAATTCAGTGAACTTCAGCATTTCAAGGTCAAGTCCAGAGCTGTTGGGAAGGCTTCATCAAAACTTACCTCTTGATGTCTCTCTATCATGTACTATTCATCTGTTGTTCTGACAGATGCTATTATATTTTTCTGAAACAGTCATTCTATAATACTGGATTCCGGTTTGGTTCTATAACTTGACAAGGATATTGATGGAAAATGGAGAGAATATTCATGGAGAGTAGTCCCTGAGCTCCAGGACTCCTGGGAGACAGAGACAGCCTGTCCATTTGCTGTGCAGCCTTTGGAAAAGGGGAACACTGTCCATGGTGCCAAGAGGAAGCACTGGGGCGAGTCAGCACTTCTACCCCACAAGGAGAAATCTACTCTCTATTGGAGAAGTAGTTTTAGTCTCTCTGCTCTGAAAATTGAATCATGAACATAAGCAACAACATAAACAACAACAGCCTATAAAAATAAAAGACAATGGCTTTGACTGAATATTAAATATGGATTAAAAAAATAAACTAAAAATTAAAAAATTAAACTCTCAAAGTTTCTCTAGGGATTGGATGAACTTATAGAAAACCAAATTCAGTGACTCTCTACCAACTTGAAAGAGGAGTTAGACTCTGCAGAAAGTCTGGCAAATGAAGCAGATGGAGGGAACCAGGCACTGGAAAGGATGTTATACCAACAACAGATCCTTTCCACCAAGCATTACTTTTAAAACCCTGTTGGTATCAAGAATCCCTATAACAAAAGGTGCCCCACAAATGGTGCAGGGATCTTTGTAAGAAATAAATGAGGATTAATTCATTAAAGAAAATGTTTTTGTTTGTTTAACTTGGTATTATGGTATACTTTTAGAAAGCAACATTCGAGCAAGATCTTTGGTCACAAAACTTTATTAGTTGAAGCTTCATCTTGCATACCAGTTTGACAAAATTTCTAAATCAAGGATCATGGCTTAATGGAGTAGCGATTAAGTGCATGAACTGGAGACGCATGTTGTCAGTTGTATCCCCACCCTAGCTTCGTATTGTTGAATACACAATTGACTTGTTCAGACATAGACTTATTAATCTAGAAAGTGGGAGTGCTGAATTTTACCTAGTTTTAAGGGCATTGTGAGAATTAAATAAGATTATATATATTATATATATATATATATATATATATATAGCACTTGAAATAGGCAAATAGTATGCACAAAATTAAAATTAGCTGTTAATATTCTGTTATCACTATTAGTATGTTATGCCATCAGAGCTGACTTAATGAATCAGGTCCTATCTATAGAATTGTCATAGGCAAGAGTGTAACTGGATAGAAGAGGGGAGAAGGACTGTGTAGCAGTTTTGTGTAGCAGTTTGTTATACCAAAAAAAAAAAAAAAAAAAGAAAGAAAGAAAGAAAGAAAATTCTTCCATAGAAAATGGAATTTTCAACGTTTAGAGTTTGTATGTTTAAATAGTATTTTACAAATGAACTAAAGCCCAAAGGTACTTGATTTGTACAAGGCAGCATGGCTAATCCACACCAAAGCTGGAACTAGAAGCTGATCCCTATTGTGTGCTTTGATCCTGGGTATCATGTTGCAGGGAAGGAAGAACAGTTGATTTGGAATTGGGAGGCCTGAGCTCATTGCTTAGCTTCATTATATAGTCCTTGAAGCAGACTCGTCACCTCTAAAATGTTACTCTTCAAGAATTATGTTCTCATTTGTAAAGTGTTAAGGCTTTCTATACTACCTACCCTGCAGGGTGGGGGGATCAAATATGTTAATGTGATTTATAAGCTCTACAGAACTCTGCAAACCTAAGTTCTTGTTGCATCATTCACTATGAAATAGTTTAAAAATGACCCATTCTGGGATTATTCTTGATGGCAAACGTATGATTTAGTCCAATGATTTATCTTAGATTGTTAAATAATCGCTGAATTGTTGCACTACTTTCAACCCCTGAGTGATATTGAGATGAATGGACCAACCAGGTTAGACCACAGTTTTTTTAGATTACCCTGTTTCATCCATGTACTAAGTATCATCACTTAAAAGTTTTATTTTAACAAAATGAGTTAGGTTTTTATCACATACATCTCTATTGCTTCTATGTAAATGCGTGTCTGAGAGAGGCTGAAGTTCAGGGGATTTTATTTTTTAATTAAAAACCACAACCCATTAGTCTTAAAACCTGGAAGGTGCTGGAATCCCAGGAAAGTATTGTAACTTCCTCAGTTTTAATGTGAAATGTTTAATTTACTCATGATTCAAGTTAGTGGAGCTTAATTCTGAGACAGTACCAGGTGAAGTTATCTTGTCATCTAGAATGTAGAATGTAGCCTGTTAATCATAAACCATCTCAAAAGGAAATAGGTGACTGCAAGAAAAAAGAAAAAAAGAAAGAACAAAGAAATAAAAACATACTTTAAATCACAATCTGAAGAAATGTCAGCCACCTAAAACCAGATTTCAAGTTTAAAGCCTTTTTTGTAGTTGCAGTTCAGTTCTTCAGTTTATGTATGTGATGAATTTTAAAGAGATTCAAGACTATGCTGAAACAAAAGACATTTTATAGCTTGGCTAATGTGAGCTATTCTCTAAACTTAGGGATTTTTAAATATAAAAGTGATTAACATCAAACAGGAATGAAGCATTCTTCATTATCCGTCTGTGTATATGTGTATGTGTTTAAATTTAAGATAGAGGAAACTAGCCTAGGGCAAGAATACAAAAGACACAGGGAAAAGTTAAATACAGACAGACCTTCATCTGAGCATTATTGAGGACAAAAAGTAAGTAATATAAATGACCTGAGCCCAAGACATTGATTAATTAAAAGATATTATAGCTAGCCTATGAACTATAAAGTAGCCATTTAAATTTTTGTGAAGACCCTGAAACATGAAAAAATTCCTTATGACAATGTTGAACAAGATATCAAATTATATACAAATTATGATTATATCTCTTTAAGTGTGAACAGACAAAATGATAGGATATTACATTAAATTAATGGCTTTATTGATTAATTTATCAAATTTTAGAGTTCCTTCTTGGAATGTTCCTCTCCCAGTTCTTTACATGGGGACTCCTTGCATCCTTCTGTTCTCTCTGTAGATGTTGCCTCCTCCAGTAGGCCTTCCCTGATAAGCCCCACTTATTCTACCACAGTGGCCCATTGAAATTCCCAGAGCATTTTCCTCAGTTTGTCTGGTATTCTCTGAGAACAAAGCAACTTCTCTTACACCAATTGTGCACACCAAAGACAGCACACAGGCTCTCAAACCTTTGCTACTGGCAAATGCTAATTGAATTAACTGCCAAAATAATAACGGTTTTGATATAAACCCATGTGAGAGGTTGACTACTAAACCAACTTTGTTGACAAAGTGGAGAATCTTCCTTCCATAAGAACAAAAGACATAGCTTCTAATAGGGGACCTAAGGAGCCAACTGGTGATCAGAAGGTGACTTGGTAGAAATGGTGTCCAGTCCCGAGGATTTTGGTGATACCAGAGAGCATCTCTGTTTCACAGTCCAAGCTTAAACCTATCAGAACCAAGGTCTCCTTGTCGCCAGCACTTGGGACTCTGCCCATCTAACTTCCAACTTTTGGTCTTCTCTGGTTCCTGTATTCTGACAGGGCAGTCTGCTTCCCTTCTACATTCTCCAGATAAGCAGCTCTACTCTGTTCATTTTCAATGGTGTGGTTTTACATTGATTTAGCCTTTCTAATAGAATTTGAGCTGCTTCTATAAACATACTGAACGTGATGCTTGGAAGAGTTTCTTAGAACACTTGTGTAGGAATCTTTGGAAGGCATCTAGGAGTAGAATTGTGGGATATTAAGCTATGATCATCTAGAACCTTGTCACATGCCATATCGTTCATTATTTGTTACCACTGTCAGTGTATGAGACTTACTGTCTCTCTACATCAGAGGTTGTCTCCCTCAACACTGTGTTGACATTTGGAGCTAGATCATTCTCTGTTCTTTGTAGGCTATTCAATAGCACTTCCGGCCTCTACCCACTAGATGCCAGCAGAAAGCTCTCCCCGAGTTGTGATAATCAAAAATATCTTTAGCCATGACCAAATGTCCCCTGGAAGAGAGAAGATAAATCACCCTTGTTCAAGAACCTTTGCTATGTATTTTTGGATACTTGGCATTGTCTAGTCTCTCCTTACATTTGTCAATAGCACAAAGTCAGGAAAATTGATACCAACATATTTACCTAGGCATCCAAATAGAGCTTATTGCTTCATGATGAGACATTTTCTCACAATTTGTTTCTATAACAAATGACTTCATTTCCCACGTCCAAGACTACCCTGCTATACCAATCCAATAATGCTTAAAATTTTCATTTTGGTAGAACCATGTAAAGTAGAGATTCTGGGAAAACTGAGGATAGGAGTTTAAGAGCTTGGGCAAACCAGGCCTGAGTCTAGTCATTTAAACAGGCTGGAGGTCTATAAGCCACCTGAGAATTGCCAAGAACTGTTATTGATTTGGAGTAGGAATGATAAAAGAAAAGACAAGTATGAGAGTATCATGTGAACCATCCCCCAAACCCTTTATACATTTAGATATAAGGTATAACAATAGCAATACATAATAATTTGTTTAGTGTCCTTTTCTCTTACTATAACTTCAGCAAAGACCAATAAAGGAGGCAAATGAAGTTCCCAGGAGTGAACAGCCTCCCCAAGATCCACAGCTGGAAAGAGATTCAAATTCACCTTTTGCTTCAAGTCCAGATTTTTGCCTTCTACCGTCTTCCCTCCTCTGGTGATGATGATCAGTATTTGAATATTCGTAGCAAAGCGCCATTTGGAAGAGATTCTTTAACACCATTTAGCACTATAGATTTTGTGGATGGATCACTAGGGATTGTTAAAAGAGATTAATTCATATATCATGGAAAAGTACTTCCCCAACTCCCTGGGGAGCTTTTCACTGCTTTGTATTCCCATAGTATGGAACTGCACACAAGGAACCGTTTGAAAATTGACTACTTGCTTGTGAATTTGGAATTGTTCTCTGATTGTTTGCTGTGCCTCACTTCCTCTATATTGTCTGTTTTCTTAGGCAATACTTGTTTTAAAGTAGGTGTTCAAATTGATGCTTGTTTTGTTCAGTTGAGATATGCTCATATTTAAGTTATCTTAGTTTGGAATACTCAGGCTTACAGAACAGATAAATTATCCAGTCTTCATGTACAAGGAAGAGTTCTTAGCCAGTTTACAAAACTGGCTCCACTTCACAGCATTCTCAAAATTCATCTGATGCAATTACTGTTTGACAGAGAAACTTAGAGTTAAAGTGTTAAGGTAACTGACAAGTGAAACCCTCACAATAATGCATCTTCTAACATACAAAGAAAGCAACATGATTTTTTAGGAGTTCCTGCTCTTGAAAAGTACTCAGTTTACAAACACATATTATTTTAACCACTGAAAGTAGCTTAAGAGTAGCCACAAGTGACTTCAATATAATTCCTTTGAAATGAGAATAGAAGTCGATGAGAAAATGGAAGATGTGTGAATAAATAACAAAATTAAGGTCTATTCCCCCTTGATCTTTTTAGAACACATAGGCACATATCGCCTCAGCATTTCTGATCTGTACTTATTCCTCAGCAGGAGCTATGTGTTTTAGACTTCCAGATTCCAAAAGATTTTACTGTGGAGTTTTACTCTAGCACAAATATAAATCTGTCCTGAGTTGATGTTGATGTTGATTAATGACTATCAGTGGTAGTAATTGTTATCACAAGGTTTTCAAAGGTGCCTGAGAACCCCTGATGGGTTAAATATTTGTCCCTACTTTCCTATGGGCCTATTAGGAATTGCCTATTGTAACCAAAGACAAGAAGGCCTTGGTTCCAGTAGGGCCAGACAGAGCTCTGAGTCTCTGATAAACGACAGCATGGGCTCCAGGCTTTAGTGTCTCTACAAATAGAAGCAATCAAGTTAAAGCCCCAGATATGACTGATCTGAGAGCACTGGAGTGTCTGGGGCCTTCAGGACCCATCATATAAGCAGAAGTGTGACAACTGAAGTGCTAGGATATTTTCACCTGGAGTGATAGTTCTTTAATTTCTCCTGAAATATTCTGAGCGCTGGTTGGAGTATTTTCTTTTTCCCTCTAAGTTTCTTGAAACTTATCTTTCATGTTGTTTAAACATATGAAGGTAGAACATTTTCAGACATTTTCCACCCTCTGTTGTGATGTTGCTTAATGAGTGTCCTACAACAGTTCTCTTATACTTCTTTTATGGATGTGAAAACATCACCCTAGTTCTCTAGTGCCATCTTTATGTCACTGAACCTTCACAATAATGCATTTTCTTACATGGAAAAAATAACATATGACTGTTTGGGGGCTCCTGCTCTTGAACTGCACTTGGTTTACAAACACATAGTTATTTTAACTGCAGAAAATATTTTAAGAGTAGCCACAAGTGGCTTAGAAAGCTTTCAATTTCCTGGATTGCCTTCTTATAAAAGTACATGTTGTGTAGATGTAACGACTTGAATGGGATGTTTTCTAAATTTAAAAAAAAGTATTGCTGTCAAGAAAGTCAATTTAATATTTCTTTAAGAGTAAAAGTAAGTTCCCCAATGTAGAGGTTGATCAGAGTAATAGGTTAAAGGTCCAAGGATATTCCAGAGAGGATGTAGGACTGCAATAGATCACTTTAATTTTTTTCCTTTTCATAGTAACACTATATTTATAGGGATAAATAAATGTTTTCTTTTTCTAAAAATAAATATAATACTGAAGCATAAAGTATTTTATTTATACTTCTACTTTCCATATAGCAATTCTTTTTCAACCTAAGATACTATAACTCTTGTAAATGTGGGTGCAGTACTTTTTAAATTCAAAACATTTTCATGCAGATATTTAATCTCTAGCACAGTGCTTTATGTGAATTTTAAATGCTGTAATTAAATGACTCTTACAAAAAAATAACAAGTCTCTGTAAACATTACTCCTTGCCTATGATAGAAATTATCTAAAACTTCAAAAAAAATGTCTCATTTCTTTGTCTATTTCTGTAGAACATCCTTTCTGAGGAGTCTGGTGGTATGGTTGTGAAAAACATATGCCTTTGGAATTGCTGGGTGCCTAATTGTAGGATCTGTATCTGAATTGTGCAAGATGGCACAAATAAGACCTAGGGGAACAAGTATAAATCTGATCCAGATTTTTCTTTAGATATGCCTGAGCTTGAACTTGTATTTCAAGGGTCTTCGAGAAAATTCTGAAAAAAATTTCTGGCTTATGGATCCTTGGCCCTAAGAGAAAATGTTTCTGTGCACAGTTTCAGGCACCATGCATATAATTTCCTGCTGGTGTAAAAAGTAGAACTTTCTTGAACAGGCCTGAACAGAAGGACTGCAGTTACTTTTACAACTTGAATCTCACATGAGAGATTTAAGACTTTTAAAGAGACTTACTTCTTTAAATTTTTACACGAGAAGTATGTTGTCTGTAAGAGAGACCACAGTGTAGTTGTAGACACACAGTGGTGACACTGGGACATGAGGTGGCACTTTTCTAGTTTTGGTTAGAAGAATGACTATTAGCTACAATAGTAAAAGTTTATGTGGATGATGAATGTAGTGTTTTCTAAAATTGATTGACACACCGAAGAGGAATCCACATACTTGGAGTAAAAATTAGGATAGAGGTACATTTCTGTGGGCAAAGTCTAAATTTAGTCTTGAAATTATTGCTCTTAGGAGCCTGGTGTTTGAAAAGACTTTTAAATAGACTACTTTTTGATAAGCACATCAGGTTCAGGCTAACTACAAAGTGCTGTTTTAGGTGCACTGTAATTAAGATGAGTCATGGGTATTATTTCTAGTTCATTGGGGTTGTCAATGCAGCAATTACCAAGCAATTGATTAACAAACATAAGACAGTTCACTACTAATGCAATATGAACAGCCTCCCTAGAAATAGATCAACACATGAATCTCAGAGACTAAGCCTTAGTACTGAGCATGGAAGTTCTAACAGAAGGAAAGGATAGAGAGTAGCAGAAAGAATGAGTAAATGTGTGACTAAATGTTCCAGTTTAGAGACTCTGGAGGGTCAGCTACTAGTTATAAGATTTTCAGTGTTGGTCTGAGTTGCTATTTTATACATATAGCTTTCAAACCGTATGTTAGTCTGTTTTATGTATTGAATTGTATACTCCAAAATTCATCAGTTTGAAGTAGCAACCCCCTAGTAACTCAGAATGTGACCTCATTTGGAAACAGTGTCTCAAGTTGTAATTAAAATAAGGTCATAGTTGAGTTGGGCAATCCCACAAGGAAAGTGTCCCATGAAGATTGGTCACAAGCTAAGGAACCACCAGGGGCTGGGAGAGAGACCTGGGCAGCTCCTTTAGACCAGCACTGAAATCCTTGTAACCAATAATTGACCCTTCAGTGTGTCTAAATTGGGCCATTTATTCACACAATTCAATCATCCTTCCTACTGTGTATCAACCTTTCTTCTCCTGAAACTTCCAATTACCAGTTCCAGGGCTTTAGAGGGAGTGTGACCCTGCTGACACCCTGATTTTAAACTTCTGCCATACAACCATGAGATCACAAATTTCTGTTGTGCTCAGTCACTCAGCTTGTAGCACCTTGTTACAGCAGCCCTGGTAAACTAATACAGCCATGAAATCTTTATTTAAATGCAACTCCATTCAGAAGTCATCCAGGAGATTGCTCTGATTGAAGATCACAAGGGGGAAGAAGAGTGAGGGTCTCAGGTACCCCCTTCTGGTGAATGTATGACCTTCTTCCCTCTTCTCCCTCTCCGAACTTTGGTCTAAATGAACCCCTGAGGAGTTTTCAAACCACTGTTCAATTCATAGATCTTGCCATCCATTCTAACTAGCAATATTTCCCTCTTCAAACAAGTGGTTCTTTCACAGTCATCCCAACTTATCCATTCTTGGTCCTACTGTATCGTCTGCTCATTCTAAAATGATTTTTTTAATCTGATAATACCTTTATTCACCCAAATCAAATATCATTCTCTGAATAAAGTCTTCTGTGACCACTACCCACCTCATTGCCTTTTCTTTTCTCTGAATCCTTTCAGAACTTAGGGTACACACCAATGGTTCTTACCAAACCCTGCTCATTCCACTTCCTTATGGACTGCATGGAATAGTACTGCCCTCCACATGGGCCACTAACAGGATCTTTGAATGAATCTCCTATCACTGACATGACAAATTACACGTTTGACATCTTAAAGCAACAGGTATGCTTCTCATGGTTCCAGAAATCAGAAATCTGGGTTGGCTCTACTAGATTCTCTACTTCTCAAAACTGAAATCAGGATGTTGGTTAATGGGGCTTTTATTAAGGGGCTCTGAGAAGAATCTGCTTCCAAACTCTCCCAGTTTGTTGGACGATCTGATTCCATGAAGTTGTAGGAATAAGGGTATCATTTTACTTTGATTAAGGTCCATTCTCAGCTCCTGGAGGCCTCTTACCAGTCCTTATGTGTGGGCCCTGCATCTCAGCACCAGCAAGGCACTGTGAATCTTTCCCACATTTGCAATCTCTCACTTGTCCTGCTGCTTCTCTCTGTGTACAGCCAGAGAAATTCTTCACTTTCAGGGCTCATAGGATTAGATTGGCCCTACCCTTATAATCTCTAAAGTCATTAACCTTAATGACATCTGAAAAATTGCTTTTGCTAAATTCAGTTTGCAGGGATTAGGGTTTTGGATGTCTTTGGTAGACCTTTCTTTATAGCATCTACCATGGTCTGTAGAAGCAAAATCCATGTGTTATATTTGTTTCTTATTCCTTCCCCCTGTGAACTATGCCACCAGTCAGTACCCAGAATACCAGCAGTTTCTCAGTAACTTAAGTTGGTTGATTAATCAAACGAGTGATAATTGATGAGGCAGTTTTGTGTTTTTGAACCAGTGAGTGGTTACTCATCTAAATTATATTTTGGAAATTGAATATAAGGAGTTTTTTTTTTTTTTAACTGAATATAAAATTGTTTGAAAATATTAGAGGCATACAGACTAGCAAGTGATGGATCTAACCTAGGAATGAAATAATTGGTTATGTAACTCTGAGATTATTGTGGGAGTGGAGAATAGAGAAGCACTATTCTTCTGAGATGTAAACAGGGCACCTGGATGCTACTGTTAGAGTAGGTAGCCCCTTATTCATGTAGTTGGCACAAAATCGCAATAATACTTTTGAATGAGTACAGTGCATGGATTTTCTTAATTCATAATTCAAAGTGAGTTCAAAAGATGAAACCTCAATTGTGAAGGCTGAAGTATGCATTGTTATTGTGTTCTTAAAAATAAGTGAAGGCAAATTTGTAATTATGTTGGATTTCCCCTAACAACCTAGAAAAAAGGAATCTGCAGGAAGCAGTTCACTTTCTTCCTATTTGCCCACATTACCTGTTTCTAAAGCTGCATCCATAAACATACCAAGATCAAAGAACACAGTAATAGCAAATATACTTAGCACTTGCCTAAAACATATTCCAGTGAAAATCTCCCAAACCAAGAGCAAAATAGAACATAAGAAGCAGAACTCTTTAAATATCCAGAAGGACAACTAGCTGATTTCTGCTTAGTTTTTTTTTTTTTTTTGTTTGTTTGGTTTTTTTTTGTTTTTATATATGGGGCAATAAAGATTCCTCTCTGGCTACCTATCCCCTTTCATGTTGAAGCACATCTCACCTGCAGTTGAATTGCATAATATCACTTATATCACATAGCAACCACATTACTATCACCCCTCAGTGTTTTGTGAGATAAAAAATCAGCTAGCTCTACCTTCATTTATGTGGGTGATTTGAAAGGCAAATGGAGAATCACTTTCTCAGTTGGAAAATACCTGAACTCATTGAATTACCTTTTTTTAATGAAAAAATTAAATTGAATAAGCATTTCTGTATTTGGTAGTGTTGTTTACAAGTGCATTATAGATAGCCTGTGTTTTCTTTTATATACTGTCACAATCATCCTCAAAGTGGGGGTCAAATCCAAAACCATCTTTTTTGTACCCCAAAAGGTACTCATTAAATATGAAAATTCCTGGCCACATTTAGGTCTTCTGAATCATTTTCTCAGGCATTTTAATTTGGAGGGGAAGAATATCCATGTCCTTAAAAAACAAACTATAACTCCCCAAATAAAAGTGGGAAAAAATGAAAACAACAGGGGGTTGCTCTTTTATAACAAACATTCAATAAAATTAGCTAAGTATAGTGCCTCCTGTTCCTTTTGGAATCTGTCAACCCCATACAAATGGGAGCCTTTTCCTCTATGTGTTATCAATGTCTCCACGTAGGAATATAGTGAGTACTCTGTCTTAACAAGCAGACCTTTCATAGGCAATGGAGAGACCCACAGAAGAATGTCTAGCAAGTGTATATTGCTGCTCTATATATATTATTGTGTTTGAGGTTTGGTGGTTATAAGAAAATATAACACAATTTTGTAGGCCCTCTGTTCACCTAAAGCCTAATTTGATGGATGAGACATACATACATGCATAAGAAATAAAAGTCAATAGATTCCAGATGTCAGGTGTGTGCAGTAGCTATCAAAAGTATTTCAGGTGATAAGAAATTAGAGTGAGTTGTCAGAATGGCAGGAATAGGACAAGAGCTAGGATCTGATAGATGTGTTCAAAGTAAGTAGCAATGGTTTTCATACAAGAGGGATAGTGTGATACAGAGTTAGAAATTTCAGAATAGGAGATATAGGTGGACATATCCCAAGTGGAAGGTTTTGTAAGAAGATAAGAGGAGTTCAGGAAGTTAGCTTGAGATGAACTTATGAGGCATCTTACATGAGAATCTTGAAGAGTCTGAATTGTGTTCTTTGGGTCATAGGAAATCATCAGATGTGGAGAAAACCTTGATTAGAGGTTTAAGATTAAGGTGCATACAAGACAGGGAGAATCAGAGTTGAGAAAACAGGTTAGAAACCTAAACAATGATCTAGGTCACAAATTAAAGTGTGAATCACAGTTGTAGAAATGGAAATGGGGAAGAACACATAGATACAGGTATTGATTTAGAAGAACCAAGACCCAGTGTGTTAGTGCCAAATATTTGCTTGTATTAGAGCAAAGAAATGGTGATTTGAGTCTAGAAACAATGTTATATGAAAGGCATATATAATCTTTAAGATTCTACGAACATTTTAACTTATTCATTTCATCATATATTTTTGGGCAAACTGGAAGATGTTATGTGCTGTGTTAAGTCCTGGAGATATAAAACGAACAAGCAAACAAAAAGGACATATTTTCTGCTAAGAGGCTTCCAGAATTGTAGAGTACCCAGAAAGCTGAACCAACAATTATAAGAAGTCAAAAACTGATGAAATTGGAGAATATCATGCTAAGTGAGATAAGCCAATCTCAAAAAACTAAAGGACGAATGATCTCACTGATAAGCCGATGAGGACATATAATGGGGGGTAGGAGGGGTTAGCGTTTGAGTTAGGGTTAGGTTTAGGGTTAGGGATAAGGAAGGTGGTAAGAATGGAGAAAGGAAGGACTGTATAGAGGGAAAAGGGGGGGGGGAAGAGTGGGGGGTAAGGGAAAAAAATAACAGAATGAATCAAACAACATTGCCCTATGTAAATTCATGATTTTTAATTAAAAAAAAAAAACTGATGCTGAGCTTACAAGTCCAAGTGCCTAGGAGGAAACAATCCTGTTAATCACAAGAGGGAGCATCACAGGGACAGTAGCCCAGAAAGAAGGCAAGTTGACTTTTACACTTGAATTTAGGGTGAGTATACCAATCAGCATTCCAACAGGAAACAGACATCACATTTGAAATAGGATAGTTCAACAAAGGTCTATTAACAAGGGGTTATTTATAAATTTGTGGAAATAGGGAAATGACTGGAGACAGCATAGAAGCTCTGAACTTTGTAGCAGTTGAGCTGTTATGAGCCTGCCTGAAGAGTCACATAGGAAACAATTATTGGAATATGGGGAGACTAAGTCTTTGTATTATTGTTCTCCGTAGAAACAGTCAACAAGATTTGTTTGTGTGTGTGTGTGTGTGTGTGTGTGTGTGTGTGTGTTTGTTAGACAGAAAGAGAGAGAAGAAAAGAGAAGAAAAGAGATCAATTTAAGGAAGTGGCTCATGTGGTCTTGGAAATGTGGTAAATCTAAGGTCTAAGGGTCTGAGAGGTAGGCTAGAGACTTGAGGAAGAGTTTCAGTTTAATTTCAAAGGCAGCCACCTGGCAGAATTTCCTTTTCTAGGGTAATCAATCATTATACAAGATCTACTCAGAGTTTACTGATTTAAATGTTACTCTTAACCTTAAAGTAGCTCTACAGAAATATCTAGAGTAATTGTTGGTCAAATATCTGGGTACTGTGGCCTAGCCAAATTGACACACAAATTAACCCCCATAGTCTTGTAACATGGGTCATCTTGAGAGGAGAAGGGAGTTTGGTTAGGATTTAAGTATCCTAGAAATAACTTTTCAGCTGTAGTGTGGTTCTCGAAGTGGGATCCTGTCTAGCAGCAACAGTGCATTAGTCATCTTTCCATCACTGTGACAAAATACCTGAGAAAAGCACGTTAAAGGAGGAAAGATTAATTTTGACTCATGATTTTGGAGCTTTTAATTTATGATCACTTGACTGTTGATTCTGGGCTATGGTGAAGCAGAAACATCATTGGTGGAAGGGCCTGGCAGAAAAAAGCTGCTCACTTCATGGCAGCCAGGGAGAGAAACAGGAAGGTACTGGGAACATACAGTATAGTCTTCAAAGACTGTCTACCATGATATTCTTCCTCCAACTAGGTCCCATTTCCTCCACTGATGAGGATAGAGCCCTCATGATCTATTCACTTCCCCAAATCCCAACTCTGAACATTGCTCAATTAGGGGCCATTAAATCTTCAATGATTAGCCTTTGGGGGACATTGCAGATCCAAACCATAGCAGTTGACATCACTGGGAAACTGACAGAAATGCAGCAGCCCCCTCCAGCCCTACTGAATCAAGAATGCCCACTATGCCAGGAGTGAGGCCCAGTGATAAGCTCATATGCCCAGTTCTGTGATTTTTCTGTACCATAAAGTTTGAGAACCAATGAGTGAGGTGAGTAAACAATCCTCTCTCCCTCTTTCTTCCATCTGACTTCCTGATTGAACTGCTTCTGGGCCAGACCTCATAGGAAGGCAGAGACACAGCCCCTTCAATGGAGGACCATAAAGGTTTGCTTCCTATGGCTGGAATAAGGTTAGAGAAAAAAATCTAGAAGGCAAATGCAAGATATTCTGCTCCTGCTTTAAGGAACATACTATTTACATAGACTCGAAAGTGAGCCCCCATGGGCAGAGAGGAGATGGCATTACCAAAGTGGAGACTTTAAGAGGAAAGACAAGTGGCCTAGGTGTAGATCCCAAGGGTAATATCAGTGTGCACTGTGAAATGGAGCCTTACTCAAGAGCAACATGGAAGTGGCGTGGCAGAAATATCCTATGATTTGTCTTTTATAATCACATTTCATTTGGAGCTCCCACTGTTGTGCTGAACTGGCTTTTTGCCTGGTCAAGACTATAACTCAGAGTCTTTAATTTCCTGAACAGATCACTCCCTTTGACTTTGTGTCTGGCATGTAAAGCACATTAGTTCCTCTCTCATCTGACATACAGTCTGCCTGTCTTTGTGGTTCTCCTTAGGGAATTCAACCATGACTTGATTGCAACCAAGCTCTTATCAGAGTATTGCCTGAGACATCTGGTCTTTCAGAGAGTATGGCTAGTGAACAAGTGGTTTTACTATGACCTTTATGTTTTATCACCATGGTAAATTATATAATCAGAGTGTGAGATACCTAGCTTATGTAATCTCAGATCCTTGTGGAAATGACTGTATGAGCTAATATTTAAGTTATGCCTTCAGATTATATGGGTTGCAAAAACAGTACAACTAATTAATGAGGAACTTTTTAAAAACCTCATTTATTGATTTTTCATAAAAATCTTACTGAACAACTTCGTACCAGAGATGCCTTTAAGGCATGAATATTGCCTGCAAGTTGTCCACACTCTAGTGCATGAGATACAGTGTAAGTGCTATGAGTAGAGGAAAGGAGAAGGAGATAGAGAGGGTCCCCATTTGTGATGGGTTCATTCATAATATTTTGCCTTTATGATATGAAAGCCACATGAATTCAATAGAAACTTTATGTTTTGAGTTTGAATTTTTCCTGGACTAGTGACATGTGTGTGATACTATCTCAATGGTAGGCAGTGGCAGTGAGCTGTAGCTCCTAGTTGGCCCCTTGATTATGAGGGATAATGACCAAAACTGTCCAGCATACTGTGTTGCTAAGCTAGTATGCTCAGTGGATGAAGAGCATTAAATGTGTTTTCAGTTTGCATTGTGCTGTGGTTTGGACAAGAGTCCCACAAAGGCCCATGTGTTGAAGGCTTGTTCCGCAGCTCGTGTAGTGCTGTGAGGTGGTGGAACCTTTAGGAGGTGGGGCCTAGTGGAAGGAAGGTCACTGGGTATGTGTCCTTGAAGGGGATATTGGGATACTAACCTCTCCACTTCCTTTCTTTTTTCTATTCTGTGGCCACCACGAGATGAACAGCTTTTTCTCTCCTGTGCTTCCTGCTATGGTAGGCTGTGTTGCCACAGGCCAGAAAACAATGGGACTGAACTGAAACCATGAACCAGAATAAACCTTTACTCTTTGCAAGTTGATTTATCTCAGTATTTATTGCAGTGAAAGGAAGCTGTCTAATATATGTTGTTTTCAATTTATGGTGGTTTTATAGGGTTATAAAGGTTTGTAAGTTGAGTAGCATCAGTACTTATTTTACTCAGGATTGATAGAGGGAGCTCTGAGGGGTTGAATTTGTAGTGGGCTTTAGGGGACACAACTAGATAAAGGGTTGGGGATCTTCTGGGAGGCAAGGGACTTTAGGACTAGGAAAGAGAGCAGTGGCCATGGATAGCTAGAGATGGGACTGGAGGGACAGGACTAGATGGTCAAGTGCTTCACACTGGTCAACCTAGAGTTAGAACTTTATCCTTAAGCTGTAAGGGACACATTAGGGGTTTTATGAGCCCTGGATGACTAGATTTGAGTAGAGCAGTTTTGATGTTTTAGAAGGTGTCAAATCTCAGCTTTTTAAACTTCGAAAATTGGTAATTTTTATTTTTTAAAGCAATTTTAGGGTTACAGAAAAATTGAGTAGAAAGTTTAGAGTTCCCATATTATCAACTCTGTCCGTATTACCAGCACAATTCCCTGGTTGTTAATGTTTTACGTCTGCATGTTATAGTTGTTAGAACGGATGAACCAAATTCAATTGCTACAGGGTTATTACCTAAACCCATGGTTTACATTAGGGTTCCCCTTTGTGTGACATAGTTGACAAGTGTGCAATGTCATATGTCCATATTTTGATATAGTATAGAATAGTTTCACTACCCTAAAACAGTCCCAGGTATCTATTTATCCATTTCTCCAACACTGAAGCCCTGGTAGCCACTGGTCTATATACCACCATTACCACCATTCCTTTAACAGAATGTGATATAGGTTGAATCATACTAGATGTAGCCTTTTCAGACTGACTTTTTTTTTTCACATAGCAATATGCATATACTTAAGGTTATTCTGTGAATTGTCATGACTTAGTAACTCCTTTCTTTATATTGCTGAGTAATATTCCATTATATGGATGCCTATTCATCCATTTGTCTGTTGAAGACTGCTGGATATTAAATCTATATTTAACTTTGCAAAAATCTTCCAAACTATTTTCTAAATTTTCTAATTTTTATAGGCCCAGCAGCAGTGAATTAGAGCTCATGTAGCTTCATATCATCACCAGTATTTGGTGATGTCGGTGTTTTTGTGTGTATACATGTGTGTGGTGGGGGTACTGTTCTAATAGGTATGTTAAAACATTGTTTTAGTTTGTAATTTTCTAACAACATGATGTTGAGTGTCTTTCCATATGTTTAGTTGCCATCTGTATGTTTTCTTCAGTGAGTTGTCTTTCATATGTCCCACTTTTTAACTGTTTTTTTAAATTGTTGATTTTAAGAGTTCTTTTTATATTTTATATACTTATCCTTTATCAGATAAGATTTTTCCCTTAGCAACTTTTGATTCTCTTAATAGTGTCTTTTTCTTTGCAAAATACAAGTTTTTGATTTTAGCCCTCTCCAACTTACCATTTTATTTTTTTCTGTCATGGATCATGTTTTTGCATTGTGTCTGAAAAGTTTTCACCAAACCAAGTTTGCTTAGATCTTCTTTTATCTTTTTAAGTTTTTAATTGAAATTCAGTGCACACAAATGTACACATACCAGTAAAACTTATTGTGATTTCACAAACTGAACCAGTGAATGAGCACCCAAAACAAAAAACAGAATAGTAACATTATCTTTAATGTCCATCTCTAAGCACCTAAACAAATCCCCTTGGTGAAAACCTAACAACATAGATTACCTTTGCCTGTTTCTACTTAATGTAAATTGAGATCATGAACAGTATGTGCTATTCTCATTCAACATCATCGGTGAGATTCCTCCACTGTTGCATGTATCTGTAGCTCATTCGTTGTTATGTGCTATTTGTGTTTGAATACATCATAATTTATGTTGATGAGTATTTGGGTTGTTTTCAGTTTGGGAATCTCACAAATAATGTTGCTAGTACGTGTCTTTAGAGGAGCATGTGTACATATGGGGTAAACATATGCACCTAGAGTAGAATTGCTGGGTTACAGGTGTTGCAGACATTCAGTTTCACTAGATAATGCCAGATGGTTTTCCAAAGTGGTACCAATTTAAAATCGCATCAGCAAACCAATTTACTTAAAACTTTTAAAGTGTGATATCTTGCTAAATAATGATGTTCTAGGAAAACATGAAATAGGAGGCAAAATGTAGATGAAGTCTTCATCAGAGTGTGGAGTCAGAAGCCCATTTTGCAAACAAGAGTTAAAGAAAGGGGCGGGAGGCCATGTATAATATGAAACTCGGCCCTGGATCAAGTTAGAACCCTGGAATTCATGAATGCATCATTAATTTACTTGACTCCTGAGGTACACGAAATCCTCATAGTTTCCATTATTAAGCTAGCAGTTTGTAATCACTTTTTCTGTCCAAAGTTATCAAAGACTAAGCAACTGATTGAAAAATTGCACTAATAGTTGACACCCATCAGGGGTGAATACAGGATATGAATGATATGAGTATACCAAATGCTCAACCATAAGTTTGAAAGGAAGGTTAACATAGGACAAGAAATGTATACATTGAACAACAGAGACAAAAAGTAGAATGATTTAGAAGAAGAGTCCTACAGTGGAGTGTCGTTGACTAGATTGTAAGTATCCTCAGCACAGGAAGCTTGTCTTATTCTGAATAGAATGGTGGCACCTATTGAGTATCCGGCACAAAGTAAGTAGCTACTGAATAGTCAATGGATGAATGAATTAATGAAAACACTGTGATGTTTTTAGATTAAGAAAAGACATAAATATTTTAGTGGGCAAGATAATCGAGGAAAAAATGCAGAAAATATTCAGGTGTCATTGTAGACTAAAAGATAAGAGATGATAATGGGTCAAAAGTATATTTGATGACTTCTGTCTGTCATTCAACAGGTAAATTCAAGGATTATCAGTAGAGAAGAGCTGTTGGGGTGTGTGGGTGGAGGGGACTTGATGTCTAAGTAGGGAGTCAATACAGAGCACTGAGATTTAGTAGTAAGTAATGAACTTAACATTAACCAAATCCTTCTTATAGTTTTATATTTTATTTTGATTACCATTTTTAAAGAGAATATGCAAATATAGATAAATGTTGTAAAAATCATAAAAAATGTATGACAAGTCACATAAGTACATCATACTGCTTACTGAACTAAGGGTCTGTGTGTATACCTGGTAACGTGTCTGTTAACAGAAGTCTAACTCCTGACCTAATTATTATTTCCTGGAATAAAACATTTTATGAAGAGTTTTGAGACTAATTGTTTCTTCAATTAATAGAAGTTTAAATAATTAGACAAAGAATGAAGGCACACAATGCTTGCTCAAGCATACGAAAAACTTTACGATTACCAGAACAATGAAGCACTGAGGGAGAATGAAACCATAGGTGATTCTTTTGTGGAGACCTTCAAGAAATGCAGAGATAATGATCAGTTCTGAGCAATTGCAATGGACTGAATGTTTGTGTCCTCTCAAAATTCCTATGTTGAAACCCTATTTTCCAGTGCTACTGTATTTGGAGATAGGGTCTTGGGGAAGTAAGTAGGTCCTGAGGAGGCAGGCATTATGATGGGATTGGTGTCTTCATGAGAAGAGGCATGAGGAAACTTGATTCCTGTCTCCAACTTGTGAGGGTGCTCAAGAAGGCAAACCAGAAAGAGATCTTCCAAGAGGTGCAATTAGCAGGCACCAGGGTCTTGAACTTCCAGTCCTCCAAACTTCTTGTGGTTAAGTACGTGATTTTTTTTTTGTTTGTTTGTTATAGAAGCTTGAACAAAGTTAGCAATTGAAGCATTTCACTGCTTGTTAACAGTGACCTGGATAAGGTGGTTACTATGGCTCCCAAGTGCCATTTTCACTTGAAGAAACAAAAGTAATGTAAAAATTAAACACTAAGAGTGTGAAACATGTAAGTTGAATTGAGGATATGCTGACAACATTTAATTAAATAACAAACTCTTTAAAGGCACTAATGGAAGATTTTTAAAGGATGACTGTTACATTTGCATAAGCACTCAATGTGAAGCTGTGCGATATACTGGCTTTCAGATGGGTTATCAGCCAATAAAAGTTGATATGATACAGTGGAAATGACTTCCACATTGCCCATAACCCTCTAAGCCATTTGCTTTTGCAAGCAACAGGCTTCTCTGAAAACTCCAGAACACCACTTTCAGAGGCAAATTCTATCACCCTGATAGCATTTTCTAGTTTTATTTGATCTTGAAAAACATTTCATTATGTTTAATTTAGGGAAATGAGATTTCTTTAATTACTATCAGTAGCAGCTATTAGAGGCTCAATTACATTTGCAAATTCATTTTTAAAAGCTTTATAGTTTTCAGATAAAAATTTCAAGATCTAACTGCACCCATTAAAAGTTACTGTTCCTCCCCTTGGTGCCCATGCTTCCAAGAGAGAAGACAAGTTTTATTGTACAAAATAAATAATGCTGGAAGCTGAGGATTAGCCTAAATAGAGCTTAGAATCACTCATTTGAATAAATTAAATATTCCATTAAATAAATTGGTTCATTAAACATGCTCATGGTTTCCCTTTCTTTGGGGTTTCACATACGCTAAGTTCTACAGTGTGAAAGGTCAAGATGTGCCCATGAGGTAGAGGCTGCTTCCTAGCTGGAAATGCAGATGCTGTTTATTCCTCTGCATACCTACCCTAGCTTGTGGTCTTGCAGAGTTATACATCACCACTATTGCAAAGGAGATCATAAAAGGGGGTCCAGGTGACCTCTGGTTTATTATTGTGCTGAATCCTATGAGTTGTTGCAGAAGTCACTCCAATTTTATATGTTCTGAAACTTCTTGTTCACATAATTAAACACTTATTAGCAGTAAGAAACTTCTTTCCAAGTTGGATGTTGTCCTTGTTCTTGCTCAAAATAGTATTAATAGGTTATTTTCTCCCTTAGGGATTATTAAAAGTTACTTATGTATGGAGGTCTGAAGAACATCTGTGCCGAGATGCCCATGACAGGCTGTTAGCCTCCTCACTCTTGATGAGGATGTTTTTCACCTGCAGCATCTAGAAGAACATCTGTGCAAAGTAGGAATTTAGTAAAGGCTGGATGATGCAGACGATGTGATTTTCTCAACTCCCTTCATATTAGAAGCAGCCATTGCTGCACTGCTACAACCAGACCACGGTTTGTCTGTCCACTTGGTGGCAATTTTGAGCTATATGCCATAGAGGAGCTACCTTGGAACAAGAAATAGAAAACATCTTTTGGAAAACTTTGGGGTTGGCTCGTTGACTTGCTTTGCTGTACTGCAAAACCATCTCTGTTGGCAGGAAATATGAACTGCTGCTAATAAAAATTGTAAATGCTTTTGTTGTTGTTTGTCATGGATAAATGCATGCAGCTTCAAATGATTTAAAAATCATTGCTACTGAGTTCTTGCTAATAAACATGAAGACAAGAACATGCCAAAACTTATTTGAGGTGTATACATTCAAGGACTTGATTTTCTATTCATTTAATTTGAAAGTGTTAGGTTTTATTCTTCTCAACTTGCTTTTGTTTTTACTAAAGCCACTAAATGTCTATTGATGGAAAATGGGGATGTACTTTAGGAATTTAGTGTGTGAGTACATTGGTATTGGAGGAAGAGAGTTAAGTGTGGTGTTTGTTTATGGTGTTCTTTCATGTGTGGCTGCCTCGCATTCTCCACGGATTCCTGCTATCAGTTGTATTAAAGAGTGAATCATGATAAACAAATAATTGGAAGGTCAGTGTTCATAAAAGACCAAGAAAGTGTTTTAAAGGCCCAGACTCAAACATGCCTTCCATTTAGGATCTGAAGTTATAACTTCTTTTTAAAAATATGCTGCTTTTTAAAGTTGTTCTGGAACAGTAGCATCATGAAACAAAGTCCTCATTGTTTGTGTTTTGCCCTCTGTGCCCCCCCACTCTTCACCTAACTGTTGCTGTTTAATAGCTTTAGTGCTAGAGAAAAAGTGTACAAATGAACAGAAGCAGCGTGGCTGCACTGCTGTGAAACGGCAGTAAAGGACAAAGGCGTATTAATTGTTATTCTCAGAAAGCTTATGATTCAATAGCTGTCTAATTTAATAAAGTCTTGTTACAGTGGAATGATTCAGCTAAAAGAAGCTTGTAAATATTGTAATAAGCACTGGAGCCGATGTGATCTTTTTTTAATTCTTGGAGGTGGTAGTTTTTCATGCTGTCCACTCTCAGGAAAGCCGCAATATGCTGCAAAGTTGTTTGTCAATGCCTGAGTTTATTTTCGTAAGAAAGCATTGATTACAGAGTGAAAAACATTTAGTTTAACAGCAATCAATGAGGAGCAGACAAAAGGACATCTGAAGTTTTGAAGTCTTTAAAATACGAACTAAATGCCCCATCTGGGGAATTATTGGTAATAGGCATGACCCAAGGGCCATACAAAGTCTAGATTGCAAACTTGTGCTTTTTCTCTTAAGCCATTTCAAATCTTACAACACTTGAGAAACACTGAAATATTGGCAATGTGGAAATATTAACTTATTTAGCACACAGTAAATATAAAACTTTTGGTGTAGACATGGACAGTAGATTTTTCTACTACAAAATACCTGTAATATACACACTAGAGGATTTTATATTCCAAGTTGTTTGTTTTTAATAAGTAGTTAAGCATAATTTTTTTCAGCATTTGAAAAAATATGATAGGAAATTGTTTAAAGGTGCAACATCTGCCAACATTAAATCTTGTAGGCTTATGGAGCATTC
Organism: Sciurus vulgaris; assembly: GCF_902686455.1. NCBI lineage: Eukaryota > Metazoa > Chordata > Mammalia > Rodentia > Sciuridae > Sciurus > Sciurus vulgaris. Next base: position 88,511,010 of record NC_136463.1, on the reverse strand, counting down.
AAAAAACAAAACAAAATGTTAAACTGTCTGATTGTATTAGTCAACCTTGCATCATTATTATGAAATGCCTGATATATGAGGTAAAGAGAGGTTTATTTAGGCTCACAGGTCTGGAGGTTCCAATCCAAGTTCTGACAACTGCAACGATTTGGACCTCTGGTGAGGGTGGCACATTAGGACAGGGTGGCAGGAAAGAGTGAGCACTAACATCTGGAGCCAAGAAGCAGAGACAGTTCATATGGGGTCCTGTAATTCCACGGAGGGCACGTCCCCAAGGGCCTAAGTATCTTGCACTAAGCTCCACCCCTTAAAGATCCATAGCACACCATAGTGGCTACCCTGGAGATCAAACTTTTTTAACACGTGGCCCTTTGGGGGCGGTCAACATTTAAACTCCAGAAGTGACTAAGGAATCATTTTCTGTACATATTCAGAATTATCTCATGTTGACATGAGTTTGGCATGAAGGCCCTTTGTAAATTATTGAATTTAAGTAATTTGAATAAGATCTAACACTAACCCACACTGGCAGCAAGTGACTGCAGAATTTATTCTCCCTCCAGCAGGGGGCAACTATTCCTAGCAGAATAAGAAGAGACCCTGGCTAATGAGTCAACACCAAAGGGTAAAATCTAATTCCACATATAACACAAATCTGTTGCCTCTGTACAGGGATGAAATCACAAAGAGGAATAAAAATTTGTTCCTAGCATACTGACAAGCACAGATATTACATGATTTCCAGAATTGCTGAAAGGGTCACCCTTTCTGAAAAGCACTAACAATTTTTTCAGTGTTGACAGTAGCTGCAAAATTTCATTAAATTTAAGAGAAGGTATATCACGTCTGTTTCTCAACAATAAGAAGGCAATTCCCCAACACTATGGCTACTGGGGAATTTATGAATTTTGTATAGAAAAAAAAATCACTTCCTAGAAAATGAACAATTAAAGTCGGTTCCTTTTTGTGAGACATCAACTAGAAATTGTGATTAGGGGTCCAAAAAATCCTTCTCTCTGCCCATTAACGTGAGCAGTTTTGTTGGAGCACACATTCCTGTTCATCCATGTGTCCTCTGTGTCCATTTTCATGCTAGAAGGGTGCAATTGAGTAGTTACAGCAGAGACTACTCAGTATGACACAAATAGCCTAAAGTATTTACCAACTGATTCCTAATGGAAAATACTTGTCAACCCCTGCCCTACACAGTCATACCTTGCCACCTAATTGTCACATATGTGCTAAACTTTGTGTAACCCCATTATAATATTCTCAATGGTAAAGACCAATCCGTCTGTCTGCCTGCCTCTCTTTCTTTTAAGACTTTCTCCTAGATTTTTATACCCCATAACCTCTAACAAGGTCCTGGGAGGAGAGATACTTAAATATTTCAGTTCAGCAATTTAAATGACAGTCTCTAGACCAGGAAAGAAACTCCTTCATGTGTGCAAAGGGAAGCCATCAAACTTTAGGTCCCTGGATTCAGATTGCTTACAATCAAAACTTGGTTCTGCTATTTACTAACTGTGACCTTAGTTTCACAATATCATTTAAAAAATCAAGTTGGAAAGAGTGCTTATGTCTAGTGTTGCAATGATTCATGGGAAACTATAAGGTAAAAAACACTTAGAACTCAGCTAGGATTCCTCAGCATTATCATTAGTTGCAAGGCTATATTGACATAATTTTTCTTAGAATCATTTTAATCATTTTAATAACTTTTCCATTAATAAGAAGGTGCACTTTAAATGTATATATGTGTTTCCTTTTCTTACTCATCACTGGGGTTACTTTCACTACATGTAGTTTGGTCTTAATGCCACACTTGTTGAGTGGATGAATCCTTTTTGCACAAAAAATAAAAAATAATGTGTCTGTTTATTTAATAACTGTCTGTGGTACTGAGGCAGCAGGATCTCAAGGTGAAGCCTAGCCTCAGTATCTTAGTGAGGTCCTAAGCAATTTAGACCCTGTGTCAAAATAAAAACTAAAAAGGGTTGGAAATGTATCTTAGTGATAAAGCACTGCTGGATTCAATCAATAGTATCAAAATAAAAACAAAACAACCCCAAAACTGTGAGTAATGATTAGTTCACTGAAACCCTGGTCACATGTAGATCCCTTTTATATTCCTCTTGACCTACGAAGTGAAAATACTAAGAAGTACTCCTTGATGGTAGTTGACTCTTATTCATTGGAAACATCTTCTTTGTACATGTTGACACTGATTCTTTGGTCATAAATCCAGGGAGCCCTAGCCTGTATGAAAACATACATTTGTGGAGCAATATACCTTTTTTTTTTAACCTGTAAAAAGTGAAGGAGCCATATTTCATAACATGCAAGGCCTGCCCCAAGCTTAGTTTTTAGTACTGTTATTCTCCCGAAAGGGGCAACATTTTCTAGGAGAGCTTTTAAAGATACTAATATAATGATAAAAGTGTTTTATGATTTTGCTAATCACCTTTCTATTTTTAGGCAGAGATTTAATTTTGACCTTATATATAAAGATGTGTATTGCAAAAGAAAATAATTTAGAAATGTAGATGAAAGTTTTACATATAAATCTTATGGGTTCAAATGCAAAATTTCACCAACTTTTGATAATTTGTTCTTTGTTGAACTGTCTGGAAACTAAATCCTGAAAGATGATGTTTGATTTCCTATACGTACAACGGCAGACTTAGGATCAGCTGGATCACCCTGGACAAATTAGAACCTTCTTGGACCTGATTTGTACTTGGTGGTCTAAAGCACCTTTCCAAGTGTGAAGTCTTCAATTTCCCTTTGATCGTTAGCCCTATAGAAAGAAAAGAGTCAGGTATCCATGTGAAAAATTAACTGTGCCTGTGTTCAAATCTGGCAAAGCCTTCCAGAGAGACTTCTGCATGAGGGGGTTGAAAGTTTAACTATGAATAAGAACTAGGGAGAATCCAGGAGATTATAAAAAGGGCCCTAATAATACAATTTGATGCTCAAGTTACACACTAAATACCTGTAGTTATGAGTTAGGTCTTTCCACTGTGAGATGTTCCATTCCATTCCTAGCTCTGCATCCGACACCAATACCATTACTGGTGACTACAGTCCATATTGGTCTATTTTTTTCTGTGTATATTTGTACGTGGGGGGGGCCATGTTTTCCATTTGCTTCTACTTGAGAGTACCACCACTCAGAAACTGAGATGATCTACTATAAGGCATTTGTGTGATTAACCAATGGTTAAGTGGACTCTTAAAAAGCCACTCAGATGGTCTTTTAAGAGTACACATTTTCCATTTCGAAAGATTAACTGTGCTCATTCAGCTCATTTATAGGTCTTTAATGATTTCAACATAAAAATGATATTTCTGTTTAAGCTTACCTCTCAGAAATAATACAAACTAATCATTCAATATGCAATATTTTCAGTTTCTCCTAACTTTGGTCATTGTGTGAAATGAAATACCAAAGCATTGAACCATAGCTTGTGATTCGTTCCACATTGATTTTTTAAGTATTCTAGCTGACCTTTTAATGGCGTGATATAATGTGGAAGCTTGCATTTGCTAACAAGGATAAGGCAAACTGCTTAAAACCATGTTTAAAATTTTTCAGTTTCCTAATATATTTTAATATCATAAAATAATAGGAATTAGTCTCATAAAAATTAGTCCAGTTGTTCCCAAGGCTTTGTTTAAAGGAAATTTCCACAAAGAAGTGAACAGTATGAAGTATGTTTTCCAGATGAATACAAAGTATTATGACAAGCAAAGGGGTATGAAGAGAAGAGAAGGAAGCTGGGAATAGGAAGGGCAGTAGAATGAATTGGATGTGACTCTCATATGCTCGTATATGAACACATGACCAGTGTAACTCCACATCATGTACAAACCACAAGAATGGGATCAAAACTGAAATGGGTTGCACTCCATGTATGTACAAGATGTCAAAATACACCCTACTGTCATGTGTATCTAAAAATAACAAATAAAAGTATTACGAGAATTAATACTAATTACAAAGATCCTGGAAGTCATTTCTCTGGCAGACTTAAAAGCTCCAGTAGCACCTTGTACAGTCAGTTGTTGACATTATAATTATTCTCTTATTTTAGAAGAGTGGATAATTATCATAGCAAATACTCTTAATTTTTCATACACATAATTACACCCATCATTGAAGAAAGACAGAAATATAAGGATTCCAACTACAAGGATAAAAGGATTCTTAGTCTGAATGTTTTTCTTTTTTGCTCTCACAATTCTAGGAAAGCTAGTAGGGTGAACAAATAGAACAGTAAAATATACCATCCTAATAAGATTACAATGCTTTTTAAAGGAACCACTAAAAATCCTCTAAGAAATGAAATTTTTACTTACTAGTCAATAAATGAAAGTGTCTAAGCAGGTAAGAGATGAATATGAAGTTGGAACTGCAATGTATGGGTTGTGGGGAGAAGGCAATGGCAAAGGAAAGAAAATGATGGAGTGACATGTGCCAATGGAGATTCTAATTCAAAGAAAAATCTCATCACATTATCTTAGCATCAGGATTAAGACAAAAGGTTGCTACTGATAGAAATTTTGCAAACCTAGAGTTGGCTGCCAACTAAGGAAAAAGGAGTAGGAGGTCAAAAGCTCAGTTAAACTCAAGAGGTATTTATTGCAGGACTTCAGGACTGCTGGACAATATGCAAATGTTCCATGGAACGTTTTTACTAAGTACAAGTCCTAATCCCCATTTTCAGAAAGTATGCTTTTTGAGGAGATGGGGAAAATAGTTTTATATGAAATTCTTAGCAAAGGATATGACATCATACAACTTTCAAAACCTAAGTTGATTATTAAGAACACAAGTGAGTGAGATAAACCAATATTAGGTGGTTTATAAGAGACATTATTTTGACAAGCAAAATGTTAACCATCATAGTAAATATACCTGAAGTTGAAGACTAGAGTATAGAAAGGGAAAATAAAAGATCCTTGAGTCTTCTGTAAGAAGAAATAGAGAAATACATTGCCCCACATTTGAGATGGAAAGTAATTGGTTAGGGATCCATTAATTTTTCTTTGGTTGTTTTGGGGTGTGGGCAGAAAAGTAACAGTGGGGGTGAAAGGGGCACAAAACAATCTAGGGTCACTCTAAAAGTGTGTAGGTGGTGCAGGGTACAGAATTGGAAGTAAAAATTTCTAAAATCTGAAATGTCACCCCTTCCTTTTATAGAATATACTGCCTCCACAGGAAAGAATCCCTAAGAGTTCAATCAAGTATGAAGGCACTTAAAGAAATTGACTTTGGAGAATCCCCAAGAGTATAGAATAATTAATAGCTATTGTTAATTGTGACGAATGGACATGACAACAGCGAAAGATCTGTGACCAGGGGAGAAGAATGAGTCCATTGACTTCTTATAAAAGAACCCATTGGTCAAGTAAATGAAACTGTTTTCTGAGTCAAGTCAAGAACTGAGCCCTTTGACCAAATAAACTCAAGGGAAAGATTGGCATAATGGAGAGTGTGTCTGCATTAGACAGCAGACTCCTGACACCAGGTTTGCCACCTACCTGGCTTATTACTCATGTCTTGCTTTCCTTGGTTGGTCCCTGTAATATTAGATATTCAAAGCCTTGGAAAGAAATGGTTTTCTGAGAAGCTGGTTGAAATCAGAAAGTCAGTGAGCCAGAAAGCCCTGTGGAGAAGCCTTTTCCCACTCAAGAAACCATTGCTAATGAATGGCAGTAATAAAAGACACAGTCAGCTCTGTCCTCTTAACAGTAGTCTCACTTCTGGAGCCCACATGGAGGAAGAACTACCTTAGTCAAAGTCATTTAGATTAGGTCAGTCTCCTTCAAATCTACAGAGACCTCTAATTGTTAGGGAATGAAATTTAAACTGATCTTCTGGACTCTGTTTTCACCACTTCCCATTTGTGCAAACTGCAATATCATCACTTTAACTTCTTGCTTGCTTTACACTAGCCAAGAAAACCATAGTTAGCCTCTTAAATCTCTAGCTTCATTCACCTAATTTTCCAAAGAAGGGTGTTAGTTATCTTCATCAAATGAAATCCGTGTTTTGACTGACCCCCAATATATGTTCACACTGACACAGCATCTCGTGGACACTGTTTCTTCTCTTTATATCTTTAATAGTATTAGTAATCAAGATTTTCTTGATATGGATATGGCTAACTTCACGGCTATATACAATGTGAGCTTGGAAGGGACCTTAGCATTTTAGCATTTAGGTCCAGAGAAAGTAAGTGTATTTCCAAGGGATAGCAAGGTGACTGGTGAGCCAAATGACAGGCCAGATGACTAGCCTCATCCGCCACCTCAGGAACCATGACAGTGAAAAATGAAGATGCTTAATACTGGTGAAAAGTGTGAGAAATGGGTCAATATATACATTTATTTACTCCTGATTTTTTTCAGCTCTGTGTATATTTTGGACACAATATTACCCTTTTATTCTTCATTGTAGTCGATAATAACAAAGATCACTGACTGCACTCTAAAAGCAAGTTGTTTTTCTTTTTGTTGGATCCCATAATCTGTTATGGGTTTCCTATCATTTCTTTACCATGCATACTGTCCTTAACATGCAAATCATTTTGCTTTGCCTTCTTTACAACCCAACCTGAAAATATTATTCCCATAATGTTCATATCTGTACCCCAGTTCTAACAAATAAATACCAACTAATCTTTGCCTAAGAAACTGGAGTGAGTCCTATGTGGTGATTCACCTACTACACTTTTCCTGGTAGAACTCTCTTTGAAGACACTGAGATTCATCCAAGTGCCCACTTGTCTTCTTTACCCTTGAAATCTCCATTTCCCACCTCCACCCGTGTCCTCCTCTGTCTCTTTCACCCTTTTCACTCTTCTCTCACTTTTTTTTAAGCCAAGCTCTGCATCTTTTTTTTTTTTTTTTTTTTTAAACTTTGTTCTCTCTGTGATGTTAACAGCACTGGGAATATATACTAGCTGTTTCTATCCTAGTAAGACATCTCAAATCTAGATTCTGATTCTTCTGTTGCAGCCAACTACGGGACTTCCAAAAAATCAATTCTTAAGGCTCCTTATCTGTCTTCTCTGGCTTCTAGGCTGCCTGAATCTTTCATCACTTAATGGGGATATTGAATTCAGAGGCTTTATGAAAAATACATTGCAATTCGTGTAAAAGCAAAATGAGGCTGCAATTAGATGAAATAATTACTGCTTAATTCAGATCCATTTTATGTTGGTTTGATGGAATTTAGTTGATATAGAGTCTTTTAATTAAAAACTAGTTTTCATGAAAACATTAGTCTAATTTTTCTGCTGATTTATAGCTTATATACTTTTAAAGAAAAAAAAAAAAAACAATTGGCTGCCAATTTTAGACTCTCCAATAGCAAAAGAATTAAAAGGGTTATTCTGGGTCCCTGTGATTCTTAGACTGTTTCATATAATATATTGGATATTGACCAGTGAGCACATGGAGAAAGATACCTGTGAGTTTTTGGGTACTAATTAATAAGATGATTTAATTAGATCTAGAAGTTCTGAGTTGATGATTTGGTCTTTGCTTTATAATTGTATCATTGACTTAAATGTGTTCATCTTTTCTAGTAGACCATGTGATTTTGAATTCCAATTGATAATATATAGCTTGTGTGCCAGAGCCTACATTTTTTGAATAAGCTCATATAGTTTTCCCATCAATACTCAGAAATATAATTTAATCCCTACAACCTTCTCTGATGGCCTATGTTAATTTCTTGCTATGTTTAAGGTTCTCTTATTATCCTGGGTTACTAATGTTTCTCCTAGGATCTTTGATCTACAGTATTATTCATCACAAGTATTATGATAAGAGTTTTGCAACTTGACCACATTTCAGGAAATTTTTTAGAAGAAACATTGTGAAAACTGTTCTGTATGTCATCACACATCTCTCAAGCACCAGGTCAGTGCAGAACACCCTGGAGAGGGCTGGTGCCTCTTTGTATTCACTAAGCAGGAGTCACAGAGGTATGCCTTGAGCAGATGAGGGTGGGGCCTCTCCTGCCATGGTGGAAATTTTACTTAACAGGTGGCCATGTATGGTGGCACTAGAATTTGCACACCAACTAAAGAAATTCCTGTCCTTCAAACTCTTTCAATCTCCTTTTACTTTGCCAGTATTACCACCTACTGATGTAATGAGAGTCACCAAATATAATTAGATTTAGGATAGAGGTACATATTGACATTTTAGATTTGAAATCAAGTGTTCATATTTCAATTTCTCCCTAAGGGTTTGGCACACCATTTATCAGACCATCTGTTTGAAATTATAGTTCATAATGGGGTTAAAAATAACTTTTAGGGAAGGCCAAATAAAGGGTTGTATACATTTTCAATGGCATCCATAATTGTTTCTTTATTCGCATATTAAAACCCACTTAAAAATGTCTTTCCTACAATATTAATGTATGATATGTTTTAAAATATATTTTAACTTTTTAAAAGAAGTATCACTAGAATATTTCTCTAGCATGTAATGATCATTAAAGGCTAAAATTCCTACAGAATTTATCAAAATTAGCTGAAACTACATTAGATAATATAAGCTATATCATTCCATTAATATATTTTATTTTAAATTAGACTTTAAATTTTAATTTTTAAATTTTTATTGTGTACAATTCAAAATAAATTTATTTCTTAAATATCTTACAGTGCAATGCACATTTATTTTTGAAATATCACATTTGCAACACACTTATGCATTCTCTGCCAAGGGTGAGCCAGACAAATGTTCTTATTGGTTTTAAAGTGTAATTAAAGTATTGATTCCCAAACCATTGCATTCATATAAGTGTTAAAATATATCATAATTATGCATTTAACATAAATTAGAGGCTGTTCATTAATAATAAAATCCATCTTAATTTTTTAAAGGACTTTTTATTTTTTAAAATACTTATTATTTGCTTGTTTCCTCACAGCATTACTATGAATGTAGATGGGACATTTTGTTCTTCTCAATGTATAGAGGGAACTGGCTTAAAACAGTGAAGAGTTAATCTATGTGGCTGTCCAAAACCACCTACTTTGTGAATGATGCAGTTCAAGCTAGAAGCTGGTAGTATTCACAGGTCTCTATTTAAATATTTCCTCATTCTGTAATTTAGCCTCTAAATTCTGTTCTTTCTCCACAAGGTAGTCGGAATGAACTCTGCAAAACCTTAATCAGATCCTATCACCTCACCTGAATTAAGCTTCGTACAAGTGACCATTTCTTTTTCAGGATTGTAGTCCCACGTCCTTGATAAGCTGGTCGTGGTCTACCAGTGTACAGCCTCTGCTATTTCCTTTTATCACATGCTGTGACTGTTTCTTGCTCACCAGGCTTCAGTTACATGAGGAGTCTCTTTGTTCTTGCCATGTGTGACAAAGAATTCTGCACTTGCTGCTCATCCACCTGGCATGCTGATCCTTTCTCTTCACCTAGCAGCCACCAAGTGATCACAGAGGTTTTGGTGTCAATGCTGCTCACTCAGAGAAGCCTTTCCCTAATCCACCAAAAACATCAGTTTCTCTTGCTATGATGTCAGCAATCTTTAATTACTCATCAGTGGAACCAACACATTTTCCTGTGTGGTAGTTCCTTTGGTACTAGCCTCTGCTCTGTTACTCTGTTGAAGTCAGAATCATGCCTATTTGGTGCATTGCTTGCCTCCAGAGCTGGTCCAGTGTTTGGTACATAGTAGCTCCTCAGTGAACACATGTGTCTTAAGCAAATGAATGAATTCATTGGATAACACATAGTTCCTTTCCCCAGTGTAGCTCTCTATTAAATGAGGGAATTATCAGAATTTACATAGATTTTTCTCCTTCCTGGGAACATGTATATAGAATGACTTCTAATACTTGAATGATTTAAGCAACTCTTAAAACATTAGCAGAAGAATTTTTTTTTTATTTTTAAAGTTTTTATTGTGAAACAAGAATTGGAAGAAGAATGCAAAGAATCCCCATATACTCTGCACTAAATTTTTAACATTTTGCCATATCTTTAATTCCCTGTCTTCCCCAACCATAGTCATTTGTGATTTAGTTGTAAACATTCTAACCCTTTACTTGTATTTTCACAGTACAATCATCAATTTCAGGAAATTTCTAGTTTCTTCCATCTCCACCTGAAATTATGTTTGCATTTAATTGTTATGCTTTGTTAGTTCTTTTAATTTGGAACTGAGGATTTTGATTTGAGTTTTATCATTTCTTGCTTCAGAGGAATAATTTGTTTTTGGATTTTTGTTTGTTTGTTTGTTTTTCGTACTGGGGATTGAACCCAGAGTAGTTAATCACAGAGTCATATCCCAGGCTCTTACTACATTGCATAGGACCTTGATAAGTTGCTGAGGCTGGTCTTGAACTTGCAGTTCTCCCAAGTTGCTGGAATTACAGGTGTGCACCACAGTGCCTGGTGAGAAAGGAGTCTTCTTTGCCATTGGGAAATCTGCAAATTATGGTCATTCCTCAAAACTTCTTTCTTGAGTTTATTTCTATAGTGTTTCCCAGTCCCAAACAGACGCCCTTTAACTTAAATCTGCATATCTCCCCAGTCTGTATTTACAGGTTTGTGCTGGCAACTCTTCCAGATGAATCCCAATTGGACTATGTTCCTTGTAAATTGTGTATTGAAAGGTGCTAAAATTGTACATTTGATCAAGTATATAAGTGGTTTTAGGGGAAGTATTTTCAGCATTAAATAATAACATCTTCAAAATAAGACCATTTTGAATTTTTTAACCATTATTAGTAAAGCTACCATAATGTCAATCTCTATAGAAAGATCTTTTTCCATTTAAGCAAAGTATATTCCTTTTTATTTTTTAAAAGTGTTTTTAATGGACCTTTATTTGAATTTTTTAAAAAATAAAATGAATTACCCAGGGAAACTGGAATCTCCTCCCTTTGAGGTTTCATGAGAGGATAGCTCAGTTAAGCAAGAGTTAATGCAAGCTCTGTTGCTGTGTGAGGGCTAAGATGTATAGACAAGATCATTTGTAGAACAAAACTTGAACTTCAGATATCCTTTTGTTTTTATGTTTGATTCTTTGTGCTCCACTCAACTCCTTGCTTGTCAAGGGGAAGTGAAAGGGAAAGCACTTTGGAATTCTGTTCTTGATTCTGATTTCTTACTCTCTATTGTGATGTACAGTCTGCCCTGCTATAACATGACATTATAGTTCTAAAAATCACTGCACTCTGCAAAACCACACGATAGAAATCATAAGGCGGGAAATGTGACTAGGAATGCAATACTAAAAACTTTGTAAGTGACACCTTAAAAAAAAAGAAACCTAATAAAAATGATAGTGAAGTTTTCCATGTGTTCAGTGGTTAAGAAATACATAAATACTGCAATGAATTTGACATTTTACCTTGAAAAAGACCCTACAGTTGACTTGTGGGTGTGGGTGTCAAAGCAATGCAGCTTCTAAGTTACCATGAAGTGGTAGCACAGAAAGAATGTGGCTCATAATGGGCATGGTGGACTGAAGTCTCTTTGAAATGTATTTTGTGTATTTCTATGCAACTTGGGTCAGCAGGGTACAATTTTTTTTCTCATGAATGAAGTCAACCAGAAGCAAATGTGAGATTTATATCATGCTCAAATTGTTCCCCGATTTATCAATTGCATTGGAACAAATTTGCAACTTTAAGAGAAATTATAGCATATGTGACTCTAATGATCCCATACAGAGAGAAATGTTGATTGTGTGTGTAATAATTGAGTAGTATTTTTATTGATATATATATATATGTGTGTGTGTGTGTACGTCTAAAATTCACCATTTTAGCCATTTGTACAAGTTTACTTTAATTAGCATATTTCTTTTCCATAACCAATATTTTTCTTCCTTTCCAAAGTTTTCAAGAATGTCACATTCTAAAGTGACAGCATAAAAATTTCATTTTTTTCTGATGTTGATGAAAGGAACTGATTTGGGGGTTAAAACCTGACTAAGGACTTAACAAAAGATTGCATCACAATCAATAAGCAGATGTTTCCAGTGCTACTATTAGATCATGGACTAAAAGTACAAATTGCATTTGCACCTACGACATAGTTGTAATCTCCAACAAATGTTTATCCAGTTGGAAAATTATGATAGGTGTATATGGAAAATAACAACGAAATAATGTTAAGGACCACCAGGGTGGTAAGTAGAGTTGGTGCTATAGGAATCCAATGAAGGGAGAGAATGATGGTCTGGTGAGGAAAAGATACAGAAGATATGGCTGTAGCTGAACCTGAGAGTAGCCCTTGGCTTCCAATAGAGACCTTGGAGAGCCTTTGAAGCAGAAGCTAGGATATGGTCAAAGGTGCAGAGGAAAGGGGATGGGTAGGCATTTTTAGAGGATCATGATTCATTTCTAGATTAGACTGTGATGTTTTCTTCATGATCCTCAGGATAACTTTCCCTCCATAAGTTAGAGCTAGAGAAAATTCATCTTTGCTGTCACTTTCTGTGAGTATGCCCCATGTAATCCATGGGACAGAGTAATAGGGTTTGATTTATGTCAACATAGAAGTCTCTGCTTCTCTTCTTTCTCTTTAGGAATTTATGTTCCTTGCAATAAAGCCCTGCATCTTTGGTTTTATCATAGAATTACAAATTGTGTATGCAAAGTGCTCAATTTAGTAGTGGCGATAAGCATGGCAAGCTTAAAAAATGGCTACAAGAACAGAACCCAAACAAAACAAAAAAGAGCATAACTGAATCAATATTATAAGGAGGATCTGAGCCCTTGCAGAACCACTACTCTGAGTCAGTCTTTTTGATACCTAATCTCATTGGTGAAATGAACTATTTATCTAGAATTATAAAAACAGTGGGCGATTTTGCTTATTTTTATATCCGAAATTCTAATATAGCAAAATTAAAACTCATTCATTAGTCTTATTATCATTAATTTGAGAGTTTTTGTCCTTTATAAAACAATAGTATAAAGAATATGGAAACATTGAGGATGTGATATCATTTTGAACAGGTAATAATGCTCTTATTAATTACTATCTGAATTACTTTGCTTTTGATAGTATTTGGGGGTCATCATTCTTCATAGAAATCAACTTGGTTTAGGGGAAATTATCAAATTTTGGAATCAAGTCATCCAGTACACAAAAATCTATTACTTTTTGGTTTCTTGATGCTGGATACATTGCTTACATCTCATTGATCTTGATTCTCTGTTCTTTAACAAGAGATAAAAATCTATTTCCCTGTGTTGTCAGTGGGATGAAATTAACACATATGAAGCTCATGCTAGCATTTAGGGACCAACAGTTATTACTAGTTATTTTTTGTCTTAAATACCTTCTTGAAAGTCCTTTTCTTGTGTTTCTCACAGCATGAGAAGCTGATACACGAATTGGAAGAGGAGAGACACTTGCGTCTTCAAGTGAGAAGCGGTTGCAGGAGGTGACCCTTGAGTCGGAGCGCAACAGAGTACAGATGCGTGGTCTGCAGCAGCAGTTCTCCAGGTACTGTTCTTGACTGAGAGGTGTGCCTTTGTGCATACCTCAGGCTGGGGATCTCCAATGTGCAAACTTTTGTTGCTTATTTCCTAACATTTTAGACTCTATTTTGACCCAGTCATCCTATTACATCTGGACCAATTTTCTGAAACTTTTCACTTCCCCTTGAAGTAATCTCAGCTCTATTAACACTGGTTGCCTTCTTTTCTCCCTGATGGCTTCTTGAAAGGTCTTTTGTGAATATGTGTTGAATTTGTGATCTATGACCATGTCCCATGTCTGGTCAGCCAGAGGAATGAGATTGTTCTAGTCATCCCAATCCTATTTTAGGTTAGTAAGTGTGGATCTAATCATTTAGGAAAAACTCATTTACAAGTGCTAAAGAAAATAAAATAAAGCAAACCAAAACAATGTGTACCTTTCTTTTAAAAAGATATAACTAGCCAGGTATGGTGGCACACACCTGTAATTCCAGCTGCTCAGAAGTCTGAGGCAGGAGGATTATGAGTTCAGAGCCTGACTCAGCAACTTAGCAAGGCCCTAAGCAGCTCAACAAGACCCCTGTATCTAATAAATGTAAAAACAGGCTGGGTATGTTGCTTAGTGGTTAAGTACCTCTGGGTTCAATTTCCCAGTACCAAAACTAAGAAAAGAAAAGAAAAAGAAAAAAATGTAACTAGAATTTGAAGGGTGGATTCAGTAAAAGGAGTTCTTTTTAGCTTTAATTCTGGCACAGTTAGAATCTTTCAACTGCAATTATAGTTAATATGGGCTGGGTGACAGTTCAACCTGTTATGTTAAAATCTATTCAGTTACAAGAAAAAAAAAAAAAAAAAAAAAACTTGGGTATTTACAGTCCTTGGACCAGGTACCGGGTCCCTGTGAGGGATAAGAGACTTTTATTTCTATTCTTCAGCATTTATAAAACCAAGGAAAATAATTTGTTTTCTCTCCTCCAAAATGAGCTTTTCCCAAGCAGTGTCATGTTTGGGAAGTTGCCTTACAAGGTGCCTTAGAAATGCACCAGTCAATATTGTAACAAATCCACACCCCATCCCTCTCTTCCATTTCATGGGAATTCTTATCAGTGTCCCAAATGGAAATAATAGATCCTCCAAAACCAACTTTAAAAGAAGCACCGTTTTTAAATACTTGCCATTTTATTGATACAGGTAAGGAGGAGGCAGATCTTGCCTTTGCCAGTGTCTAATTGAGATGTTTTGATATTCAAGCTATTGATTTCCATGATGTGAGTCTCATGACACAGTGAATTATTTTTCATATTGATGCTGGGTCATCCGCTGTAAATCAAATGACAATTCTATACAGATTTGAATTATAGAAGAGCCAAGATTGTATCCTAAGCTGAAAGAAAAGATAATTATATGTATAATAAATAGTGGTTGATTCTACATACTGCTTTTGTGAGATTTTTTTCCCCAGCATAATCAGTTTTCTTATGTAAACTTTCATTGAAACTGAAAAGTTCAAGTCCAATTACAGCCAGACAACTAATGTAAATCAGTGAAAGATGGAGGGGATTAAACATAAATAACAGATAAGATAATTACATGATAATTTGGGGAGATCTAATGAACCATGTCTGATGGCCTTTCACAATTTAAATTTTGGTTTTGAAGATATTTCTAGGAATGCTATTTAAATAATCCTGTTAATTTAAGTCATTGTAAAAATTTCAGTATTACAGAATATGTCCTCCAACATGTTCAGCATTTAAATATTCATATAATTTATATAATCCAAACTATTACATTGAATTAAAAGTGTTATATTCATAATTTTATCCTTTTTTATTCTGGGTTAATTAGTTCATTTGGTGTGGAATATTATTTGGGATGTCGACTTACTTTGTTCATGAGCTGAGGTTTTCTTTTAAAATTGTCCATAAACTCCTTTGTCAAAGAATGTCGCATATCTTACAATAGAAGGTAGATTTACAATAAGGCTGTAAAAATAAAAGCAGAAAATAAAGGTCACAAAAGTGAATGTGACAGGTAGTCATAGTCACATAGCCCAACAGCTTTTCTGAAAATGAGCAACTGGTTGAAAAGGAATACATGAGAGAGAGGTAATTCTTATTTCACAGTCAAAAGCTACTGCCTTCCTAAATAGAGGGACATTATCTCTGGATATAAGTTCATAAGCGTATGTATCAGACAGGCCCCCTTCATAGGAGACATCAATGGATAAAATTGATATTGGTTCAAGATGGTGTAAATTAGGATTGATTCTTAAGAGTGCCACTACTTCTATATCACTTACGTTTGAAAAGTTAAACAGTTTCTAAATTTTTTTTAATACATGAAATAAGAATACTGGATCCATGTCTGAAGGATCTGGTGAAATAAAAACTATTCTATTGTCAAAACTCTTAAGTCAACCACTCTATGGCAGATTCATGACAACATCTATCTCTCTGTCTGTCTGTCTATCTATTGATCTATCTATATGCATGTACTATATCTACACATACGTGTACCTGCATTTTCTAATTTTTTTTCGCAGAGTGATAAGAGTTGGGTGCCTGCATTGGGTCGTATAACAGTTTTCTTGGAATATTTGATAGCATAATAAACAGGGGAGCCTTTAAATAGCACTTAAGGGCGTCCAAGTCTCATCTTTAGAGACAATACGATGTGGAGAAGGAACTGAATAAAAAGTTAGAGACTGGGACAGTTGGGGGCATGTGGAAAATGGAGTTCTTCAGGTACTGGGATGAGTGAGTGAAAAAAGTCAGTCCAGGTTCTGGGTATTTGAAATTTCAGCTGTGTGCTGGGCCCAATGACTTGAATGCACAAGGCAATCCTGAACATTTGTAATTATATGTATTAATGAGTAATGGACTCACTTATAATAAAAATCCATAAGAATGAGTGAGTGGTTCCCTTTATGTCACCATCAAACTTCCATCCACAATCCCTTCCTTCCTTTTGACCATTATACCTTGATTAGGGTATAATGATTAGTAATGGTCCAAAGTTTGGGCAATAAAAGAAAACAATATGCAACTAGAAGTTACAAAATCAGCTCTAAACTCATAGATCAGAAATTGCCTGCATGGAGGATGATGCGGACAAGCATAACAAACTTGTTTTGACCATTTATATTCCTAAATGTAAATACAAAGAAGGAAAAAATAGGTACTATCAAATTAAACTGTCCCCACAGTTGGTAGAGCCCTTTAATAAGAGGGTACCTAAACGCAGATGGTGGCATCTTTAGGGCTGTCTCTTGATGCTCTTATTATTTTTGTGATATAAATCAAAGATGCTTTCCAGATGTGATGGTGATTGCTTAACCACTGTCTGGTGGTATACATGGCTGGGCATATTTTATGAGGGATTAGTTCTGTAATCATCTCTAATTCCATAATTCTCCTCCCACCCTGACGGCTTGTCAGAATTGTGCTTGTCCAGCCAGCCAGCTTAGTGGTGTAGACTAAGGCTATGTCTCTGTCTTCCTGTCTGGGTAAAGAAATAAGGATTTATCCTCAGTTTCATTATTCTACCTGGAGTAAATGAACTGTTTGCACATCAACTAGATTTATCTGGAGGAGTACTTTCAAGAACATCTCCAAGTTGGGTAAGATATGTTGACTTGTAATAACAGTTATTTTAAAAAATAGGCTTATGAAGAAATAAGCATTTCTACAAGTTCTGATTTCATTCAAACCATATATGTAAGTATATGTACAACTTTGCATTTTAGTGTAGCTGTAAATGAGGGAAATTTTGTGCAGACTCAGGACAGGCAGATTTCAGACTTGTTAATGCATAATGCTGATGCATGAATAGTTGGATGAAATTAATGATTGACACATTTGAAGCTTTAAATTAGAATTGGTCTGGCAGTTACACCACCTGGCTGACACACTTGAGAAATCCTCTTCAGTTAGTAAACCGTATCACATTCAAAGTATCAGGAATCAATTGGTGTTTCTTTGCAGCCTTGAACTCTTCGACATGTGTTTATACACCAGGCATTGTACACCTAAGCAAGAGGAACAATTAGGTTTTGTCATTCTTAATTATCCAGGATAGTTTAAAAACCAACCAAATCAAGTCCAAACTTTATCCCACACATCCAGGATTTCTCTGTTCCTGTTCTGTCCTTCCCCTGGTGCTGTGATCTGCTGCCTTGGAGCTTTTTCTTCACTTACTGTAATGGGGATTCTCCTATCACTGTTTGATTGCTATGCTTAAGTGCAGTCTGCTGCCTCCTGAACCTCAAGGAGCCATAACGGAGTATGGTTTCACCACTTGACTTGGTTCGCTGGTTGCTGTTCACATATTAGGCTCTCAGAGACTTTATGAAATCCTAGGGTTCATATTTCTACTGCCCATTCTGAAGCCATAGGCACCTGGCATAGAAGTGAGTATGAAAGACGATAATATGCCCTTAAATGTGCTACCCACGTACTCTATTCTGTCTCTGTATCTGTCTGGTACATTAAAGAACATTTTCTCTGCATCTTTAGAAGGAGTGACTATTACAACAAGATGAGAAAAGCTGTCAATTGACTTTGGACAATCAACAGCTCTTCTGTTCCTCTTCTACATTTGTTACCGTCTCACACCATCATCAACTTTAACTCATCTCTGTGGCTGGCTCTCCTGAGTGCCTTGTTCCTCCTGATGAATATAGAGGGCAATTTTCTATTGATGTGGAGAGTTGCTATTTCTACACCATCAGCAATATTTCTGGCTGAGACTTTTTCATAAAAATGGGGGGCCCCCTCTCATCTGCCACTCCGAATGAAAATGGCAAAACAGTGTTGGTCCAAGGATAGATTTTCTTCAAATTACAGCAGATGAAAGAAAAGATTTTAAATGCATCTTTAGAAATGCTTGTTTAACATAATACAGATCATGTTTTCATTTCAGGAGTATATATCTTAGTGATCTACCATGTAAGCTATCACTTGAGCAAAGCATGGTGGTGGGAGAGCTGAAACCAACTATGTGCAGAACTAGAAAGAAAAGCAATATTCAGCTCCCTGGGTGATTACTAACTTACTGAATGTGGAACATTCCTTCATTCCTTTTTCTTTCTGTTTCTGCCTTAAAGTATTGACAGAGTTATATGTTTATTCTTAAATTCTTGTTAAGAGCTACATGTTGTGGAGTATACAACATGGAAGTTGTACTATTATTCATTTCTGATAAGAAACACAATATTAAGGCATAGTGGAGTTTCCTTTCCATTTTAAGGTGCTCTGTTCTGTTTAGAGGCTTCTGTAGGGCCTCATTTTAGCCACACTTATATCTAGCTTAATAACTCTGGTTAAGTAATTTGACCCTTCTGAATCTCAATTTGCTCATTTGTAAAATGAGGGAATTGGGTCGCATTATAGTTTATAATGCTTTTTATACTCTTTTGAAGACAGTGCATCATAAAATGAAATGCACTTATTTATTGGACGAAGTAATCATTATGCAGTGATAACCAGCTTTCTGAAGTTTCTGACAATGGGCTTTCATGTTGAATGTTGAAGTGGACTATCTCATTGTCCATACTGTAGTCACAGTGTCGCTCTGTTGGGCTGATGGACCATGTCTGTTTTGGTTACTTGACTGAGAAGTCAAAATTAGAAAACTGCCAAGCCCAGATGAAAAATTTCTTTTGAGGACAATCAAAATTAACTACTAAGGCACTTTACTGGCAAAAGGAAGTTAAGATACCCTACAGTGAACATAATCATTATTGGTCTTGGCTCTGATGTTGTCTCCTTTAGGATTTATTTGAACAGTTTTAGAAAAAAAAAAAAACCCACAACAGAGAGAGCTTAACAATGATCTTAATTGTTTTCACATCTAAATAATTTCCTGAATAAAGCCATCATAACTATCAGTGATTTGGTCTCTTCAGTATATACATTTTCAATGACTAATGTGTCTCTATCTCTACTCCAACACATTCTTACAAAATGAAGTCTGGATACAGAAGAATATGTTCACTTTTACAGCTGGAAACTAAATTCATTCCTGTTCAATAATAAAAGCTCATGTTCTTGATAAGGTTTATAGAAAATTCACTTTTTAAAAGAGTAAAATATGATAGGAGTAAGTTTTGACAAGCATGTACCTTCTTATAACTACCACCATGATCAAAACACAAACTATCTCCACGTTCCTGATAAGTTCCCTACCTAAAACCCAATCCCCTGGCAAGGAGTCATCTGAATTCTTCACTGTAGGTTTGTCTCTTCCAGAAAGACTTGTTCCTTCACTGAGTGTGATTCTTTTGAGATAACTACATGATTTTCCATACATCAATGATTCATTCTTTCTTATCACTGAGTATATAATTCTTTATATAGATAATACTGCTTGTTATTCATTCACTTGTTGATGGACAGTAGGATTTCCTACAGTTTTTATAGAGTATGATTAAAGTTGGTGTAAATATTTATGCCTGGGTCTTACAGGGTGTTGCCATATCTCTTGGGCAAATAATGAAATGGAATTACTGAGCTGTATAGTAAGCATTTGCTTCAGTTTCAAAGAATCTGCCAGAGTCTTCCAAATAGCTATGCCATTTTGCACTCCCATCAGCAAAGATCTAGTTTTTGCACATCAATAGATATTTCTTGAAAAATAAAACAAAAATATATAAAACTCAAAGTAAAATCTTAGTTAAAGTATATTCTAAGGTGAATACCTTTGTAAATAATATAGGTCAAGGAAGAAAACAGTCAACTACCCAAGATCCTCTGGGAGCCTTCCCAATATCATCTCTCAATTGAATGATTTTATAGCAAAACCTGTGACTTTAGTAGATTCATAGTATGTGTATCCTCAGATACTTTGGTTTAATTTTGCCTATTTGTTTAAAAAGATGCATGTATCTTTTAAGTTTCTTTGAGCCTATAAGTTACTTTCTCTCCCTTTCTTTTCAAATTTACCTGTTGAAGAACATAGATCACGTGACCTGTAGAATTCCTAAAGTCTAAATTTTGTTCTTTAAATTGTTCAGTGCATTTGTATGGCCTTATATTTTCTTCAAATTTGCAACTGTGTTCATACATTGCTCCTAATGATGATCCTAAATAGTTAAAAGCTGTTGCCTATCCAAAGAATAGAGAACATCTCTCTCTCCAGTACATCTCTGACATTACTGCCAAAAACCTTTGCCATGGTAGGCATTCAGTAAATATTTGTTGGTTGATGAATGAATGAATGAATGCAGGAAGAATATATCTTCCCTGAAGTAGAAAGCATATGGAAGGATTTTATGAATAGTGTGTTTATGATAGAAATTTGCTTCCAAGGGAGATTGTAGAAAGGCCATTTCTGGGGATCTTTAAAACTTTGATAATAGTCCATTCTTAGAGTTATAAACCATGATGGCCTGGGAGGATGAAGACCTGATTTCCTGTTCCTGGGCTTATATGATTGAGTGCTCACCTATAAAATGAGTTGTCTGTTTCAGAATACTCTTCACAGAATTCTTTTCTGCAGGGCACTAAATAGAATTTGGTGCATTGAAAGTTTACTTCCCATAGAGTGAAGTTTGCTTTCAGAGAGTGTTTAATGACCCTCAAATAACATTGCTCTATGGTTGCATATGGGGCAAGTGCAAAGGCAGCAGTCTCAGGAATGTGGATTACTCTTCTGATGACCTTATTGGTCCATAGGCAGTGCATTCAATGAGCCACAGTCCCACAGAGTAGTCTCTGGATGCTGACTGTAAACACTTGGAACTGTTCTTTGGGATCCTTTGTTTAACTTGTCAAAAATAATTCAGTTAAGATTGTCTTTGTTTATAAATGTCACATCTCTTGCTAACCAAAAGCCTCCAGCTTTTAAGAATGTTTACTGAGAATAAAGTAGAGAATTAGCTATGCTGAAAGCTATGAGGTTCTTACAGAAGAAATGTGTTGTAGTTTTCATTAAATTGCGTTTCAAAATTCTCTTCACATTTCTCCTGACCAAAGGTTTTCACCTGTCAGGTATAATAGTAGCAAGTCACAAGATGCTTTGTATTAAGATGAAAATAAGAATTTCTTTCACATATTTAATTCCTAAAAACAGTTAAAGCTATTACATTTTATAATAAGCATTTTAATTAATATTGATATCAACCTGGCTACTTGCACATCATTTATTTGTCATTGTTTCTAAATCCATTCCCTCTATTATTTCATTATATTTTACTCTAACTTAATACATGATAGGGAGAACATATTGTATCATACATCTAGAAAACATAGTATAGAAACTTAAAAATGCAGTGACTTGCTTTGGACCTGGCTTAGAGACCCTAATCTAGAACCAGGAGTTCTGATTTCTGGTCACACAATCCTTCTGTACCCTCATTCACTCATTTTGTACTTTATAATCCATGATAGAAAGTACATCTTAAATGAAGCACTTGTATTCTGTACAGAATTTAGCCTTGAATTGTAGATTTACGTGGTCTGCTGATATTTTAAACTTGATTATTCTCATCCACAGAGATGATACTGAAGCAAAATGTAGGCCAAAGGTATAAGTGAAATTATACCCAATTAATAGAAAAATTTGGCAAAGAACATTTTCCCATGTCAAATTCATAAGATGATATATTTTTGTCTTTAGTGTGCAGTTGTGGCCTCTGCCTTTTAAGTGTAATTTCACATGGCATTACCAAACCACCCATGCAGATGATTGACTGTTTGTAAATATCTAGGCTACTATCAAAACAGTAGCAATTGCCCCATGGACTGTTTAGGCATTGAATTTAGATAAAACTGGACAACTTTATCTTTCTCTGTTGGATCAGACAGTACATAGCCAAAAATAGACCACAGATACTCCACATTCACCATCTCCCTAGTGACTTTTATAATATTCCACTTTCCTCACTTGATTTCTATGCTTACTTTAATCACATAATTATCTATTTTTTTCTGGCTAGCGTTCTAGACCTGGATATTATATGTCTCCCCTTGTAGAAGGAGACTGCTTATGCTTTTAGTCTGGCACATAGTAAGTACTTAGCAAATGATAGAATAAAAGAATGAAGTACTATTTCAGATGGACCTCGTTGCTGGCTGAATTTACCAATTAATAAGCCATCACTCTGGTGGCATTTGGCTAACCTGGTCCCTTGTATTGAGCTAAATAATTTTCATATTTCTACCTTTCCTGTTATTCAGTTTAAAATGAAATTTCCTTTAGAAAGTATTGTTGCATTAAATTTATATGCAGGCACCTCTGAAACCAAAGTATGACCACTAAGAAAAGACAATTTGGTTCTATGTTCAGCAAGGTAAGGAGCACAGAAAAAAGTCATGACCCTGTTCCTAAGGATATTATGGTTTGAAAAAAAGAAAAAGAAAAGAAACATAAAAATTAGTATTAGATATACTTAAATATTTGCTATGAGACTTGGAGTTGAAAATTTATTAAAGAAACTCCATGAACTAGTGAGGGATTCATTTGAGGTGAATACTGAAGCATGTGTAGGTGAGGAAGACTGCATAGAGAACTGAAGCAAGGATGTTTTACATCACATAAGCACAACACAAAGAGGGGTGTTGAGGAGAGAGGATGCAATATGTATTGCCGGAGCTCAGTCCATCAGGGGCCATTTCTGAGCAACCTAGAGATCTGGATGTAGTCTGCATTATTCTGCTGCATCCTGTGAAAGAATGCCCAGCCTACTTGTGTGTTGATCTTATGAATATCTCAATCAAGCAAGTCAGTCTTATTCTGAACTATTTTCTGAGGCCCAGCAGTCACCTTTGATGTCAGAAACACTTTCAGAATTGATTTTGATTCCCTCTGCAATTCACATTATTGTCAAGAGAGTTCCTAGTGAAGCTGTAATATATTTGATATACTTCTAATATGCATGACACATATAATGCTTACAAGTCTATGTAGGCTATTCAAGCACTTCCGGGCCTCTACCCACTAGATGCCAGCAGAAGCTCTCCCCGAGTTGTGATAATCAAAATATCTTTAGCCATGACCAAATGTCCCCTGGAAGAGAGATAAATCACCCTTGTTCAAGAACCTTTGCTATGTTTTTTGGATACTTGGCATTGTCTAGTCTCTCCTTACATTTGTCAATAGCACAAAGTCAGGAAAATTGATACCAACATATTTACCTAGGCATCCAAATAAGCTTATTGCTTCATGATGAGACATTTCTCACAATTTGTTTCTATAACAAATGACTTCATTTCCCACGTCCAAGACTACCCTGCTATACCAATCCAATAATGCTTAAAATTTTCATTTGGTAGAACCATGTAAAGTAGAGATTCTGGGAAAACTGAGGATAGGAGTTTAAGAGCTTGGGCAAACCAGGCCTGAGTCTAGTCATTTAAACAGGCTGGAGGTCTATAAGCCACCTGAGAATTGCCAAGAACTGTTATTGATTGGAGTAGGAATGATAAAAGAAACAAGTATGAGAGTATCATGTGAACCATCCCCAAACCCTTTACATTTAGATATAAGGTATAACATAGCAATACATAATAATTTGTTTAGTGTCCTTTTCTCTTACTATAACTTCAGCAAAGACCAATAAAGGAGGCAAATGAAGTTCCCAGGAGTGAACAGCCTCCCCAAGATCCACAGCTGGAAAGAGATTCAAATTCACCTTTGCTTCAAGTCCAGATTTTTGCCTTCTACCGTCTTCCCTCCTCTGGTGATGATCAGTATTTGAATATTCGTAGCAAAGCGCCATTGGAAGAGATTCTTTAACACCATTTAGCACTGTAGATTTTGTGGATGGATCACTAGGGATTGTTAAAAGAGATTAATTCATATATCTTGGAAAAGTACTTCCCCAACTCCCTGGGGAGCTTTTCACTGCTTTGTATTCCCATAGTATGGAACTGCACACAAGGAACCGTTTGAAAATTGACTACTTGCTGTGAATTTGGAATTGTTCTCTGATTGTTTGCTGTGCCTCACTTCCTCTATATTGTCTGTTTTCTTAGGCAATACTTGTTTTAAAGTAGGTGTTCAAATTGATGCTTGTTTTGTTCAGTTGAGATATGCTCATATTTAAGTTATCTTAGTTTGGAATACTCAGGCTTACAGAACAGATAAATTATCCAGTCTTCATGTACAAGGAAGAGTTCTTAGCCAGTTTACAAAACTGGCTCCACTTACAGCATTCTCAAAATTCATCTGATGCAATTACTGTTTGACAGAGAAACTTAGAGTTAAAGTGTTAAGGTAACTGACAAGTGAAACCCTCACAATAATGCATCTTCTAACATACAAAGAAAGCAACATGATTTTTTAGGAGTTCCTGCTCTTGAAAAGTACTCAGTTTACAAACACATATTATTTTAACCACTGAAAGTAGCTTAAGAGTAGCCACAAGTGACTTCAATATAATTCCTTTGAAATGAGA
The DNA here is from genome assembly GCF_902686455.1 of Sciurus vulgaris. NCBI lineage: Eukaryota > Metazoa > Chordata > Mammalia > Rodentia > Sciuridae > Sciurus > Sciurus vulgaris. Next base: position 88,486,125 of record NC_136463.1, on the reverse strand, counting down.
ATAGAAGTCGATGAGAAAATGGAAGATGTGTGAATAAATAACAAAATTAAGGTCTATTCCCCCTTGATCTTTTTAGAACACATAGGCACATATCGCCTCAGCATTTGATCTGTACTTATTCCTCAGCAGGAGCTATGTGTTTTAGACTTCCAGATTCCAAAAGATTTTACTGTGGAGTTTTACTCTAGCACAAATATAAATCTGTCCTGAGTTGATGTTGATGTTGATTAATGACTATCAGTGGTAGTAATTGTTATCACAAGGTTTTCAAAGGTGCCTGAGAACCCCTGATGGGTTAAATATTTGTCCCTACTTTCCTATGGGCCTATTAGGAATTGCCTATTGTAACCAAAGACAAGAAGGCCTTGGTTCCAGTAGGGCCAGACAGAGCTCTGAGTCTCTGATAAACGACAGCATGGGCTCCAGGCTTTAGTGTCTCTACAAATAGAAGCAATCAAGTTAAAGCCCCAGATATGACTGATCTGAGAGCACTGGAGTGTCTGGGGCCTTCAGGACCCATCATATAAGCAGAAGTGTGACAACTGAAGTGCTGGATATTTTCACCTGGAGTGATAGTTCTTTAATTTCTCCTGAAATATTCTGAGCGCTGGTTGGAGTATTTTCTTTTTCCCTCTAAGTTTCTTGAAACTTATCTTTCATGTTGTTTAAACATATGAAGGTAGAACATTTTCAGACATTTTCCACCCTCTGTTGTGATGTTGCTTAATGAGTGTCCTACAACAGTTCTCTTATACTTCTTTTATGGATGTGAAAACATCACCCTAGTTCTCTAGTGCCATCTTTATGTCACTGAACCTTCACAATAATGCATTTTCTTACATGGAAAAAATAACATATGACTGTTTGGGGGCTCCTGCTCTTGAACTGCACTTGGTTTACAAACACATAGTTATTTTAACTGCAGAAAATATTTTAAGAGTAGCCACAAGTGGCTTAGAAAGCTTTCAATTTCCTGGATTGCCTTCTTATAAAAGTACATGTTGTGTAGATGTAACGACTTGAATGGGATGTTTTCTAAATTTAAAAAAAAGTATTGCTGTCAAGAAAGTCAATTTAATATTTCTTTAAGAGTAAAAGTAAGTTCCCCAATGTAGAGGTTGATCAGAGTAATAGGTTAAAGGTCCAAGGATATTCCAGAGAGGATGTAGGACTGCAATAGATCACTTTAATTTTTTTCCTTTCATAGTAACACTATATTTATAGGGATAAATAAATGTTTTCTTTTTCTAAAAATAAATATAATACTGAAGCATAAAGTATTTATTTACTTCTACTTTCCATATAGCAATTCTTTTTCAACCTAAGATACTATAACTCTTGTAAATGTGGGTGCAGTACTTTTTAAATTCAAAACATTTTCATGCAGATATTTAATCTCTAGCACAGTGCTTTATGTGAATTTTAAATGCTGTAATTAAATGACTCTTACAAAAAAATAACAAGTCTCTGTAAACATTACTCCTTGCCTATGATAGAAATTATCTAAAACTTCAAAAAAAATGTCTCATTTCTTTGTCTATTTCTGTAGAACATCCTTTCTGAGGAGTCTGGTGGTATGGTTGTGAAAAACATATGCCTTTGGAATTGCTGGGTGCCTAATTGTAGGATCTGTATCTGAATTGTGCAAGATGGCACAAATAAGACCTAGGGGAACAAGTATAAATCTGATCCAGATTTTTCTTTAGATATGCCTGAGCTTGAACTTGTATTTCAAGGGTCTTCGAGAAAATTCTGAAAAAAATTTCTGGCTTATGGATCCTTGGCCCTAAGAGAAAATGTTTCTGTGCACAGTTTCAGGCACCATGCATATAATTTCCTGCTGGTGTAAAAAGTAGAACTTTCTTGAACAGGCCTGAACAGAAGGACTGCAGTTACTTTTACAACTTGAATCTCACATGAGAGATTTAAGACTTTTAAAGAGACTTACTTCTTTAAATTTTTACACGAGAAGTATGTTGTCTGTAAGAGAGACCACAGTGTAGTTGTAGACACACAGTGGTGACACTGGGACATGAGGTGGCACTTTTCTAGTTTTGGTTAGAAGAATGACTATTAGCTACAATAGTAAAAGTTTATGTGGATGATGAATGTAGTGTTTTCTAAAATTGATTGACACACCGAAGAGGAATCCACATACTTGGAGTAAAAATTAGGATAGAGGTACATTTCTGTGGGCAAAGTCTAAATTTAGTCTTGAAATTATTGCTCTTAGGAGCCTGGTGTTTGAAAAGACTTTTAAATAGACTACTTTTTGATAAGCACATCAGGTTCAGGCTAACTACAAAGTGCTGTTTTAGGTGCACTGTAATTAATGAGTCATGGGTATTATTTCTAGTTCATTGGGGTTGTCAATGCAGCAATTACCAAGCAATTGATTAACAAACATAAGACAGTTCACTACTAATGCAATATGAACAGCCTCCCTAGAAATAGATCAACACATGAATCTCAGAGACTAAGCCTTAGTACTGAGCATGGAAGTTCTAACAGAAGGAAAGGATAGAGAGTAGCAGAAAGAATGAGTAAATGTGTGACTAAATGTTCCAGTTTAGAGACTCTGGAGGGTCAGCTACTAGTTATAAGATTTTCAGTGTTGGTCTGAGTTGCTATTTTATACATATAGCTTTCAAACCGTATGTTAGTCTGTTTTATGTATTGAATTGTATACTCCAAAATTCATCAGTTTGAAGTAGCAACCCCCTAGTAACTCAGAATGTGACCTCATTGGAAACAGTGTCTCAAGTTGTAATTAAAATAAGGTCATAGTTGAGTTGGGCAATCCCACAAGGAAAGTGTCCCATGAAGATTGGTCACAAGCTAAGGAACCACCAGGGGCTGGGAGAGAGACCTGGGCAGCTCCTTTAGACCAGCACTGAAATCCTTGTAACCAATAATTGACCCTTCAGTGTGTCTAAATTGGGCCATTTATTCACACAATTCAATCATCCTTCCTACTGTGTATCAACCTTTCTTCTCCTGAAACTTCCAATTACCAGTTCCAGGGCTTTAGAGGGAGTGTGACCCTGCTGACACCCTGATTTTAAACTTCTGCCATACAACCATGAGATCACAAATTTCTGTTGTGCTCAGTCACTCAGCTTGTAGCACCTTGTTACAGCAGCCCTGGTAAACTAATACAGCCATGAAATCTTTATTTAAATGCAACTCCATTCAGAAGTCATCCAGGAGATTGCTCTGATTGAAGATCACAAGGGGGAAGAAGAGTGAGGGTCTCAGGTACCCCCTTCTGGTGAATGTATGACCTTCTTCCCTCTTCTCCCTCTCCGAACTTTGGTCTAAATGAACCCCTGAGGAGTTTTCAAACCACTGTTCAATTCATAGATCTTGCCATCCATTCTAACTAGCAATATTTCCCTCTTCAAACAAGTGGTTCTTTCACAGTCATCCCAACTTATCCATTCTTGGTCCTACTGTATCGTCTGCTCATTCTAAAATGATTTTTTAATCTGATAATACCTTTATTCACCCAAATCAAATATCATTCTCTGAATAAAGTCTTCTGTGACCACTACCCACCTCATTGCCTTTTCTTTTCTCTGAATCCTTTCAGAACTTAGGGTACACACCAATGGTTCTTACCAAACCCTGCTCATTCCACTTCCTTATGGAGCATGGAATAGTACTGCCCTCCACATGGGCCACTAACAGGATCTTTGAATGAATCTCCTATCACTGACATGACAAATTACACGTTTGACATCTTAAAGCAACAGGTATGCTTCTCATGGTTCCAGAAATCAGAAATCTGGGTTGGCTCTACTAGATTCTCTACTTCTCAAAACTGAAATCAGGATGTTGGTTAATGGGGCTTTTATTAAGGGGCTCTGAGAAGAATCTGCTTCCAAACTCTCCCAGTTTGTTGGACGATCTGATTCCATGAAGTTGTAGGAATAAGGGTATCATTTTACTTTGATTAAGGTCCATTCTCAGCTCCTGGAGGCCTCTTACCAGTCCTTATGTGTGGGCCCTGCATCTCAGCACCAGCAAGGCACTGTGAATCTTTCCCACATTTGCAATCTCTCACTTGTCCTGCTGCTTTCTCTGTGTACAGCCAGAGAAATTCTTCACTTTCAGGGCTCATAGGATTAGATTGGCCCTACCCTTATAATCTCTAAAGTCATTAACCTTAATGACATCTGAAAAATTGCTTTTGCTAAATTCAGTTTGCAGGGATTAGGGTTTTGGATGTCTTTGGTAGACCTTTCTTTATAGCATCTACCATGGTCTGTAGAAGCAAAATCCATGTGTTATATTTGTTTCTTATTCCTTCCCCCTGTGAACTATGCCACCAGTCAGTACCCAGAATACCAGCAGTTTCTCAGTAACTTAAGTTGGTTGATTAATCAAACGAGTGATAATTGATGAGGCAGTTTTGTGTTTTTGAACCAGTGAGTGGTTACTCATCTAAATTATATTTTGGAAATTGAATATAAGGAGTTTTTTTTTTTTTAACTGAATATAAAATTGTTTGAAAATATTAGAGGCATACAGACTAGCAAGTGATGGATCTAACCTAGGAATGAAATAATTGGTTATGTAACTCTGAGATTATTGTGGGAGTGGAGAATAGAGAAGCACTATTCTTCTGAGATGTAAACAGGGCACCTGGATGCTACTGTTAGAGTAGGTAGCCCCTTATTCATGTAGTTGGCACAAAATCGCAATAATACTTTTGAATGAGTACAGTGCATGGATTTTCTTAATTCATAATTCAAAGTGAGTTCAAAAGATGAAACCTCAATTGTGAAGGCTGAAGTATGCATTGTTATTGTGTTCTTAAAAATAAGTGAAGGCAAATTTGTAATTATGTTGGATTTCCCCTAACAACCTAGAAAAAAGGAATCTGCAGGAAGCAGTTCACTTTCTTCCTATTTGCCCACATTACCTGTTTCTAAAGCTGCATCCATAAACATACCAAGATCAAAGAAACAGTAATAGCAAATATACTTAGCACTTGCCTAAAACATATTCCAGTGAAAATCTCCCAAACCAAGAGCAAAATAGAACATAAGAAGCAGAACTCTTTAAATATCCAGAAGGACAACTAGCTGATTTCTGCTTAGTTTTTTTTTTTTTTTTGTTTGTTTTTTTTTTTTTTTTTTGTTTTTATATATGGGGCAATAAAGATTCCTCTCTGGCTACCTATCCCCTTTCATGTTGAAGCACATCTCACCTGCAGTTGAATTGCATAATATCACTTATATCACATAGCAACCACATTACTATCACCCCTCAGTGTTTTGTGAGATAAAAAATCAGCTAGCTCTACCTTCATTTATGTGGGTGATTTGAAAGGCAAATGGAGAATCACTTTCTCAGTTGGAAAATACCTGAACTCATTGAATTACCTTTTTTTAATGAAAAAATTAAATTGAATAAGCATTTCTGTATTTGGTAGTGTTGTTTACAAGTGCATTATAGATAGCCTGTGTTTTCTTTTATATACTGTCACAATCATCCTCAAAGTGGGGGTCAAATCCAAAACCATCTTTTTTGTACCCCAAAAGGTACTCATTAAATATGAAAATTCCTGGCCACATTTAGGTCTTCTGAATCATTTTCTCAGGCATTTTAATTTGGAGGGGAAGAATATCCATGTCCTTAAAAAACAAACTATAACTCCCCAAATAAAAGTGGGAAAAAATGAAAACAACAGGGGGTTGCTCTTTTATAACAAACATTCAATAAAATTAGCTAAGTATAGTGCCTCCTGTTCCTTTTGGAATCTGTCAACCCCATACAAATGGGAGCCTTTTCCTCTATGTGTTATCAATGTCTCCACGTAGGAATATAGTGAGTACTCTGTCTTAACAAGCAGACCTTTCATAGGCAATGGAGAGACCCACAGAAGAATGTCTAGCAAGTGTATATTGCTGCTCTCTATATATTATTGTGTTTGAGGTTTGGTGGTTATAAGAAAATATAACACAATTTTGTAGGCCCTCTGTTCACCTAAAGCCTAATTTGATGGATGAGACATACATACATGCATAAGAAATAAAAGTCAATAGATTCCAGATGTCAGGTGTGCAGTAGCTATCAAAAGTATTTCAGGTGATAAGAAATTAGAGTGAGTTGTCAGAATGGCAGGAATAGGACAAGAGCTAGGATCTGATAGATGTGTTCAAAGTAAGTAGCAATGGTTTTCATACAAGAGGGATAGTGTGATACAGAGTTAGAAATTTCAGAATAGGAGATATAGGTGGACATATCCCAAGTGGAAGGTTTTGTAAGAAGATAAGAGGAGTTCAGGAAGTTAGCTTGAGATGAACTTATGAGGCATCTTACATGAGAATCTTGAAGAGTCTGAATTGTGTTCTTTGGGTCATAGGAAATCATCAGATGTGGAGAAAACCTTGATTAGAGGTTTAAGATTAAGGTGCATACAAGACAGGGGAATCAGAGTTGAGAAAACAGGTTAGAAACCTAAACAATGATCTAGGTCACAAATTAAAGTGTGAATCACAGTTGTAGAAATGGAAATGGGGAAGAACACATAGATACAGGTATTGATTTAGAAGAACCAAGACCCAGTGTGTTAGTGCCAAATATTTGCTTGTATTAGAGCAAAGAAATGGTGATTTGAGTCTAGAAACAATGTTATATGAAAGGCATATAATCTTTAAGATTCTACGAACATTTTAACTTATTCATTTCATCATATATTTTTGGGCAAACTGGAAGATGTTATGTGCTGTGTTAAGTCCTGGAGATATAAAACGAACAAGCAAACAAAAAGGACATATTTTCTGCTAAGAGGCTTCCAGAATTGTAGAGTACCCAGAAAGCTGAACCAACAATTATAAGAAGTCAAAAACTGATGAAATTGGAGAATATCATGCTAAGTGAGATAAGCCAATCTCAAAAACTAAAGGACGAATGATCTCACTGATAAGCCGATGAGGACATATAATGGGGGGTAGGAGGGGTTAGCGTTTGAGTTAGGGTTAGGTTTAGGGTTAGGGATAAGGAAGGTGGTAAGAATGGAGAAGGAAGGACTGTATAGAGGGAAAAGGGGGGGGGGAAGAGTGGGGGGTAAGGGAAAAAAATAACAGAATGAATCAAACAACATTGCCCTATGTAAATTCATGATTTTTAATTAAAAAAAAAAACTGATGCTGAGCTTACAAGTCCAAGTGCCTAGGAGGAAAATCCTGTTAATCACAAGAGGGAGCATCACAGGGACAGTAGCCCAGAAAGAAGGCAAGTTGACTTTTACACTTGAATTTAGGGTGAGTATACCAATCAGCATTCCAACAGGAAACAGACATCACATTTGAAATAGGATAGTTCAACAAAGGTCTATTAACAAGGGGTTATTTATAAATTTGTGGAAATAGGGAAATGACTGGAGACAGCATAGAAGCTCTGAACTTTGTAGCAGTTGAGCTGTTATGAGCCTGCCTGAAGAGTCACATAGGAAACAATTATTGGAATATGGGGAGACTAAGTCTTTGTATTATTGTTCTCCGTAGAAACAGTCAACAAGATTTGTTTGTGTGTGTGTGTGTGTGTGTGTTGTGTGTTTGTTAGACAGAAAGAGAGAGAGAAAAGAGAAAAAAGAGATCAATTTAAGGAAGTGGCTCATGTGGTCTTGGAAATGTGGTAAATCTAAGGTCTAAGGGTCTGAGAGGTAGGCTAGAGACTTGAGGAAGAGTTTCAGTTTAATTTCAAAGGCAGCCACCTGGCAGAATTTCCTTTTCTAGGGTAATCAATCATTATACAAGATCTACTCAGAGTTTACTGATTTAAATGTTACTCTTAACCTTAAAGTAGCTCTACAGAAATATCTAGAGTAATTGTTGGTCAAATATCTGGGTACTGTGGCCTAGCCAAATTGACACACAAATTAACCCCCATAGTCTTGTAACATGGGTCATCTTGAGAGGAGAAGGGAGTTTGGTTAGGATTTAAGTATCCTAGAAATAACTTTTCAGCTGTAGTGTGGTTCTCGAAGTGGGATCCTGTCTAGCAGCAACAGTGCATTAGTCATCTTTCCATCACTGTGACAAAATACCTGAGAAAAGCACGTTAAAGGAGGAAAGATTAATTTTGACTCATGATTTTGGAGCTTTTAATTTATGATCACTTGACTGTTGATTCTGGGCTATGGTGAAGCAGAAACATCATTGGTGGAAGGGCCTGGCAGAAAAAAGCTGCTCACTTCATGGCAGCCAGGGAGAGAAACAGGAAGGTACTGGGAACATACAGTATAGTCTTCAAAGACTGTCTACCATGATATTCTTCCTCCAACTAGGTCCCATTTCCTCCACTGATGAGGATAGAGCCCTCATGATCTATTCACTTCCCCAAATCCCAACTCTGAACATTGCTCAATTAGGGGCCATTAAATCTTCAATGATTAGCCTTTGGGGGACATTGCAGATCCAAACCATAGCAGTTGACATCACTGGGAAACTGACAGAAATGCAGCAGCCCCCTCCAGCCCTACTGAATCAAGAATGCCCACTATGCCAGGAGTGAGGCCCAGTGATAAGCTCATATGCCCAGTTCTGTGATTTTTCTGTACCATAAAGTTTGAGAACCAATGAGTGAGGTGAGTAAACAATCCTCTCTCCCTCTTTCTTCCATCTGACTTCCTGATTGAACTGCTTCTGGGCCAGACCTCATAGGAAGGCAGAGACACAGCCCCTTCAATGGAGGACCATAAAGTTGCTTCCTATGGCTGGAATAAGGTTAGAGAAAAAAATCTAGAAGGCAAATGCAGAGATATTCTGCTCCTGCTTTAAGGAACATACTATTTACATAGACTCGAAAGTGAGCCCCCATGGGCAGAGAGGAGATGGCATTACCAAAGTGGAGAGCTTTAAGAGGAAAGACAAGTGGCCTAGGTGTAGATCCCAAGGGTAATAGCATGTGCACTGTGAAATGGAGCCTTACTCAAGAGCAACATGGAAGTGGCGTGGCAGAAATATCCTATGATTTGTCTTTTATAATCACATTTCATTTGGAGCTCCCACTGTTGTGCTGAACTGGCTTTTTGCCTGGTCAAGACTATAACTCAGAGTCTTTAATTTCCTGAACAGATCACTCCCTTTGACTTTGTGTCTGGCATGTAAAGCACATAGTTCCTCTCTCATCTGACATACAGTCTGCCTGTCTTTGTGGTTCTCCTTAGGGAATTCAACCATGACTTGATTTGCAACCAAGCTCTTATCAGAGTATTGCCTGAGACATCTGGTCTTTCAGAGAGTATGGCTAGTGAACAAGTGGTTTTACTATGACCTTTATGTTTTATCACCATGGTAAATTATATAATCAGAGTGTGAGATACCTTAGCTGATGTAATCTCAGATCCTTGTGGAAATGACTGTATGAGCTAATATTTAAGTTATGCCTTCAGATTATATGGGTTGCAAAAACATGACAACTATTAATGAGGAACTTTTTAAAAACCTCATTTAGTTGATTTTTCATAAAAAATCTTACTGAACAACTTCGTACCAGAGATGCCTTTAAGGCATGAATATTGCCTGCAAGTTGTCCACACTCTAGTGCATAGATACAGTGTAAGTGCTATGAGTAAGAGAAAGGAGAAGGAGATAGAGAGGGGTCCCCAATTGTGATGGGTTCATTCATAATATTTTGCCTTTGATGATATGAAAGCCACATGAATTCTAATAGAAACTTTATGTTTTGAGTTTTGAATTTTTCCTGGACTAGTGACATGTGTGTGATACTATCCTCAATGGTAGGCAGTGGCAGTGAGCTGTAGCTCCTAGTTGGGCCCCTTGATTATGAGGGGATAATGACCAAAACTGTCCAGCATACTGTGTTGCTAAGCTAGTATGCTCAGTGGATGAAGAGCATTAAATGTGTTTTCAGTTTGCATTGTGCGTGGTTTGGACAAGAGTCCCACAAAGGCCCATGTGTTGAAGGCTTGTTCCGCAGCTCGTGTAGTGCTGTGAGGTGGTGGAACCTTTAGGAGGTGGGGCCTAGTGGAAGGAAGGTCACTGGGTATGTGTCCTGAAGGGGATATTGGGATCTAACCTCTCCACTTCCTTTCTTTTTCTATTCTGTGGCCACCACGAGATGAACAGCTTTTTTCTCTCCTGTGCTTCCTGCTATGGTAGGCTGTGTTGCCACAGGCCAGAAAACAATGGGACTGAACTGAAACCATGAACCAGAATAAACCTTACTCTTTGCAAGTTGAGTTATCTCAGTATTTATTGCAGTGAAGGAAGCTGTCTAATATATGTTGTTTTCAATTTATGGTGGTTTTATAGGGTTATAAAGGTTTGTAAGTTGAGTAGCATCAGTACTTATTTTCTCAGGATTGATAGAGGGAGGCTCTGAGGGGTTGAATTTGTAGTGGGCTTTAGGGGACACAACTAGATAAAGGGTTGGGGATCTTCTGGGAGGCAAGGGACTTTAGGACTAGGAAAGAGAGCAGTGGCCATGGATAGCTAGAGATGGGACTGGAGGGACAGGACTAGATGGTCAAGTGCTTCACACTGGTCAACCTAGAGTTAGAACTTTATCCTTAAGCTGTAAGGGACACATTAGGGGTTTTATGAGCCCTGGATGACTAGATTTGAGTAGAGCAGTTTTGATGTTTTAGAAGGTGTCAAATCTCCAGCTTTTTTAAAACTTCGAAAATTGGTAATTTTTATTTTTTTAAACGCAATTTTAGGGTTACAGAAAAATTGAGTAGAAAGTTTAGAGTTCCCATATTATCAACTCTGTCCGTATTACCAGCACAATTCCCTGGTTGTTAATGGTTTACGTCTGCATGTTATAGTTGTTAGAACGGATGAACCAAATTCAATTGCTACAGGGTTATTACCTAAACCCATGGTTTACATTAGGGTTCCCCTTTGTGTGACATAGTTGACAAGTGTGCAATGTCATATGTCCATATTTTGATATAGTATAGAATAGTTTCACTACCCTAAAACAGTCCCAGGTATCTATTTATCCATTTCTCCAACACTGAAGCCCTGGTAGCCACTGGTCTATATACCACCATTACCACCATTCCTTTAACAGAATGTGATATAGGTTGAATCATACTAGATGTAGCCTTTTTCAGACTGACTTTTTTTTTCACATAAGCAATATGCATATACTTAAGGTTATTCTGTGAATTGTCATGACTTAGTAACTCCTTTCTTTATATTGCTGAGTAATATTCCATTATATGGATGCCTATTCATCCATTGTCTGTTGAAGACTGCTGGATATTAAATCTATATTAACTTTGCAAAAAATCTTCCAAACTATTTTCCTAAATTTTCTAATTTTTATAGGCCCAGCAGCAGGGAATTAGAGCTCATGTAGCTTCATATCATCACCAGTATTTGGTGATGTTCGGTGTTTTGTGTGTATACATTGTGTGTGGGTTGGGGGTACTGTTCTAATAGGTATGTTAAAACATTGTTTTAGTTGTAATTTTCTAACAACATGATGTTGAGTGTCTTTCCATATGTTTAGTTGCCATCTGTATGTTTTCTTTCAGTGAGTTGTCTTTCATATGTCCCACTTTTTAACTGTTTTTTTAAATTGTTGATTTTAAGAGTTCTTTTTATATTTTATATACTTATCCTTTATCAGATAAGATTTTTCCCTTAGCAACTTTTGATTCTCTTAATAGTGTCTTTTTCTTTGCAAAATACAAGTTTTTGATTTTAGCCCTCTCCAACTTACCATTTATTTTTTTCTGTCATGGATCATGTTTTTGCATTGTGGTCTGAAAAGTTTTCACCAAACCAAGTTTGCTTAGATCTTCTTTTATCTTTTAAGTTTTTAATTGAAATTCAGTGCACACAAATGTACACATACCAGTAAAACTTATTGTGATTTCACAAACTGAACCAGTGAATGAGCACCCAAAACAAAAAACAGAATAGTAACATTATCTTTAATGTCCATCTCTAAGCACCTAAACAAATCCCCTTGGTGAAAACCTAACAACATAGATTACCTTTGCCTTTTTCTACTTAATGTAAATTGAGATCATGAACAGTATGTGCTATTCTCATTCAACATCATCGGTGAGATTCCTCCACTGTTGCATGTATCTGTAGCTCATTCGTTGTTATGTGCTATTTGTGTTTGAATACATCATAATTTATGTTGATGAGTATTTGGGTTGTTTTCAGTTTGGGAATCTCACAAATAATGTTGCTAGTACGTGTCTTTAGAGGAGCATGTGTACATATGGGGTAAACATATGCACCTAGAGTAGAATTGCTGGGTTACAGGTGTTGCAGACATTCAGTTTCACTAGATAATGCCAGATGGTTTTTCCAAAGTTGGTACCAATTTAAAATCGCATCAGCAAACCAATTTACTTAAAACTTTTTAAAGTGTGATATCTTGCTAATAATGATGTTCTAGGAAAACATGAAATAGGAGGCAAAATGTAGATGAAGTCTTCATCAGAGTGTGGAGTCAGAAGCCCATTTTGCAAACAAGAGTTAAAGAAAGGGGCGGGAGGCCATGTATAATATGAAACTCGGCCCTGGATCAAGTTAGAACCCTGGAATTCATGAATGCATCATTAATTTACTTGACTCCTGAGGTACACGAAAATCCTCATAGTTTCCATTATTAAGCTAGCAGTTTGTAATCACTTTTTCTGTCCAAAGTTATCAAAGACTAAGCAACTGATTGAAAAATTGCACTAATAGTTGACACCCATCAGGGGTGAATACAGGATATGCATGATATGAGTATACCAAATGCTCAACCATAAGTTTGAAAGGAAGGTTAACATAGGACAAGAAATGTATACATTGAACAACAGAGACAAAAAGTAGAATGATTTAGAAGAAGAGTCCTACAGTGGAGTGTCGTTGACTAGATTGTAAGTATCCTCAGCACAGGAAGCTTGTCTTATTCTGAATAGAATGGTGGCACCTATTGAGTATCCGCACAAAGTAAGTAGCTACTGAATAGTCAATGGATGAATGAATTATGAAACACTGTGATGTTTTTTAGATTAAGAAAAGACATAAATATTTTAGTGGGCAAGATAATCGAGGAAAAAATGCAGAAAATATTCAGGTGTCATTGTAGACTAAAAGATAAGAGATGATAATGGGTCAAAAGTATATTTGATGACTTCTGTCTGTCATCAACAGGTAAATTCAAGGATTATCAGTAGAGAAGAGCTGTTGGGGTGTGTGGGTGGAGGGGACTTGATGTCTAAGTAGGGAGTCAATACAGAGCACTGAGATTTAGTAGTAAGTAATGAACTTAACATTAACCAAATCCTTCTTATAGTTTTATATTTTATTTTGATTACCATTTTTAAAGAGAATATGCAAATATAGATAAATGTTGTAAAAATCATAAAAATGTATGACAAGTCACATAAGTACATCATACTGCTTACTGAACTAAGGGTCTGTGTGTATACCTGGTAACGTGTCTGTTAACAGAAGTCTAACTCCTGACCTAATTATTATTTCCTGGAATAACACATTTTATGAAGAGTTTTGAGACTAATTGTTTCTTCAATTAATAGAAGTTTAAATAATTAGACAAAGAATGAAGGCACACAATGCTTGCTCAAGCATACGAAAAACTTTACGATTACCAGAACAATGAAGCACTGAGGGAGAATGAAACCATAGGTGATTCTTTTGTGGAGACCTTCAAGAAATGCAGAGATAATGATCAGTTCTGAGCAATTGCAATGGACTGAATGTTTGTGTCCTCTCAAAATTCCTATGTTGAAACCCTATTTTCCAGTGCTACTGTATTTGGAGATAGGGTCTTGGGGAAGTAAGTAGGTCCTGAGGAGGCAGGCATTATGATGGGATTGGTGTCTTCATGAGAAGAGGCATGAGGAAACTTGATTCCTGTCTCCAACTTGTGAGGGTGCTCAAGAAGGCAAACCAGAAAGAGATCTTCCAAGAGGTGCAATTAGCAGGCACCAGGGTCTTGAACTTCCAGTCCTCCAAACTTCTTGTGGTTAAGTACGTGATTTTTTTTTTTGTTTGTTTGTTATAGAAGCTTGAACAAAGTTAGCAATTGAAGCATTTCACTGCTTGTTAACAGTGACCTGGATAAGGTGGTTACTATGGCTCCCAAGTGCCATTTTCACTTGAAGAAACAAAAGTAATGTAAAAATTAAACACTAAGAGTGTGAAACATGTAAGTTGAATTGAGGATATGCTGACAACATTTAATTAAATAACAAACTCTTTAAAGGCACTAATGGAAGATTTTTTAAAGGATGACTGTTACATTTGCATAAGCACTCAATGTGAAGCTGTGCGATATACTGGCTTTCAGATGGGTTATCAGCCAATAAAAGTTGATATGATACAGTGGAAATGACTTCCACATTGCCCATAACCCTCTAAGCCATTTGCTTTTGCAAGCAACAGGCTTCTCTGAAAACTCCAGAACACCACTTTCAGAGGCAAATTCTATCACCCTGATAGCATTTTCTAGTTTTATTTGATCTTGAAAAACATTTCATTATGTTTAATTTAGGGAAATGAGATTTCTTTAATTACTATCAGTAGCAGCTATTAGAGGCTCAATTACATTTGCAAATTCATTTTTAAAAGCTTTATAGTTTTCAGATAAAAATTTCAAGATCTAACTGCACCCATTAAAAGTTACTGTTCCTCCCCTTGGTGCCCATGCTTCCAAGAGAGAAGACAAGTTTTATTGTACAAAATAAATAATGCTGGAAGCTGAGGATTAGCCTAAATAGAGCTTAGAATCACTCATTTGAATAAATTAAATATTCCATTAAATAAATTGGTTCATTAAACATGCTCATGGTTTCCCTTTCTTTGGGGTTTCACATACGCTAAGTTCTACAGTGTGAAAGGTCAAGATGTGCCCATGAGGTAGAGGCTGCTTCCTAGCTGGAAATGCAGATGCTGTTTATTCCTCTGCATACCTACCCTAGCTTGTGGTCTTGCAGAGTTATACATCACCACTATTGCAAAGGAGATCATAAAGGGGGTCCAGGTGACCTCTGGTTTATTATTGTGCTGAATCCTATGAGTTGTTGCAGAAGTCACTCCAATTTTATATGTTCTGAAACTTCTTGTTCACATAATTAAACACTTATTAGCAGTAAGAAACTTCTTTCCAAGTTGGATGTTGTCCTTGTTCTTGCTCAAAATAGTATTAATAGGTTATTTTCTCCCTTAGGGATTATTAAAAGTTACTTATGTATGGAGGTCTGAAGAACATCTGTGCCGAGATGCCCATGACAGGCTGTTAGCCTCCTCACTCTTGATGAGGATGTTTTTCACCTGCAGCATCTAGAAGAACATCTGTGCAAAGTAGGAATTTAGTAAAGGCTGGATGATGCAGACGATGTGATTTTCTCAACTCCCTTCATATTAGAAGCAGCCATTGCTGCACTGCTACAACCAGACCACGGTTTGTCTGTCCACTTGGTGGCAATTTTGAGCTATATGCCATAGAGGAGCTACCTTGGAACAAGAAATAGAAACATCTTTTGGAAAACTTTGGGGTTGGCTCGTTGACTTGCTTTGCTGTACTGCAAAACCATCTCTGTTGGCAGGAAATATGAACTGCTGCTAATAAAAATTGTAAATGCTTTTGTTGTTGTTTGTCATGGATAAATGCATGCAGCTTCAAATGATTTAAAAATCATTGCTACTGAGTTCTTGCTAATAAACATGAAGACAAGAACATGCCAAAACTTATTTGAGGTGTATACATTCAAGGACTTGATTTTCTATTCATTTAATTTGAAAGTGTTAGGTTTTATTCTTCTCAACTTGCTTTTGTTTTTACTAAAGCCACTAAATGTCTATTGATGGAAAATGGGGATGTACTTTAGGAATTTAGTGTGTGAGTACATTGGTATTGGAGGAAGAGAGTTAAGTGTGGTGTTTGTTTATGGTGTTCTTTCATGTGTGGCTGCCTCGCATTCTCCACGGATTCCTGCTATCAGTTGTATTAAAAGAGTGAATCATGATAAACAAATAATTGGAAGGTCAGTGTTCATAAAAGACCAAGAAAGTGTTTTAAAGGCCCAGACTCAAACATGCCTTCCATTTAGGATCTGAAGTTATAACTTCTTTTTAAAAATATGCTGCTTTTTAAAGTTGTTCTGGAACAGTAGCATCATGAAACAAAGTCCTCATTGTTTGTGTTTTGCCCTCTGTGCCCCCCCACTCTTCACCTAACTGTTGCTGTTTAATAGCTTTAGTGCTAGAGAAAAAGTGTACAAATGAACAGAAGCAGCGTGGCTGCACTGCTGTGAAACGGCAGTAAAGGACAAAGGCGTATTAATTGTTATTCTCAGAAAGCTTATGATTCAATAGCTGTCTAATTTAATAAAGTCTTGTTACAGTGGAATGATTCAGCTAAAAGAAGCTTGTAAATATTGTAATAAGCACTGGAGCCGATGTGATCTTTTTTTAATTCTTGGAGGTGGTAGTTTTTCATGCTGTCCACTCTCAGGAAAGCCGCAATATGCTGCAAAGTTGTTTGTCAATGCCTGAGTTTATTTCGTAAGAAAGCATTGATTACAGAGTGAAAAACATTTAGTTTAACAGCAATCAATGAGGAGCAGACAAAAGGACATCTGAAGTTTTGAAGTCTTTAAAATACGAACTAAATGCCCCATCTGGGGAATTATTGGTAATAGGCATGACCCAAGGGCCATACAAAGTCTAGATTGCAAACTTGTGCTTTTTCTCTTAAGCCATTTCAAATCTTACAACACTTGAGAAACACTGAAATATTGGCAATGTGGAAATATTAACTTATTTAGCACACAGTAAATATAAAACTTTTGGTGTAGACATGGACAGTAGATTTTTCTACTACAAAATACCTGTAATATACACACTAGAGGATTTTATATTCCAAGTTGTTTGTTTTTAATAAGTAGTTAAGCATAATTTTTTTCAGCATTTGAAAAAATATGATAGGAAATTGTTTAAAGGTGCAACATCTGCCAACATTAAATCTTGTAGGCTTATGGAGCATTCAAAAAAACAAAACAAAATGTTAAACTGTCTGATTGTATTAGTCAACCTTGCATCATTATTATGAAATGCCTGATATATGAGGTAAAGAGAGGTTTATTTAGGCTCACAGGTCTGGAGGTTCCAATCCAAGTTCTGACAACTGCAACGATTTGGACCTCTGGTGAGGGTGGCACATTAGGACAGGGTGGCAGGAAAGAGTGAGCACTAACATCTGGAGCCAAGAAGCAGAGACAGTTCATATGGGGTCCTGTAATTCCACGGAGGGCACGTCCCCAAGGGCCTAAGTATCTTGCACTAAGCTCCACCCCTTAAAGATCCATAGCACACCATAGTGGCTACCCTGGAGATCAAACTTTTTTAACACGTGGCCCTTTGGGGGCGGTCAACATTTAAACTCCAGAAGTGACTAAGGAATCATTTTCTGTACATATTCAGAATTATCTCATGTTGACATGAGTTTGGCATGAAGGCCCTTTGTAAATTATTGAATTTAAGTAATTTGAATAAGATCTAACACTAACCCACACTGGCAGCAAGTGACTGCAGAATTTATTCTCCCTCCAGCAGGGGGCAACTATTCCTAGCAGAATAAGAAGAGACCCTGGCTAATGAGTCAACACCAAAGGGTAAAATCTAATTCCACATATAACACAAATCTGTTGCCTCTGTACAGGGATGAAATCACAAAGAGGAATAAAAATTTGTTCCTAGCATACTGACAAGCACAGATATTACATGATTTCCAGAATTGCTGAAAGGGTCACCCTTTCTGAAAAGCACTAACAATTTTTTCAGTGTTGACAGTAGCTGCAAAATTTCATTAAATTTAAGAGAAGGTATATCACGTCTGTTTCTCAACAATAAGAAGGCAATTCCCCAACACTATGGCTACTGGGGAATTTATGAATTTTGTATAGAAAAAAAAATCACTTCCTAGAAAATGAACAATTAAAGTCGGTTCCTTTTTGTGAGACATCAACTAGAAATTGTGATTAGGGGTCCAAAAAATCCTTCTCTCTGCCCATTAACGTGAGCAGTTTTGTTGGAGCACACATTCCTGTTCATCCATGTGTCCTCTGTGTCCATTTTCATGCTAGAAGGGTGCAATTGAGTAGTTACAGCAGAGACTACTCAGTATGACACAAATAGCCTAAAGTATTTACCAACTGATTCCTAATGGAAAATACTTGTCAACCCCTGCCCTACACAGTCATACCTTGCCACCTAATTGTCACATATGTGCTAAACTTTGTGTAACCCCATTATAATATTCTCAATGGTAAAGACCAATCCGTCTGTCTGCCTGCCTCTCTTTCTTTTAAGACTTTCTCCTAGATTTTTTATACCCCATAACCTCTAACAAGGTCCTGGGAGGAGAGATACTTAAATATTTCAGTTCAGCAATTTAAATGACAGTCTCTAGACCAGGAAAGAAACTCCTTCATGTGTGCAAAGGGAAGCCATCAAACTTTAGGTCCCTGGATTCAGATTGCTTACAATCAAAACTTGGTTCTGCTATTTACTAACTGTGACCTTAGTTTCACAATATCATTTAAAAAATCAAGTTGGAAAGAGTGCTTATGTCTAGTGTTGCAATGATTCATGGGAAACTATAAGGTAAAAAACACTTAGAACTCAGCTAGGATTCCTCAGCATTATCATTAGTTGCAAGGCTATATTGACATAATTTTTCTTAGAATCATTTTAATCATTTAATAACTTTTCCATTAATAAGAAGGTGCACTTTAAATGTATATATGTGTTTCCTTTTCTTACTCATCACTGGGGTTACTTTCACTACATGTAGTTTGGTCTTAATGCCACACTTGTTGAGTGGATGAATCCTTTTTGCACAAAAAATAAAAAATAATGTGTCTGTTTATTTAATAACTGTCTGTGGTACTGAGGCAGCAGGATCTCAAGGTGAAGCCTAGCCTCAGTATCTTAGTGAGGTCCTAAGCAATTTAGACCCTGTGTCAAAATAAAAACTAAAAAGGGTTGGAAATGTATCTTAGTGATAAAGCACTGCTGGATTCAATCAATAGTATCAAAATAAAAACAAAACAACCCCCAAAACTGTGAGTAATGATTAGTTCACTGAAACCCTGGTCACATGTAGATCCCTTTTATATTCCTCTTGACCTACGAAGTGAAAATACTAAGAAGTACTCCTTGATGGTAGTTGACTCTTATTCATTGGAAACATCTTCTTTGTACATGTTGACACTGATTCTTTGGTCATAAATCCAGGGAGCCCTAGCCTGTATGAAAACATACATTTGTGGAGCAATATACCTTTTTTTTTTAACCTGTAAAAAGTGAAGGAGCCATATTTCATAACATGCAAGGCCTGCCCCAAGCTTAGTTTTTAGTACTGTTATTCTCCCGAAAGGGGCAACATTTTCTAGGAGAGCTTTTAAAGATACTAATATAATGATAAAAGTGTTTTATGATTTTGCTAATCACCTTTCTATTTTTAGGCAGAGATTTAATTTTGACCTTATATATAAAGATGTGTATTGCAAAAGAAAATAATTTAGAAATGTAGATGAAAGTTTTACATATAAATCTTATGGGTTCAAATGCAAAATTTCACCAACTTTTGATAATTTGTTCTTTGTTGAACTGTCTGGAAACTAAATCCTGAAAGATGATGTTTGATTTCCTATACGTACAACGGCAGACTTAGGATCAGCTGGATCACCCTGGACAAATTAGAACCTTCTTGGACCTGATTTGTACTTGGTGGTCTAAAGCACCTTTCCAAGTGTGAAGTCTTCAATTTCCCTTTGATCGTTAGCCCTATAGAAAGAAAAGAGTCAGGTATCCATGTGAAAAATTAACTGTGCCTGTGTTCAAATCTGGCAAAGCCTTCCAGAGAGACTTCTGCATGAGGGGGTTGAAAGTTTAACTATGAATAAGAACTAGGGAGAATCCAGGAGATTATAAAAAGGGCCCTAATAATACAATTTGATGCTCAAGTTACACACTAAATACCTGTAGTTATGAGTTAGGTCTTTCCACTGTGAGATGTTCCATTCCATTCCTAGCTCTGCATCCGACACCAATACCATTACTGGTGACTACAGTCCATATTGGTCTATTTTTTTCTGTGTATATTTGTACGTGGGGGCCATGTTTTCCATTTGCTTCTACTTGAGAGTACCACCACTCAGAAACTGAGATGATCTACTATAAGGCATTTGTGTGATTAACCAATGGTTAAGTGGACTCTTAAAAAGCCACTCAGATGGTCTTTTAAGAGTACACATTTTCCATTTCGAAAGATTAACTGTGCTCATTCAGCTCATTTATAGGTCTTTAATGATTTCAACATAAAAATGATATTTCTGTTTAAGCTTACCTCTCAGAAATAATACAAACTAATCATTCAATATGCAATATTTTCAGTTTCTCCTAACTTTGGTCATTGTGTGAAATGAAATACCAAAGCATTGAACCATAGCTTGTGATTCGTTCCACATTGATTTTTTAAGTATTCTAGCTGACCTTTTAATGGCGTGATATAATGTGGAAGCTTGCATTTGCTAACAAGGATAAGGCAAACTGCTTAAAACCATGTTTAAAATTTTTCAGTTTCCTAATATATTTTAATATCATAAAATAATAGGAATTAGTCTCATAAAAATTAGTCCAGTTGTTCCCAAGGCTTTGTTTAAAGGAAATTTCCACAAAGAAGTGAACAGTATGAAGTATGTTTTCCAGATGAATACAAAGTATTATGACAAGCAAAGGGGTATGAAGAGAAGAGAAGGAAGCTGGGAATAGGAAGGGCAGTAGAATGAATTGGATGTGACTCTCATATGCTCGTATATGAACACATGACCAGTGTAACTCCACATCATGTACAACCACAAGAATGGGATCAAAACTGAAATGGGTTGCACTCCATGTATGTACAAGATGTCAAAATACACCCTACTGTCATGTGTATCTAAAAATAACAAATAAAAGTATTACGAGAATTAATACTAATTACAAAGATCCTGGAAGTCATTTCTCTGGCAGACTTAAAAGCTCCAGTAGCACCTTGTACAGTCAGTTGTTGACATTATAATTATTCTCTTATTTTAGAAGAGTGGATAATTATCATAGCAAATACTCTTAATTTTTCATACACATAATTACACCCATCATTGAAGAAAGACAGAAATATAAGGATTCCAACTACAAGGATAAAAGGATTCTTAGTCTGAATGTTTTTCTTTTTTGCTCTCACAATTCTAGGAAAGCTAGTAGGGTGAACAAATAGAACAGTAAAATATACCATCCTAATAAGATTACAAATGCTTTTTAAAGGAACCACTAAAAATCCTCTAAGAAATGAAATTTTTTACTTACTAGTCAATAAATGAAAGTGTCTAAGCAGGTAAGAGATGAATATGAAGTTGGAACTGCAATGTATGGGTTGTGGGGAGAAGGCAATGGCAAAGGAAAGAAAATGATGGAGTGACATGTGCCAATGGAGATTCTAATTCAAAGAAAAATCTCATCACATTATCTTAGCATCAGGATTAAGACAAAAGGTTGCTACTGATAGAAATTTTGCAAACCTAGAGTTGGCTGCCAACTAAGGAAAAAGGAGTAGGAGGTCAAAAGCTCAGTTAAACTCAAGAGGTATTTATTGCAGGACTTCAGGACTGCTGGACAATATGCAAATGTTCCATGGAACGTTTTTACTAAGTACAAGTCCTAATCCCCATTTTCAGAAAAGTATGCTTTTTGAGGAGATGGGGAAAATAGTTTTATATGAAATTCTTAGCAAAGGATATGACATCATACAACTTTCAAAAACCTAAGTTGATTATTAAGAACACAAGTGAGTGAGATAAACCAATATTAGGTGGTTTATAAGAGACATTATTTTGACAAGCAAAATGTTAACCATCATAGTAAATATACCTGAAGTTGAAGACTAGAGTATAGAAAGGGAAAATAAAAGATCCTTGAGTCTTCTGTAAGAAGAAATAGAGAAATACATTGCCCCACATTTGAGATGGAAAGTAAATTGGTTAGGGATCCATTAATTTTTCTTTGGTTGTTTTGGGGTGTGGGCAGAAAAGTAACAGTGGGGGTGAAAGGGGCACAAAACAATCTAGGGTCACTCTAAAAGTGTGTAGGTGGTGCAGGGTACAGAATTGGAAGTAAAAATTTCTAAAATCTGAAATGTCACCCCTTCCTTTTATAGAATATACTGCCTCCACAGGAAAGAATCCCTAAGAGTTCAATCAAGTATGAAGGCACTTAAAGAAATTGACTTTGGAGAATCCCCAAGAGTATAGAATAATTAATAGCTATTGTTAATTGTGACGAATTGACATGACAACAGCGAAAGATCTGTGACCAGGGGAGAAGAATGAGTCCATTGACTTCTTATAAAAGAACCCATTGGTCAAGTAAATGAAACTGTTTTCTGAGTCAAGTCAAGAACTGAGCCCTTTGACCAAATAAACTCAAGGGAAAGATTGGCATAATGGAGAGTGTGTCTGCATTAGACAGCAGACTCCTGACACCAGGTTTGCCACCTACCTGGCTTATTACTCATGTCTTGCTTTCCTTGGTTGGTCCCTGTAATCATTAGATATTCAAAGCCTTGGAAAGAAATGGTTTTCTGAGAAGCTGGTTGAAATCAGAAAGTCAGTGAGCCAGAAAGCCCTGTGGAGAAGCCTTTTCCCACTCAAGAAACCATTGCTAATGAATGGCAGTAATAAAAGACACAGTCAGCTCTGTCCTCTTAACAGTAGTCTCACTTCTGGAGCCCACATGGAGGAAGAACTACCTTAGTCAAAGTCATTTAGATTAGGTCAGTCTCCTTCAAATCTACAGAGACCTCTAATTGTTAGGGAATGAAATTTAAACTGATCTTCTGGACTCTGTTTCACCACTTCCCATTTGTGCAAACTGCAATATCATCACTTTAACTTCTTGCTTGCTTTACACTAGCCAAGAAAACCATAGTTAGCCTCTTAAATCTCTAGCTTCATTCACCTAATTTTCCAAAAGAAGGGTGTTAGTTATCTTCATCAAATGAAATCCGTGTTTTGACTGACCCCCAATATATGTTCACACTGACACAGCATCTCGTGGACACTGTTTCTTCTCTTTATATCTTTAATAGTATTAGTAATCAAGATTTTCTTGATATGGATATGGCTAACTTCACGGCTATATACAATGTGAGCTTTGGAAGGGACCTTAGCATTTTAGCATTTAGGTCCAGAGAAAGTAAGTGTATTTCCAAGGGATAGCAAGGTGACTGGTGAGCCAAAATGACAGGCCAGATGACTAGCCTCATCCGCCACCTCAGGAACCATGACAGTGAAAATGAAGATGCTTAATACTGGTGAAAAGTGTGAGAAATGGGTCAATATATACATTTACTCCTGATTTTTTTCAGCTCTGTGTATATTTTGGACACAATATTACCCTTTTATTCTTCATTGTTAGTCGATAAATAACAAAGATCACTGACTGCACTCTAAAAGCAAGTTGTTTTCTTTTTGTTGGATCCCATAATCTGTTATGGGGTTTCCTATCATTTCTTTACCATGCATACTGTCCTTAACATGCCAAATCATTTTGCTTTGCCTTCTTTACAACCCAACCTGAAAATATTATTCCCATAATGTTCATATCTGTACCCCAGTTCTAACAAATAAATACCAAACTAATCTTTGCCTAAGAAACTGGAGTGAGTCCTATGTGGTGATTCACCTACTACACTTTTCCTGGTAGAACTCTCTTTGAAGACACTGAGATTCATCCAAGTGCCCACTTGTCTTCTTTACCCTTGAAATCTCCATTTCCCACCTCCACCCGTGTCCTCCTCTGTCTCTTTCACCCTTTTCACTCTTCTCTCACTTTTTTTTAAGCCAAGCTCTGCATCTTTTTTTTTTTTTTTTTTTTTAAACTTTGTTTCTCTCTGGTGATGTTAACAGCACTGGGAATATATACTGGCCTGTTTCTATCCTAGCATCTCAAAATCTGATTCTGATTCTTCTGTTGCAGCCAACTACGGGCTTCAAAAAATCAATTCTTAAGCTCCTTATCTGTTTCTCTGCTTCTAGGATGACTGAATCTTTCATAACTAATGGGGATATTGAATTCAGAGGGCTTTATGGAAAAATACATTGCAATTCGTGTAAAAAGCAAAATGAGGCTGCAATTAGATGAAATAATTACTGCTTAATTCAGATCCATTTTATGTTGGTTTGATGGAATTTAGTTGATATAGAGTCTTTTAATTAAAAACTAGTTTTCATGAAAACATTAGTCTAATTTTTCTGCTGATTTATAGCTTATATACTTTTAAAGAAAAAAAAAAAAAACAATTGGCTGCCAATTTTAGACTCTCCAATAGCAAAAGAATTAAAAGGGTTATTCTGGGTCCCTGTGATTCTTAGACTGTTTCATATAATATATTGGATATTGACCAGTGAGCACATGGAGAAAGATACCTGTGAGTTTTTGGGTACTAATTAATAAGATGATTTAATTAGATCTAGAAGTTCTGAGTTGATGATTTGGTCTTTGCTTTATAATTGTATCATTGACTTAAATGTGTTCATCTTTTCTAGTAGACCATGTGATTTTGAATTCCAATTGATAATATATAGCTTGTGTGCCAGAGCCTACATTTTTTGAATAAGCTCATATAGTTTTCCATCAATACTCAGAAATATAATTTAATCCCTACAACCTTCTCTGATGGCCTATGTTAATTTCTTGCTATGTTTAAGGTTCTCTTATTATCCTGGGTTACTAATGTTTCTCCTAGGATTCTTTGATCTACAGTATTATTCATCACAAGTATTATGATAAGAGTTTTGCAACTTGACCACATTTCAGGAAATTTTTTAGAAGAAACATTGTGAAAACTGTTCTGTATGTCATCACACATCTCTCAAGCACCAGGTCAGTGCAGAACACCTGGAGAGGGCTGGTGCCTCTTTGTATTCACTAAGCAGGAGTCACAGAGGTATGCCTTGAGCAGATGAGGGTGGGGCCTCTCCTGCCATGGTGGAAATTTTACTTAACAGGTGGCCATGTATGGTGGCACTAGAATTTGCACACCAACTAAAGAAAATTCCTGTCCTTCAAACTCTTTCAATCTCCTTTTACTTTGCCAGTATTACCACCTACTGATGTAATGAGAGTCACCAAATATAATTAGATTTAGGATAGAGGTACATATTGACATTTTAGATTTGAAATCAAGTGTTCATATTTCAATTTCTCCCTAAGGGTTTGGCACACCATTTATCAGACCATCTGTTTGAAATTATAGTTCATAATGGGGTTAAAAATAACTTTTAGGGAAGGCCAAATAAAGGGTTGTATACATTTTCAATGGCATCCATAATTGTTTCTTTATTCGCATATTAAAACCCACTTAAAAATGTCTTTCCTACAATATTAATGTATGATATGTTTTAAAATATATTTTTAACTTTTTAAAAGAAGTATCACTAGAATATTTCTCTAGCATGTAATGATCATTAAAGGCTAAAATTCCTACAGAATTTATCAAAATTAGCTGAACTACATTAGATAATATAAGCTATATCATTCCATTTAATTATATTTTATTTTAAATTAGACTTTAAATTTTAATTTTTAAATTTTTATTGTGTACAATTCAAAATAAATTTATTTCTTAAATATCTTACAGTGCAATGCACATTTATTTTTGAAATATCACATTTTGAAACACACTTATGCATTCTCTGCCAAGGGTGAGCCAGACAAATGTTCTTTATTGGTTTTAAAGTGTAATTAAAAGTATTGATTCCCAAACCATTGCATTCATATAAGTGTTAAAATATATCATAATTATGCATTTAACATAAAATATAGAGGCTGTTCATTAATAATAAAATTCCATCTTAATTTTTTAAAGGACTTTTTATTTTTTAAAATACTTATTATTTTGCTTGTTCCTCACAGCATTACTATGAATGTAGATTGGGACATTTTGTTCTTCTCAATGTATAGAGGGAACTGGCTTAAAACAGTGAAGAGTTAATCTATGTGGCCTGTCCAAAACCACCTACTTTGTGAATGATGCAGTTCAAGCTAGAAGCTGGTAGTATTCACAGGTCTCTATTTAAATATTTCCTCATTCTGTAATTTAGCCTCTAAATTCTGTTCTTTCTCCACAAGGTAGTCGGAATGAACTCTGCAAAACCTTAATCAGATCCTATCACTCACATGATTAAGCCTTCGTACCAAGTGACCATTTCTTTTTCAGGATGTAGTCCCAAGTCCTTGATAAGCTGGTCGTGGTCTACCAGTGTACAGCCTCTGCTATTTCCTTTATCACATGCTGTGACTGTTTCTTGCTCACCAGGCTTCAGTTACATGAGGAGTCTCTTTGTTCTTGCCATGTGTGACAAAGAATTCTGCACTTGCTGCTCATCCACCTGGCATGCTGATCCTTTCTCTTCACCTAGCAGCACCAAGTGATCACAGAGGTTTTGGTGTCAATGCTGCTCACTCAGAGAAGCCTTTCCCTAATCCACCAAAAACATCAGTTTCTCTTGCTATGATGTCAGCAAATCTTTAATTACTCATCAGTGGAACCAACACATTTTCCTGTGTGGTAGTTCCTTTGGTACTAGCCTCTGCTCTGTTACTCTGTTGAAGTCAGAATCATGCCTATTTGGTGCATTGCTTGCCTCCAGAGCTGGTCCAGTGTTTGGTACATAGTAGCTCCTCAGTGAACACATGTGTCTTAAGCAAATGAATGAATTCATTGGATAACACATAGTTCCTTTCCCCAGTGTAGCTCTCTATTAAATGAGGGAATTATCAGAATTTACATAGATTTTTCTCCTTCCTGGGAACATGTATATAGAAATGACTTCTAATACTTGAATGATTTAAGCAACTCTTAAAACATTAGCAGAAGAATTTTTTTTTTATTTTTAAAGTTTTTATTGTGAAACAAGAATTGGAAGAAGAATGCAAAGAATCCCCATATACTCTGCACTAAATTTTTAACATTTTGCCATATCTTTAATTCCCTGTCTTCCCCAACCATAGTCATTTGTGATTTAGTTGTAAACATTCTAACCCTTTACTTGTATTTTCACAGTACAATCATCAATTTCAGGAAATTTCTAGTTTTCTTCCATCTCCACCTGAAATTATGTTTGCATTTAATTGTTATGCTTTGTTAGTTTCTTTTAATTTGGAACTGAGGATTTTGATTTGAGTTTTATCATTTCTTGCTTCAGAGGAATAAATTTGTTTTTGGATTTTTGTTTGTTTGTTTGTTTTTCGTACTGGGGATTGAACCCAGAGTAGTTAATCACAGAGTCATATCCCAGGCTCTTACTACATTGCATAGGACCTTGATAAGTTGCTGAGGCTGGTCTTGAACTTGCAGTTCTCCCAAGTTGCTGGAATTACAGGTGTGCACCACAGTGCCTGGTGAGAAAGGAGTCTTCTTTGCCATTGGGAAATCTGCAAATTATGGTCATTCCTCAAAAACTTCTTTCTTGAGTTTATTTCTATAGTGTTTCCCAGTCCCAAACAGACGCCCTTTAACTTAAATCTGCATATCTCCCCAGTCTGTATTTACAGGTTTGTGCTGGCAACTCTTCCAGATGAATCCCAATTGGACTATGTTCCTTGTAAATTGTGTATTGAAAGGTGCTAAAATTGTACATTTGATCAAGTATATAAGTGGTTTTAGGGGAAGTATTTTCAGCATTAAATAATAACATCTTCAAAATAAGACCATTTTGAATTTTTTAACCATTATTAGTAAAGCTACCATAATGTCAATCTCTATAGAAAGATCTTTTTCCATTTAAGCAAAGTATATTCCTTTTTATTTTTTAAAAAGTGTTTTAATGGACCTTTATTTGAATTTTTTAAAAAATAAAATGAATTACCCAGGGAAACTGGAATCTCCTCCCTTTGAGGTTTCATGAGAGGATAGCTCAGTTAAGCAAGAGTTAATGCAAGCTCTGTTGCTGTGTGAGGGCTAAGATGTATAGACAAGATCATTTGTAGAACAAAACTTGAACTTCAGATATCCTTTTGTTTTTATGTTTGATTCTTTGTGCTCCACTCAACTCCTTGCTTGTCAAGGGGAAGTGAAAAGGGAAAGCACTTTGGAATTCTGTTCTTGATTCTGATTTCTTACTCTCTATTGTGATGTACAGTCTGCCCTGCTATAACATGACATATATAGTTCTAAAAATCACTGCACTCTGCAAAACCACACGATAGAAATCATAAGGCGGGAAATGTGACTAGGAATGCAATACTAAAAACTTTGTAAGTGACACCTTAAAAAAAAAGAAACCTAATAAAAATGATAGTGAAGTTTTCCATGTGTTCAGTGGTTAAGAAATACATAAATACTGCAATGAATTTGACATTTTACCTTGAAAAAGACCTACAGTTGACTTGTGGGTGTGGGTGTCAAAAGCAATGCAGCTTCTAAGTTACCATGAAGTGGTAGCACAGAAAGAATGTGGCTCATAATGGGCATGGTGGACTGAAGTCTCTTTGAAATGTATTTTGTGTATTTCTATGCAACTTGGGTCAGCAGGGTACAATTTTTTTTCTCATGAATGAAGTCAACCAGAAGCAAATGTGAGATTTATATCATGCTCAAATTGTTCCCCGATTTATCAATTGCATTGGAACAAATTTGCAACTTTAAGAGAAATTATAGCATATGTGACTCTAATGATCCCATACAGAGAGAAATGTTGATTGTGTGTAATAATTGAGTAGTTATTTTTATTGATTATATATATATATGTGTGTGTGTGTGTACGTCTAAAATTCACCATTTTAGCCATTTGTACAAGTTTACTTTAATTAGCATATTTCTTTTCCATAACCAATATTTTTCTTCCTTTCCAAAGTTTTCAGAATGTCACATTCTAAAGTGACAGCATAAAAATTTCATTTTTTTCTGATGTTGATGAAAGGAACTGATTTGGGGGTTAAAAC
This sequence comes from Sciurus vulgaris, assembly GCF_902686455.1. Taxonomy (NCBI): domain Eukaryota; kingdom Metazoa; phylum Chordata; class Mammalia; order Rodentia; family Sciuridae; genus Sciurus; species Sciurus vulgaris. The sequence continues at coordinate 88,457,122 of NC_136463.1, read as the reverse complement.
CTGACTAAGGACTTAACAAAAAGATTGCATCACAATCAATAAGCAGATGTTTCCAGTGCTACTATTAGATCATGGACTAAAAGTACAAATTGCATTTGCACCTACGACATAGTTGTAATCTCCAACAAATGTTTATCCAGTTGGAAAATTATGATAGGTGTATATGGAAAATAACAACGAAATAATGTTAAGGACCACCAGGGTGGTAAGTAGAGTTGGTGCTATAGGAATCCAATGAAGGGAGAGAATGATGGTCTGGTGAGGAAAAGATACAGAAGATATGGCTGTAGCTGAACCTGAGAGTAGCCCTTGGCTTCCAATAGAGACCTTGGAGAGCCTTTGAAGCAGAAGCTAGGATATGGTCAAAGGTGCAGAGGAAAGGGGATGGGTAGGCATTTTTAGAGGATCATGATTCATTTCTAGATTAGACTGTGATGTTTTCTTCATGATCCTCAGGATAACTTTCCCTCCATAAGTTAGAGCTAGAGAAAATTCATCTTTGCTGTCACTTTCTGTGAGTATGCCCCATGTAATCCATGGGACAGAGTAATAGGGTTTGATTTATGTCAACATAGAAGTCTCTGCTTCTCTTCTTTCTCTTTAGGAATTTATGTTCCTTGCAATAAAGCCCTGCATCTTTGGTTTTATCATAGAATTACAAATTGTGTATGCAAAGTGCTCAATTTAGTAGTGGCGATAAGCATGGCAAGCTTAAAAAATGGCTACAAGAACAGAACCCAAACAAAACAAAAAAGAGCATAACTGAATCAATATTATAAGGAGGATCTGAGCCCTTGCAGAACCAACTACTCTGAGTCAGTCTTTTTTGATACCTAATCTCCATTGGTGAAATGAACTATTTATCTAGAATTATAAAAACAGTGGGCGATTTTGCTTATTTTTATATCCGAAATTCTAATATAGCAAAATTAAAACTCATTCATTAGTCTTATTATCATTAATTTGAGAGTTTTTGTCCTTTTATAAAAACAATAGTATAAAGAATATGGAAACATTGAGGATGTGATATCATTTTGAACAGGTAATAATGCTCTTATTAATTACTATCTGAATTACTTTGCTTTTGATAGTATTTGGGGGTCATCATTCTTCATAGAAATCAACTTGGTTTAGGGGAAATTATCAAATTTTGGAATCAAGTCATCCAGTACACAAAAATCTATTACTTTTTGGTTTCTTGATGCTGGATACATTGCTTACATCTCATTGATCTTGATTCTCTGTTCTTTAACAAGAGATAAAAATCTATTTCCCTGTGTTGTCAGTGGGATGAAATTAACACATATGAAGCTCATGCTAGCATTTAGGGACCAACAGTTATTACTAGTTATTTTTTGTCTTAAATACCTTCTTGAAAGTCCTTTTCTTGTGTTTCTCACAGCATGAGAAGCTGATACACGAATTGGAAGAGGAGAGACACTTGCGTCTTCAAAGTGAGAAGCGGTTGCAGGAGGTGACCCTTGAGTCGGAGCGCAACAGAGTACAGATGCGTGGTCTGCAGCAGCAGTTCTCCAGGTACTGTTCTTGACTGAGAGGTGTGCCTTTGTGCATACCTCAGGCTGGGGATCTCCAATGTGCAAACTTTTGTTGCTTATTTCCTAACATTTTAGACTCTATTTTGACCCAGTCATCCTATTACATCTGGACCAATTTTCTGAAACTTTTCACTTCCCCTTGAAGTAATCTCAGCTCTATTAACACTGGTTGCCTTCTTTTCTCCCTGATGGCTTCTTGAAAGGTCTTTTGTGAATATGTGTTGAATTTGTGATCTATGACCATGTCCCATGTCTGGTCAGCCAGAGGAATGAGATTGTTCTAGTCATCCCAATCCTATTTTAGGTTAGTAAGTGTGGATCTAATCATTTAGGAAAAACTCATTTACAAGTGCTAAAGAAAATAAAATAAAGCAAAACAAAACAATGTGTACCTTTCTTTTAAAAAGATATAACTAGCCAGGTATGGTGGCACACACCTGTAATTCCAGCTGCTCAGAAGTCTGAGGCAGGAGGATTATGAGTTCAGAGCCTGACTCAGCAACTTAGCAAGGCCCTAAGCAGCTCAACAAGACCCTGTATCTAAATAAAATGTAAAAACAGGCTGGGTATGTTGCTTAGTGGTTAAGTACCTCTGGGTTCAATTCCCAGTACCAAAACTAAGAAAAGAAAAGAAAAAGAAAAAAATGTAACTAGAATTTGAAGGGTGGATTCAGTAAAAGGAGTTCTTTTTAGCTTTAATTCTGGCACAGTTAGAATCTTTCAACTGCAATTATAGTTAATATGGGGCTGGGTGACAGTTCAACCTGTTATGTTAAAATCTATTCAGTTACAAGAAAAAAAAAAAAAAAAAAAAACTTGGGTATTTACAGTCCTTGGACCAGGTACCGGGTCCCTGTGAGGGATAAGAGACTTTTATTTCTATTCTTCAGCATTTATAAAACCAGGAAAATAATTTGTTTCTCTCCTCCAAAATGAGCTTTTCCCAAGCAGTGTCATGTTTGGGAAGTTGCCTTACAAGGTGCCTTAGAAATGCACCAGTCAATATTGTAACAAATCCACACCCCATCCCTCTCTTCCATTTCATGGGAATTCTTATCAGTGTCCCAAATGGAAATAATAGATCCTCCAAAACCAACTTTAAAAGAAGCACCGTTTTTAAATACTTGCCATTTTATTGATACAGGTAAGGAGGAGGCAGATCTTGCCTTTGCCAGTGTCTAATTGAGATGTTTTGATATTCAAGCTATTGATTTCCATGATGTGAGTCTCATGACACAGTGAATTATTTTCATATGATGCTGGGTCATCCGCTGTAAATCAAATGACAATTCTATACAGATTTGAATTATAGAAGAGCCAAGATTGTATCCTAAGCTGAAAGAAAAGATAATTATATGTATAATAAATAGTGGTTGATTCTACATACTGCTTTTGTGAGATTTTTTTCCCCAGCATAATCAGTTTTCTTATGTAAACTTTCATTGAAACTGAAAAGTTCAAGTCCAATTACAGCCAGACAACTAATGTAAATCAGTGAAAGATGGAGGGGGATAAACATAAATAACAGATAAGATAATTACATGATAATTTGGGGAGATCTAATGAACCATGTCTGATGGCCTTTCACAATTTAAATTTTGGTTTTGAAGATATTTCTAGGAATGCTTATTTAAATAATCCTGTTAATTTAAGTCATTGTAAAAATTTCAGTATTACAGAATATGTCCTCCAACATGTTCAGCATTTAAATATTCATATAATTTATATAATCCAAACTATTACATTGAATTAAAAGTGTTATATTCATAATTTTATCCTTTTTATTCTGGGTTAATTAGTTCATTTGGTGTGGAATATTATTTGGGATGTCGACTTACTTTGTTCATGAGCTGAGGTTTTCTTTTAAAATTGTCCATAAACTCCTTTGTCAAAGAATGTCGCATATCTTACAATAGAAGGTAGATTTACAATAAGGCTGTAAAAATAAAAGCAGAAAATAAAGGTCACAAAAGTGAATGTGACAGGTAGTCATAGTCACATAGCCCAACAGCTTTTCTGAAAATGAGCAACTGGTTGAAAAGGAATACATGAGAGAGAGGTAATTCTTATTTCACAGTCAAAAGCTACTGCTTCCTAAATAGAGGGACATTATCTCTGGATATAAGTTCATAAGCGTATGTATCAGACAGGCCCCCTTCATAGGAGACATCAATGGATAAAATTGATATTGGTTCAAGATGGTGTAAATTAGGATTGATTCTTAAGAGTGCCACTACTTCTATATCACTTACGTTTGAAAAGTTAAACAGTTTCTAAATTTTTTTTAATACATGAAATAAGAATACTGGATCCATGTCTGAAGGATCTGGTGAAATAAAAACTATTCTATTGTCCAAAACTCTTAAGTCAACCACTCTATGGCAGATTCATGACAACATCTATCTCTCTGTCTGTCTGTCTATCTATTGATCTATCTATATGCATGTACTATATCTACACATACGTGTACCTGCATTTTCTATTTTTTTTCGCAGAGTGATAAGAGTTGGGTGCCTGCATTGGGTCGTATAACAGTTTCTTGGAATATTTGATAGCATAATAAACAGGGGAGCCTTTAAATAGCACTTAAGGGCTTCCAAGTCTCATCTTTAGAGACAATACGATGTGGAGAAGGAACTGAATAAAAAGTTAGAGACTGGGACAGTTGGGGGCATGTGGAAAATGGAGTTCTTCAGGTACTGGGATGAGTGAGTGAAAAAAGTCAGTCCAGGTTCTGGGTATTTGAAATTTCAGCTGTGTGCTGGGCCCAATGACTTGAATGCACAAGGCAATCCTGAACATTTGTAATTATCTGTATTAATGAGTAATGGAATCACTTATAATAAAAATCCATAAGAATGAGTGAGTGGTTCCCTTTATGTCACCATCAAACTTCCATCCACAATCCCTTCCTTCCTTTTGACCATTATACCTTGATTAGGGTATAATGATTAGTAATGGTCCAAAGTTTGGGCAATAAAAAGAAAACAAATATGCAACTAGAAGTTACAAAATCAGCTCTAAACTCATAGATCAGAAATTGCCTGCATGGAGGATGATGCGGACAAGCATAACAAACTTGTTTTGACCATTTATATTCCTAAATGTAAATACAAAGAAGGAAAAAATAGGTACTATCAAATTAAACTGTCCCCACAGTTGGTAGAGCCCTTTAATAAGAGGGTACCTAAACGCAGATGGTGGCATCTTTAGGGCTGTCTCTTGATGCTCTTATTATTTTGTGATATAAATCAAAGATGCTTTCCAGATGTGATGGTGATTGCTTAACCACTGTCTGGTGGTATACATGGCTGGGCATATTTTATGAGGGATTAGTTCTGTAATCATCTCTAATTCCATAATTCTCCTCCCACCCTGACGGCTTGTCAGAATTGTGCTTGTCCAGCCAGCCAGCTTAGTGGTGTAGACTAAGGCTATGTCTCTGTCTTCCTGTCTGGGTAAAGAAATAAGGATTTATCCTCAGTTTCATTATTCTACCTGGAGTAAATGAACTGTTTGCACATCAACTAGATTTATCTGGAGGAGTACTTTCAAGAACATCTCCAAGTTGGGTAAGATATGTTGACTTGTAATAACAGTTATTTTAAAAAATAGGCTTATGAAGAAATAAGCATTTCTACAAGTTCTGATTTCATTCAAACCATATATGTAAGTATATGTACAACTTTGCATTTTTAGTGTAGCTGTAAATGAGGGAAATTTTGTGCAGACTCAGGACAGGCAGATTTCAGACTTGTTAATGCATAATGCTGATGCATGAATAGTTGGATGAAATTAATGATTGACACATTTGAAGCTTTAAATTAGAATTGGTCTGGCAGTTACACCACCTGGCTGACACACTTGAGAAATCCTCTTCAGTTAGTAAACCGTATCACATTCAAAGTATCAGGAATCAATTGGTGTTTCTTTGCAGCCTTGAACTCTTCGACATGTGTTTATACACCAGGCATTGTACACCTAAGCAAGAGGAACAATTAGGTTTTGTCATTCTTAATTATCCAGGATAGTTAAAAAACCAACCAAATCAAGTCCAAACTTTATCCCACACATCCAGGATTTCTCTGTTCCTGTTCTGTCCTTCCCCCTGGTGCTGTGATCTGCTGCCTTGGAGCTTTTTCTTCACTTACTGTAATGGGGATTCTCCTATCACTGTTGATTGCTATGCTTAAGTGCAGTCTGCTGCCTCCTGAACCTCAAGGAGCCATAAACGGAGATGGTTTCACCACTTGACTTGTTCGCTGGTTGCTGTTCACATTATAGGCTCTCAGAGACTTTATGAAATCCTAGGGTTCATATTCTACTGCCCATTCTGAAGCCATAGGCACCTGGCATAGAAGTGAGTATGAAAGACGATAATATGCCCTTAAATGTGCTACCCACGTACTCTATTCTGTCTCTGTATCTGTCTGGTACATTAAAAGAACATTTTCTCTGCATCTTTAGAAGGAGTGAAATACAACAAGATGAGAAAAGCTGTCAATTGACCTTTGGACAATCAACAGCTCTTCTGTTCCTCTTCTACATTTGTTACCGTCTCACACCATTCATCAACTTTAACTCATCTCTGTGGCTGGCTCTCCTGAGTGCCTTGTTCCTCCTGATGAATATAGAGGGCAATTTTCTATTGATGTGGAGTTGCTATTTCTACACCATCAGCAATATTTCTGGCTGAGACTTTTCATAAAAATGGGGGCCCTCTCATCTGCCACTCCGAATGAAATGGCAAAACAGTGTTGGTCCAAGGATAGATTTTCTTCAAATTACAGCAGATGAAAGAAAAGATTTTAAATGCATCTTTAGAAATGCTTGTTTAACATAATACAGATCATGTTTTCATTTCAGGAGTATATATCTTAGTGATCTACCATGTAAGCTATCACTTGAGCAAAGCATGGTGGTGGGAGAGCTGAAACCAACTATGTGCAGAACTAGAAAGAAAAGCAATATTCAGCTCCCTGGGTGATTACTAACTTACTGAATGTGGAACATTCCTTCATTCCTTTTTCTTTCTGTTTCTGCCTTAGAAGTATTGACAGAGTTATATGTTTATTCTTAAATTCTTGTTAAGAGCTACATGTTGTGGAGTATACAACATGGAAGTTGTACTATTATTCATTTCTGATAAGAAACACAATATTAAGGCATAGTGGAGTTTCCTTTCCATTTTAAGGTGCTCTGTTCTGTTTAGAGGCTTCTGTAGGGCCTCATTTTAGCCACACTTATATCTAGCTTAATAACTCTGGTTAAGTAATTTGACCCTTCTGAATCTCAATTTGCTCATTTGTAAAATGAGGGAATTGGGTCGCATTATAGTTTTATAATGCTTTTTATACTCTTTTGAAGACAGTGCATCATAAAATGAAATGCACTTATTTATTGGACGAAGTAATCATTATGCAGTGATAACCAGCTTTCTGAAGTTTCTGACAATGGGCTTTCATGTTGAATGTTGAAGTGGACTATCTCATTGTCCATACTGTAGTCACAGTGTCGCTCTGTTGGGCTGATGGACCATGTCTGTTTTGGTTACTTGACTGAAGAAGTCAAAATTAGAAAACTGCCAAGCCCAGATGAAAAATTTCTTTTGAGGACAATCAAAATTAACTACTAAGGCACTTTACTGGCAAAAGGAAGTTAAGATACCCTACAGTGAACATAATCATTATTGGTCTTGGCTCTGATGTTGTCTCCTTTAGGATTTATTTGAACAGTTTTAGAAAAAAAAAAAAAAACCCACAACAGAGAGAGCTTAACAATGATCTTAATTGTTTTCACATCTAAATAATTTCTCTGAATAAAGCCATCATAACTATCAGTGATTTGGTCTCTTCAGTATATACATTTTCAATGACTAATGTGTCTCTATCTCTACTCCAACACATTCTTACAAAATGAAGTCTGGAATACAGAAGAATATGTTCACTTTTACAACTGGAAACTAAATTCATTCCTGTTCAATAATAAAAGCTCATGTTCTTGATAAGGTTTATAGAAAATTCACTTTTTAAAAGAGTAAAATATGATAGGAGTAAGTTTTGACAAGCATGTACCTTCTTATAACTACCACCATGATCAAAACACAAACGATCTCCACGTTCCTGATAAGTTCCCTACCTAAAACCCAATCCCTTGGCAAGGAGTCATCTGAATTCTTTCACTGTAGGTTTGTCTCTTCCAGAAAGACTTGTTCCTTCATTGAGTGTGATTCTTTTGAGATAACTACATGATTTTCCATACATCAATGATTCATTCTTTCTTATCACTGAGTATATAATTCTTTATATAGATAATACTGCTTGTTATCCATTCACTTGTTGATGGACAGTAGGATTTCCTACAGTTTTTATAGAGTATGATTAAAGTTGGTGTAAATATTTATGCCTGGGTCTTACAGGGTGTTGCCATATCTCTTGGGCAAATAATGAAATGGAATTACTGAGCTGTATAGTAAGCATTTGCTTCAGTTTCAAAGAATCTGCCAGAGTCTTCCAAATAGCTGTGCCATTTTGCACTCCCATCAGCAAAGATCTAGTTTTTGCACATCAATAGATATTTCTTGAAAAATAAAACATCCATATATAAAACCACTCAAAGTAAAATCTTAGTTTAAAGTACTATTCTAAGGTGAATACCTTTGTAAATAATACTAGGTCAAGGAAGAAAACTCAGTCAACTACCCAAGATCCCTCCTGGTGAGCCTTCCCAATCTTATCATTCTCCAATTGAATGATTTTATAGCAATAACCTCCCTGTGACTTTAGTAGATTCATAGTATGTGTGTATCCTCAGATACTTTGGTTTAATTTTGCCTATTTGTTTAAAAAGATGCATGTATCTTTTAAGTTTCTTTGAGCCTATAAGTTACTTTCTCTCCCTTTCTTTTCCTTCAAATTTACCTGTTGAAGAACATAGATCACGTGACCTGTAGAATTCCTAAAGTCTAAATTTTGTTCTTTAAATTGTTCAGTGCATTTGTATGGCCTTATATTTTCTTCAAATTTGCAACTGTGTTCATACATTGCTCCTAATGATGATCCTAAATAGTTAAAAGCTGTTGCCTATCCAAAGAATAGAGAACATCTCTCTCTCCAGTACATCTCTGACATTACTGCCAAAAACCTTTGCCATGGTAGGCATTCAGTAAATATTTGTTGGTTGATGAATGAATGAATGAATGCAGGAATGAATATCTTCCCTGAAGTAGAAAGCATATGGAAGGATTTTATGAATAGTGTGTTTATGATAGAAATTTGCTTCCAAGGGAGATTGTAGAAAGGCCATTTCTGGGGATCTTTAAAACTTTGATAATAGTCATCATTCTTAGAGTTATAAACCATGATGGCCTGGGAGGATGAAGACCTGATTTCCTGTTCCTGGGCTTATATGATTGAGTGCTCACCTATAAAAGATGAGTTGTCTGTTTCAGAATACTCTTCACAGAATTCTTTTCTGCAGGGCACTAAATAGAATTTGGTGCATTGAAAGTTTACTTCCCATAGAGTGAAGTTTGCTTTCAGAGAGTGTTTAATGACCCTCAGATAACATTGCTCTATGGTTGCATATGGGGCAAGTGCAAAGGCAGCAGTCTCAGGAATGTAGATTACTCTTCTGATGACCTTATTGGTCCATAGGCAGTGCATTCAATGAGCCACAGTCCCACAGAGTAGTCTCTGGATGCTGACTGTAAACACTTGGAACTGTTCTTTGGGATCCTTTGTTTAACTTGTCAAAAATAATTCAGTTAAGATTGTCTTTGTTTATAAATGTCACATCTCTTGCTAACCAAAAGCCTCCAGCTTTTAAGAATGTTTACTGAGAATAAAGTAGAGAATTAGCTATGCTGAAAGCTATGAGGTTCTTACAGAAGAAATGTGTTGTAGTTTTCATTAAATTGCGTTTCAAAATTCTCTTCACATTTCTCCTGACCAAAGGTTTTCACCTGTCAGGTATAATAGTAGCAAGTCACAAGATGCTTTGTATTAAGATGAAAATAAGAATTTCTTTCACATATTTAATTCCTAAAAACAGTTAAAGCTATTACATTTTATAATAAGCATTTTAATTAATATTGATATCAACCTGGCTACTTGCACATCATTTATTTGTCATTGTTTCTAAATCCATTCCCTCTATTATTTCATTATATTTTTACTCTAACTTAATACATGATAGGGAGAACATATTGTATCATACATCTAGAAAACATAGTATAGAAACTTAAAAATGCAGTGACTTGCTTTGGACCTGGCTTAGAGACCCTAATCTAGAACCAGGAGTTCTGATTTCTGGTCACACAATCCTTCTGTACCCTCATTCACTCATTTTGTACTTTATAATCCATGATAGAAAGTACATCTTAAATGAAGCACTTGTATTCTGTACAGAATTTAGCCTTGAATTGTAGATTTACGTGGTCTGCTGATATTTTAAACTTGATTATTCTCATCCACAGAGATGATACTGAAGCAAAATGTAGGCCAAAGGTATAAGTGAAATTATACCCAATTAATAGAAAAATTTGGCAAAGAACATTTTCCCATGTCAAATTCATAAGATGATATATTATTTTTGTCTTTAGTGTGCAGTTGTGGCCTCTGCCTTTTAAGTGTAATTTCACATGGCATTACCAAACCACCCATGCAGATGATTGACTGTTTGTAAATATCTAGGCTACTATCAAAACAGTAGCAATTGCCCCATGGACTGTTTAGGCATTGAATTTAGATAAAACTGGACAACTTTATCTTTCTCTGTTGGATCAGACAGTACATAGCCAAAAATAGACCACAGATACTCCACATTCACCATCTCCCTAGTGACTTTTATAATATTCCACTTTCCTCACTTGATTTCTATGCTTACTTTAATCACATAATTATCTATTTTTTTCTGGCTAGCGTTCTAGACCTGGATATTATATGTCTCCCCTTGTAGAAGGAGACTGCTTATGCTTTTAGTCTGGCACATAGTAAGTACTTAGCAAATGATAGAATAAAAGAATGAAGTACTATTTCAGATGGACCTCGTTGCTGGCTGAATTTACCAATTAATAAGCCATCACTCTGGTTGGCATTTGGCTAACCTGGTCCCTTGTATTGAGCTAAATAATTTTCATATTTCTACCTTTCCTGTTATTCAGTTTAAAATGAAATTTCCTTTAGAAAGTATTGTTGCATTAAATTTATATGCAGGCACCTCTGAAACCAAAGTATGACCACTGAAGAAAAGACAATTTGGTTCTATGTTCAGCAAGGTAAGGAGCACAGAAAAAAGTCATGACCCTGTTCCTAAGGATATTATGGTTTGAAAAAAAGAAAAAGAAAAGAAACATAAAAATTAGTATTAGATATACTTAAATATTTGCTATGAGACTTGGAGTTGAAAATTTATTAAAGAAACTCCATGAACTAGTGAGGGATTCATTTGAGGTGAATACTGAAGCATGTGTAGGTGAGGAAGACTGCATAGAGAACTGAAGCAAGGATGTTTTACATCACATAAGCACAACACAAAGAGGGGTGTTGAGGAGAGAGGATGCAATATGTATTGCCGGAGCTCAGTCCATCAGGGGCCATTTCTGAGCAACCTAGAGATCTGGATGTAGTCTGCATTATTCTGCTGCATCCTGTGAAAGAATGCCCAGCCTACTTGTGTGTTGATCTTATGAATATCTCAATCAAGCAAGTCAGTCTTATTCTGAACTATTTTCTGAGGCCCAGCAGTCACCTTTGATGTCAGAAACACTTTGAGAATTGATTTTGATTCCCTCTGCAATTCACATTATTGTCAAGAGAGTTCCTAGTGAAGCTGTAATATATTTGATATACTTCTAATATGCATGACACATATAATGCTTACAAGTCTATTACCTTTTCAGAAACAATCACCAAGACCCATGATATGTTATCAGGAAATATCCTACAGGTCCTTCTAATAGATTTGAATGACTTCAGATTCTGCAGACCCAGACTTGCTCAGTAGACTTTCTTGAGTAAAGAATCAAGAAATGAAGTAGCATTGCTGTAGTTACATCCTGAATGCAGGTGAAGCCCAGTCCAGGAATGTCCAGAGCCTTGGAGGGGACATTGATGGTAAGAACCTCCACCTCTTAATAAAATCTGGGGAGGCGAAGGACTCAGTCTAAATGTGTGAGGAGAGAGCTCTTAGAAGGGAAAAGCCTGCAATTTGTAACTTCCACAGTGGCCTTTAAACATAAGACACAGGAGATTTGAATTGTTACCTCATTTATTTTATTAACATTAAAGGAGAATTTATCTTGCACCAGATAACAGGGATATAGTGGTAACATGAAACAAATAGATATCCCTTCCTCATGGGGAAACTAGAATAATAATACATGTAATTAATTTTGATAATAACACTCCATGGGAGAGATACTTAGAATCTCTCATTTATATAAGAGGAAACTGAGGCCCATATGGGTTAACTGACTTGTCCTCCTTCATTCAACTTGAAGATGTATAGCTGGTGTTGGAACTCAGTCTGGGTATTAACCATTACTCTATATCATCTCCTATTTTATAATTGTTTGATATCAACCTTGTGCTGGTTTCTTTTTCTGCATGCTGAAAACATGTAATATCATTGCTTACAATCCTGTGAGGATATACTAACATGTATTTTATCAATAATAAAAGTAAGATTAAACAACTTGAGAAAGGTCATATAACCATTAAATTGGTCAAATCAGGATAAATCTAAGGTCTGCGTGTCCTGTTGTACATTATAAAAATTAATGTATTATCCTAAAAAATTCAGTATTTGCTTCAGTACAGTCTTTATTGTTGGATTAAGTATGTAGTTAGTGTTTGTTTTAAATATATACTATTATAGTAGAGTTTTTATTTCAGTGTCTTTGAAAACCTGTAAGTGTATCTATTACTGCTTGAAATATGTTCTTTGTGATTGATGGATTCTCTCCTTTTGCCTAAGAGACAAAAAGCTGTTTTTGACATACTTTCAATTCCATAAAATATGAAATTTCATAATTAAGTTCAAATATCAGTATGCCTTTGCCCAGAATGACTTGGTTAATGAACTCTTTTTTTTTATTGTAAACAAATGGGATACATGTTGTTTCTCTGTTTGTACATGGCGTAAAGGCATACCATTTGTGTAATCACAAATTTACATAGGGTAATGTTGTTTGATTCATTCTGCTATTTTGTTCCCATCCCCCCACCCCTCCCACCCCTCTTTTCCCTCTATACAGTCCTTCCTTCCTCCTTTCTTGCCCCCCTCCCTAACCCTAACTCTAATCCTAACACTAACCCCTCTCTCCCCCCATTATGTGTCCTCATCCACTTATTAGGGATATCATTGGACCTTTGGTTTTTTGAGATTGACTTATCTCACTTAGCATGATATTCTCCAATTTCATCCATTTGCCTGCAAATGCCATAATTTTATCATTCCTTATGGCTGAGTAATATTCCATTGTATATATACCACAGTTTCTTTATCCACTCATCAATTGAAGGACATCTAGGTTGGTTCCACAATCTGGCTATTGTGAATTGAGCAGCTATGAACATTCATGTGGCTGTATCTCTGTAGTATGCTTATCTTAAGTCCTTTGGGTATAGGCCAAGGAGTGGGATAGCTGGGTCAAATGGTGGTTCCATTCCAAGTTTTCTAAGGAATCTCCACACTGCTTTCCAGAGATGCTGCACTAACTCGCAGCCCCACCAGCAATGTATGAGTGTACCTTTTTCCCCACATCCTCGCCAACACCTGTACCACTCAGCTGAGAACTCAGCTGAGAACCCATCTGGTCTCAGAGTTTTCTTTGTTGGTAGGCTTTTGATAACCTCTTCTATTTCATTACTTGAAATTGGTCTATTTAAATTGTGTATGTCCTCCTCCTTTAGTTTAGGCAATTCATATGTCTCTAGAAACTTGTTGATGTCTTCGAAATTTTCTATTTTGTTGGAGCATAAATTTTCAAAATAGCTTCTAATTATGTTTGTATTTCAATCGTGTCTGTTGTGATATTTCCTTCTTCATTCCGAATTTTAGTGATTTGGGTTTTCTCTTTTCTTCTCTTTGTTAGTGTGGCTAAAGGTTTATCAATTTTGTTTATTTTTTTCTAAGAACCAACTATTTATTTTGTCAATTTTTTGTATTGTTTCTTTTGTTTCAATTTCATTGATTTCAGCTCTGAGTTTAACTATTTCCTGTCTTCTACAACTATTGGTGCTGGTCTGTTCTTCTTTTTCTAAGGCTTTGAGCCATAGGGTTAGGTCGTTTATTTGTTGAGTTTTACTTCTTTTATTAAATGCGTGCCATGAAATAAATTTTCCTCTAAATACTGCTTTCATAGTGTCCCAGAGATTTTGATATGATGTTTCCTTGTTCTAATTTACCTCTAAGAATTTTTTAATTTCCTTCCTAATATCTTCTGTTATTCATTCATCATATAATAGCATATTGTTTAATCTCCAGGTGTGGGAATAGTTACTGTTTTTTACTCTTTCATTTATTTCTAACTTCAATCCATTATGATCTGATAGAATACAAGGTAGTGTCTCTATCCTCTTGTATTTGCAAACATTAGCTTTGTGGCATAATATATGGTCTATTTTAGAGAAGGATCCATGTGCTGCTGAGAAGAAAGTGTATTCGCTCTTGGTTGGATGGTATACTCTATAAATGTCTGTTAAGTCTAAATTATTGATTGTGTTATTGGGATCTATGCTTTCTTTCTTCAATTTTTGTTTGGAAGATCTTTCCAGTGGTGAGAGAGGTGTGTTAAAATCACCTAGTATTATTGTGTTATGGTCTATTTGGTTTCTGAAATTGAGAAGGATTTGTTTGACATACATGGATGAACCACTGTTTGGGACATAGATGTTTATGATTGTATGTCTTGCTGATTTATGCTTCCCTTAAGCAGTATGAAATGTCCTTTTTATCCCTTCTGACTAACTTTGGCTTGAAGTCCACATTATCTGAAATGAGGATGGATACTCCAGCTTTTTTGCTGAGTCCATGGGCATGGTATGTTTTTCCCCATCCTTTCACCTTTAGTCTATGGGTATCTTTTTCTATGAGGTGAGTCTCTTACAGGCAACATATTGTTGGATCTTTCTTTTTAATCCAATCTGCCAGTCAATTTCTTTTGATTGATGAATTCAGGCCATTAACATTCAGGGTTATTACTGAGGTATGGTTTGTATTCCTGATCATTTGGTTCATTTTATTTATTTATTTATTTGTTTATTTATTTATTTATTTATTCATTCATTCATTCATTTATTTATTTATTTATTTGACATGACTTGGTTCCTCCTTTATTTGACAATTCCTTTAGGATAATTCCTCCCTTTGCTCATTTGCTTCTTTGTTTTTCATCTTTTCCTCATGGAATATTTTGCTGAGAATGTTCTGTAATGCTGGCTTTCTTTTTGTAAATTCTTTTAGCTTTTGTTTATCATGGAAGGATTTTATTTCATCGTCAAATTTGAAGGTAAGTTTTGCTGGGTATAAGATTCTTGGTTGGCATCCATTTTCTTTCAGAGCTTGAAAAATGTTGTTCCAGGCCCTTCTAGCTTTTAGGGTCTGGATTGAAAAATCTGCTGATATGCGTATTGGTTTCCCCCTGAATGTAATTTGGTTCTTTTCTCTCACAACCTTTAAAATTCTGTCTTTATTTTGTATGTTAGGTATTTTCATTATAATGTGCCTTGGTGTGGGTCTGTTGTAATTTTGTGTATTTGGAGTCCTATAAGCCTCTTGAACTTGATTTTCCATTTCATTCTTCATATTTGGGAAATTTTCTGATATTATTTCATTGAATAGATTGTTCATTCCTTTGGTTTGTTTCTCTAAGCCTTCCTCCATCCCAATAATTCTTAAATTTGGCCTTTTCATGATATCCCATAGTTCTTGTAGATTCTGTTCATGATTTCTTACCATCTTCTCTGTTTGTTCAACTTTGTTTTCAAGGTTAAATATTTTGTCTTCAATGTCTGAGGTTCTGTCTTCCAGATGTTCTATCCTACTGGACATGCTTTCTATGGAGTTCTTAATTTGGTTTATTGTTTCCTTCATGTCAAGGATTTCTGTTTGGTTTTTTTTCAATATCTCTAACTCTTTATTGAAATGATCTTTTGCTTCCTGTATTTGCTCTTTTAACTGTCGTTTGGTGCGATAATTCAATGCCTGCATTTGCTCTTTCATCTCATCGTTTACTTCCCTGATCATTTTAATTATGTACATTCTGAACTCCTTTTCTGTCATTTCTTCTGCCATGCTGTCATTGGGTTTTATTGATGTAACATCTAGATTTGTTTGGGGCATATTCTTCCCTTGTTTTCTCATGTTGCTCAGGTATCAGTGGACCACTGACATGTTACAGATTTCCTCTATTGAATTGTAATGTCCCTGTAGATTTCTAGTATATCCCCTCTTAGCCTTCAGTAGGCTGAAATCTTGGAGGAAGTTGATAATGCGGTGCTCCACAAGGAAGCTGCCTCTCTAGGGGTGGTAGCCTTCAGGTGGGTTATATTCCCTGCTAGTGGGCAGAGGTGTCTCCACTTGTTGACCAATGGTCATCCAAAGGGTAACTAGGCTGCGGGCTGAGGCAAGGCCTGTTTGGGCCTATGTCTCTGGTTTTACTGTCCTTGTGGGAAAACCTCACCCGTCAGGGAAGACTCACCCGGTGGGGAGGTCTCACTGGTCAGTTCCCCTCCTAGAGGTTCCCCTCAATCTACAACTGCTGCCTGGGCTGGGCTGCTTCCTCTGCAACGTTCCCGGGGCCCGGACCTGCCTCCTGGGCCTGGAAGCCTCACCCTTCGCAGATGAGTCTCCTTAGGCTGCCTCTCCTCAGAGAATCTGCCCACAGTCCTGGAACCTTTGCTCCGCCCCTAAGCGTGTCTTTGTGGGGCTCTTCCACGAAGAAACATCCTAGGTCCTGGGACCCTGCTCTGCACCTAATCGCCTGGCTATGTGGCCCTTCCTCTGAGCAGCCACCTGGAGCCGTGTACCGTTCCTTTGAGACCCAGCGACCCGCCGCATGCCTTTTCCTCCGGACAGCCACCCGGTGTTCCGGAGTGGTCACTAGGAGACCAAGCAACTCACTGGGCGCCTCCTCCTCCCACCAACTGCCCATAGCCCTGGGCAGTCACTCCGAGTCCATGTGACCTGCCCCATTCCTCTTTCTCCTCTGGGCAGTTCCCTGGGTATTCAGGAGTGTTTGCTCTGAGTCGCTGTGAGTCCAAGCAACCCGCTGCATGCCTCCTCTGGGCAGCCCCCTGGAGCTCTGGTGCGGCTGCTCGAGACCAAGCAACCCGCAGCACCTCCTCCAGGCAGCCCCCGGTGTTCAGGAGCGGTCGCTTTGATTCCAAACAACTCACCACTCGCCTCCTCCTCTGAGCAGCCGCCTGGAGCTCCAACTCAGTCACTGTGAGTCCAAGCGACTGGTTATGCTCCTCCTCCTCCTCCTCCTCCTCCTCCTCCTCCTCCTCCGGGCAGGCCCTAGTGTTCAGGAACGGTTGCTTTGAGTCCAAACAGCTCGCCACTCAGCTCCTCCTCCGGCAACCGCCTGTAGCTCTGATATAGTCACTCCAAATCCATGCGGCCACGCTCCTCCTCCTCCTCCTCCTCCTCCGGGCAGGCCCCGGCGTTCAGGTGTGGTTGCTCTGAGTCCAAACATCTCTCCGCGCAGCTCCTCCTCTGGCAACTGCCTGTAGCTCTGGTGTAGTTGCTCCAAGTTCAAGCGCCTCGCTGCACTGCTCCTCCTCCTCCTCCTCCAGGCAGGCCCTGGTGTTCAGGGGTGGTTGCTCTGAATCCATACAGCTCTCCTTGCAGCCTCTCCTCTGGGCCGCTGCCCGGAGCCCCAGTGGTTGCTCCGAGTCCCAGCGCTCTGCTGAGCAGCTCCTCTACGATGCTCCCAGTTGTCTGAGTTCACTGCACCAGTCAGGGGAGGGGCGTCTCCCCAGGCAGCTCTACTTTACAAAGTTCCCTGCATTCTAGGACTACCGCCCCATCCAGGACGCCCCAACGGGAGAGACTTACCCAGCTGCTTTGAGTTGATCCCAAGTCTCTCAATATCTCCTCTTTTGAATCCTGAGTCCTGGAGCAACATGAAATGCAGCCACCCTCCAGTCCGCCATCTTGAAACCCCCTGAACTCTTAACAATTAGAGAAATTGATCTTCAGTTAGATTTGAAGGAAATATTAGATGTTAATATAGTGATTTATGGAGTTTATCCTTTGTACTACACTGCTTTTCAAAGATATATAGAGGGATTTTTCTTTTAATTAAGTACTTCAATCAATATTTCCTCCTTATTTTTACACAGAATAAAATTTAAAATTTTCCATAAGAGAAGAAAATATCATATTGGGAAAAAGTATATATATTTTTGTGCCATATTTTACCTGTGAAGAAAGTGGGATTTGTGGTGGGGTAGATAAATGCATACACATACACAAAAATATGGAATGAGAGTAGAAGCTAGATTTTTCTGAACAAATGTTGTTTTGAGGATTTGACTTGTAGAAATATAAACATATTTAATATAGCTATAACATAACTAGTAATTTTTAACAGTTTTGAAAGTTGAAGGCAAATTTAGTTGATAGCAAATCTACACAGAGAAAAAAATTTGAAGTGACTTAAAAATATTTGAAGTTCATACATTCACAAATGGTGAAATTAGAGACAAAAAGAAACAAAGGAAAAATGAAATTGTTTTCAGTAGTGGTAGTTTTAAAGAAGTGTTGAGTATTGTTATCCTGAGACTATTGTTTAAAGGAATCAGGATCCACTTTGAAAAGTCTTCTACCATCAAAAAAACTCAACTTATACATGAAGAAGAATACTAGCTGTACTGAACATGCCAGCATGTTAAATATTTTCACTCATGGAAATATAGAACCATCTAGATAAAAACTTTAGCTCATGCTAGGAAACTATCTTATTACTTCCAAAAGTGATGAGTAAAGCTTTAAATCTGAGCTGTCCTCCAAAATCCCATGTTCAACAGAATGCAAGAAGGTTCAGAGAAGAAATGACTAGAATATGAGACTTTTAACTTCATCAGTGGATTAATTCCTGAGGGGTTACTGTAGGCAGGTATGGTGTGACTGGAGGAAGTAGATCACTGGGTGTGCCTTAGGGTTGATATTTTGTTCCTCATGGGCAGAACTCTCTCTCTGTTTCCTGGTTGCCTTCTTCTGAGCTCTTTCTTCTGCCACACCCTTCTGCCATGATATTTGCCTCATCTCAAGCCCAGAGCTATGGAGTCATCTGACCATGTCTGAAACCTCCGAAACTGTGAGCCAAAATAAACTTTTCCTCATCTATGTTGTTCTTGTCAGGTAGTTTAGTTGCAGGAATAATAAAGCTCACTAACACAAGTATCCAGTATTTATTCTGTCTTTGAAAATTGTAAATTAGTGATGATGGAAAAGTTTCTCCAAACAAGATATTAAATGAAAAATGGTGATGCAATTTGAATATATTAAGTATAGTTTATGACTATAATGGGAGAATGTGTCTAGTCAGTGATCATCAATGATTACCAATGTAACAGGAGACATTTTGCATTATGTGTATCATGATGGAAATACCCTATGAAGTGATCTTGCTAAAAACAGAACCTGAATCTAATCAAGCCTGTAGATCTAATGATCAATTTATGGAACACATGATGAGAATGATTCTACTGAATCCAAACTGTAGGTATTTCTACAGGACAAGCAGCCTGGTTCTCCAAAAGTTAGTTGCAAGGAAGTATAAAGGGATGGGGAAAATAATCTATACATGAAGAAGCATCTCAAGACACATCATGTGGATTTTATATAAATCTTAATTTGAGTAGACTATACAAAAAATAAAAATGAATACTTCTGAGACAACTTTAATATATAAGATGTTTATAAGATTTAATCAAAATGCCGTCTGTAAAAATAAAAATAATAAAAAATAGATTTGTATAATTCTTGAATATTTGATATGGTTCATGTTTTTAAGTCTAGTAATATATGGTTGTTTTTTTAAGAGTCTTAATCTTCTGAATATTCAAACTGACATAAATATGGCCGAAAAGATATATTTTTGTGATTTGCTTTAAATCTGAGGCAAGGGTCATGGGTAATGTTGATGCATGATTAGCCACAAGTAGGTGATAATTAACCTTGATGATAAGCCTATGAGCATTTCTTATACTACAACTTCTCCTTTCTTTTAGATGTTTGTAATAGTATATAAAAAGTTAAGAGAAATAAAAGAAAGTCTCAGGAACTTTCTCTTTTCTTGTGGATTATTAGTCATAATCTTAGTTTTGCTAAATAAATGAGCAGAACATAATAAAGTTTCTCTTATTTCTAAGTCTATATTTGCTAAAATTTATTCTGATACATCCCCATCCTAACATGTGAGTGGTGGCCCACATTCCACATGTCTATGTATACAAGTGTCATAAATCAAGAAACACATTCTGCCTTAGCTTGAAGAAAAATTCTTCATATCCTGAAGACAAACTGAGTTCAGAGTTTGCATGTCCTTTGTGGTGGTCCCAGAACAACCACTTTCTAGGCCCAGCCTACAGCCCAATTCTTTGTTTAGCTTCTTTTATTTTCCTGAACTCAGCTCCATCTTCCATACCACCAAGGTACACATGAATGGAAACCCCAGAGTCCCCATCTACATCCTGCTTTTACCCCCAGATTCTTTCATTCTTTGGATACTCTTTGGATCTTTGCTGAACACATAGCCAAGGCAGGTTTTGCAAGCAGGGCTGTTTTGGAGGAAGTTTGTGGTTCAGAGTACCCAGAGCCTCATGAGAGAGGGGGACTCAGATTTTGTATGGGCATATGCACTTGATGCTTTGGATTCCTCCCCTAGTGGGATGGAGTGGCTAGAGGAAACCCAGAGTAGAGTCCACTACATCTTAGAACTCAGACCTCGGCCTTTTGTGCCTGGGTCCAAGAGAACTGTAATGCTATTGGATTAAAATCTATAGGTTTTACAAAAATAACGTTAATTCTGTTCATAAGATTTGACATTTTTAATTACTTTTAAAATGTGAGTTTTTCAAATATTAACAATGTGGCTGATAGAAATACAAACTGAACTTTAGTTTCTTATAAAAAATATTTTCTCTCAAAATTTTAGCAACTTCAGAGAACTTAGCTGCTCATCTATTTTATGACATTAATGCCAACTCAAAATGTATTCAGTGAAAAAGTTAAACATTTAATTCTCTAAATTATCTTTCAATGAAGAGATGATTCTTATTTGAGCAGTGCCCAAGATAGAGATACTATATAACATTAATTCTACCATTAAAAGTGAGAGAGACACTGTTGACAAGTTGATGAGAAAACCTCCTCAGAACAAGAAGTACAATCCCAGAGAGCAGCTGGAAACAGAATTCAGCCAGGAGAATTAAGCCAGGTTGCCCTCTGGCTTATCATCTGGGGACAAGTTTCATTCCATCCATTTGTTGAAAGTTCACAGCAGACTCTGCAAACATCTGGCCCTGGGTCATCTCTAATAGAAAAAAGACAATCAGTTATAGGACAGTCTTTTCCAACATGGTGACCTTGGGCCCAATTTAGTGGCATCTGGACATTTGTAGAAAGCAAATTAAAGTGTAGTCCTGACAATAATTTTGTATTAAACTAAATGACTGGTACTCATCTGTCTACACAAAAGCATAGAAGGGATTAAAATACTTCTAAGTCTCACTGCAGATGGTGATTCCATTCTTGTGGGTGTGCCTGATGGTTTCAGCTGAAAGCTAGCATCAGAATTACAGCTACTAATTACACGTGGATGAACTTTTTCACCAGATATTCTGAATTTTGTGATGTACCTGTCACTGTTGCAGACACTCTGTGTGTCAACAGATGTACATGAATACTCATTTGGACCTGCATTTCACCAGCAGAAGATAAGTAAACATGCTCAGAAAGCTAATATCCTAAGACCAGTATGAACTTCCATTTAAGATGTGGTGTGTTTTTCCTCTTCCAAAGTTTCATGCTATTTTAATATGTTGTGTTGCCCTTGATCTTCCCATTTCCCCCTATGGGGAATTTTTCCTTTTTGTCTTCTGGCTGGATTCGTTGCAGTGTCCTGTCACATACTCCCTTAATTCTCTTAGAATCTGAGTATCTGTTGCTGGGGTTCCACAACTCATACTCTGCTAAGTTCCTCTAAGCTAGACCATCATGTAATCTTCCACTAATTAGTCTTTTGCTCCGTGGTCATTCTTTTATGGTTTACCTTTAAGCATCCCATTGACAAGATGTTCATCAGAGGATGACATGAATGAGGTTCTTGAGTGAAATTTGAACCAAAAAATCTGCTTTGGGCTGTGCCACAGTGTTAGGGACCATTCTTATCTCCATGGCATTATGGTTTGGTGTCTATGAAAGGCCCATGTATTGAATCTTTGTTCCCCAACCAGTGATGCTTTTGGGAGGTGGTGGAAACTTTAAAAGGTGGGGTCACAGGGAGCTCCCTTGAATGGAACATGGGGTCCCAGCCATTTCCTCTTTCATTTCTCAGCCACCATGAGGTAAGCAGCTCTTTGATGTACCACACACTTTCCAGTTGCCATGATGTTCTACCTTACCACAGGCTCAAAAGGAGTGAGACCAGGAACAAAATCCTCTAAAACTGTGAGCCAAAATAAACCTGTCCTCTTTATAAGTCAGTTATTTCAGGTATTTACAATACTGGAAAACCAACTTACACACATAGGAATTATGGTAGAGGAGTATCAGGGAGATGGTGGTCATAGTTGCATTTGTAAAGCTATTTGTAGAGTGTTCTGCAATCTTTGAAAATTCCATATAACCCTCATAAAAATTCTAGACCATACTGATGCAATGACAATGGGTTGATCTTGCTCAATGGTTGATTCATCTGAACCTGCTGTGTTCCCCTGAGCTATGCAAATCTTATACTAAGGGAGATACTTCTTATGTATCTCCCTTAGCTCTGGAAATGTAGTTGGCAACCAGTATTTGCTGGTTGAACCAGATGCAGTGGCACACTCCCATAATCCCAGAGATTTGGGAGGCTGAGGCAGGAAGATGTGATATTCTAAGGTCAACCTGGGCAACTTAGTTGGGTCCTGTCGCAAAATAAAAAATAAAAAATAGTCATGGATGTGGATATATGATAGGGTGTCCCTGGGTTCAATATTCAGTACCCCCCCCAGACACAATGTATTTGCTGGTTGCCCACTTAAACACACAGTGGCAGTGACAAGATGTAGTTTTAGCCAAGCCTCAGTGGAGAGCTGCTTTGGATGGGTACATGGGCAGGTGATTCTGTGGCAGTGTGGTGATCTTTCAAAGAACTCTTTCCCTGCAGCAATAATTCTGAGTTAAATAAAAGTAGAGATTGTGTAGTGGCAGGTTGTTTTCTTCTTCCCCTGTTTAGTGTGTGATGTTAATTAAATTGTGTCTCCCTCAAATTTGTATGTTGGAGCTCTAATCCCTCAGGAGACTATAAGGTTCTTTAGGATGGTAATTAAAGTTAAAGGAGGTCCTAAGTGCAGGAGGTCCTAATCTGATAGGTCTGGTTCCCTTGTAACAAGAGGAAGAAGTACCAGAATGTCCTCTGACTCTGAGGGTACACAGAAGAAGGGCTGTGTGAATTCACAGTGTCATATTGCCATGTGCAAGCAGGAAGAGAGACCCTGTGAGACCCCAACCCTATCTGAACCTTCCATACCAGTACATTGCTTCTGTTGTCCTCTGGACTGTTGCCTTATCCAGCACCATGGACAGTGGCAGACCCTTGGACCTGAGTCCTTCCTATTTATCTATGACGCACCAGAGGTAAATACTTTATCATCCTTATTTATTTTAGAAATACTCCTATATCAGCTTTTAAAAGGAAGTTGTCTGAAAACTCTACTACTTTGTTTGTAACAAATAACTGGAGGCATTTTTCAATGGGTTGAGGGTCAGGATACCACCATTGCTGAGAACTGTTGCAGACACTTACAAAAGCAAGCAAATTAGTTGGTGAGAACATTTAAGTGTGTAATAGACTGGCTAACGGACACCACCTGCAAGGCTGTTGGTGGATGAGGAATGATCAGAATTCCCAGTTACTGCAAGGCAGACAATGAGTAATGTACTTTGGTCTTTGATTGCATTTCTCCTTTTGCTTTGAAGAATTTTGTATGAAGTCCAAGGAAATGAGTAATTTGTGTCAGCTCAGAGTAAAATCAGAATAATTTATTTACTTGAATCCTGTGTTTCTTTATGCTCTTGCGGTAACTTGGTACAATAATTGAGTTTATGTTGCTGTTGCTTTTTCTGAGCTTCAGTTTGGAACTTTCCCTACTAGTATGGAATGGTAGTGTTTTAATACTTGGTTTTACTTTTTTAGTAAAATATGATCCCATTAAGAATGGTTAATTGAAATCGATTTTTGATATATACACAATCTGCTTAATCACTCGAAAAGAATATTTGAAAATGACTTTCAAAAAATTACTTTTGTTAGTATACAAGGTATGCTGAAATAAAATCTAGATTTTTTAAAATCCTAAAAAAGGCCTATAACTAAATAAAAATAAAGCTGTATCATGAATTTAACACCAAGAATTGTTTACTTCCTGTATCTGTGGACCAAGACTATCAAATAGTTTTAGTAGGTCTGTTTATACTTGCTAGCACATGGGAGAGAAATCCTTATAACTCTCTTTGCAGAAAGCATTACTAATGTAATTGAGCATTGCTGATTCCTTGATTTATTACTGATGATAATTTGTAACATTATTGGTTTTGGTAACATATATTATTTCCAAATTACTTGAAGAATTATGTTTCTATAATTCCTGCAGCACACATCACCTGATCTAAGTTAAAGATCTGATTATAAAATTCTTACAGATATTACAGCCAAGAAAATCTTATCTTAATTTTATGAAGCACTTTTGCCCTGCATTGCTCAGGAACTTTCCATTGTTTAGATAACATTTGTATGATTTGAGGTATTTGCTACATCATAGGTGACTTTTATACAATACCAAGAAGAGCTTGGTGGAATGGATTCTTTTATAAATTAATGTGAGCGTCAAGGGTGGACCTTAGCAAGATGTGAAAGAATTGAAAAAGAGGATGAATATAGAGTTGATAAAATTCATAGATAATTTATTTACCATAGCCCAGATATGCAAGTAACCAATATGTCCACTGAAAAAGGAATGGCAAAAGGGAAATGTAGTGTGTACATACAATGAAATATTATTAACTGTAAAGAAGAAAATTCTGCCATTTATGACAGCATGGATGAACCTTGGGGGTCTCATACTAAGTGAAGTAACTGCACCCAGTAAGACAAATACTGAATGATCTCACTTGTATGAGTACTCTTAAACAGTTGAATTCATAGAAGCACAGAGTAGAATTGGTAACATCCAGGGACTGGAGAAAATGGGGAGATGTTGGTGGAAGGGTATAGTTTTAGTTACACAAGCTGAACCAGTTATGAACATCTGTTGTACAGCATGGTCACTACAGTTAATTAAAAAAAATAGGCCATAACATACTTTCCCTCAAGTAGTAAAAATATTTTTATGTAAGGGGGAGCTAACAGGGTTCAACACAAGGAGAGTGGGAACTTCCCATTTTCCTTGTCCCCTTCCAGTTGGTTGGAATAGCTCTAATCTATAGTGATTGTGTTTTATCCAGGTCATAAAGAAGAGCTAAAAAAATGTATGTACATGGAAGACTAAATAAAAAGAGAGGTGCTGTGTGCTGGCATATACAAAATGGATCCTGTCTTCTAGTTTTCCCTTCTCTCATTCAGTGCTTGTTAAGCCTTTCTGGAATTCCTGTTATCCTTGCAGATATTTCTGAGTGTCTGCTCTGTACAAATTTCAGACACTTTCAATTAGGACAAACACAAAGTAGAATGATGCACACTGTCTAGTTAGTTATAAATAAATTCATGAATGCCAGAAAACAAGTAACAGATGATATTCAAGTTAAATTAGTAGAGTTATTAAGTAGCCATCATCTTCTCTAAAGTCAATGGCTGAAGAAAAGGGAGCCTAGATTACAGGGTTTTAGACTGGAAGTAATATAACTCTGTCCTAAGAGTAAGGTTGGTTAAACATTAGAGACCATTGGTAAGAGTCACACCTTTTAAAAATGACAAGAGTTATTAAATAGTTTTCTTGCCTAGGGCCAGGGAGATAGACTAGATAATGTTTAAAGGTTATTTTCTACCTTATAAGAATATGTGTTCTACATGGGTACAAATAAGAAAATAGTAAAATGATTCCCAACAAAACCATTAGATGAGTCTCTAACTTATCTTTCAAATATCTATTTCCCTTACTCGGTTTGGGCTTGCCTAAGGATTTATCCATTTATATCTGTGTCCGGGAACCATGACCTGGGACCCAAGACCTAATGGGTGTTCAGTAATTGTCCAGGGGTGTTCATCATGGACTGGCCAGTGCGACTGATCTAGAGGGCATTCAGTGCATATCCCCCACTCATTTTACAAAACTCTGAAAATGAAAATTCAGCAAGTGAACATATGAATTTACTAACATTAAGATATTATTTACATATTTTGCAGTTTTATTGCAGAGCTCCTTTAAATAGTGAGCTCCTCTGCTACTTTGGAGCTAGAATTCAAATTTCCAAATCGTAATTTTCTAATAAAACTTTTATGCAAGGCAATGCATGGGTTGAGAGACCACATTCTGATGTTTAGCCAAAGTTGTGATCCATGAATCCTACTGGGGACCAACTAGGATGTAAAGTTTACATGATGACACGGAAGTTGTGGAAGCTGGCTGTGGTCACACCTTCCCTACAGGATTTGTAGAACCTGCTGTGGAGTGCAGAGGGTTTGATGAAGCTTTACTTGCAGGCAGCAAGAGTCTTTGTATGACCTCTTCTGACCTAGTGTTTTAGAAGCTTTGTTGATTTTAAAATGATCTTTTTGTATAACTCTATTAAATGTATGCAGACATGGGGTAGATTACAAAACATACTCTGACATAGAGGTAGGTTTACAAGAGATTGATGTTCAAAAAGAAAGGAGATATCATACTTTGCAAACCACATCAGTTGTTTTAAACCCAACAATAAGGCGAGTGACCTTAAGCAATTCCCTCTAATGTATTAGGGTCTATTTCTTCTTTTCTAAGTTAAACTCATTGTTTCTTTCTCACTGTAACACTTTATGAGCCAATAAACATTTTTGAACTTCTGAAGCAGCTCTTTTCACTATTCTGTTCCCTGTTTCTACAGTCTGATCTAACCATATTTTTAAAAATGCTCTTTTTACAGTCTCACAAGTTCTAACTCACCACTTCCCAATAGCCTTTCAGAAGAGGAAAGTTGTTACTTAGAAGTGACTGAACTCCAATATCACTCTTCACATGTTTTTTAAAACAGGTGACCTTTACTCAGTATCTGCATGAATGGTAAGAAAGCATTTGTCTCCCCTCTGGAGATGGGTAAGAAAGCACTAACAAAGATGCCCCAAATAATTGTCCACTAAGCAGGTGCTTCTAGTCCTGGTGCCTACTAAGAGAGATGGAAGGGTGATCTCTTGCCAATCATTCCTAAAAGTTATCCCCTGGATCCCCTGGTATAGCCCACACTTAATGCTTTTCTTTTCAATACAATTAGCTGTATGTGGTTTTAATTTTCTAAAAAAAAAAAAAAAAAAAAAAAAAAAAAAAAAGTAAAAGGAGGAACAGCTGCCAGATAGAGGAAAGAATAAGCTATAAGGAGGGAGGATAGATGAGAACACATATGGTAATATTTTGAACTAAATATTTGAACTAAATAAGCAGGGTTTGTTTTATTCTTATGTCTGTGGAAACTCGATATATGACTATGTTGGAAGGAAAAATAACCCACTAAAACATTTATGCCTAGAACCTAACCAGGCAGTTCAAATTTAGCAACCAAGAAAAACATTTTTTTTAAAAAAGAATTGTTAATTCATTCATTCTTTCTTTTCTTTTCTTTCTCTCTTCACTTATTTTTGTAGCACTGGGGATCAAACTCAGGGCCTTACATGTGAATGGGTGAGCTTTCAAACACTGAGCCACATTGCCAGCTTCAGATCTTTTGTTCCTTTGCTCTTTTTCTACCAGGACATGTGTAGAATGCCAGGTGTAATTACCTGGATTTAGTTGTGGAAGCCAGTGTGTCCTCTTGGAGTTTGGGTACACCACTTTTCAGCAGGTGGAATGCTAAGTGGACCAACTATGTGTTGGTCAGTTGTTTGAATGAAGGACTTACAAAGGCAAGTAAAACAATGAAAGCAGATGGGTTACAATTTTTAGAGGTAGGTGACCTGGAGTAACATAAAGAGTTCAGATGAACAGAGGGAAGAAATGCTCCTTCATAAAATGAGAAAGTCAGGTGGATAAATTTGAATGCAAATTTATATTTTATCCTCTTACAGATGAGAAGAAATATAATTTCCCAAACTAAAACCAGGGGGAATGGCAGTAATTGCATCTGTATATTTATTGTCTTTCTAAAACATCTAGAAAATAAAAAAGTAATGTCCCTTAGCAAATCAAGGATAAAATAAAATAATTCTAATCATCTCTGTTCACTGGTTGAATGTTAAGAACAAAGAATAAGTCCTACGAGGATACAATTCTTATTGAGGCAATAAGTATTTTAGGTGTGATTGCTAAGAAAAGAGTCTGAAGATATCTATGAAAACATGAGGGACTAAAGGTTTATAAAGTAGAAAATACAAAAGAACACAATATGCTTTTCCTAAAACATGAGTTGAAATAATAGTTGTATGTGTCGTCAGGACAGGAGAGAAATACCCCAGAGGAGGAAGGTTACTTATGAGGTAGAGAAAGCGTGAGGCAAGCACGTGACAGGGAGGCTGTGGCATCCTTAATAGCTCCTCTGCTTCAGCCTTCATTACAAAGGTTAATAGGCAAAGAATGCTAATACAGCAATAGTTAATGAGCAAGTGGGTGAGTTCACATCTGGAGGAAGCAGGTTAAGGCTCACTTCAATAATTGAATGTGTTGAAATCATTGAGGTCTGATGAAACTCACTTCAGAGTCCTAAAGGAAACAACTGAAGGAGCACCAGAGTGAACAAAATTATCTTTGAGTACTTAGGAAGGATGCATGTGAAGGAAAAGGGGTAAGTTTGTTGTTGCATGAGAAAATAAATGCATAAAAGTCCACAGGAAAGGGTAGGTTTGTACAGAAATATGAAAGATCATGGACTTATGCCCTGAGGGAATTAGAGGGGGGAAAAAAAGGAAATGAGATCTAAATGGAAATCATGGCGAGTGGTACCACCACCTTCTGCAAATCACTGATGTGAATGACAGTCTGTGTTCAGTTTTTACACTCAGGATTCTAAAAGTTAACACCTCAGGCTGGCTTAACACATTTGTTTATTGAGGATGACATAACCAACTTCATATTTGGAAACTCTGAGGTCCTTTATCTACCAATGAAATTCTAGTGCCACCAGTAACATCTGTCGTTTTCCCTTATTGAGGTACATGGTCAAAGATGTGCAACTGAGCATTTGACAAAAAATTAGGTTTCCAGCAGTTTAGCCAGTCTGGTGAATTAGTGGGTACATCTCTGTGCTGTGTTCAATGTCTGACTAGAGATGAGGCTGGAGCTCTGTGCCTGATTTCTTTGTCAGTTAAGAAGAAATTGCACTTACATCTGTAGTTTTGTCCATTTTTTAAATGATTTTGTTTCAGGTCAAGAAGGTCAGAATCTTCTATCTGCTTGGCAGGGTCAACTCTTAGCCATACTGAATGATTGTTCCTAAGGTCACAGGCAGTTGAAGAGAAGAACATAGTGTTTGGTCAAAAACAGAAGTTACTTGGCAATTTTAATTCACTACTGAAAAGTACTGTGATTCCCTGAGAGGTTGGAAATGTTTCTCTGTAGCTAACCTTGTTTAGTTTTCCTTTGGGTAAATTATAATGAAAGCTCTAGTTTTCTCAGACTCATGAGGAAGAAGAGTGGTCAAAACACCACCACCACCCGAAATAACAGCTTGCACTTAAATAATAAACCAGCATCCAAGTGTGCTTTCATTTCTTAATTCTCCCAATAACAGAAGTTTGGCACTGTTTAAATGTGATTTTGTGAACAAGTAAACTCAACCTTACCTATTTTAAGGAACCTGCCCAAGGTTTCACCTTGAGCCAGTATTTTCAACCCCATACAGTGTAAATCCAAAGCCTTCATTCTGAGCTACTACCCTACGTAGCTTTTAGGAAATAATATTCAAAAAGTAGTCATAAAAGAAAATGATGAAAAATGAAGGTAGAGCTTTTGAAGATGAAGATAACTTATACTGTTCATTCATGTGGAAAAGTGATGGAAGGAAAACATAATAACCAACAAATATGTAAAAATACGTAATGAGATTGCTAAAGGGGAAGCAATCAATCATTCTCACCGGGGAAAATGAAAAGAAATGAGCTTTTAGTTCCATAGAAATAGGGCAAAGTAGCAGACATGACTCAATAAAAAAAATCAGAGCTGATCCAAACCCATCATTTTTCACATGGGGAGATTGAGACTTAAGGAGGGAAGGTGACATTTCTAAGTCACCCCTTGAGTTTGTCACATTGGTAGGACTTGAATGCAGTTCTCTAGGAACTCAATCATAAATTTGTACCATTTCAGACCCCTGGGATTGTTAGCATAAAGGATCCATGAGACCATTGTGTTTTCATTTTGTCTGAGCTACCAATCAAACATGATCCAATTAGTGACATCAGATCAAATGGTGCGACCAAGAAGGTATTAATAAGGTATCTGTGGGAGATGCATTAAAACATATGGACTTTGGAATCAAGATGCCTAGGGAATAGCTGAATGATCCTTGACTAATGACAGTCTGCAAAATACTTGCAGGAAATCAATCAACAAAAGAAGAAACAGCACCTTCTTTCCTTTTTTCTTTCTCTTATGCTTTCACCTCTGTTATTCCCTTGAGGTTGGGAGTCTCTGGGAAGAAAAGGGGGAAAAAAAGAGAGAGTCAGATTTGCTTGATTCTTTCATAATGATCTCATGTTTTTTCCCATAATAATTATATTTTTGGCTGAGTTTTTATAAAATATTTAAGGTCTTTTTTTTTTTTTTTTTTTTTTTTTTTTTCCCCGAGCCTTCTCTCTCCCACGCCCCGAGAAACTCCTTTTTCTCCCAAGTGTAGCTCAGAATCAAGGTTTGCTCTGAGGAGCCTGACTGCTTGACTTTTAGTGACTGATTCAGATGCCACAGATGGAGCCAGCTTCCTCATATTCTGCATTCACATATCCCATGGGACATCTTTACTTGTGACACAACGGTCTTCCTTGCTGAGCATGTGAGGACAGCATGTGAGATGTGAAGCCTCTGTGGAACCATTTTCCAGTTACACCAGAAGCGTCTTTTGATATTGGGAGCCTGCTTCTCTACATGCCTGACTTCTCTTTTAATATATCTTTTTCTTGAATTGAAAAGAGTAAGTTTATTTTTGAACCTCACCATTCGTTTATAATATATATGCAAAAGCTTCAGTGAAATGTAAAAGGGGTAGTTTTAATCTCCTATCTATACTAGAAAAATCATGGTGAAGAAGTATTTTAAGCTGAAACTATTTTTTTGAAGCCCCAGAAGACAGTTCATCTATTCCTAATTTGATCAGAAGAGGAAGGAAATTTGTGAACAGAACTTATATGGAATTTAAAATAAGTGAGATGCTTTTTGCTATAAGTAATTAGAAATTCTTATCCTGTTGCTACAGTCCAAATTTTGCTTTTTTAATTTGAGTGTCTACAAATAAAGGGTGAGTAGAAATCAGGCAATATGTACTAGAACTCAGTACTGCTACTGTCTGAGTTCAAACCCAGTTTTGCTTTTTGCTTGTACATATTTAAACAAGTTCCTTTATTGAACTTCAGTTTCATCATCTATAAAATGGAAGTTACATATGGTTATTTGGTGGACTGAATAAAATAATGGCTAAGTTGTAATCTACTTCAGAGTAATAATCTCATTAAAATTGAACTTCTTATATATAATGATAAGGTAAGAAACAACAGCTAACATTATGATTAGTTGAAATGGGGAATTCACACTATCTCATTGATGAGATTACCAACTGTAGTTCATTCTTTCCAATATCTTCCCAATGGGAGTTTTAGATTACTTGAAATTCTTATTTCAAGTAAATTGTTCTAAAGAGATTATAGACATCTATCTATGAGCCATCAGGAGTAATTCTCCATGCACACATGATCCTTTCTCTTGAACATATCCATGTGCACTTCAGAGGGGAAGAGGAACATTTTAGCATAAAAACACTAAGACTCTATGTTCTTTTTAAAATTTTTCATTTGTTCTTTGTAGTTACACATCACAATACAGAGTATTTTGACATATTTGTCCAAACATGGAATTTATCTAACCAGGGTCCCACGACATGATGTTAAGAGTCACTATGGAGTATTCATAAATGTACATAGGAAAGTTACATCATATTCATTCCATTGTCTTTGCTATTCCTATCCTCACTCCCTATACTTCATTCCCCTTTGTCTAATCCAGTGAACTCCTATCCACATATCGGAAAGAACATTCTACCTTTGTTTTTTTGGAATTGGCTTATTTCATCTAATATGATAGTCTCCAGATCCTTCCACTTACCAGCAAATGTCATAAAGTCCTTCTTTATGATTGAGTAATATTCCATTGTGTATTTATACCACATTTTCTTAACCCATTCACCTGTTGAAGGGCACCTAGGTTGATGCTATGGCTTAGCTATTGTGCATTGAGCTGCTATAAATATTGATGTGGCTGCATCACTATAATATGCTGATTTGGGGGTATATACTGAGCAATGGTATAACTGGGTAAAATGGTAGTTCCATTCCTAGTTTTTGGAGGAATCTCCATAACACTTTCCATTGTGGTTGTACCAATTTGCATTTTCACCAGCAGTGTATGAGTATACCCTTTTCCCCACATCCTCAGTAACATTTATTATTATTGGATTCTTGATTGTTGCCATTCTGACTGGAGTGAGGCGAAATCTCAGTGTAGTTTTAATTTGCATTTTTATAATTGCTAGAGATGTTGAACATTGTTTTGTACATTTATGGGTCATTCATATTTCTTCCTTTGAGAAGTATCTGTTTAGGTTTTTTGCCCATTTATTGATTGGGTTATTTGTTTTTTTTAGTTTAAGCTTTTTAAGTTATTTGTTTATCCTGGAAGTTACATAAAATCTTTGCAGGTTGGCAAAGATTTTTTTCACATTCTGTAGGCTCACTCTTCACATCCTTGATTGTTTCCTTTGCTGAGAAGAAGCTTTTTAGTTTGATATCTTCCCATTTATTGATTTTTGATTTTCATTCTTACACTTTAGGAGTCTTATTGAAGAAGTCAGTTCCTAAACTGGCAAGTTGGAGTGTTGGACCTATATTTTTTTCTAGTTGGTACATTTGCTGATCTAATACCTAGGTCTTTGATCCTCTTTGAGTTGAGTTTTGTGCAGGGTGAGAGATAGGAGTTCAATTTCACTCTCCTACATATGGATTTCTAGTTTTCCTGGCACCATTTTTTAAAGAGGCTATTTTTTCTCCAATGTATCTTTATGGTGCTTTTGTCTGGTATGAGGTAACTGTACTAATGTGGGTTTGTCTCTGTGTCTTCCTTTCTGTTCCATTGGTATTCATGTCTGTTTTGGTGCCAATACCATGCTATTTTGTTGTTATAGCTCTGTAGTATAATTTAATGACAGATATTGTAATATCTCCTACTTCACTTTTCTGGATTGCTTTGACTACTCTGGGCTTCTTATTTTTCTGAATGAATTTCATGACTGCCTTTTTTATTTCTATGAAGAGCATCACTGGAATTTTAATAGAAATTGCATTAAATCCATATAGCATATTTGATAGAATGGCCACTTTGACAATATTAATTCTACCTATCCAAAAACATGAGAGATCTTTCCATCTTTTAAGGTCTTCAATTTCTTTCGTCAGTGCTGTATAGTTTTCATTGTAGAGGTCTTTCATCCCTGTTGTTTGATAGTTTTCCAAGAATTTTATTTTGTTTTTTGAGGCTATTGTGAATTGTATAGTTCTCCTAATTTTTCTTTTAGCTGATTCATCATTGGTTTATAGGAATGCAATTGATTTATGGGCGTTAATGTTATATACTGATACTTTGCCGAATTTGTTTATGAGTTCTAGAAGCTTTCTGGTGGTGTTTTGGGGGTCTTCTAAATATAGAATCATGTCATTTACAAATATAGATTGAGCTCCTCTCTTCCTATTCACATCTTTTAAAATTCTTTTTCTTTTTTTTTTTTTTTTTGTCTAATTGCTCTTGCCGAAGTTTCAAGGATTATGTTGAATAGAAGTGGTGAATGAGGGCAACCCTGTCTTGTTCCAGTTTATAGAGGGAATGCTTTCAGTTTTTCTCAGCTTAAGATGAGACTGACCCTGGGTTTGATGTATTTAACTTTTACAATGTTGAAGTATGTTCCTACTGTCCCTAGATCTTCTAATGTTTTAAACATGAATGGATGTTGTATTTTGTCAAATTCTTTTCTGAATATGTTGAGGTAATTATGTCATTCTTGTCTTTCAGTATATGTATGTGGTGAATTTTATTTATTGATTTCCATATGTTGAAGCAAACGTGCATCCCTGAGATGAAACCTACTTGATCATTTTGCACTACCTTTTTAATGTGTTTTTGTATGGAGTTTGCCAGTATTTCATAAAGAATTTTTGTTTCTGTTCATCAGGTATATTGGTCTGAAGTTTTCTTTCCTTGACATGTCTTCATCTGGTTTAGGTATCAGGGTGATACTAGCTTCATAGAATGAGTTGGAAGGGTTCCCTTCTTTTCTATTTCATAGAATAATTTGAGGAGGATTGGTATTAGTTCTTCTTTACAGATCTGGTGGTACTTGAATGGGAATCCATCTGGTCCTGGGCTTTCCTTTGTTGGTAGGCTTTTGATGGCATCTTCAATTTCATTACTTGAAATTGATGTATTTAGATTTTCTAAGTCCTCCTGGTTAAATTAGGATAGATTGCATGTCTTTAGAAATTTGTCAATAACTTCAAGATTTTCTAATTTATTAGAGTAGAAATTTTCAATATAGTTTTTGATTATCATCTGTATTTCAATAGTGTCTGTGGTATTTCCTTTTTCATCAAGACTTCTAATAATTTGAGTTTTTCTCTCTTGCTTTTGGTTACTTTGACTAAGTATATATCAGCTTTGTTTATATTTTCTGTGAATCAAGTTTTTATCTTATTGATTTTTAAAAATGTTTTAAATTTCAATGTCATTGATTTTAATTTTGTTCCATATTCTGCTTCTTTTACTGTTGATTTGTTTCTCTTTTTCCAGGGCCTTGAGATGTAATGTTTGATCATTTTTTTGGTGACTTACTATTCTTACAATGAATGAGCTCAATGCTGTGAACTTTCCTCTGAGAACTGCCTTCATAGTGTCCTAGACATTTTTATATGTTGTACTGCTATTCTCATTTACCTCTAAATATTTTTTTATTTCACCCCTGATTTCATCATACAATAACATGTGTTAGACTATTTTTCATCTTATCATTGATTTCTAATTTCATTCCATTATGATCTGAAAGAATGAAAGGTATTATCTTTAATTTTTTAAATTTGTTACAATTTGCTTTGTGGTCTAAGATATGCTCTGTTTTAGAAAATGATCCATGTGTTGCTGAGAAGAAAGTGTATTTAGTCATTGATGGGTGAAATATCTGTTAAGTATAATTTATTAATTGTATTTTTTAATTTTTATTGCTTCTTTATTTAGTTTTTGTTTGGGAGAACTATCCAGTAATGAGAGGCACTTGTTAAATTCATCCAATATTATTGCATTGTGGTCTATTTGATTCTCAATATTGAATGCATTATTTGATGTACATAAAAGCTCCATTGTTTTGGGCATAAATATTTATAATTATTATTTCTTATTGTTGTATAATGCCCTCAAGCAATATTAAATAACCTTGTTTGTTTCTTGACTCTTCTGACTAACTTCAGTTTGAAATCCACTTTATTTGATATGAGTATAGAAACCCCTGCTTGCTTATGAGATCCATGTGAATGATATCTTTTTCCCATCCTTTCACCTATAGTCTCTTAATGTCTTTGCATATGAGGTGAGTCTCTTGAGACAGCATATTTTGGGGCCTTGTTTTTTAATCTAATCTGCCAGCCTATGTCCTTTGATTGATGAGTTAGGCCATTTATATTCAATTTTATTATTGATAAGTGATTCTTATTCTCTATCATTTTGATTTATTTCTAGTTTTTAATTTTTATTAGTTTTTCCTTTGACTATTCTTCTAGTGTAGTTCCTCTCTCTACTGTTTTTAATTTTTATTTCTTCTTTATGAAATATTTTATTGAGTATATTTTATAGGGCAGTCTTTCTAGTTTTGAATTGTTTTAAGTTTTGTTTATTGTGGAAGGTATTTATTTCATCTTCAAATCTGAAACTTAGTTTTGCTTGGTATAGTATTCTTGGTTGGCATCCATTTTCTTTCAGAGCTTGGTATATATTATTCTAAGACCACCTAGCTTTTAGGGTCTGGGTTGAGAAATCAGCTGAAATCTGGGTTGGTTTACCTCTAAAAACATTTAAAATTCTGTTTTTATTCTGTATGCTAGGCATTTCAAAATAATGTGACTTGGTAAGGCTCTATTGCAATTTTGCATATTTTCAGTCCTATATGCCTCCTGTATTTGACTTTCCATATCCTTCTTAGTGTTTGGGAAATTTTCTGATTTCATTTCATTGAAAAGATTGTGCATTCCTTTAATTTGTATTTCAGAGCCTTCATCTATCCCAATAAATCTTAAATTTGGCCTTTTCAAGTTATCCTATATTTCTTGAAAGCTCTATTTCTGGTCTCTAAAGATCTTTCCTCTGTGGTAACTATTTTCCAGATAATATATTTGGTCTTTGTTGCCTGAAACTCTAGCCTCTAAGTTGTCTATTTTCTTGTGATACTTCCATTGAATTTTTAATTTGGTTTATTGATTTCTGCATTTCACAGATTTTTGTTTGGTTCTTTATCAGAATTTCTATCTCTTTATCGAAGTGATCTTTCACTTCCCATATTATCTCTCTGCTTTCACTCCTCACATCATCTTTTACCTTGCTAATCAGTTTAATTATGAAGTTTCTAAATTTCTTCCCTGATATTTCCTTCATTGTGGTATCAGTAGATTCTGTTAGTGAGGTATTATGGTTTGTTTTGGAATGGTTGTTTCCTTGATTTTTCATATTGTTAGTGTGTCTACCCATAGCTTTTAGGGTCTGGGTAGAGAAATCAGCTGAAATCTGGGTTTCTGAATGAGAGGTGGCAGAGCTTCTTCCCTATGAACTTTTCCCTGAAGTTTTCTAGTACCTCACAGTTTAGGGATAGACAAATTATAACAATGATGAGTGCAAATATATTCAGCATTAGCCTAAATATTTAGTTCCTATAATGACATCTACACGTCGATTGGCACAATAAACAGAAATGCTATGGTAATCAATTGCCAATAGGAAAAACAGTAAGGTTGCCAAAGGGTTTGCCATTTCAAAAGGTAAACAGGGAGAATAGAGAAGAATGTAGGATGTGATGACTAGGAAGGAGGAGGAGAGAAAGTAGAAGTAAAAAAGTAAATGAAGAGTGAAGAGTGAACAATAGAATTTGGCTGTTAGCAAAAGAAAAGAGAGAAAGAGAAACAGGCAAGTGAAAAACAATACGAAATAAATCCAAAATATACTAGTCGATAACCATAGCACTCAAAAGACAGTAATGAAAAATAATCGCCTTGAAAAAATGCTAGAAATGAGAAAAGTGAGACAAATAATATATATATGTGTGTGTGTGTGTGTGTGTGTATATACACACAAATTTCCATGAACTATTCAGCATATAATCTAGAGAGGAAGGAACAGATTGAGGGAGGGAGAGAGAGAGAGAGAGAGGGAGGGAACATAAAAACAACAACAAAATGTTCTTGGTGAAAAATTAAGAATTTGTTTCTGTTGTGGTCAAAATTGTTCAGTGATATTATATGTTGATTATCTGTTCCCAAGTGTCTGTCTTTCCATTTTTTCTTGAGGTATATATTGCAGACAAGAGTAGTAGACAAAGGCTATCAAGTCTTTCCTCTTTTTGTATTTTTCTTCAAGTTGCCAGTGGAAGTTTAAAAAATCCTGGCTTCTCTTTTGGGCGGTAAG
Source organism: Sciurus vulgaris (assembly GCF_902686455.1). Lineage (NCBI taxonomy): Eukaryota > Metazoa > Chordata > Mammalia > Rodentia > Sciuridae > Sciurus > Sciurus vulgaris. Next base: position 88,419,261 of record NC_136463.1, on the reverse strand, counting down.
AGGTGTGGCGAGTTGGAGAGTGTTGTCTGCTCTACTCTCAGGGTAGGGTCAGGTCACCATAGAGTTCAGTGAGGAGTTCCCCAAGGCAGGGCTTCTGAAGGCAGAGTTTAGGTTTAGTCCCCTGGTGCTTTGTTGAATGGGGATTGATCTGAAGATTTAAAATCAGCACACCTCCAGAGTCCTGCTGATGCCGATTCATGCTGAGAGTCTGTGCCCTAGGTGTTCCCCTGGGTTCTAATGGTGTGGTGGATGAGCCAATACTTTGCCCCCTCCTCCACCATTCTTGGATCCTGTTCTTCCTGAACTCCTGGGCTCAGTCTCCAAGCACACATTCACTGACTCCTACCCACCCAAATTCCTAGCCCACCACAGATGGTCTTTTGAGCAGTCAGGCTCAGAAGTTATGATCTCTTGGGTCTGAATATCTCATGTTCCTTCGGGTAAATCACTCTCTGTCCCTGATTTCTCCTAGTTTTCTAGTCACACTTTGAGTCATATGGCAGGCCATACCATCATTATCATAACTCCTTTGTAACAGAAGTAGACATAGATAACAGGTAACAGAAGAGCAGCATATTATACAAATTTATTTACAAAATTAGATAGCAGTACTTATTTGGCTTACAAAGTGTGGTTGGCCAACCCCTATACTAGGGAATTAGGTTAAAATATTGAGGATGAGGTGACAACTATGAGGGATTATTAAAGGGAAATGATGAGCTTAAATAAGCATGGGGTAACAACCAGCAGAATCCTGGAAGCCTAATTAAATGAAAGGATTTCCTGAAAATACATTGACTGCCTGGTCCCTGTCTAGGCAATTTAGAGACTATGAAATAGATACTTGACATATGATTTATATTTTTAGAGGTTACAGTTGACTTGGAGCAAATTTAAGAAAGACCAACCAGCTAGTTAGTGGCAATGACCCCAATAATAGTAACTCAATGTCTCTCTATTGTATATTTCAGTTTCTGAGACTATTGGAACAAGGTTTCTAACAAGTGATAAACACAGGAGGATATAAATTATCATTATTCTGAAAACTTCAAAATGTTCTCTCAGTATCTCATTTATTTCTTTTATATTATTTTGAACTGAAAAATCAAGCTTAAACATGTTAAATCCCTGTGCAGAAGACAGATTCCAAGGAGATCATTGGGTAAGTCAGAGATGAATTCAAAATTTGAAACTGTGACTCCTTTAGTATAAGTCCTAAGCTATTTTTCTACATATGTTTCTTCTGAAGGCTGGAAGAATTTATTCATTTAAAAAAATTACACTTGGGGGCCAATAATAACTAGTTTTAAGAACCACAACATGCTGTCCATTATTGTATTTAGCTTAATAACTAATATTCAATAGTTATAAAAGAGTGGGAACAAATAAATCTTTCATTCTGTGTTTGTTTAATACCCATTTTTAGGTACATATTATTTTTTTGAGACACTCCCAAGTCTGGGTCTGATGAATTGCTTCTCAAATTTTCTCCTGAGAAATATTTGCAAGCACTTTATATTGGAAGCATCTTTCATAAACAATTAAACACCAATTTATGATTGTGATTTTCATGTTTTTAAAACCTGCAAAAAAAAAAAACCTTGACAATCTACTTCTCAAAAAGTAGTAATGAATTTCTTTTTTTATATATCTTTTAATTTTTTACAGACTGCATTTTGTTTGTTTGTTTGTTTTGGTAAACACATGCTTTAATAGACTATTTTTTATTTTTATTTTTTTATTGTAAACAAATGGGATACATGTTGTTTCTCTGTACATGGCATAAAGGCATAGCATTTGTGTAATCATAAATTTACATAGGGTAATGTTGTTTGATTCATTCTGTTTTTTCCCCTTCCCCCCACCCCTCCCACCCCTTTTTTCCCTCTATACAGGCCTTCCTTCCTTCATTCTTGCCCCCCTCCCTAACCCTAACTCTAACCCTAACACTACCCCTCCCACCCCCCATTATGTGTCGTCATCATCCACTTATTAGCAATATCATTCGTCCTTTGGTTTTTTGAGACTGGCTTATCTCACTTAGCATGATATTCTCCAGTTTATCCATTTGCCTGCAAATGCCATAATTTTATCATGCTTCATGGCGGAGTAATATTCCATTGTATATATATGCCACAGTTTCTTTATCCATTCATCAACTGAAGGGCATCTAGGTTGGTTCCACAATCTGGCTATGGTGAACTGAGCAGTTATGAACATTGATGTGGCTGTATCTCTGTAGTATGCTGATTTTAAGTCCTTTGGGTATAGGCCAAGGAGTGGGATAGCTGGTGGTTCCATTCCAAACTTTCTGAGGAATCTCCATACTGCTTTCCAGAGATGTTGCACTAATTTGCAGCCCCACCAGCAATGTATGAGTGTACCTTTTTCCCCACATCCTCGCCAACATCTGTTGTTGCTTGTATTCTTGATAATCACCATTCTAATTGGAGTGAGATGGAATCTTAGAGTGGTTTTGATTTGCATTTCTCTTATTACTAGATATGTTGAACATTTTTCCATATGTTTGTTGATCGCTTGTAGATCTTCTTCTGTGAAGTGTCTATTCATCTCCTTAGCCCATTTGTTGATTGGATTATTTGTATTCTTGGTGTAGAGTTTTTTGAGTTCTTTATAGATTCTGGAGATTAGTGCTCTATCTGAAGTATGATTGGCAAAGATTTTCTCCCACTCTGTAGGTTCTTTCTTTGCATTGATGATAGTTTCCTTGGCTGAGAGAAAGCTTTTTAGTTTGAATCTATCCCAGTTATTGATTCTTGCTTTTATTTCTTGTGCTATGGGAGTCCTGTTGAGGAAGTCTGGTCCTAAGCCGACATGTTGAAAATCTGGACGTACTTTTTCTTCTATAAGGTGCAGGGTGTCTGGTCTGATTCCAAGGTCCTTAATCCATTTTGAGTTTAGTTTTGTGCATGGTTAGAGATATGGGTTTAGTTTCATTCTGTTGCATATGGATTTCCAATTCTCCCAGCACCATTTGTTGAAGAGGCTATCTTTTCTCCATTGCATATTTTTGGCCCCTTTGTCTAGTATGAGAAAATTGTATTTATTTGAGTTTGTGTCCATGTCCTTTATTCTGTTGCATTGATCTACCTTTCGATTTTGGTACCAATACCATGCCATTTTTGTTACTATTGCTTTGTAGTAGAGTTGAAGATCTGGTATTGCGATACCCCCTGCTTCACCCTTCTTGCTAAGGATTACTTTAGCTATTCTGGGTTTCTTATTCTTCCAGATGAATTTCATAATTGCTTGCTCTATTTCTCTAAGTTACATCATTGGGATTTTAATTGGAATTGCATTGAATCTGTATAGCACTTTAGGTAGTATGGCCATTTTGATAATATTAATTCTTCCTATCCAAGAACATGGGAGATCTTTCCATCTTCTAAGGTTTTCTTTAATTTCTTTCTTTAGTGTTCTGTTGTTCTCATTGTAGAGGTCTTTCACTTCTTTTGTGAGATTGATTCCCAAGTATTTTTTTTTTTTGAGGCTATTGTGAATGGGGTAGTTTTCCTGATTATTCTTTCCAAAGATTCATCACTTATGTATAAAAATGCATTGGATTTATGTGCATTGATCTTATATCCCGCTACTTTACTGAATTCACTTATGAGTTCTAAGAGTTTTCTGGTGGAATTTCCAGTTTCCTCTAAATATATAACCATGTCATCAGCGAAGGGATAGTTTGAGTTCCTCTTTTCCAATTCGTATCCCTTTAATTTCTTTGGTTTGTCTAATTGCTCTGGCTAGAGTCTCAAGAATGATGTTGAATAGAAGTGGTGAAAGAGGGCATCCCTGCCTTGTTCCAGTTTTTAGGGGGAATGCTTTCAGTTTTTTACCATTTAGAATGATATTGGCCATGCACTTAGTGTAGATGGCCTTTACAATGTTAAGGAATGTTCCCACTACCCCGATTTTTTCCAGTGTTTTGAGCATGAAGGGATGCTGTATTTTATCAAATGCTTTTCTGCATCTATTGAAATAATCGTGTGATTCTTAACTTTAAGTCTGTTGATATGGTGAATGACATTTATTGATTTCCGGATGTTGAAACAACCTTGCATCCCTGGGATAAAACCCACTTGATCATGGTGCACTATCTTTTTAATATGTTTTTGTATGCGATTTGCTAAAATTTTATTGAGAATTTTTGCATCAATGTTCATTAAGGATATTGGTCTGAAATTTTCTTTCCTCGATGTGTCTCTGTCTGGTTTAGGTATCAGTGTGATATTGGCTTCATAGTACGAGTTTGGGAGGGTTCCCTCCTCTTCTATTTTATGGAATACTTTGAGAAGTATTGGAATGAGCTCTTATTTAAAGGTTTTGTAGAACTTAGCTGAGAACCCATCGGGTCCCAGAGTTTTCTTTGGTGGTAGGCTTTTGATGACTTCTTCTATTTCAGTACTTGAAATTGGTCTATTTAAATTGTTTATGTCCTCCTCGTTCAGTTTAGGCAATTCATATTTCTCTAGAAACCTGTTGATGTCTTCAAAATTTTCTATTTTGTTGGAGTATAGATTTTCAAAATAGCTTCTAATTATGTTTTGTATTTCAATCGTGTCTGTTGTGATATTTCCTTGTTCATTCCGAATTTTAGTGATTTGGGTTTTCTCTCGTCTTTGTTAGTGTGGCTAAAGGTTTATCAATTTTGTTTATTTTTTCTAAGAACCAACTATTTAGTTTGTCAATTTTTTGTATTGTTTCTTTTGTTTCACTTTCATTGATTTCAGCTCTGATTTTAAGTATTTCCTGTCTTCTACTACTTTTGGTGCTGGTGTGTTCTTCTTTTTCTAGGGCCTTGAGCCATAGTGTTAGGTCGTTTATTTGTTGAGTTTTACTTCTTTTATTAAATGCGCTCTATGAAATAAATTTTCCTCTAAGTACTGCTTTCATAGTGTCCCAGAGATTTTGATATGATGTTTCTTTGTTCTCATTTACCTCTAAGAATTTTTTAAATTCTTTCCTAGTATCTTCTGTTATCCATTCATCATATAAGAGCATATTGTTTAATCTCCAGGTGTTGGAGTAGTTTCTGTTTTTTACTCTTTCATTTATTTCTAACTTCAATCCATTATGATCTGATAGAATACAAGGTAGTGTCTCTATCTTCTTGTATTTGCTAACATTAGCTTTGTGGCATAATATATGGTCTATCTTAGAGAAGGATCCATGTGCTGCTGAGAAGAAAGAGTATTCGGTCTTGGTTGGATGATATATTCTATAAATGTCCGTTAAGTCTAAATTATTGATTGTGTTATTGGGATCTATGGTTTCTTTGTTCAATTTTTGTTTGGAAGATCTTTCCAGTGGTGAGAGAGGCGTGTTAAAATCACCTAGTATTATTGTGTTATGGTCTATTTGGTTTCTGAAATTGAGAAGGATTTGTTTGACATACATGGATGAGCCACTGTTTGGGACATAGATGTTTATGATTGTTATATCTTGCTGATTTATGCTTCCCTTAAGCAGTATGAAATGTCCTTTTTATCCCTTCTGTCTAACGTTGGGTTGAAGTCCACATTATCTGAAATGAGGATGGATACTCCAGCTTTTTTAGGAGTCCATGTGCATGGTATGTTTTTCCCCATCCTCTCACCTTTAGTCTTTAGTGGGTATCTTTTTCTATGAGGTGAGTCTCTTGCAGGCAACATATTGTTGGATCTTTCTTTTTAATCCAATCTGCCAGTCTGTGTCTTTTGATTGATGAGTTCAGGCCATTAACATTCAGGGTTATTATTGAGATATGATTTGGTTTCCCGGTCATTTGGTTCATTTATTTTATTTTATTTTTTTATTTATTTATTTGACACGACTTGGTTCCTCCTTTATTTGACAATTCCTTTAGGATAATTCCTCCCTTTGCTGATTTTCTTCTTTGTTTTTCTTCTCTTCCTCATGGAATATTTTGCTGAGAATGTTCTGTAATATTGGCTTTCTTTTTGTAAATTCTTTTAGCTTTTGTTTATCATGGAAGGATTTTATTTCATCGTCAAATTTGAAGGTAAGTTTTGCTGGGTATAAGATTCTTGGTTGGCATCCATTTTCTTTAAGGGCTGGAAAAATGTTGTTCCAGGCCCTTCTAGCTTTTAGGGTCTGGATTGAAAAATCTGCTGATATCCGTATTGGTTTCCCCCTGAATGTAATTTGGTTCTTTTCTCTCACAGCCTTTAAAATTCTGTCTTTATTTTGTATGTTAGGTATTTTCATTATAATGTGCCTTGGTGTGGGTCTGTTGTAATTTTGTGTATTTGGAGTCCTATAAGCCTCTTGAACTTGATTTTCCATTTCATTCTTCATATTTGGGAAATTTTCTGATATTATTTCATTGAATAGATTGTTCATTCCTTTGGTTTGTTTCTCTAAGCCTTCCTCCATCCCAAAAATTCTTAAATTTGGCCTTTTCATGATATCCCATAGTTCTTGTAGATTCTGTTCATGATTTCTTACCATCTTCTCTGTTTGTTCAACTTTGTTTTCAAGGTTAAATATTTTGTCAATGTCTGAGGTTCTGTCTTCCAGGTGTTCTATCCTACTGGATATGCTTTCTTTGGAGTTCTTAATTTGGTTTATTGTTTCCTTCATTTCAAGGATTTCTGTTTGTTTTTTTTTCAATATCTCTAACTCTTTATTGAAATGATCTTTTGCTTCCTGTATTTGCTCTTTTAATTGTCGATTGGTGCGATCATTCAATGCCTGCATTTGCTCTTTCATCTCATCATTCAGTGCGTGCATTTGCTCTTTCATCTCATCGTTTGCTTCCCTGATCATTTTAATTATGTACATTTTAAACTCCTTTTCTGTCATTTCTTCTGCCATGCTATCATTAGGTTTTATTGATGTAACATCTAGATTTGTTTGGGGTATATTCTTACCTTGTTTACTCATATTGTTCAGGTATCGGTGGACTGCTGAGATATTACAGATATCCTCTATTGACTTACAATGTCCCGGAAGATTTCTAGTATATCCCCTCTTAGCCTTCAGTAGGCTGAAGTCTTGAGGAAGTTGATAATGCGGTGCTCCACAAGAAGCTGCCTCTCTAGGGATGGTGGCCTACAGTTGGGGTATATTCCCTGCTAGTGGGCAGAGGTGCCTCCACTTGTTGACCAGTGGTCATCCAACGGGGATCTAGGCTGCAGGCTGAGGCAAGGCCTGTTTTGGCCTGTGTCTCTGGTTTTACCGTCCTTGTTTAAAAACCTCACCCGGCAGGGAAGACTCACCTAGTGGGGGGGTCTCCCTGGTCAGTTCCCCTGCTAGAGGTTCCCCTCAATCTTCATCTACCACCTGGGCTTGGCTGCTTTCCTCTGCAACGTTCCCAGGGGCCCAGACCTACCTCCAGGGCCTGGGAGTCTCACCCTTTGCAGACGAGTCTCCTTAGGCTGCCTCTCATCAGAGAATCTGCCCACAGTCCTGGAACCTTTGCTCCACCCCTAAGCGTGTCTTCGTGCGGCTCCTCCACCAAGAAGCCTCCTAGGTCCTGGTACCTTGCTCTGCACCTAATCGCCTGGCTATGTGGCCCTTCCTCTGAGCAGCCACCTGGAGCCGTGTACTGTCCCTTCGAGACCCAGCGACCCGCCGCACGCCTTTTCCTCTGGACAGCCGCCCGGTGTTCCAGAGCAGTCACTAGGAGTCCAAACAACTCAGTGCGACCCTCCTCCTCCCGCCAACCACCCGTAGCCCTGGGCAGTCACTCCGAGTCCAAGTGACCCGTCCAGTTCCTCTTTCTCCTCCGGGCAGCCCCCTTGGTATTCAGTTGCGGTCGCTCTGAGTCACTGTGAGTCCAAGCGACCCGCCGCGCACCTCCTCCAGGCAGCACCCGGTGTTCAGGAGCGGTCGCTTTGAGTCCAAACCACTCACCACTCACCTCCTCCTCTAAGCAGCCGCCTGGAGCTCTAATGCAGTCACTCAAGTCCAAGCAACCCTCCGCGCTCCTCCTCCTCCTCTGGGCCGGTCCCTGTTGTTCAGAAGCGGTCGCTCTGAGTCCAAACAGCGGGCTGCGCAGCTCCTCCTCTGGCAACCGCCTGCAGCTCTGGTGCAGTCACTCCGAGTCCAAGTGGCTGCGCTCCTCCTCCTCTTCCTCCTCCTCCTCCTCCTCCTCCTCCTCTGGGCAGGTCCCGGCATCAGGAGTGGTCGCTCTGAGTCCAAACAGCTCTCCTTGCAGCCCCTCCTCTGGGCCGCTGCCCGGAGCCCCAGTGGTTGCTCCGAGTCCCAGCGCTCTGCTGAGCGGCCTCCTCTACGATGCTCCCAGTTGTCCGAGTTCACTGCTCCAGCGGGGGGAGGGGCGTCTCGCCGGGCTGCTCTACTTCACAAAGTTCCCTGCGTTCCGGGACTACCGCCCCATCCGGGACACCTCCCCAATGGGAGAGACTCACCCGGCTGCTTTTAGTTGGTCCCAAGTGTCTCAATATCTCCTCTTTTGAATCCTGAGTCCTGGAGCAACATGAAATGCAGCCACCCTCCAGTCCGCCATCTTGAAAACCTCTGCATTTTGATTCATTATACACAAATGGGGCACGACATTTTATGTCTATGATTGTACATGATGTAGATTCATACCATTCATTTAATCATACATGTACATAGAGAAATGATGTCTGTCTCAGTCCACCATTTTTTATACACCCCTCCCTCTCATTTCCTTCTACCTATTCTAAAGTTCCCCATTCTTCTCTCCCTCCCAAGCCCTCACTCCCATTATATATCATTGTGAATTTTTCAGGGAATACATTTTGTTATTTTGGGATTGCCTTATTTCACTTAGCATGATATTCTCCAATTCCATTCTTTATTTACAAATGCCATAATATTATTCTTCTTAATGGCTGAATAATATTCCATTGTGTGTATATACCACAGTTTCTTTATCCGTTTATCTGTTGAAGGGCATCTAGGTTGTTTCCACAATCTAACTATTGTGAACTGAGCTGCTATAAACATTGATGTGGCTGTGCTACTCTAGTATGCAGATTTTAAGTCCTTTGGGTATAAACCAAGGAGTGGGATAACTGGGTCCAAAGGTAAGTCCATTCCAAGTTGTCTGAGAATTCTCCACACTGCTTTCCAGAGTGGTTGCACTAATTTGCAACTCTACCAGCAATGTAAAGATGTGCCTTTTCCCCCACATCCACGCCAACATCTATTATTTTTTTGTGTTCTTGATAATAGCCATTCTAATTGCAGTAAGATGAAATCTTAGAGTTGTTTTAATTTGCATTTCTCTAATTACTAGATATGTTGAACACTTTTTCATATATTTATTAATCACCTGCATGTCTTCTTCTGTGAAGTATCTGTCCAGTTCCTTGCCCATTTATTGATTGGGTTCTTTGTATTTTTGGTGTCAAGTTTTGTAAGTTCTTTATAAATTTTGGAGATAAATACTTTATGTGAAATGCGTATGGAAAAGATTTTCTCCCACTCTGTAGGGGCTCTCTTCATGTTCTTGATTGGATCCTTTGCTGTGAAAAAGCTTTTTAGTTTGAGTCCATCCCATTTATTAATTCTTGCTTTGATTTCTTGTGCTTTGGGAGACTTGTGGAGGAAGTCTGATCCTAAGCCAACATGATGAAGATTCGGGCCTACTTTGTCTTCTATTATGTCCAGGGTCTGTAGTCTAAGTCCTAAGTCCTTGATCCATTTTGAGTTGAGTTTTGGGCAGGGTCAGAGATAGGGGTTTAATTTCATTTTACTGCATATGGATTTCCAGTTTTGTCAGCACCATTTGTTGAATAGGCTATCTTTTCTCCATTGTATGTTATTGGTTCCTTTGTCTAATATGAGGTGACTGTATTTATGTGGTTTTTATCTCTGTGCCTTCTATTCTGTACCATTGGTCTGCCTGTCTATTTTGGTGCTAATGCCATGCCGTTTTTGTTACTATTATTCTGTAGTATAGTTTAATGTCTGGTATTATGATACCTCCTGTTTCACTTTTTCTACTCAGGATCGTTTTGGCTATTCAAATTCTCTTGAGAACAAGAGTTGAAGTTCATGATTACTTTCTCTATTTCTTTGAGGAATGTCATTGGGATTTTAATTGGAATTGCATTGAATCTGTATAGCACCTTTACCAGAGTAGGTAGTCTGAATTGTATGAATTATTTTGAAAGGAATTATTATGAATATTTTAATTATGACCAAGTATCTTTAATTGCATGCTGTATTGTTTAAATATAACTAGGGTGTTAAACACATCATCTGCTATTAGTTATTTTATGTGGATAGTTCAACTAAGTGGGTTTTTAGCAATTTTAATGTTACTCACTATTAAGTTGACCTTTCAAGGAATATTTGTCTCTGAATTTTATTCAGTAACCATTAACAATAAGTTTATGTGGATAGTTTTCTTGAAGCATTAACTCTAAAATTATGGAAAAATGTCAACACTTTAGAATAAGTGGCTAATCATTGTAATTCTCTTGGTACTCGGTGCAGTATCATTAATCATTATAGAGTCATTGGATCCTAGTATGGATGTAATATCCAATTCTGTAGCAATTTGCTGCTATTTAGCAATAATTACTGTCCACTTATTATAAAGTGATGCCAAAAATCCTAATGCAATTATTTTGATGCATTTTGGTGACATTGTCCAATAACATTCAAGTTTGTAGTTGTTGCAGAAACTTTAGATTGATGTGTCTGATTAAAAGCACATTACTTTGAACATACTTTTACTTGAGGTGTTTATGTTATATATTTGACTCACAACAGAGAAGGTGTTTTCAGTTCAGTTTTTGGAACAGTTCTCATTTACTTCAGTGTTTTCTTGAAAAGTTTGTGTGTGTGTGTGTGTGTGTATTTGTGTGTGTATATTTACTTCGGAGAAAACAAATTGTAATGTTTTCTCAACATACAGAACTTTTGAGGAGGGTGTAGTAGAAAGATTTTCAAAGGCCAATGACTTCAGGTGACTTGCCAGCATGGAACTATTTCAGTGGGACAAAGGAGCTGGGCTGCCTTCCTGGGAAATAGGACTCACCCCTGTTACTCATCAGGAGTCTCCTACAAAACAATGTCTAAGGATAAGTCCCCCAATAAGTTAGCTAGTCTCAATGTGTCCCAAACAATGTGTTCTTTAAACTTTATTTCATAGCTACTGCGAGTAAGCTGGGGTAAGTTGGGTTCACCTTTTGCTCCTTCTTTGTGTGGTTACACATAAGTGGCCATGCTGTTACGTAGGAGTCCTTCATTGCTGTATCCTTTCTGCCTTTAATCTCTTCTTTTTTCAGAGGCTCTTCCCTTGGTGTTGTAGCCTCCCACTAAATGTTCAGGGAACTTGGATTTTCCTCTTTTCCTTTGTGAATTCTTTTTTTTTTTTTTTTTTTTTTAGTAAAGGATTTGATAATTAATTAAATATTAAGGGATGAATGACGTGTAACACTTGATTCTTATTTTTTCTTGAGAGACTTGCATTTTTACATAGGCTAAAATCATAAACAAAAGAAACTAAATTATGAAGGAATAACTTCAGAAATCTTTTAAAAAATGGAAATGTTGCTGATTGATCATCTCCATTTCTAGAAACCCTGAAGTTAAACAGTACCTGCAAAAACTTCTATGACAACTGGATCCAAACCACAGAGATTTGAAAAAGAGGTTTATGTGTGTCTCACATAAAAGAGGTTTATGTGTGAAATAGACGATCAGGTCTTGTGGTGTTGCTATCCTCAGCACACTACCATTGTCTCAGTGTCCAAGGCTGTTGGTCCCACAGCCCCATCTCCTGTCATTGGGAAGGAGGAAGAGGCCTAGGCTCAAAGTCAGAAGTGATAGGATCACTTCACATTCCATGAGTTCAGACATAGTTATAGGGCCACTCTTGGCTCCAAAAGAGGTGAGGAATGTAGTTAGGTATTCAGCTCACCTTCTATTACCGCAGAAAAAGTCAAGAACTGATATTGAGGTACAAGTTCAATCTGTCTCACCTGTGTATTACATAGAGGAATGGTTATAAAGTCATTCATGATATTGGCACATGGATGGATACTGTTTCCCATGGAGCACGATGCTTTGAACTTACATAGACTCCTAGACTGGCCTTGAGCTCTCTCATCACCATCGCCTATTCTACTCCAGTTTGACTTACAATATTAAATGTGGTCTACTTATAAAACAAATTTAACAATATAAATTTAAATTTTCTGAAAATGAGAAGCTATATGTTTCTTTCTTAAAATAGTCACCTACTATATTTAAAAGTCAAATAAAAGAGACTTTGTAGTTGTATTTAGCAGGAAATTTACATCAGGTTTGTCAACACTCCTTGGTAATCCTTTTTTTTTTTTTAATTTTTTTTTTTTTTCTTGTACCAGGAATTAAACTCAGGGGCACTTAACCACTGAGCCACTTCCCCAGCCCTTTTTAAATTTACTTTGAGACAGGGTCTCACTAAGTTTCTGAGGCTGATTTTGAACTTGCAATCCTTTTGCTTCAGTCTCCTGAGGTAATAATTTTCATTATAATGGAATTGTAGGAATATATAAATCAGGAATCTAAGATTGTTTTATATTTTGATAAACGAAGCATAAATTGGTATAGTCACTGTATCAGGTAATAAAGCAACATCTGTTAACATTTAAGGTGTGCCAACGTCATGGTTACGATGTAAGGTGTCCCCATGTGAGACAATGTAATGAGGTTCAGAGGAGAAATGATTAGGGTTTGAGAGTATTAACCTAATCAGTTAATTAATCCCTGATGGGATTAACTGGTAACTAGAGGTAGGTAGGGTATGGCTGGTGGGAATTTGGGCATGGTTTTGGGGTATATATATTTGTATCTGGCGAGTGGAATCTCTCTTTCTCTCTCTGCTTCCTGATGATGTGACCTGCTTTCTTCTGCCCTGCTCTTCTGCCATGATATTCTGCCTCACCTAGAGCCCCAAGGAATGGAGCCTGCCTTCTCTGGAGTAAGACGTCTGAACCTGTGAGCCCTCAAATAAACTTTTCCTCCTTTAAATTTGTTCTGGTCAGATCTTTCAGTCACAGCAGTGAAAAAGCTGACTAAAACAGCCTGTTCTCTGTGGCCAAAAATTTCTTCTGCCTAGTGCTTACCATGAGTAACATCCCCAAAATGTGTGCAGAGAGGTAGATGAAGGAATATTTGCAGCAGTTTGTTAGTATGGTTGAATTTCATGAAACTGCTGATATTTGGCCAATAGCAATGGTAGCTTTCATGTGGTTTAGTTTAATAATTATATGATATACAATTGTTTATCAATGGAAGAATGTATAAACAAGAATGTTCATGACTTATTCAGGATATATAGGATCTATTGTTACATTATAAACTACCCCAAAATTCTGAAAAATAAAACTCCCCAAATAATAATGATTAATATTTCTCACAAGTTTTCAGTCTGTCTGGACTTAGTAGTTAAGTGGCTCTTAAACTCTGCATAGACACCTGAGATTAGAGTGCAAACTAACTACACTCCCTTCACCCCAATGTGGTCTCTTATTGTTCAGTAATTTAGTTTGTTATTCATGTTCCTTGAATTCCAAAGGGGCAAAAGCAGAGTCTTCAAGGTCTTTCCAGACTTGTGTTCAGAGTTGTGGGATATCACTTCCACCATAATTTATTAGTGAAAATAAGTCACAGGCCAGCCAATTTCAAGAATTGCAGAAGTAACATGAGGATGGCATATTTGTATAGTGAAGAGAAGAGTTGTTGACCAACATCTTTGGAAATGGTTTCCCACCCATACAATGGAATAGTACTGATAAGTTAAAAGAAGAATTAATTTGCATAGATTCATAAGAGTTATTTTATTTTTGTTCTACTGGTAATTGAATCCAGGGTCTTGTACGTGCTGGACAAGCACTCTACTACTGAGCTCTGTCCACAGCTGAGACATATTCTTTTGAATGCAATAAATTGTAGCATGATATGTGGTATTTGTTTTCTATTGTTGTGTAAGAAATCACCATAAATTTAGTATCTTAAAGTACTGACTTATTATCTCAAATTTTTGTAGGTCATAAGTCTGAGTGGGCTCAGCTGGGTTCTCTGCTTAGGGTTTCCCAAGTTATTGGCTAGTCTGGTTTTTATTTGAAGGATCTCAGGAAGAATCTGCCTCCAGGTTCATTAAAATTGTTTCCAGAATTCACTTCATTATGATTGTGACACTGAAATCCCCATTTCCTGACTGGCTGTGAAAGGAGGTCACATGTAATTTCTAGGAACCACCTACATTCTCTGGCATATGGTCACTTCCACTTTCAAAGCCAGCAGTAGTGCATCGCATTCTTCTCATGCTTTGACTCTTCATCTCTCTGACTTCCCATTTGCTATCACTTGAGGAAAATGCTGTTTTTATAGGTCATGTATAATTAGTTTTGGTCCAGTTGTATAATAGCTGTTGTTATTAATTCAAAAGCAAATCATTAATAACCTTAATTATATTTGCACAATTCTTTTTGACACATAGCATGATAAAACTATGATAACTCATCAAATTCACAGTTCTCGGGATTAAGCAGGACATTGTAGGGGATCATTTTAGGATCCTGCCTACAACATATGTAAACACACAGCACTAAAACAATACCAAATTCGTGTGAATACACATAGAAAGGTACTTGAAATGATATTACAGGGTGAGTATTCTGTACCCCAAATACTTGGGACCAGAAGTGTTTTAGATTTCAGACTTATGGATTTTGGAGTATTTTAATGCATAAAATGAAATATCTTGGGGATAAGACCCACTATTAAATACAACATTAATCTGTGTTTCATATACACCTTCCACATATAACCTAAAAGTAATTTTGTGTAATGTTTACAACATATCTGTATTTCAACTATGACTTACCACATGAGGATAAGTGTTGAATTTTCCACTTTTGGCTTCATGTTGATACTTAGAATGTTCTGGACTTTGGAACATTCAGAATTTTGTATTGAGATGTTCAACCCATGCTAAAATCAATAATAGTCATTATCTCTGGGGTGTAGACCAAAATTTGAAAGTCAGGTGGGATTTAGCCTTAATAGGAATGTTTTAATTCTTTAACATGGGAAAATTTTGTTCCTGTACCAATATAATTAGAAAGTAATAAAAAGTGTAAAAACAGAACTTGGGTGGCTTCTGCTGTCTTTATGTGCCTGCCCCAGGATTCACTGACCATCACTGTGCTGACCTATTGTCCAGAGCCACTATTTAATAGTTGGTACATTTATAGCCAAATAACTGTTACATGAAATACTTCCATGTTGGTTGGCAAACAACCACTGTCTAAAAGCCCAACTGTCCTACGATCCTTGAGTGTCCTCCTGTCCCTCCATATCTTTGCACAACCTGCTCTTCCGAGAGACCCTCATACCTTTGTAAGCTGGTAAATAAAGGGATGACACTTGCTTTGGCAGGGACCCATCAAACTAAAGGCCAGTATCTGCTCTTTTGTATGAGACAGTGTTTCTCCACCATTAGTAGTTACATCTAATGAACGTTACTCCTTGCTTAGTCTAAGGTTTTTTTATTCAATAAA
This sequence comes from Sciurus vulgaris, assembly GCF_902686455.1. NCBI lineage: Eukaryota > Metazoa > Chordata > Mammalia > Rodentia > Sciuridae > Sciurus > Sciurus vulgaris. The sequence continues at coordinate 88,403,743 of NC_136463.1, read as the reverse complement.
ACATGTGAGTGTTTTATTTATTTATTTTTTATTTATTTTAATTAAAAATCATAAATTTACATAGGGCAATGTTGTTTGATTCATTCTGTTATTTTTTTCCCTTCCCCTCCACCCCTCCCACCCCTCTTTTCCCTCTATACAGTCCTTCCTTCCTCCATTCTTACCACCCTCCTTATCCCTAACCCTAAACCTAACCCTAACCCTAACACTAACCCCTCCTACCCCCCCTTATATGTCCTCATCCGCTTATCAGCGAGATCATTCGTCCTTTAGTTTTTTGAGATTGGCTTATCTCACTTAGCATTATATCCTCCAGTTTCATCCATTTGCCTGCAAATGCCATACTTTTATCATTCTTCATGGCAGAATAATATTCCATTGTATATATATGCCACAGTTTCTTTATTCATTCACCAACTGAAGGGCATCTAGGTTGGTTCCACAATCTGGCTATTGTGAATTGACCAGCTATGAACACTGATGTGGCTGTATCTCTGTAGTATGCTGCTTTTAAGTCCTTTGGGTATAGGCCAAGGAGTGGCATAGCTGGGTCAAATGGTGGTTCCATTCCAAGCTTTCTGAGGAATCTCCATACTGCTTTCCAGAGATGCTGCACTAATTTGCAACCCCACCAGCAATGGATGAGTGTACCTTTTTTCCCACATCCTCGCCAACACCTATCGTTGCTTGTATTCTTGATAATCGCCATT